>NC_064769.1:25580670-26180670 GCF_011397635.1 Epinephelus fuscoguttatus
ATAGCATCCCCCTCACCTTCACCCTGCCCTGATCACTTCCCTCTGTTAGACCTCACTAAGTGGATCCAGAGCACTGACCAGCTTCTAGAGTGACCCTGAGCCACACAGATTACTTCACAGAGTTCATCCTCAGAGATCAACCCCATGGTCGAATCCTGGAAATAACAACAATTCATAACGACATATTAGTCTTGGAGGATTGTTGTTGATACTCATAAAGCAGCCAGAGAGAGAGATTTAGATTTCAAGCTGATCTTTTTGCGATGAAATATCTCTGGATCCACGACTGTCCTGTTCCAAGTGGCAGCAGCTGTCATTTCCTCATTCTCTGTCTTTGCCACAAGCACACACTCATACCCACACACACCACCGTCATCTCACTCCTCATGCACCACTTCCTAATTCCCCTTAGACTTGGCCCCAGACGATCTGCGGCCTTGTGTGTGCTTCAGTGTGTGTGTGTTGGGGGGTAGCAAAGAGTCCAAAGGGCTGAGGTCATCTGTGTAAACATGTTACACACACACTACAGAGAACTCATTGAATGAGTACATGCACACACGCACATACACTTTTGTATATGCATCTTGCCATGCTGTATGCGGTCGGCGGGCCACATGGGCAACAGCTAATTAGAAAGCTGAAGCGCTCGCCATTCATTGGCTGAGCTCAAAACCACACAGGGTTTTGGTGAACACACACAAATTTAAAGAAAACACACATGCACACACACACCCGCATATATATGCACACACACGATTTTGGGGAACCCTGACCAGGCCATCCAACAGCTATAATTACATGTTAATAATATACCAATTACAGGTCTGGATTTAACTACATGACATCACAACTGTTGCCTAATCTAACCAATTAGTAACCATGGAATTCTGCACTGCTGGCAGCTGACAGGCCGTAATCACTATCAGACTGTGGGAATCTTTGTCTGTTAGTATGTGGCGGACAAATGAGCCAATTGACTAATCAACTCTTAGATTAAACACTGGCATATATCCCACCCTTTGATGTACCAAGTGATTAATGCTCTAAGTCATCCTATTTTACAGAAACCAAACCAATCAGGGATACATGTTTTCAGTTTGGATGGTAGTAACTCACAAAACTCAAATTCATTTTAAGTTTAGTTTAGTTAAAGGGGAACTTTGGTATATTTCAACTTGGCCCTTATTTTACCATGTTTTTGTGTCTAGGTGACTAATGGGAACAACAATTTTTGAAATTGGTAGATTCTTAGGAGAGAGGGCTGCAGTGTAACCACTTGTATGTGTGCCCTGCCAATTTACATCCATCAAAAGCGGTTGTTTTAACCACTAAAGCAGGCTTTGTACTTGTGCGTCAGCTCGATGCAGAGCCTACGCCATAGCCTACACACATGGTCTACGCCATTGTGAGCATTTATACTTGTGCGGTGGTGAGTTTGTGTCAATCTGCAGTTACACCTCCAAAACACTAGTTCGCTGCGGGGTTTCTGTGAAGGGCTGTAAAGTTTAGTTGATTCAACCACACTCAAAACACACATTAAACATGGCTTAATAGAGACAATTTCAAACACAAGTACACAAATCAGCTTCACTATAACTCGCAGCATTCACAGACAAAGCACTTGTCTTTATCTGGACACATTTTCCCCACAAATACAACATGCTAATGCTTTTAGCACAACCCTATGGCATTTTACATTGTATAAATTAGCCTAGCAGCTAGCAGACTTTTACATTACTTATATGAAGCCAGGGACAACAGCAACATTTAACAAAGGTAACGTAACGTAATGTAACATAATTCGGCTCCATTACAGCTCACAAGGTTCACCGACAAAACAACTGTCTTATACTAAACATGTTTTCCAAACTAATATAACATGCTAACGTTATTAGCACAAGGCTTTGGTATTTTACATTGTATAAATTAGCCTAGTGACGAGCGGAGATTTCCTCTATATGAAGCCAGGATAAATCACACACAAGACTTAAAATGCTATTTTTGTGGAGGCTTCATTGTCTTCACAATTTATTGTTTCTTATCTGTGAAATTAAAGTAAATAAAAGCTTTGTTTCCACTGAGGGAAATGGTTTCAGCTTACAAAAGCAGACAGGAGGTCTGTGTCGCCAGGACGTGTTGTCACATTTCTGGGGAGGTCAGGCTACGGTGTAGGGTACGTCAATGCAGAGCCTACGCTGTAGGTACGGCACTGTTTTGACGCATGTCCTATAACATTATGGAAAGGACCTTACAGTTTTTCATACTTTTCCAATGTTCTGACCTATTTTGTGTCCAAGTCTTGATCTGAATTCTCACGAGAGGTGACCTGTTGCCGGAGGACAATGGTAGAAACTCAAGTGAGAGTTGGAGAGAGGCTTGCTGGTAATAGTTTGTTCTGCTGGAGTACATAAAAGGTATCTCATCCAGTGTTAGCTGATTCCAATTCCAGAACGAGACTTGAGAATTAACCTGTATCTGTGCTGCAGGCTGCAGCCCCCTCTCTTGATAATGGACCAATTTTAAAAATTGCTGTTCCCACGAGGCACTTAAACACAGAAACATGGGAAAATAGGGTCCAGGGTGGAAAATACTGGAATTCCCCTTTAAGTTCAACACATGATAAGATGCGGGGGAAAAAAATGCAGCAGTAAAACTACTGTAAAAAACATTGTGCGGGAGGGGGAAGATGCCTCTCAGGGTTCATTGCTCTCTTGGTCCTTCAATAATTAATAAGTTACAGAAAAGTATTTACACAAAAAGCTACATATGGGAATGAAATCATAAGAGATACTGCATGAAACTTGAACCAAGTCATTTTATAATGTGCTTTAAGCATTTGTGAAGAAATATCCAAGTCAATGAATTGTAGGAAATGTAATTTCCTACTACACTAACTCACTCCAAATGCTGTGATTGAGCAGACAGGTATGCCGTCCTTTCTGCTAAGGTCTGATGATTCACAGCCATTACCTCCATGCTTTATTCATGAGCCACACAGCACATAGACCCGTCTTTGCGGTAAATTAATCATAATGACAGCTGTCTGCTACCTGACAGTGATCTCTTTTGGTCCAGTTCAATAGATAAAGCATGGCAAGGAGCCCCAAATTCAAAGTCCTTATGAGGTGATGTTTATTGAAATCAGTGTCAGATCCAGTAGCTGTTTGCTCAGACAGCTCAGACATGGAGAGATGACACTTGGCTCTGATTTTAGCGGAAGCTTCCAATTTGGCTCGAGATCTGCTAAAGTATTGATGAGGTCTCAGAGTATCAATTATTGATGAAATCATTAGCATGTCAGCTGCAGACCCGAGACAGTGTAAGTAGGAGTGTATCCCCCGTACGCATCTCTGCAGGGATTCGGTAGTACTTAGTCAGTCAGACAGAAGAAAATACTATACAAATACTATACATTTTACTTGACTTTTAATCCAGTGTTTGTTGTGTGCTGAAACTGGCACTGGTTTTGAAAATGCTCGCTCTTCATTGACAATCAGAAGAGGTTTTAGTAAATCCTTCCGCTTCTCTTTGAGATGCTCTGGGACTTTTCGTCCAGCTTCTGTATTTACACTGTTCCTGCGCTGTTTGGCTGAGTCTGTGGCTTACAGAGTGCTTAGCTGCCTCGGAGAGTTGTTAGCACTATTAGTGTAATAGTAACCCTTCTCTATTTAAGTGCCTGGTAGGGCTTGAAAGCTATTAGTGCCCTTATTGTCTTTGATATAGTGTATACACACACACAGCTGAGACAAGACAGATGCTCATTTGAAGGAGACAAACAGGCTCAAATGATTTACTCGTATTCAACAGCTGACTCTACTTTAAGTCGAAGCTCTTGGCACTTCCAGTAGGACCTACAGAGTTAGACTACATAGAGCGTGCTTTGTAGTGTGTGCGACAGCTGCCACCAGAATATTCTGCAACATTTGTTGTCATTCTTGGCCCTGTGCACCAAACCAAAACTCATTTACATGATAACTTAATGATTTTGTAGTGCTTTGCCAAATGTAAGAGTGATGCAAGAAACAGAAACGCTTGTTCCTCTCCTGAAAAGTGTGTGAGAACTTTCCACTCTTCTTTAAGTACATGCAGCCTGGTATGGCTGCCATGTCTCAACGTGGCCAAAATAGTTTCTCCATCTGCTGCTGCTGCTGCTGTTCACCCCACTTGTGTGCATGAATGTGTGTGTGTGTGTGTGTGTTCCTGTGCCTCTGTGAGTGTGTGTGTGGTATGCTGTGGTTACTCGCTGGCGCCAAATTTAGTCCCAGGCAGTGAATCCTGGTCTAAATCTTGCTCTGAAGTCCTATCAGCTCTGAGCCAAACACTTCCAACAGATGCCCCCGTGATCGCGAAACACAACGGCGAGTCTCCAAAACGTATTCTAGACCACCTTGCAGCTGAGATCATTTCACCTTGGAAAGCACATACACCTAAAAACCTCAGACATCTGGCCAAAAAAGAAAAAAAACACAGAGCTGGTTTTTCCACCAACTTTCCTCTGAGTTGTTTTACCCCCCCCCCCCCAAAAAAAAAAAACGAAATGGAAGAAGATGAAAGCTGACACGAACAGCAACAGCGCGGTGCAGAAGGATAGCGAGGGAGGGAAGCACATTACAATTGGTGCAACAAAAATCACTTTGTTTTGAGTGACGAAAATGGGTGTAGGGGGCTATGATGTCATGCTGTGTATTGGGCTTATTCACTTTTCTTATTTAACAACTAACAGCTGCGATAATGCAATCATGTTTATCAGAATGGAATGACGTAGTGGACAATGTTTATCTTAGCTTTCGTCACGTTGGGTTAGCATTTAGATCATGTAAGTTGATATGATTAAGGTAACTGGCTTAAAAACCTTAAAAAACAAGAGGTCAGCCAAGGGGTCACCATGATGTTTAGCACCTCTACTCTTGGTTGGTCAAAGTTCAATAAAGAGACACCCTCTGCATGTGTTTGAGTGCAACATGAATGAAAAATGTGACTAGGCAGAGGCAGCATGACAGAGAGTGAGAAAGACTAGAAGAGGCAGGGAGACTAGCAGAGTTGCAGGAACTCTGAGGTGCCAGACAGTGCGGCGAGATATTGTACTGTGAATGACAGAAAGAGTTGAAGTCAAGGTGAGACGGGGCGGCCATGAGAGCACTCACAAACAGACAGCAAAACAAACAGACAGAAGGTCAAAGAAACCCAAAGAGAGACGAGCGAAGTCAAAAAACACACAGTTTAAACACACTCTGACTTACCGCCAAGGCCTGCAGCCTCTCTTTGTGGAGCTGTGCCTCCTCACACGACATCCTGAAGGGGGGGAAGCAGGGGGGAGAGGAAGGGTGAAAGGAGAAAGGAGACGTGAGATCTGGGAAGACTGAGAGCTGGAGTCCCTCAGCGAGAGGTAGAGAGGCAGAGAGGGGAGGGAAGTAGAGGAGAGGGAGAAGAGGAGGAGTATCCAGACGAGGTCCTTCCTCAGCAGTAATCCAACCAGAGAGGGGAGACAGCGGGAGAAGGAGCTCGCACTGAGTGGAAGCAAAGATCTCTCATTCACTGGCCATGTGCCTCACACTCAGCCCGCTGCTTGCATATTCAGTCGCTCTCTCTGTGACTCTATCACCCACTCTTTCTTTTGCGCTCCCTGGTCTCTCCTCCCATTTGTCCCCTCCTTCCATCCCTCCCTCTCTCGCTTTTTTAGGCATGAGCCATGTGTGATTGAACAGCTGGGTGGAGCAGCTGAGAGGAAGGGGAGGAAGAGAGAAGTGATGGCATGAAGGTAAAGGAGGGGTGTGAGGAGAGAGGGTGAGAGAAAAGGGAATGAGGGAGAGAAAGAGGAAGAGCAAAGTAAAATTGCAGAAGTCAGGAAAAGGGAAGCAGAAGTGTAATTTGTCATATTTGAAAGCTGAAATGAGACAGTGGGAAATGGGACATTAAAGGAGACCTACTATGCTTTTCCTTATTTTCCGTCATGTATGTTACAGTGTTGGATATTTATATTAAACCAGGACATATAATGAGGAAGTAGAAGTAATCCCTCTGAGCAACAACTTAAGGCTTCAGACTGCTCTGAATACTATGTTTCCTACGTTTTTTTTCTACTTTTAAGACAAGCTGATGTCAGATGTTGACAGATTTCTTTATATGGTCATCTGCTCCATGACCATATAATGCATGTTTACATTATGTAGCCTACACTGCTACATGTAGCTACATGCTAACTTCAGGGAAACAAGTAATCTTTGTTGCTGATGTTGTTACTGCCACTATAGTCCATTACACTCTTGTCCACTACAGTCTTTCCCTGGCTAAAAGTAGTCTGCTACATGTAGCTACATGCTAATGTCAAGGAAAATTTGATTCTAGGTTGTCAATGATGTAAATCTCTCCCAGATTTTGGATCATTTTCCTAATTGAACATGTTCGGCTGTAATGACTTAGGTTTGGACAATTGTAGAAACACAGTAGAAAGTGCTGCTATACTGCGTGAATATCATTCCCTGGCTGCAAGTACACAGCTACATGTAGCTACATGCTAACATCAGGGAAACATGTCATCTTGATGATGTAAATTTCTCCCTGATTTCTGATCATATTTTTGCTGGAATATGTCCTGTTGTGAAGATTTTTGTTCAGAATTTTTTATTGGTTATTTTCACGATGCAAAGTGCCACTAGTGCACTACAATCTTTCCCCAGGTGCAAGTACACTGCTACATGTTTGATGCTGATATTGATTATTTTACCCTAATTTCTGATCATATTCTTACATGTACAAGTCTGGTTGTGAAGATTTTGGTTTAGAAGCTTTTATTGGTGATTTTCACGATGGAAAGAACCGTTATACTCCTTTACAGTCTTTCTCCAGCTGCAAGTAGACTGTTATATTTAGCTACATGCTAACATCAATGAAACATTAAATCTTGGTCGTCGATGACGTAAATTCCTCCCAGATTTTGGATCACCATCCTACTGGAACATGTCTGGTTGTGAAGCTTTGCTGGTGACTTTTCATGATTCAAGGTGCCACTATAGTCCATTACAGTCCATCCCCAGCTGCAAGTACACTGCTACATGTAGCTACATGCTACCATCTGGGAAATATTTAATCTTCACTGCTGATATTGATAATTTTCCCCTAACACACGATCATGTTCCTGCTAGAACATGTCTGGTTGTGAAGATTTTGCTTAGAAGCTTTTACTGGTGATTTTTCATTGTAGAAAGTGCCGCTACAGTTCGTTACAGTCATTCCCTGGCTGCAAGTAGACTGCTACATGAAGTTACATTCTACGTCAAGGAAACATTTTTTCCTCGTTGTCAATTATGTCAATTTCTCCCAGATTTTAGATCATTTTCCTACTGGAACATGTCTAGTTGTGAAGGCTTGGGTATAGACTCTTTTGTTGGTGATTCTTCACAGTAGACAGTGCCTAGACTGCGTTACTTCCATTTCCTGGCTGCAAGTACACAGCTACATGTAGCTACATGCTAACATCAGGGGAAAATGTAATCTTGGTTGCAGATGATGTTAGTTTCTCCCTGTTTTGGGGTCATATTCCTGCTGGAACCTGTCAGGTTGAGAAGATTTTGGTTTAGAAGCTTATTGGTGTTTTTTCACGATGCAAAGTTCCACTATAGTACAGTCTTTCCCTGTCAACAAGTAGTCTGCTAGATTTAGCTACATGATAACATAAAATCTTGGTTGCAGATTATGTTAATTTCTCCCTGATTACAGATCATATTCCTGCTGAACCATGTCCTGTTGTGAAGATTTAGGTTAAGAAGCTTTTATTGGTGATTTTTCATGGTAAAAAGGGCGCTATACATTGTTACAGTCATTCCCCGGCTGCATGTACACTGCTACATGTGGCTAGATGCTGATGTCAGGGAAACATTATCTGTGAATTTCTCCACAATTTTGGATCATTTTTCCTGCTGGGACATATCCGATTTTGGTTTAGAAGCTTTTAATATTGATTGTTTTTTTCCCAGTAAAAAGTATCACTGCACTCTGTTAAAGTCATTTCCCAGCTGCAATGACAGTGCAGAGACATTGAGCTATGGAAAACCCGGAAATGCTGACCAATCAGAGCAGACTGGGCCCTTTTTAAGATGGGGGGGTCTTAAAGAGAGACAGGCGCTAAAACAAAACATTTCAGATATAGGGTGAATATAGGTGTTCCTGCACAGACGGTATGAGGAAAAAGATATGTTTATTTTTATTTTTATAAGTAGTATGAAGTATGAACCTGATAATGAGCATAATAGGTCCTGTTTAACACTTTTAGTTGTTTCTCTCCTTTTTTTCCTTTTGCTAATTTTAAATTTAGCAAATTTCTTTTAAAAATGGTCAATAATGTAATATAGAAACTAACTAATTTGCCATGCCTTTGCTTTTTCATTGGCGCACTTGGAAATCTGCTTCCTACAGTCCCACAACCAAGTCTAAATCCTGAAACACGGAGTGTGTTTTTGGACACAAATGATGTCAAAAATAATATCCCTCAGCCATAAAATTATCTCTAGACAATAGCAGGATATGAAAATGACAACACCTAAAAAAGAAACCTTGCTGCCATGTTTTGGGACAGAACTCACTGGCAAACTGGGGCCACTGCATTATGATATAACAAACTCCTCCCAGCACCCAGCCTTCACCCATATGTTGTTTAGTGTAAAGTACTAGTGCTGCAAAGAACTATCGCTATGCCACACATGTACATTTCTCATGCTATGGGGTCATGCAATATATTCCTCTCACTTTAATTAGAGAGACAAAATGCCAAAAACCTGGACATCGCATGTTACTCGTCATTTTAAGATATCCTGATCTTCTATTAAAATTCTACGCGGCCGCATGCAGTGATGCCGCCCACAGAGACAACAATCCTACAGCTGACTCTTCAGGTTCTATTTCTGGTCACTCTGGTCATACATTTATTCCAGCGCCTTTCAAATCGACATCAATAGAAGCTCCTGCTTCAGAAAAACAGCAGCGGGATGGAGAAAAAAAGGAGGACTGTGTCACTTTGTGAACTGATGTATGTAGATGAACATCTTTCTAAATACAAACTGCAAAAACACCTCTTTAAAAGGCAAGACACACCTTCACACACACTCACACATACCAGACAAAAGAAGTGTGTGTGTAAATGGGTCACTGTTAACTGTGTCCCAATTTTCTTTCTCCCTATTTTAACTCTCTAGGTTCACCTGGGTTTCATCCTTTCTTCTTCTTGTCTCCTTTCATACACCCTTTTACTTTATTTTCTTACTTTCATCTTTCACTCTCTTTTCCATCCTTCCTTACATTCCTTACTCTTTCCTCCTCTTGTTCTCTCTATCCTTTGCTGCATCCCTGCCCTGTTTTCTACAGTCATAACTTTCTCCTCACTCCTTTCTTTCTAACTCATTCCCCGCAACTTTGCTGCATCCTTGCCTCCTTACATCACATTCCTTTCCTACATACCTCCCATGGTTCATCTCTGCCCTACATCCCTCTTTACATCCTCTGTCTTCTTCCCTTTTTAACCCTCACTCCTCCAATTTGCTCATCCTCCTTTCCATCCCTCCTGACCCCCTTCCTTCCTAACCTTCCTCCCCTCATTCCACGGCCCCTGTTCCTCAACATCTCCCACCTGTCCCCCTTCCATCTATCTATTCCTTTCTCACGCTTTTCATTGCTCCTCTTCCTCCGTAACTCCCGTCCTCCGTCTTTCTCTTTTTTCCCCATCCCTCCTTCCACAAGCAGACATCCTTATAAGGAGAAACAGCAGCAGCAGTCCTGGCCGACTCTTTGGGGAATACAGAAGCATGTAACACACACACACACACACACACACACACACACACGCTCACGCAAACACACACTGACATAACAGCCACCGCATTACTCGGAGAGAAAAAGTGTACAATAAATAACTGCAGCTGGAGAGTGTCTGTCCCGTAAAGCCACTTGGCAGCAGAAAGCAGGGAATAAATCAAAAATTTGTCGATATCCAGCGCTCAGCTAAAGTATCTTTGTGTTGTTATATTGTTTCCAAACTAATGCACGTAGACAAGTCTCCGCAGAGATGGACTCAGAAGTGCTGACGTTTTTATCCACTGCAGTTTTTTAAAGTTTGGTCTTTTAGTGCACGACAATAGTAAAAATGCCTTATTCAATATTCTTGATATAGGAAGCATTTTTTATTCTTAAGTATATTTTTTAAAGGTATATATACTGTATTGCAACAAGAAATGTTTCATGGAAGCAAAACCTTTTTAATATATATATATTTTTTTACATAACTACACCTAGTTCTTAACTGACTAATTAAAGAGTATAACATAATATTAATTATTTTCTATTTAGTTTAACTTTCTCTATTTTTATTTAGCCCCTAGTTTTTATTTCAGTTTAAGTTTACTAATTTAAGCTGTCAGATGTGATCCAAAGCTGTTTGATCATTTAACCCAGGAGTTCACAACCTTTACTATTAAAAGAGCCATTTTTGGCCAAAAAATTGGTGTATAGGCTTTGCATTTTTACAGTTAAAGAATGTGAGATCACTTTAAGCCTACAACAATAAATGAAAATTAAAAGGTTTAAAAAAAAATGGCTGTCATTTATTTCCAAATAGTTTTCTGTCAGAGCCACTGGAGAGGGGCCAAAGAGCCACATGTGGCTCTAAAGCCACAGGTTGTCTAATCCTGATTAACCCTTCAGCTAAATGGTGATGTATTTTGAGACTAATGCTGCATTAACATGGAACCAACATACCAGACATACCCAGAGAATACTAGGGATAGTGACAGTAGATGGTATTCCTGTCCGGAGTTAAAATATTTTCACTTCTTGCCGTCCTCTGCGATGGAATTTACAACCAGGTATTACGCAGCTCCCTCACAAAAGGAGTAAACATGGGAGATTACGGACATTACCATAATACCTACATAAAATAATAAACACAAAATAATTTTACTTAATATATTTCATTACATTCTCCTAAATGAATCATTATGACCACTGCAACATATCGTCATGCGTGATTTGTTTTACCGTCCTGCTATTTCATCCGAGTATTTGTTTGTTTTCCTTGTGCCATCCGAAAGCTGTTTTCCGTCTGCTGTCTACCATCTGCCTGATTCCATGTGACCGTAGTTTAAGTTATTAATCTGGAGTATGAGACTTTTCACACTTTTTTTGTGCAGCATTGGATTGCCCTCAAAATGTTGTACTTTTTAAGGCAAAAAAAAAAAAAAAATAGCGCAGTTGTTTACTGCACGCTGGTAAGGTCAATCAGGGCTGCAGTGATCTATAATTTTATATAACTAAAGAGTCCAATGACAATGTACTGTATTACAGAAGATTCGCTCGTAGTGAGGAACCCATGCAGAATTATAACCTGACTATGCAGTTCTCCTCAGCTCTATAAAGTGTATAAGCACCTTTCAGCTCATTGTTTTGGTTTTATGGTAAACAGCTTTACTGTTTTGGGTTAATCATCTCTGGTATCATCACTGGAGTTTGCAGCGCAGCAGGCAGCTGTTCTTAGTGGACAAATCTCTGATAAATCTTTGCTTGGTAGCAGTGAGCTATAATTTAGATAGATAGATAGATAGATCCTTCATTGCCATTGTATGTTATACACAGACGTTTGCTGGAGCAATCCATTTTGCAGCATATAAATGTTACACATGAACCAACACACACTTGCTCATCGCATCATTCTTACGGGCACATACACACACATTCATATCTATATTTTTTTAAAAGATATGATAAATATTAAGTACAACAATTCTTTACACGGAAGATTTATGCTTGTGTATAAGTCCTAATTCTGCTTAAAGCCCCTACAAAGAACTTTCATTTTGAGTTGATTTTGGCGACCCTGTGGACAAAAGCGGTAGCGTTTTGGCAGAATGAAGCCTACATTTCCCATGAGCTCTAGTGCGTATTGTTGTAAAGACGCTTACCTGGCTCACGCATGTGTTTGTTTTGGGGATGAATGAAACAACAAGACGGGAAAACTTTGCCCCCGCTCCTATCGGGGATCCCAACTCACCTCTGCCGCGCCCCAGCACCACCTCTCCAGCGTAAGCGCCACCGCCGCCGGGGTAAACGCAGCGGTCGGCTGGTAAGGCTGAAGGCCTGTTGGTGAGCACTTCCACAGGTTCTTGGACTGATTATGGAGCGGTGCCTCGCCTCTTTATTTCTCGGCACTCGCTGGACCCTGTCGACGCCTGGCTGGTACCTGTCGTCAGCCCAGATGAGGTGTTCCAGCCCCGCGGCCCCTGCTCTCCTCGTCCCCGCTGGTGCGGAGTGAATCTGCGCAACCTGCGGCCTCTGTGTGTAGCTCCCCGGACAGCTAATGCCGTGGAACCGCCGGCTCCTGCCAGGATTGGGCTGGTAAATGCTAGATCGCTAGCGAACAAAACGTTTAGCCTGAAAGATTTCGTGACTTCCCGAGGATTGGATTTTCTCTGTGTGACTGAGACGTGGCTGACTGTTAGTGAGTCCAGTGCTTTCACAGAACTTTTACCCGATGATTGCTGCTATTTTAACTCCCCGCGGACGTCCGGTCGAGGAGGAGGAATAGCGACTATTTATGAGAGTCACTAAATGTAAGCAGCTAGGTAAGATGACGTGTGCCGTCTGAGTGCCGTAAATCACTTCGTCCTGGAAGCGAGCTGCGGTGGACCCGTACACAGTTTCCTAAAGGTATGGATAAACACTATATAGAATTAGCTTATCTTCACACCAATGGTCTCATTTGCTGTTGTAGGTCACGCACAGACATCAGCAGAAACGAGAGACTTTTGCATATCCAGTTAAAAGTTCCTTGTAGTGGCTGTAAGCAGGGAGAGCTCCGGGTCGCCATATTGTTTATGTCATTCTCAGTTTTCCCGTTTCTTTTTGTTTTTTTTTAAAGTCAATTTTTTTTCGCCAAGATGTTAACTCGGCTTGGGTGTAACATGGTATTACAGTATACCAGGGTATATAAAAACCCCGACGGGGTTTTTTTCAATACTGTCAAAAATACAGACACTCATCTTTCTCCTGCCCCCACACTGGAGAGGCCGTACTGAGGATTTTTTGCATGCAGTGCACATCACGAGCCACCAGATGTCAGTGAATTGCAAGAGGCAGCTGAGCTGATCGCAAGTGTTGGAGACAAACCTGACCGGACCAACTGTAACAGATGGCCCGTGTCGTGCCGGCAACAGCTGAGGACAGAGAGACCACACAGAAAACAGCTCATTTTCACATCTAACTTGGTGAATTAGGGGTTTATTTCAACCAAATCAGAGTTGGTGATTGTTGGAACAATGGACTAACTAACTAAAGGGCTAACAAGACTAACCAAGATAAAAAAGATACATTTCTTTTGACATTTTACAAGTTTGTTCTGTGTAATTATTATACTGGAAATATGAAAGAGCATGGGTTATGTAGAGAATTTGCAGGTCGCAGGGTTTCATTATCGCAGGGTATCATAATATATATCTTATACCCCAGTGAAATTCCAGGAAGGTATGAAAAATTAGATGCCCCCCAAGCCTAATGCTAACATATCACACACATCTGACTTGCTAGTTTTTGCGATTGGTAATAAAATGTTTAATTATTTTGTGCTCAGTTGGATAAAACCTACAGGCTTATACAACAGCCTCACTGAGGTTCACCATCAAGACACAAAATACAAAAACTGGACTGTTGCACCCTTATTAGCAGCACATTGCTTTAACGTGAGGACATGCAGGTTATAGACCATGACCTGTTTGGGCTCTTAGTAATATATAGTGTATGTTATAAACCCAGGCTTAGCTCTGCAGCTGTCTGACTCTACAGCCGCTCCAAGACTTCTGGCCCGTCTCTGTTTGATCTGGATTTCCACCAATCACATCATTGCGTTGGCTGCTCAGAGCTCACACTGTCATTACAAATCATACGTTCTTACTTTAACAGGATTCTTCTCCTATCGACCCCACTTTGTCCCCCGACTCTTTAACTATCTCCTCGCCCCCTTATACGCTGCCACCTTCCCTCCCCCTCCGATCCCTTATTTCTGGCGTCAGTTATGTTGGTTGGTCGTCGTTGGAGACAACAGCATCATTGTTCCTCGGCATCGCCACGACGACGCGATGACCTCACTGCACAGCCAGCCCGGCCCCGCCTCCCCCCATCCCAGCCCAGAGGTAATGGCCTCCAGATGTGGGATCAGAGGCACACACACACACACACACAGAGAAATATAACAACATGCTAAGAGTGAGAAGGAGAACGAGCAAATATGGACAAAGAGTGTAAGTCAGAAGCTGTGCGTGTGTGTCTGCGTACATGTGTGCACGTGTGTGTTATTTTTTGCCTTTCCTGAGATCAGTCACAACATTACAGGTCTCCCCAAAATAACTGAAACACACAGATCTGGCGCAGACTGGCCTCTGCTGCATAGAGTCATTGTGTGTGTGTGTGTGTGTGTGTGTGTGAGAGAGAGAGAGAGAGATAAAGGGGGAGACAAAAAGCAACCCAAACATACAGACGTATTTCTGACTCTGGGAGTGCCAGACCTTGATCTCATTCATATTTTATACATCACTGAGGGGAGTCAAGCTGTGTTTGGGTGTCTCACTGTCTGTCTGTCTGCACACACAGCTAACTAAAAGCTATTAAACTTCAAGACTGCCTTCCTTATAACTGCTAACGAGGTTTTTTCCGCAGCAAAACCGGTCGTAATTTGACAAAATGATGCTGATGGCTGAAGTTATGAGAGTCACTGATTTCAGCAGCTAATCACATATCAGCTCTCCCTGTTGTTTTCTGACTGATATGACTCTGTTTCAGGACCTCAGTCTGCTGCAGGACAGCTACATATGTAGATGCAAACAGAGCCCCTCATACTGCCCATAATCATAAGAATTGATAATAGAATAACACATTCAATTCCTCACAGTATGAAAGGCAATTCAGGTAGCATTAACCCAATCGCCACCAAGCAGTTCAGTTCAGTACGCTTTTTTCCATTTCCACTGTGAAAAGTTGTGGATGGTACCAATGAAACCGTTCCGTACCGTCCCCATTTTGGTCCCCCCTCTGTTGGGCTACCTAGCACACAGATCTGGTACTAAAAGGTGGAGCTGTGAACACTGCAGTCTGTTGATTGGTCAATAGAGGACGGTCACTCTGCTCAGGGCTGAGTTGTGGCTGGTTTTGACGCTCATGTAACCACTGTTCATGCTGTGGAGAGTTTTACATATACTAGTAAAGTATATCTCTAAATTGAAATTATGTTTTGCTGCCTCTTGCAGCAGCTGTAGGCAGAAATTTTTTTTTTTTAATTCTCTGGGCCAACTGCTGGCAACTTTTAAGGTGGAACGTTAACTTGTAATGTTACTCAGTGAGTTGACAATATGAATCCATCAACACACCTTAAATTTAACTGTGACAACTTTGACCATTACTTTAGTTTTATATGACAAACACTTTTAATAATGAGTGGATCTTCAAGAGTTTATATATATATCAATTTTGACCGGGTTACGTGAACTGCAGATATTCTAATCCTCACTCGGAGAAAAAAAAAAAAGCATTGTAGAGTGTAGTTCCTGTGGGCTACGACAACTCTAAACTCCTGAGCTTGCCTGTGAAGGACTAAATGCCTAAACCCGCTATTTTCAAATATCCCATGGAGAGAGACTCGTTCTGTGGATAATAAAGGAGGTGCAGACTTCCATCTGTGTCACCGGTAATGAGGAAATACAGTGAGTGACAAAAATCCCGCCCACATTTAAGAGTACTGTTTGTGGTGGAAACTCTAGGGTCTAGGTACCATGTCTGAAGGGTTACTTTACATACCGAAAGTGTTTGGTGAAAATGGGGTTTTAGATATTTTTTTTATAGATACTTTAAAACTGCACAGTTCTAAACATCATGGTGAAGGTGTGCTTAGGTTTAGGCACAAAAATAAATTGGAAATGAAAAAAAAAGGTCACTGCCTGGCTTAAAACACCCAGCAATGGTGGCACAAAAGCTGCAGGGACAGGTTAGTAAAAACCACCAGGTTCCGTGGCTCAAACACTGCCAGGAAACATTGCAATGTGTTGGTTTTGGTATGAAACACCTAGGTTTGCTGCCACAAACGTCGCTGGGAAACAACGTGAAAGGTTGCCATAAAAAAAACTGGTGTTGTTGGTTTCAAACTGCGGTCTGCAGCTTGGCAGGCGTAATGCCTAAGGGGACACGCCATCCACCATCCAGATGACAAACGTCAGTGTGTATATTACATCATTTCAGAAACACTGATATGATACATATGAAACGTGCATATGTATCATATTTGTAGTTTGCAGAAATGTATAATGCAAATATTTCTTCTAGTGGCTGGGCTGATAAATTAGCAAGCCTTGTAGTGGTTAACAGTAAACTGAGCTGCTACATCTGTGTCTGTTCAGTCTATTGTCTTATGTCTCTCAGTCTCTTTTAATCTCTTCGGGGTGATTTTATGTTGAAAGAGAGGAATTCACATGCATGTCCATACATATCAATGCACGCATATGTGTGTCTGCATCTATACATTTTTGTTTTTTTTTATTCTGTAGAGTAGCTTTTAATCGTTTAATCACACTGAGATGCATTTTAAATGCGAAGCAGATGTCTTGGCCTGCAGACACTCAGATTATCACCACCTCAGCATGTTCTGTCTGCTCGCTCTTTCTCTGAATGCCATTGATTGTTTTTCCTCCCCTCTGTAGTTTACACATCTCCTCTTATACAGTGTTTACAGTTCATGTGCTTGTTCATTTTTATGGAGTGGAGATGGATAAGGGAAAGAACATTTTAATACTGTTGTGTAAAATAAATCAGAATCAAATCATCAGATGAAACCTACAAGACCCACACACTGCACATTTGCACATTTCATAAGCATCATATTAGCGTTTCTAAACTGACGAAGTACATGAGCTGACTTTGTCATCGGGAGGTGGGGGAGGGGGGCAATAGATGTCGTGTCACCTTGGCAAGATGGCTGCCAAACTGGAAACCATTTTGAGGTCAACAAACAATACAACTGGGTGGTTTTTTTTTTTAACTTAAAAGTGTTTTAAGCCCCGCCCCTTTGTGATGGTCCGAATTCTCCGTATTGCGGAATTTTGCACAGCAGCGACCGGATCTTTGCTCTCAAACTACAAAAAAATGTGATGGCACAACAGTCTCCTTCAGTACATTATTCTGTGCTTTCTTTTGATGTTCACATTGGCTAGTCATCCTGTTTAATTTGTCTTCTGATTAAATCGGAACCGTTAAAACAAGTTGTAGGAAGCCTCTGCAAGTAATTGGTTGCTGGCAGACACTCTGTGCTGCAATAAAATGGTTAATCAGCAGTGCTGTGCACTGTAGAGCCGATGCGCTGCTGGTTCTGCCAGCCTGAATAGAATATAATGTCTACTGTAGTGTACAGCCTTTATAGACTGAGCTGAGTAGTGATGCGCGGGTCGACCCGTAACCAGCGGGACCTGCAAATGGACCTGCGGGTCGGGCAGCAGTGATCGTCTGTTAAATCGGTCTGTAAATGATATTTTGACATTATTGGCTATTACTGTCATGGCATCCGAAGGTACTGATGCGTTGAGCAGGTGACAGTCTGTGGCCGTTTTCAAAACACACTTGTGTCACGCACTCCAAAAGAAACTTGTTGAAACTTTAAACAATAATTTATTGTACAAAACGGGGGAAACAAACATTGACAAAAACGGTTCCATAATCCATATTAAATTCAAAAGATAACGAAAAAACAGCTACAAGTTAGAGGGAATAGTGATAAAGTGGTAAAACTTGGCATTGATCCACAGCCTCAGACAGATGCGCTCAAGCGTGCCGTGCACACAAGCTCCGTTGGTAGGCGATACTATATTTTCACATTTTTAACAATGCAATTTAAAAGTTTTGATTTTTATTGATAACCTACATTTACCAACAACCAAAAGACTACATTTAGCACCAAAAAATATGTAAAAAAATAAAAATTAAAAAAGTAAATAAAAAAACCGAATATTGAATACCAAATTTTCATAACGAATACTTACCCATAGAAACGAATATTCGAATATCTGAATATTTGGGTACAGCCCTACACTTTTCAGGGTTAAATTTTGGTTTTGGAACAGGGAAGAAACGTATATCTTTTTCCAACCTCTCCAGGTAACGAGTATCATTAATACACGACGTGCCCCAGGCACAACATTTAGCTCCAAATCCACAAAACCAGCCTGAGAATGAAGGAAATCTGACACGCCTGCATTAGTGTAACCATTATATACAGTTTCCCACTCTGTAAAGTACTTTGACTGCATTTGTATGAAATTGTGCTCTATGAATAAACTTTAATTCGTTCCCAAGGTCAAAAATACACAGAGGACCTATGTGCTTTGATTCAGGGCTGCAACTAACAATTACTTTCATTACTAATTAATATGTTGATCTTTTATGTTATTATTTATTAATGATTTCATCTATTAAATGTCCACATAAAACTAAACATGCTCATCACAATGTCTCAGCTGCCAAAGAGACATTTTTCAATTGCTTTTTTTTGGTTTGTTTTATTTTTCTGGTTGATATATGATTAATTGAATAATAAATTAATTCAAAATGAAACCAAACAATGAATACTTTAAATACAGTGGTTGATTTGATGCTATTGTGGGGATATGCTATAACTGGATATGCTCAATTCATCCCATCACTGTGAAGAGTCTCTTTCCTGTAAGACTTCCCTGAGTGTGCAATAAATAGCAGCAGAGAATGGGCCATCTGCCATTGTGGTGTCTGCGCTCTACATGACCACAAATACTACCTCGTCTTTCTGCTGATTCAGTGGACAGCCCAGAGAGAGCACGGTGCGTACGCTGATTAAAAACGAGCCCACGGCAGAGAGGAAAACACACAGAGAGCCGAGGGACGACAGGATGTGATAGACTGACTAGATCACGACGGCACTGTCTCATTTTCAAAATTATAACATTAACTATTGATGCGCCAGTGAAGCATGTCTTCTTCATGCTCCACTGCACTGCTTCGTGGGTGCGGCTCTCACAGAGGATGCGGAAATCACTCCAACCTGTCACTCAAAGTGCCTGTTAGACAGCTGATTGACAATCTGAGCTTGTAGGTGAGCCACAAACTGCTCAGCATCCCCTAATCTGCACCATCTACAGGGATTTTAGAGCCAATTATGCACAGGCTGCATGATCATAACATGCACAAGGATACTGCAAACTGCACATGCTGCATTATGCACCAAATTTGCAAAAATACAAGTTGCACAAGCATCAAACAGACAGATGTTGAGCAGGAAAGCTGGCTGCACATGCACAGTGACAAGTCCCTCCAACCCTGTAGGTGCAACACTGTAAAATATCTACTTTACAAGACTCTCCTGCACCCTATATACTGTAAGGTACAGTCTCTGATTTCAATTTCAAAGGAAGATCCACCAGCACGTCTACACTGTCAAAAGTAATTAGTCATGAACGTCTGAATGTTCCACGTTGTAGTACAGTACAGCAGCCATATGACATGTTCCACCAACAGTAGTTCCAGCAGGATACAGTAAAACACAGTACACCCACAAAGCTTTGAATGTTAAAGAACAACTCCCACTCTCCTGTTCTCACTACACTATCACCGCCACTACTTCTCTCCACACCGATTCATGTAAGCAGCTGATTAAAACATGTTTGGGTGCAACAAATATGACAAGAATTTTAAGCATTTCCGTTTCATCTCAATGAGACTCAGGAAAAATTTCTTTTAATTTAACTGTTTGATGATTCTCAAAGCTTCTGACTTCATAACACTCCCATTTTACTCTGGCAGTGTCTGGAATTAGCATTTTTGGAGTCTTCACTGGAGCTGAAGGTTTACCAAAGATGCATCTGCCAAAAGTATTGGTTAGTCGTCATTCCTTGAAGCTTTTTTTTTCCTGTCATAGTTTGACATAGGTCACAGCTCAAGAGGCTTTTAAAAAGACACAAATCTCACCTTTGAGGACAACAGTAAGACTTTCTGTTAGCACTCTTCAGACTAAGGTCATTTACCATACTTTAAAGCAACTCTGTGATGGTTTCACCTGGTTGTGTCTAACTACACTGATGTAAAATTACTTCCAGTGTATTTAGATAGTAAAGACACCGAAAAACCGTGTGTCTCCAATAATATTATTTCCTCTGCAGTAACACAAGCCAGCAGAAAACTCTAAATTAAACTGGGCTTTAGGTTTGACTAACTAACAGCAGAACGTGGGGAAAACTTGCTAGCCTAGCAACTTTAAGGCTAAAACAACCAATAATGCAGCTCTTTCTTAGAGTGACAAGACTCTCTATATAACACCAGGGTCTGTTCAGCCCCAACAAAACCAAGCAAAACGCTAGGCTAGTTTGAGATGAACCGCACTTCACCTGGAAAGTGGATGAGATCAGGCAGCTGCAGCAGGAGGCGGAGAGAAAAAGCTGCGGTCAGGTCCGACAGTTTCCAGCAGCCTTTGGTCTGTACAGGAAGTCACAGACACACTCATTTCCTGTCTGATATGATGTCAATTTATTAAAAATGTTATCAGACTCATATATCAGTTTGTTCTCAGTCTCCACTTGTTTTAATTATGATAGACTGGCCTATTAAAATGTTGTACAGATGATCTGTAGTTTATGTTCATGGTTTAAATTCCATTTTACATTAATTCTCATGTAATCATATCAGTTTGCTGCTGCAGAGCAGACCTGTCCCTCCAACTACACAGGCTGAATAAATTGTGTCTGACTATTGGATTAATATTTCCAGAGGAAAGAAATACAAGACAACAGCTTTCATTAAGGCTCAGTCAGATACAGTCAGGGCTTCACATCTGTACAGATGTTATTTTAAGAATCCTCACACCCCACTGACCACCAGCCTCTGTGTTGCTAAATACTTCAATAATTAGAACAGTCCGATGATAATATACAGTAGACTCTGTATAGTTTATGATGGATGTATCTAGTCTCTGACAACTAAACGTCACCATCAGTCACACGTTTTCTGTTACAGAATAAAAGAATAAGTTGATCTAAAACATTATCTTGTTGAGTCAAAATCTAAACCAATCAGCTGTGAGATCAGGTGAGAGCCAGGCATTTCCCATCATGCTCTGGGTCTTGTAGTCAGTGGAGAGCAACTGCAGCGCCCAGCTCCTAAAACTGCATCCGCCTCACTCGAGAGATTATCGCTGTCTACTTTCGTAAGATGTCAGAGCAAGTCCGGATGAAGTCGGACACAAAACTAAGCGGCAAGCAGTGTGCGGCAATCGCCGGTGATCGGATATGCGCAGGTCTGGCTCATCTCGAACGAGCCTGGTGTCATCTGGCTGTGTCTAACTATACCATGTCTTGGTAACCTGACAAATGACTTCCAGTGTATTTAGGTGGTCTTAATTCATTTCGTCTGTGGCAACATGAGCCAGCACAAAACTCAAAATTAAACTGGGCTTACTGAACAGCTTTCTGCTGAAGGTGTGGGGACAACTCGCTAGCCTAGCAACTTTAAGGCTAACAACCCATTGTGCAACTATTTCTTAAAGCAACATGGCTGACTATACAACACCAGGACTGCGTTCAGCCGCGACGAAACTAGACATGCACCGATCCAGCTTCTTCAGTTTCGATACTGATCCCGACGCTGTGGCTTTGAGTAGCAGCCGATATCCGATACCATGGTTGACTTAAAAAGTGTGATCCGGGGAAGTTTTTTGGCTTGCAGGACGGTGCTGCAAGGGGTGTGACTGGAGTCTAACCAGTGCACTGTTAAACTTAACAAAGACACAGGGCACACTTCCGAGCTCCAGATGTCGGTAGTGAAGCTCATGACATCTACATCTTGTAACTCTTGAGACAAGTGTTTGCTCACTTTCTCGTACATTTCCGACAGTGTGGTCTCAGAAAAATATTTGCACGTGGCTCCAGGTGATCCAGTAAACGTTGGAAGCCCAAGTTGTCCATCCAAAACACTGTACTCCAGCACTTGCTCAGAAATTTTCACAGCTTTTGCGCTATTGCTGGGGAATTTCTCTCTTCTTTGCAGCGCATCTGCTAACGTTAACTGCTGTGTAATATTACCTCCAGCTCCTTTCGACCTGCTCAACTGCTGGAACTCTTGGTACTCCGTTTGGTGAGGTTTTTGTAGATGCTTTATTAAATTGGTAGTATTATACTTAGCAGTACTACCACCACCCCATTACAAACTGCCGTCGACTAGTTGGAGTGTTCAATGTGAAATACCTCCACACAGCAGATTCTCTCGTTGGCTCCATGACATATCATGTAGCTCGCGTCGCAATAGATTTAAAGGGAAAAGATCGCCTCAGGTATAGGCTGCATTTTCCGATACCCGATCCATCTATTTTGATGATATCAGGGCCGATATTCGATCCAGATATCAGATCGGTGCGTCCCTAGACGAAACATAGCAAAACATTTATTTAAACAGAAATAGTGGTGCGTTAAACACCCTGTTGTGTTACGCAAGGGCACTGCCTTTTAATATTGAGGGGTTCAATAGAGTTCAATCTAAAGGGACTTTATTGGCATGGCAAACATATGTTTACATTGCCCAAGCAAATGTGAAATAAAAACAAAAATCATACGTATAATAAGTAAATATCCATTCTCAGAACCCATCAGCTGTGTTCGGCATCTGACTTCTGGCAGACGGCGATACAGCCTCTGGGGGCAGACCCCCAATTTTTTGGCATTCCGGTTTGATTTGGGCGGAGGAGGCGAATTTCCATTTCCGACTTCCATATATATATATTAAGTAAATATGCTGAACCATCGCGATGGAATCAGAGTTTGCAGTGACGCCAATTATGTTCCGCCTCGTTAGTTCACTGCACGGACCATTCAACCTGGCAACAACTGCAGCCGGCCAAACAAGAGCAAACCCGTTACACGCCATTTGAAGGACACATTATTCAACCTGGAAACTTAGCAAAACGTTGCACTCCGTTTTCAGATTGAACGTGCCCCAAATCTGGCACTTGCTCCAATCTAAAATCATGTCATGTTACAAAAAAGGTCCTTAACAACACTTACAAACTTAACTTTTCATAGAAAAGTGTTATATGATATTTGGGCCAATATGCTATGAAAATTAATCACAACATAATGCACCGAAAGTCACGGATTCTTGCAAAAAACTAGACTGTTGTTCTTTTTTTTCCTCTCATATTTTGTGCCTTTCAATGCAGCTGAGGGGTGAGATTGATGTGAAAATCTGCTGATATTGTGCATCTCTAGTGCTCGCGGGACACATCATCAAAGATCTGACAGTCAGCATCTGAACAGCAGCATTTTTCATCCAAACAATCTAACAAAATTGCACACTGCTCAACACAGTCATAGTTATTCATAGTCATGAATTCAAATACAAGTTTCAGGTCTTTTCAGGATTTGATTCTCATTCAGTGCTGACGAAGACACCAGGAATAAAAGGTCATGAGTGACTTATTAATTCATTATGCTTCTGTCTTTGCGTGGGCATTTCTTTCTCACAAGAGGAACACACACATGCATTCAAACACATAAAGACACACGAATCACACACAGGAAGAAGTGCTTTGCAGCATGGCGGACTGTACCGACACATGGAGGCTGGACCAAGCCTGCAGCCTCCGCATTGACTGTGCCACAACATGCTACACACACACACACACACACACACACACACACACACCCCTGCACATTCACACATCCTGTATGTACCGTGGTGTTGAGATTAGGAGCAGTGAGATGTTGAAGAAGTGCAGGGCTGATTTTGTAGAGACACAGAGGATAGAGGGAATAAGAGCAGGAGGGCTGATGTGCGCTGAGGTGAGAGGTTTGCAGAGAGAGTGTGAGGGTGTGTGAAGAAATAAGAAGAGGAGATGAGAGGGAGGAGTGTACAGGGTGTACGGCGGGTCTCCTCGCCAGTCATGACTGAGCAGCAGCCTCACCATGACGGAGCTCCCGTTCCCATGACAACCCAGCCTGTCAGATGGAGGGGAAGAGAGGTGGAGGGATGCAGGGAAAGAGAGGAGAGGAGAGAGGGAGAGATGGAGGCAAAAGATACACAGAAACACAAAAGATAACGGAGGGCTACTCACGGTGCTGTGGCGGTGCCGTTCCTCTGCAAAGGTGTGTCTGACATGGCTGCAACACCCCTCTGCTCTCCTTCCCTGCTCCTCTGCCTCGTCCT
Source organism: Epinephelus fuscoguttatus (assembly GCF_011397635.1). Classification (NCBI taxonomy): domain Eukaryota; kingdom Metazoa; phylum Chordata; class Actinopteri; order Perciformes; family Serranidae; genus Epinephelus; species Epinephelus fuscoguttatus. The sequence goes on from NC_064769.1 coordinate 25,604,899, forward strand.
CTCCTTCTCCTGTCCTCCGCTGTCCTTTCGCAAGAGTTGTGTCCACCTCTTCTCTCTCTTCTTCTTCCTCCTCCTCTCCTCCTCCTCCTCCCTCCTCCCCTCCTCCTTATCTTCTCCTCCTCCTCCTCTGTCTTTTCCTCCTGCCTTTTCGGTGTGCGCTCGTCACGCCAGGATGTGTCAGAACAGCTGCTCCTGCCGCTCCTGCATCGCCCCGCTCTGCCAGCAGGAGGAGATGGGTGTAAGCATGTTTGCGTGCGTGTGTGAGAGAGAGGTAAGGAAAGACGGGCCACTTGTGTATCTGTATGAATAAATGTGCAGGTGATGATGTCAGAGAGGGAGAGAGGAAGGATTTGTAGCTGAGGTAAGAGAGGGTAGGAGGATGAGGCAGCCGAGATGAGAGAGCAGGATAGAGAGCAGAAGACGGCAGGGAGAAGAGAGAGAAGAGAGCGCCTTAGGGGAGTCACAGTATAATGAAAGGAGTGGCCAACACGCCTCATCCCCACTGCTACCCTGAGAACCTTTCCCCTTTGAGACTGAGGAGGGATTCATTTAAAGAGGCAGATGGGATACTCCAAAACCCTCCACTGTTGTGAAGGAAAGTGTATCCTCCTTAGGTGGCCTCCAGCGTCCTGCAACTTTAAATTGGACGAGCATCTACAGAAAATGTATATATGGACAGAGACATATAAGAGAGTCTGCTCTTAGTGAGAACTGGGGCACGTCACCACGGACAGACGTTATCTTATGCAGGGCTGCACCCTCTGACTCAAATCCTCCAGATCCACATCCAGACAAGTTGGGGCTGTCAAGTTAATGTCAAACACGCCGGATTTTTACAGCTGGATCTCTCTTTAAAGACCAATCTGCAAAGAGTCTTTAAGGAGAGATTGGAATTCTGAGCATGCAGCAGTACACTGAAAGATAACGCGCTGAATGTCAATGATGATCTACTTTTTATAAGACGAGTGTGAACCATCTACAGCCTCTAAAACCAGTGCCTGTGGCTGGATATACTGTAACTTATATCATAATCTGTCTGTTAAAATTCAAGTGTGAGGGTTGAGGGGGATATATATCTACATACAGAGCAGGTGTTCATCCTAATATCCCTCCTTGACTCCTCTATCCTCGATCACTTGACCCAGAGATCGATTAAGCCTATGTCTAAATGCGCTCGGAGGAGTCAAGGAGGCTTCCAGATGGGAGGGAAGAGAGGATACACGAGTGCAGCCTTCGTGGAAGTCTTTTACCAACCGACACACTCCCTGATTGGATATCAGTTTTTGATTAGACAGCACAGGGCTGCAGCTGATCGCACTGATCTGATACATCCCAACATCGCTGGAGTTTCATACCAGAGGGAAGACACATGAGACAATGAACTCAAGTGAATCGCTCCCAAGTTTTATATTTGATCTGTTCTCTGGTTCACAATCGAGTTAAAAAAGGAACACAAATGACTTTCTTCATTTATAAGACAGATTTTTCTCATCTCGCTCTGTTATTTCCCTCATCAACTTTTATTATGGATACAATCAAAGTCAGAGAGTCTGTCTGTCGGCAAGAAACACTTTAACGTCAGCGATCATCATTTCCATTCAGTTACTCGTGATGCTGATCATTCCTGAGTGTCGGGTTGATGAGTTACAGAATTTCAATTTTCCCTGAAACATTTCCGGCGCTCAAAAGACACCACAACTATATTCTGGGTTATTAAATAATGAATTCACAATCATAAATATAACTCCATTAAAAGTTTCTACAGCTGTTTATGAAGACTGTAAAACCCACTGATAGCTGATCCATCTGTAATCAGCTGCCTCACGTGGCGCTTCAGAGGAAAAGACGTGTCATTCCTCTACAGGCAGAATTCCTGGTTTCTTTTCTCCTCACATCACTCCCCGTGTCTTACAAAGGCGGAGCTAAGACGCAAAGAAGAGAGGCAAGTGAGGGAAACGTGGATGTGAGTTCAGGTATTGGGATGAACCCCTGGTCCTCTTCCATGTTGTTTCTACCATAGCCCAGGAAGGACAAGTCAAATACTGGTTCTACACAGCACCGTTTGTGTTTTTGTGTCAGCCACCATAGTTCTCCTACACACTTAACACACGGGAGAAGTTTCAGTTGGTCCCAATGAGCAACCTTACCTGCTATATGCCATTAAATCCAACACACTAGACCAGGGGTCAGCAACCTTAGCTATCCAAAGAGCCATTTTTGGCCAAAAAAGCTCTCATATAATCTGCCTGGAGACGCAAAACATATTTAGGCCTTATAACGAAGGTAACAGTGAGTCTAAATTCACCCATCAACATTATTTATAGATCTAAATGAGCATTTATTAATGTATTACCACAATGGTCACTCTGCAGTGGGCTATTTATGATTGTTTGGTACTTTAATTTAGCAGCATTAGTAGTAAAAGGAAATGAATATGTCCACGGACCGTCGAATTCTCTACTGTCCTCCAAGACTTTTTTGATCTGCAATCCATAGCTAGTTTAGCTTAGCTAGGGAGATACAAGACAAGCCGTCGCTGTTGAGATTTGGCAAAAATTTAAAGGAAAAGCTGATAGGCCGTATGATGCACATTTAGTTGATATAATATTAAGACATTTTTTTAAATTCTGTGTATGGGCTACAAATATTTACAATGGAGAATTAAAGAATCACTCAAGGCCTACGACACTGAAAAGTAAAAAACTTTAAATGTTATAAAACAGCCGTTATTAATTTCTATTTATTTTTTTCAAAGCCACTGGTGGGTGAAAGAGCTACGTGTGGCTCTGGAGCCACAGGTCGTCCATCCCTGCACTAGACCTTTAACCATCTGCAGCAGAAATACTCAACCTCTGGCCAATGTGCCAAATCTGGCCTGTGACAGGGTGCTGGGTGGCCTGAGGACCATTTTAGAATTCACAGTGAAAATAAGCTGATTCATACTGGGATTTTTTTTTTTTTTTACTTTAAATGTAAATAAGGTGTTTAAGTGCATTAAAAAGCATCAAAATAGACGCTCCCGGAGCCCCTGAAAAAGGTCAAAGCTAATGCCCTGAGTGTCTACGTACCCCTGACCTATGTGAGGCTGCTGCTACTGCTGGACTTGCCTCGTGGCATGAGTGAGGACAGCAAACATCAAAGAGCTTAAAAGAGGCATTTCATTTATAATGTATACTGATGTTTGTTTATTAATTGGCCCTTAGTCTTCTGTCAATCTGCAACAGTGGCCCCCGGGCAAAGCAAGCTGAGTATCCCTGATCTACACTAATATGTTCCTGACTACAGCTTGATATGGCTGATGATGGTGAATATTTATGCAAAGTTGGGTAGGATTTCAGAAGACTTCTATTTGTACACCACATTACAGAGCTGCAGATGCTAAAGGACTACTAGTCAAACTGCATACAAATATTTAATGTGTGAAGGAGAGCTGCGTAGAAATTAAAGTATGAGACAAACAGACAAAGAGCAGCAGCTGTCACAAAGTGAACACTCATCACAAAGACAGATGAAGCAGAGAGTTGGCGGATGGTTTTTGGCATTTGGCACCAAACCAGGCTCTCTGTCAGATTCAACTTTCTTATATATATATATATATATATATATATATATATATATATGTATTTATTATTATTATTATTATTATTATATTTAATTTTAATACTGTACAACTTATCTTGTTCGATTTAAAATTTGCTTTTGAAAGCTGTCATGACAAAACTTTCAGATGTCCCCACCTGTCAGTAACTATTATAAGAATTAACAATAAAAATGTTTTTAATATTCTAAAAAATATATATATATATCGTTTCATAGGATGCAAATCATGATATTGTCTGCATTTTCTAAGGCCACAGTGGCATAAAAACAAAACAAATTAAAAAACACAAAAACATCTTTACAGGTCCACAGTTTCTTTGTTAGAGACGTCAGAGCTAGTGAAGGGGATTTAAATGCAACAGCGAGGATGAGGAGGATGAAGCAGGCCTACCTGGCTGTAGGGACAGTGATCGCCTTGAGGAACACATCACAGATGAAACTGACACCGTAGCAGTTTCAGCATCAGACGATATGGACACAACCTGCAGCTGCAGCGCCACGTGAGGGAGAGACACTACTACCTCGCCGGTTTTGCGTAATCTCGCGAGATAACGTATTTCCGCTCAGGTAGTTGATGCACGTGGATTGAAAACGCAGTCGCATTTACACTTTTGCAGATTATCATAGACCATATCTCTAAAGACTTATCATAATGTGGTGTTCGGTTTCCTCAAATACTCCAAAAAATTAGACAGAACGTTTTTTCATAATTAATTAGATTTTCTATAATTCATTTTATTTATTTATTTATTTATTTTTATATTTATTTAATTGTTCATCCATTATTCTTAAATTTAATTTTTAATTAATTTGATAATTAAAGTGTTTTATCCATAAATGTAAGTTGGATGTAAGATGTATGTTTTCTGAAGGATGCTGAACACTATGAAACTGCTCTTTGATTTGACCAACAAAAAGGCTATTAAGACACTTGATGTCTGTACGTCATATAATATGTTTGTGTAATATGGTATCCCCTCGGCTCTGTGTTGTTGTTGTGTTTGTGTATTCTGTACACTAAGTCCTTTTTACACTGTGATGTTTAAATAAAGAATGATTAAAAAAAACTTTCACACTTGAGATCAATGTGGTCATAATGCCCCAGTCAGCCCACATAGGTGGGTTTCCCTAAGTCAGCCCCAGATAAGATGCCCGTTTTGGGCCCACACACAGTTGCTACCCAGGTAGCCCTAGCATAACCCACGTGGAGCCCACCTGTGTTAACTCATGCATGTGGGCAAATGGCATGGGGTTAATATGGAACTCATGGACACTCCCATATAGGGCCCATTTTTCAGCCTATTTAATATCTGTACCCCAGATACAAATGTTGGCTGGGGCGCTGACCTCCAGGGCTGGTTTTTGCCGTTTGGCTAAGATTCCATCTTTAGTGTGTTTTGGGTGCATTTACACCTGTACTTCCACTGATGACATGTATCTTAGACAGCATCCTGTTCTCTGACACTGCCACCAGAGAGTCCAGCTCCAGTGAGTCTCAACAAATCTTTTAAACTTGTTGTGTCAGAGACTGTTGATGTTTTTAAAAAGAGGCTCAAGACTCATCTTTTTAATCAGGCTTTTAACAGATCTCTGTATTTATCTATTTTAAATTCCTCTTATAACCGATTTATCCATCTATTATCTATTTTTTATTTATTTTTTATATTCTTACCCTTCCTCTTTTTACGTTCTTATCTCATTTAACCTTTATCTTTTGTTATTTTAGTTAGCCTATAGGCTTTAGTTTTGATGCATTTTATGTCACTGTTTTAGATCATTCTTACCTAGCTACTAACTCAATTTTATGAGCCAAATAGCTTTTTGTTGGGTGGGAGGGTTGGGTTTTCTCTTTTCTTTTTGTTTTCTGTTTGGATCTTTGTTGTTTTTAACCTCTGTGAGGCACTTTGTGTTACTGTTGTATGAAAAATGCATATAAATAAAGTTGATTTGATTTGATTTTACTCCTGGTTAAATAAAGGTTAAATAACCGATAAAAAATAAAGGCCACATTATTTTATAAACAGAATTGTCATATGGAAACATCAAACACAACAAGAATCCAGTTGCTGCTGTACAGTAGTATAGTGAGAGGAGTGTAGTCTATGATGGCTACCCTCAGTTATTTATCAAAACTAGGAGCTCAGCAGACTTTTATTGGGTGTATAACCTGCTGGCTGAGAGCTCAGCAGCATGTGGCTGCAGGGGACAGTGACATCTTATCTCCCATCCATCTCTCTGACCTTCCTGCCTTCTCCTATCCCCCTCTCCTTCCCTCTATACTCCCATTATGTCACTCAGTTCATTACTGTGTCTCTTCTTTTTATGTCTCTTTCTTGCTACTTTATTTAATCCCTTTTCTTTCCGTCCTCTTTCCCCACTTCTTTCATTACTCTTCCCATTCCTCACTTTGCTTTCTTTTACTCTCCTTTTCCTCCCTTCTTTTTCTCCCTCTCTCATTTCCTTTCTTCCCTCCCATCACCTCTCATCCTGCTGAGAACTTGTTGTCCTGCACACTTGTATCTCTCTACAGACCATAGTAGATTAACACTGAATGACGAGAGAAGGATACACATGGAAGGACAGGAAGCCAGATGAGTTGGACAGGAAGAAAACATGATGAAACTGAACGTAACTTCAGTATCACCAGCAAAAACAGCTGAATGTCTCAGCGGTTATTGTTTTGTACCAGCAGTGAAGCAGACGGCGTGTCACTCCCAGGCTCAGAGGAGAAAGTGAAGGTCACATCTCTTAAAGTGCCAAGACATTTCACATTCCTGCCTGTTACACATTTAGATGTAAACACTTATCTGCCTCCTGTTTCCTCCTGACAGTCCATGTTGGTTATCATATGTGGTATGTGAGTTATGCCGAGGCTGCTCCTCAGGTTGAGGTAGCAACCTTAAATGGGCATCACATGCTCACCCGTCTGCCCTCCACATTTTCTCACACACGCAAACACACTCCTCCTTAATCCCACACTGCTGCAGTAAAATAGATAAAGTGCAGATACTTATATCTAGTCATGTGTGTTCATTAGTGCAGCACAGTGAAATATTGAATTTGACACTAAAAACAGAGAATTGAACCTGATGAGGAATAAGTCTGAAAAAGATGTTCATTTTAAATTTGGATTCAAGTCACTGTAATGATTCCTCATGTCATTAAGTCATGTGTAAGTCATGTATTGTACCTCAGTGGACTGTATGTCATGGCTTTAAAAATTCACTATCTAATCCAGTATAGTGATAGTGGTAGTTATTAGTGTCCTTTTTACAGTAAAGTACGGAGTATACCGCCATCTTGTGGATTTCTACAGCCATTGAAAATATCTGGTTTCAGTGGTGGTTGTGTCAAAATAAATAGCCTACAAGGCAGAAAGCAATGACTCAGAACAAGGGTGTCAAAGTCGTTTTAGTTCATGGGCCAGCCATCCGGGCATGACCAGACATGTAACACAAAGTGACCACCCGTATTGTTTAAGATAGAAATCTGATACAGATTCTTTTGGATTGAAGCTGCTGGTTGACAATATTTTGCACAGTGTTCAATATCTTTAAACATGACCACAGAAAGTAGTCATTGTTATTTTAGACAGCCGTGTTCTGGTCAGGGTGGAAAAGCCTCCGAGGCAGCTTTTCACATTAAGTATCTACTCACTGTTTAAACCTGACACCCCTCAACCTTCACAGGTGCATCAGTATCAGGTGTGCAAAGTCATCCAGTGGGCCAGACTGGACCCTTTGGCGAGCTGGGTTTGCCCCCCAGGCCGTATGTTTGACACCCCTGACTTAGAGTGTCATTTAGTGAATTATTTAACATATGGGGGGTGGTTCTTATAGAATTTTGAAACATGTCCAACACACTCAACTATATCTGGATGATATCAAATTGTCTATATTTGTTTTAACATATCATAAGCATGAACGGCTCCAGAAAAACATTGTCAAATAGCCCACAGTTTTAGTTCTCTCCGGACTGAAGCTCGTAAAATGTCATTTGCATGTTTACCAAAACATTTTAAGCTTGTCCAGCATAAAAAAGTTTTTCTGCTGTCTCACCTTAGCTAAAATACTTAACTGAATACTTCAGCTTTCACCTTGAATCCCTCTCTTTTATAACTAGGAGTCACACTAGAAGCCTCGGTGTTATCCTGGACAAATGTGTAACGTCATCTGCCGACTACTGTTTAAAAGACATTGCTAGAGTCAAAGCAAGACCCTGAAAGGCTCACCCTTTATTTCAGTAGATTAGACTACTGTAATGGTCTGAATGTAGGACTTTCACAATAAGCTGTTGGGCAACTTCAGCTTTTTCAGAATGCAGCTGTTAGAGTCCTGATAAAAACTAGGAAATATGACCACATTACTCCGGTTCTAAAATCCTTACACTGGTTACCCGTCAGTCAGTGAACTGATTTCAAAATCTTGCTGCTTGTTGCTCAGCGCCCACATATATCTCTGACATACCCGAGGACATCCGGGGCTGACCTACTGACCATCCCAAGAGTCAGAACAAAACATGGTGAAGCAGTTTCATTGTCATGCAGCACATACACATACCTAGAGTAATCTCCCAGATAATGTAGTCCTGGGTCTGAGCTAAAAACATTCCTTTTTTACACTGCCTTCTCCACCCTGTATTACTGCAAGATTATTCATTCATCTTCATTCATCTTCTAACCGCTTTATCCTCTTGAGGGTCACGGGGGGGGCTGGAGCCTATCCCAGCTGACATCGGGCGAGAGGCAGGGTACACCCTGGACAGGTCGCCAGACTATCGCAGGACAGACTATCGCATAGAGACAGACAACCATTCACACTCACATTCACACCTATGGACAATTTAGAGTTATCAATTAACCTAGTCCCCAATCTGCATGTCTTTGGAGTGTGGGAGGAAGCCGGAGCGCCCAGAGAGAACCCACGCTGACACGGGGAGAAGATGCAAACTCCGCACAGAAGGGCTCCCACGCCCGGGATCGAACCGGCAACCCTCTTGCTGTGAGGCGAGAGTGCTAACCACCACACCACCATGCCGCCCTGCAAGATTATTTTTAAACTCAATTTTAAATTTTAAATAATGTTTTTATTTTTGCTGCTCTTGTCTGCATTTGGTTTTTTTAATTGTAAATCATGAAGTAATTAATGCTACCTTTTATATCTTTTTTTCCTCTTCACTCTTTCTGTATCCTTTATAATGTTTTATATCTTATTGCCCTTGTGAATGAAATGTGCTACACAGATAAAGTTGCCTTGCCTTCATACCTCAGACAACCTTTTGTATTTTAATTACTCACCAGACTTGTATGTTTTTGTTTTTAACCCAGGAGCAGTTAGTTTGTTTAGTATTGTTATAACCGGTTTCTTTTTTAGCTCAGAAACACTCAAATAACAATATGGGATTTTTTTTTTTATTACATTCTTTAATAAAGATGCATTTTACCTAGCTGGGATATGAATATGTTTTATTACATTTGAAATTATGCAGGTCAAATTCAACAAATGAATACACTGTCTGCAGTACCGGTGCTTATTAAATAGGGAGTAATACAGTGACTGCACCATCAGGGGACATCCAGCAGAGGGCACTGCTTTGCAGATTTTAAAGTGGAGGTCACATGCTTTAATTAAAGGGCTTTTAGGAGAGCAGTGTAACTTTCAGCTGTGATCTCTTTCAGGATGTTTACTTATTTTCCTTATGATTTATAATGCATACCCTCACTCAGACACAGAATGTTAGCGAAGGCAGCAGAGAGAAAAGGAGGTAAATAGTCCAACACAATTCACTTTTTTTTCCATTTTTCACCAGCTAGTGTCTTTGCAATTTGCACCTTGATCTGAATTAAAGAATTTTCAACAGCGATTGATAACAAATGCTCTTTTTAAAACATGTTAATAAAAAACATACGCATGAAATGACTTTCTTTATGCAACAATGCTCACAACTCTTCACTTTTGTTTTCAAAAATGATGCTGTACATGTGAATGCATCGTTTATTCTAGTCCTGTGTCATATGTGCAGATCTCTTTTGTCTATGTCATTTGTATCAGACAAACAGTTTTGCAGGCTGTGTACAGTATCGTCTGTACAGCAATCCTGCCAGGTCAGTTTCCCGCACATTTAGACAGACAGGCGGGTGACAAGCACACACACACACTTTGGCAAATAGACAGCGTTCATGCTCTAGTGGGTTTGGGTTGTTGATCCAGAAAGTCTGTCAGCTTAGATAAACCAGCGATACCACAGGAGCCACAACTGGGATTTCCTCTGACCCACTTCAAAAGTGCTCCAAATTGTTTTACTACAGCAAATATCTGACATCTCTCTACACAGGGGGACAAAAAGGGCTTTAAATAAGTCAGAGAGTTTTGACATGGTTTAACTTTCAACACAGAAATACATTTTACAGCACTGTGTGGTTAATATCACATCATTTATTCAGGTCATTTAGTTTAGTTCATCACTAAACAACCAACAGTAGTATCAGTATGAATAAACTGCACTATACAATAACAGTAAACAAAGGATACATCATATTTTACTTTACAGTTTACAGGAGAATATCAATGATTGTAAGGCAGGCTGAGTTACAAGTTATGAAAGCAAGGTAGTTTTAACAGCAATTTGATTAATACAAAACAAACCAAGTCAATATAGTTGTTGACCTCTTGCTCACTTATAGTGCATTACTAGTATTGATCGGCAACTCTTGTAGTGCAGTAGGTATAACTGCAGCTGAAGCAGCTACGTGACTCTCCCACTGTATCTACACATCAGTCCACCATCAGCCTCCCTTTGCCTTTTGGCTTGGAAACCAAATCCACCAAAGCTGGTGATTAGCTAGCTATGAAATATTAGCTTAACCCTTTTTTAACCTCTGCAAATTGGCTCGATTTTATTTTAAAAACATGGAAAGAAGGCAATGAGCAACAAAAGATGAAATGACCCAGAAAAAATAGCAAGAAATTAGTAAAAAGAGAAATATGAAAACAAGAAAATTAGTAAAAACAAACAAACAAAAAAAAGGGGCGGCACGGTGGTGTGGTGGTTAGCACTCTCACCTCACAGCAAGAGGGTTGCCGGTTCGATCCCAGGCGTGGGAGCCCCTCTGTGCGGAGTTTGCATGTTCTCCCCGTGTCAGCGTGGGTTCTCTCCGGGCACTCCGGCTTCCTCCCACAGTCCAAAGACATGCAGATTGGGGACTAGGTTAATTGATAACTCTAAATTGTCCGTAGGTGTGAATGTGAGTGTGAATGGTTGTTTGTCTCTATGTGTCAGCCCTGCGATAGTCTGGCGACCTGTCCAGGGTGTACCCAGCCTCTCGCTCGATGTCAGCTGGGATAGGCTCCAGCCCCCCCGGCGACCCTCAAGAGGATGAAGCGGTTAGAAGATGAAGATGAATATATATGTATGTTTTTGACATGGTCAAGAAGAAAGTAGTGTAATATATAATATATCAAGCATTATCCTCCTTTTGTTTGGTATGCATTTTTAATTTCTCCTAGCTATTTGGAATAGGGTCCAATAAGTATAAAAAACATTGTCAATGATAATTACGTCCCAATGTCCAAAAATGAGACAACATAAAGTCCCAATGTCTTCAACCGATTACTTCCTAACTTGCTACTGTTGCTCAAATTGGTCAAATTTGTTGCCACATCAAACTACAAACATTATTAATCATAAATAAAATGTGATCAGGTTTTGGACCTTGTCCACTTTTGTGTCGGGATCAGCTACAGACTGACTTGGCAGAGATGGCTGCCATCTTACATGGATTAGTGTATTGTGCTCTTACTACCACTACATGGCACAAAAAGTGTCCAAAAGTGAGGACAACAGGTCTAAGTTAAGCAGAATGCATTCTCGGAACCCATCGCCTGTATTTGGCGTCTGACTTCCAGCAGATGGCGATACAGCCTCTGGGGACCCCGATTTTTTGGCATTCTGGTTTGATTTGGGCGGAGGAGGAGAATTGCCTTTTTTGGACTTCCGTTTATATATAAGTAAATATGCTGAACCACTGCGATGGATTCAGAGTTTGCAGTGACGCCAATTATGTTCCACCTCGTTAGTTCACCGCACGGACCGTTTAACCTGGCGACAACTGCAGCCGGTTCAAACGTGATTGGTCAATATCACGCGGACTACAAACAGCCTACAACCGGAAACCAGGGCTCTTCTGCTCTTCTTCCAGAGGCAAGATCTCCGGGGTTTGCCTACAGACTCTACATTCACTGAATGTAGAGTCTGTATATAGAGACTAAGCAGAATGAAGTATAAGGTCAAGTAAACCCAAAATGTGGTGTCCTCATATGAGGATGTGGGGTCTCAGGAGGATATAGCAATTTATTCTTGATATAGCAGTTTAGCTCTCAGCCAGACTGATTTGACTTTCACAGTTGAAGTCAGTTACAGAGAAGAGATCATATTCATTCTAATTAAATGGCTGTAATCATAATAATTATTGTGTATGTTTATGTGGGTTTTTGTTGTGACTATTTAGCACAATGCATAGTAAATTCTGATACAGCCAACATGGAGTGCGGCTGTGTGACCCACTTCAGTTGTGCAAATACGTGTTTGCCACAGTGCTGCTGATAAACAATTCATTAACATCCTGGGCAGGATTTGGAGGATGATGAAGCATGATGACATCTTTCTTGTCAGCGCAAAGTTTTTAAAACAAATGAAATATTAAACGACAGAGCTCCATTCTCTGCAGCAGGTAAATCTGAGATTCGTGGTTAAAGTCTCAGTCTGCCATCAAGGATAAAATAACATCATGTGAAATGAAGGTGTCAGAGGTTTGTCAAAGTTTATAGTATTGACAGATGTCAGCTTCAACCTTCCTCTCTACTCTCCTGTCTATATCAAATAGTGTCGGAAGATAAGCAAAGGCATGATTTCAGTTTGATGAATTTCAGACATTATCCAAACAGTTTTGAAAGGGGTTAAAGCACAGATGATTTCCTTGACCTTAAAATGAAGCGCATAATCCTACAAATAAAAGTCAAAGTCACAAAAACTACAGCTGAATGACTGAGCTGCATGTATCAACTCTAAGGTAGCTGAAGCTCAATCATCAGATACGAACGCTGCAAAAGTCACAATTCTTGCCTTTCCACAAGATGATTGACAAGTGACACGTCAACATGAACCTGTCTGGCTGTCGTTGGTTTCTGCTACCAGTATTCTAACTATATAAAGTCATAACGGCTGCTCAAGTTTCTCCTAAATGATCTGCCAAAACCATGAATAGGTCGTGTAGTTATAGAATCAGGCTTCATTGTGTATCTACAATGCTGAGTTTTAATAATAATAATGATCTCATGCTTTTATTGCTTCGAGAGGTGGCGAAATAAACTGTCATTTAAACCACCATCTAGAGTTCACTGGTTCAGCTTCAATGAACAATCAATCAATCCATTCTCGGTGATGTTGATGATGCAGGCATTAGGCTTGTAGATAACTGAGCATGTGCGCTTGGCCTGGCTGAAGTTGGGGGAGATGCCATGTGAGGTTATACTTTCTTAGGTACGTGTTGTCTTGTTGATGCCAGAGGTCAGAGGAGAATGGCCAGACTGGTTCAAGATGATAGAAAGGCAACAGTAACTCAAATAACCACTGGTTACAATCAAGGTCTGCAGAAGACCATCTCTGAACCAACAACATGTCCAACCTTGAAGCAGATGGGCTACAGCAGCAGAAGACCACACCAGGTGCCACTCCTGTCAGCTAACAACAGGAAACTGAGGCTACAGTTCACACAGGCTCACCAAAACTGGACAATAGAAGATTGGAAAAACGTTGCCTGGTCTGATGAGTCTGGATTTCTGCTGCCACATTCAGATGGTAGGCTCAGAATTTGGCTTCATGGATCCATCCTGCCTTGTATCAACGGTTCAGGCTGGTGGTGGTGGTGTAATGGTGTGGGGGAGATTTTCTTGGCACACTTTGGGCCCCTTAGTACCAACTGAGCATGGTTTAAACACCACAGCCTACCTGAGTGTTGTTGCTGACCGTGTCCATCCCTTTATGACCACAGTGTACCCATCTTCTGATGGCTACTTCCAGCAGGATAACGCACCATGTCACAAAGCTCAGATCATCTCAAACTGGTTTCTTGAACATGACAATGAGTTCACTGCAACTGTGTGATGTCATCATGTCAATATGGACCAAAATCTCTGAGGAATGTTTCCAGCACCTTGTTGAATCTATGCCACAAAGACTTACAGTAATTCTGAAGGCAAAAGGGGTCCAACCTGGTACTAGCAAGGTGCACCTAATAGCACCAAAAGTAGCCAGTGAGTGTATATGCGTAGTGGGAATAAAACATCAGAAAAGAAGGTGTTAATTTCTTTTCATTCCCGTCCATTGACTGGCCCACCAGCTTCAGTAGACACATACAAAGACAATGCAAATGGCTCAGTCAAGAGCACTGGGGTGGTGTGTGTGTATACAGTGTGTGTGTGAGAGAGAGATATAGAGCTTTCTGTAATGGGAGGGGCTGAGGGTGTAGATTTTGTTTCAACAATGGGTGGAACACATATGAAACGAGGAGGTTGGGGGTCCTCCAGTATGGGTACCAACGAGGAAGTGAGTAAACTCTTGTATATATTCCAATGTCTTTTTTGGCTGATCTGTGGGTATACTGTAAACAGCCAGAGGAGGAGGTGAGTATATAGCTGTGTATACCCTCCACCACACCGTTGGGGTCCTCCCAAAGGAAATATTTAGCATCAAACACCTAATTTCCTGTATTGTGGTGATTTTTTATGCACACATCTGTACCTTTACTTCACCGATTTCAGGTGGAAATGTGTTCACTTTCGCTATATATATTGCTTTTATTGTATCTCTTTATTGTGGAGGACATATGAACATGTTCTAAATACTGAGGGAGACATGTCCCCTGCTTCGGGCCTGAAATCTACGTCTGTGGGAGGGACAGTTGGGAAAGCCCTTATAGCATTTAACTGGGAAATCCCAAACACTGGTTTGGAGGAGGGGGAGGTGTGTGGGAATGATTTTGGGGAGAACCCTGTGTTCAAAGGGTGGCGGGCTGGTGCTGTGTACAGAATGTAGCAATGTGTGTGTGTGTGTGTGTGTGTGTGTGTGTGTGTGTGCACTGAGTAGTAAATGTTTGTATTGTGGGTTTAATGTATTTATAATTATACATCCCATCTGGGTGTGTATGTGTGCGCCCCCGGTATGTGTGCATGTGCGGACTGTGTGTGCATGTGCGGACTGTGTGTGTGTGTGTGCGCGCAGCTGTGGCACGCAAAAGAAGGCCAGGGCCCCCGAGACAAACGTGGCCGCTTACCCGCTCGGTTGCCATGGCGACGGGGAGATGGGAAAGGCTCTGTTGGAATTGCCATTAAAATGGAGAGCAGCACACCACTGCATGCCTGCACACACACACACACACACACACACACACACACACAAAATATATTCACATGAAGACAAAGCAAGCATAAATCTCACAAACACACACACACACACACACACACACACACACACACACACACACACACACACACACACACACATAACGTTGTAGGGCTCCTCTGCATCAGTAGAGCTGTTGTGGTGTTTATCAAATAAGAGATGTGATTGGTGTGGTGAAACGTGCAGCCCAGCCACAACTACAACATCAATATTACAATTAACAACTCGTAATTCTCCTGGGCACAGGTATGTGTGTGTGTGTGTGTGTGTGTGTGTGTGTGTGTAATAATGGGACGATATTAAAATAGTGCTGTGGAAGAGAAAATAGCTGGACTCAGCAGGATACTTAACGAGAGGGGGAGAGCTTGTGAATACTTTGACCAATGCAGTCTAGTCTGTGTGTGTGTGTGTGTGTGTGTGTGTGTGTGTGTGTGTGTGTGTATGATACTGTACCCGTATCTCTGTGGGTTTCTTGGGAGTAAGCACATTTTTGGAAAGCAAAGAGATATTTGAGGGTTAAGACTTGGTTTTAGGGTTGAGGAAACAGGCCTAGGTTAAAGTTAGGGTCTGGGCATGTCGTGGGACTGTGACAGAAAGAGAAAGTGGATAATGTCCAGAAGGGTCCTCATAAGCACTTGCCAACAGGCTTGTTGGCACGGAAGGACATGAATGCACCAACTGCTAGATTTGGTAAGTTTGAATAACATCATTATGTTTCATACATTAGGCTGATTTTTCAGTCTTGTTACAACTGTAGCTCATGTTTTCACAATTTAGACTCTCGTGTGCTTCAACTGTAACATTGGACAGCGTCCACTTACATGCGCATGTTGCTAATCTACCTGAAAATATCACATATTTAGGTAAAAAAAATCTCTGACAAGTGAAAAATGATACAGTTTTGCAGACTTTCCCCTCAATGGTGAAGAGCTACTGGCCTGTCTTTGCAGCCAAGTGATGTATGTTGGATCATGGTGGTGAACTGTATCCAAGCTCATTAATTCAGCCAGACCTAGCAACAGACTGTCTGCGAAGCCCCGCCCCCCCCCGAGTTTATGTTACTATTCCTGTCAAGCATACTCACATAGTGCACATACAGTTTCCAGAGATAATGTGGGCAGAGTTACAAAAGATGAATATTTTTACTGTCAGTTAAAATGACATCTGATGTCAGTTTAGCTTTTTTTTTCAAATGTATTTGCATTCAAATGTAGATATCCATTGATAGACATTATCCAAAATGTAGGCTAGACCTGTATCGAGTTGCTAATCAAACTGTTGATGCAATGAGTGGTGTGTGGAAGAGGGATTTTGGCCTGGATATCCACTGGGTACACCGGATCTTCCGAAATATTCACCATTGCCCCCTGAGGCTTTATTGTCATCAGACGAAAGATGATAGGTTACAAGACTGTCATGCTAGAGGACTGAAATAATATAATAAAATAAATATAATAAATGTATTTGTTTAGCACTTAGCTAAACAAGCTTACAAATATTTTTAAAACATTTTCAAACAAATGTTAAAAGCTGGGAAAAAAAGAGCGTACAGAGGCAAAAATAGAACAAAAGGAAGTACAAAGCAGGCATTAAAAGGGAAAGCTTTCCTATAAAAATATGTTTGAAGCAATGATTTAAAAACAGGTAACGTGCTAGCCAGCATGCTCTCCTCCGGTAGAGAATGCCAGAGCCTCGGGGCCTTGATGGCAAAAGCCCGGTCACTTTTAGTAACCAACCATGATGTAGGGATGACTAGCGAGCGTAGGCTTGAAGATCTCACGTCATGACTGGGAGCATAGGTAGTCAGATGCTCAGCTATATAACTGAAAGACTGAAAAGGTGCACCTGTTGATGATCCATATTTTGACAAGAAAATTAAGAGGCAGCATTGGGTTTTTTTTGGTGGTGTAGAACGAGTCAGTATTAGTATTATAAGTATGTTGAGGACAAGTGTAAGATCCAATTTTTATTTTAATCCTACATTATCCTGTTTGGCTGCTTAGTGAGATAACGAGACAACCTAGCTGAGGCAGAGAGCCCATAACCAGGTGGGGACATGTTCACTGAGAGAACTCTTGAATATCCCGATGTTTGAATCTAGTTCAGGGAACTGCAGATCAAGTCTCTCATTTATTAGCATTGTGTACACACAAAACAAGGCCTGAAAGAGGCAGACGCCATTTCTCATGCAAAAGTTGTAATCTATGAAAACTTGATAGGAAAAACTTGGATCATGCTTACCAACATTTTGGAGACAGGAAATTGGCGACCCAGATGGTGAGTTGGAAGCCTGATGGTAGAAATTGTCGAATATTTTTTAGCGCACGCCATTTTTAGTATGGATCCTACTGTCCTGTTTTATAAATGACACCTCAGAACTGCAGGTCACGTGGCACTTTAGGCCTGCTATACAAATCCTTTACAAACATGGGAGCAATAACTGGCCTGTGATGTTTCAATCTCCAACCTGTCTTTAACACATTCATCCTAAACAGTTATGGAGTTGCAAGCTGGCAACGGTAAGCTAACATGCACGTCTGCATTATCTTCTTGATTTACATTGGTGGTTGTGTGTGTGCGACAGCAGAGGAATGTTATTATGCTGGCTTCCTCTCAGGCAATTTGTGTGTGTGTGTGTGTGTGTGTGTGTGTTTATAGCCCCAGCAAGGGTAAACAGTCCACACACCCGCCATAAAGAAAGGTTAAACTAAATGTTATAGAAAACCTCCGGGGTAAATGCTTGAGTCCCTGGTGACTTTCATGTTTGTTCTACTAAAAAAGAAAATGCATTAAAGGAAAGTGATTGCAAGAAAGGAAGCGGTGGTATGGCTGCAGCTTTGATGTATGTGATGGTGATGGGATTTACACAGGTTTGTTTGGGAGGTTGCTCCTAATGCACATGTGTATATAACTCTGTCTTTCTCTGCTGTCTTTGTGTGTGCTCTCCAGTTGGCTGACCAGACTCGTGTGTTAGACCTAATAGATTCACGTCACTGCCCAAGGCCACAGCTGCAAAAATACGGTTTCATAATACTGCTGCTTTGCTGCCTGCATAATCCTTTTTTTTCAGTCTCTGGATCCCCCTGCCTTCATATCTAGTTTTTTTTTCATCCTCTCTTCTTTCTTCTTAGATTCTCTCTCCTTAATTTAGGCTGCACCTCCCACTCCCTTTCTCTTGTTGTCATAAATCTTCACAGACAAGGAAAATGTCTTTGTTTTCCTGCCTGCCTCACTTCAAATGTCCTTTAAATAAGATCGCTTATTTTCGGCTTAAATATTTAATACTCTTTGTTATTCATTTCAATACCTTTTCATGAATATTTATAGCGTTTGTAATTATTTGGCCTCAGAAGGTTTTGATGTCACTGGGATATAATGTTTGCGTTAAGGTCGTCGAGCAAAAAGCTTATTAACTCAGATTTTTGTAGAGCTGTGCTCCTCTGTATAACCACTGTGAGATCATCAGGAAACCACCAAGTCATTATGACTGTGTCTGAAATCACTCACTACTCACTACATAGTCCACTATTTAGCGAGTCCGCCATTTTGTAGTGCTGCCCGAATGTATTATTATTCCTATATAGTGGACTTAAAGTATCCCACAATGCACCATGAAAAGTAGTGTACAGCCGATGGTCACTCTCCAAGCAATATATCCCATAATGCACAGCGCCACAGCAACGGAAGGACAGCCTGCTGTGTATGTTCAACTTATAATGGCATGTTCAAGTTTGTTTTCCAGTTTTTCTTTGACATGTAATGAGCTGTCAATTTAATGTGTAGTCAATGGTCCCTGAAGAAAAAATAAATCAGCAATCGATCTTCTCTGGTGCTGAACGGCTACTGTACAGAGTAGGGCTAATAATGCTAGCTAATGTTAGCAAGCTGGGTTGCTACTAGCTCTGATTTGTGACGTAATGCATAACGTTTTACATTAAATTCACAAGTTATTACATCAGCACAACAAAGGTTAATCAGAAAATGATTTATGCTAGTAGGACAGGTTGCAGTCGCTGCTGTCTCCTCTTGTCTTTCTGTGAGTGTAACGTTATTATTATGTTTAATGTGAGCAGAGCAATGCATCTCACAACACAAATGGCCACAAAGTACTTTGTAATGCTATTTATTAATTTTGGGAAAATACACTGAGTATAATTTCATGTTTTAATCACAAATATGCGTGTCGATATTTGTTGGTTCACCAACAAAGATGGTTCACCAGCCGACGTTGATGTAACATGTTTTAATTGTGCAACAGCAACGAAAATGACCTGAGTAATGTCTGACAGTGTTCTTTCATGTTGCAGCTCACTATATAGTGCTCTACATACAAGTCCCTATATAGACAATTGGAAATAATGAATGAGTGAATGATTTTGGACAGATACGTTGCGCAGCAGTGCCCCAACATGTTGCAGCCATATCATGCATTTAAAGGTCCAGTGTGTAGGATTTAGGGGCATCTATTGGCAGAAATGGTATATAATATTTACAACTGTAAACTGTTTTCATTGGTATATGTTTTTATTAGTGAGCTGTTTGCATCTACATACGGAGCAGGCCACGCACCGTAATGTTCTCAAACAGTAGAAGTTCTACTTCTGCAACCTCAATGTTAGATACCACAAAGGTCTACACACTAGATTGTTAATGTGATGGCATGTTTGATAGTAGTTGGACAGGAAGTGCAAAACAATTCTTTGTTCCCTGTAGAGCAGTGATACTCAACTTATGGCCCATGGGACACATCTGGTCCGTGATAAGGTGTCAGGTGGCGTGCCGACCATTTTCTAGGCTGTAATGAAAATAAATTTGATTCACGCTGGGACCTTTTGTCCGTTGAATGCCAAAGTGCAAGTGCTTGTTTATAAGAATAAGATTCTGCACAACCTCAACAGAGGTCTAGGCTGAGCCTTGAATGACCCCAAGTCCTAGAAGTGCCCCTTCATACACATCCTAGCCAACATTTGCATGTGAGGCCTAAATGCGTAGTAAATGAGCTGAAAAATGGGCCCTATATGGAATAGTCCATAATGGCCCCATGCCAGTTGGGTTTTGGTGGTTTGCTTTGGTGGTTTTACCCAAGTGGACTCAAGATAAGATGCCCATTTTGGGCCTGAACCCACTTGGTACCTCGGTAGCATAACTCATGTGGGGCCCACTTGGGTAAACCCACCTATGTGGGCAATTGGCATGGGGCCATTGTGGGACCCATGGAGAATCCCAAATAGGGCCCATTTTTCAGCTCATTTACCAACCACATGGGGCCCATATACAAATGTTGACTGGAACCTGTGCAGGGCTGCTGCAACTGGATCAAAACTGAGTAAGGACAGCAAACAGAAATGTTGAAATCAGGCAATTTACTTATGTACTTGTTTAAAGCGGCCCCTGGCCTTCTGTCATTTTGCAAAAGTGACTCTCGGGCAAGTCTCCGTGCTGCAGAGTAAGGTTTCTAATAATTTCTAAAACCCATTACAAGTATGGGAAGTTGTCAGCGGTTGCTGTGGGAAGAGTGGCATACAACAAGGACTCGCAGGAGGCTGTAATTAACGCAGAACACCATCCTGCTGCTGTACGGCTCATCTTCAAAGGACTGCAAAAACAAAGAGATTTCAGAGAGAGCTTGGCAGAACATTACCTTGGCTGCATCTTTGCCTGCTTTATTCTCATTGAATTATGCTACTTTGACAGATCATTATCGAGCCATTAAATGGAAGGCTTTTTATGTTTTTAAAATAGATTAGTGTCAAAGTGTGTGTAGCAATCACTAACATGGAGACTGACACCAGAGCATGATGATATCACAGCAAGTCACTGAGTCAAATTTAGTCATCCTAATTCATGAATAAGACTGTTAGCGTGTTTAAAGGATGCAGACAAAGCAGAGAAGGCAGCGTGATGTCATATTTGTCTTGATGCATAATGACGTCACAGTCACGATAAAGTGTTTTCAGACAGTGTGTTGCAGAGATAATAATACAACACAATTGAGGACCCAAGCCTTTTTAACATGGTATATTTTAGGGTCCTTATACTCCTGCATTGTTGAGTGGTTTCTGTTGTTCTGCTGTTGTTGTTGTCACATTGTGAGCGTGGCTGCAAGCTGGGAAAAGTTCAACCATTATGAACTCAAGCAGGAAGTTTTTGTTGACATAAAGGAGGCAAATAAAATCCTAATATGATGAGTCAGGTATACACATTCCATAAAGCACAATGCCAGTTATAATACCAGATAAAAGTCTGTCATCAAAGTCACCACTTTACGATGCTGCACCAAAAATGTCCCATGAACTATCTGCTGAAATCATCTCAGAGTAAATCTGAGTTCTGTAGGCGATGCAACTGCTGAGTCGTGCTTTATTTTCCATCTTAAACAGTTTGTTTAAATAGTTTTTTTTAAAAAGTTGTTCACTGGGTTTTGAGAGACAGTGAGTCACAACGTTGTACTCAGTTTGCTGATTGGGCCTAAATATTGTTTGTGTCCATTCTTGGGTGGACGCTTGTAGGCGACATTCAGAGAATTAATACAGCAGCCAACCACTATCTGATATGTGATATTATAGTGGAGTAATGCCATAAGCAGAGAATGAAGTCATGCTACCTTGCTGTGTGTTGTAATCAGAGCTTTCCTGTGGTCTGTTGTGGTGCTTGTTAGTGCATGTGTGTATCCTACTGGCTAGCTCAATGCCGCGGCTTTGCACTGCTTTCATACAGTGGTAATCAGTGATATCAGAAAGTCATCTGAACGCCATCCTTAGCTTTTCTTCTGAAACACTTCTTTCCTTTAAAACACCTTTCTCCAGTCAGCACCATATTTTGTTAAAACACCGTAAGAACTACAAAGCATACAAATGAATAAAATAAGCCCTTACCTAAGTGCACAAAATCATAATCCACAAATACCATATCAAATACAAACAATTTCAACCTTTAAACACACAAGAAGCTCAGTTTTACAGTGAGGTTATGATGTTTGATTAAGCCCGCAGCTGCCACAACAGCGAAACATTTGAACTTAAACACTTGTTTATTGTCAAGTCGATTAAAATACATATCACCACACAGAAATCACAAAACATTAAATGACACTGTACCTTGTTCCCATTCCAGCCGGGCGCTTAACTATACAAGAAACAGCAGCATGATATTGCAGAGCAAAGCTGCTCGTCTTCCCTCCTTTGTTCTCAAACTTTTCTGCATCTGTATCCTGTTTTCGCCAGGAGACGGTGTCAAAATAAAAGCCCCTTAGGATCAAAGAAGACCACCAAAATAAAGGCTGACAGGAAGTAATTTTAACCTGAGCTTCAACCTTCTTCATAGACCTTAGTGTACCTTTTGAAACGAAATTAATTTGTTAACTTACCACACCTCAACCACGCCCCTGATTACCTGCCACCCTCATCTTTCTTTATTCAATCTGGTGCATACCTCTCCCATGTCTCATTCTAGGTGCCATCTGGAGGACCTGTAATCAGCTCAGGTGGGAAAAATGTCTGAGATGGAACCCCCACACTGAGGGTCAGTTATTACGGTTTCGTATATTTCTGACAACGGGTATTTATCTTTGCGTTTGCACCTATCATTTACACATAACCAGCATTTTTCTCGACGAAAACAGAGATTTTCAAAATCGGCTTCCAAAGTGACAGTTTTTAGAAATATCCGCTTCCATGGAGACGTGTTCACAGGATAGACAGAGATTTTGGTTACGTTTTGTTAGCACTTTTGGGACTACTTACGAGCTTACAAATAAACTTAGCACTGCTGCATCAACATCACCGCTATATCAGCGCACAAAGACGAATGCTGTGTCCAATATTACTTGGTCCACAGCGTCCGCGGTTTAAGGTCCACCAGAAACAACGGTTTTGGATCAGACCTGTTTTTATCACTAGCGCCAAGAGGAAAACAAATCACTGTGCATGCGCAGAACATTCCTCTATGGTGTTTGACATATGGCGTATCGCCACCTACTGGCCTGGCATGCTAATTGTAGCAAAAAGCTGCCGTTTTTGCGTTTTCGTGTAAACAGGGATATCGTTTTCACAACTGATCATGTAAACCCAGAATTTTTTTCGTACGGGATGAATAAAAATCTGTTTTTATTTGTATTGGTAGCCATGTAAAAAAGGCTTGAGTCTCCCTCTGCCCGATCTCCAGTACATCCTCCCAGACCAACCTAACAGAAGACATCCCTCTTCCACCTTCAACCCCCCACCTACATCCATTCACCATTCCTCAACAACTAACACTTCCTGAATTACAATAAAACTGTTAAAAGACATATTGTTGTGGCGTGGTCCTTGCTAGTGAAGTCATTTACAGCGTCTTTAAAATGTAGCACCCACCCTCCGGTTCCCCCCTGGTTAACACCACCAGCTCGGTCAGCACTGTTAGCTACTAGCCACCAGCTCAGCCACCTCATACGCTCTGGATTTCCTGTAAAGCCCCTTTAAATCTTGCAAGATGTTGCAGAGCTTAATGTCTGTTGGTGGAGTCATTTCAGTGGCACCAACAGAATAGCGATGTCAAGCCATGCATATTATGTTACACCCCTCTGTCATTCTGGTAATGTAATTACCTCAGTGTTGACATTTATGATGTTAGCAGCATCACATCAGTGTGTGCACGAGAGAAAAAAAATAATTTACTGCTGCAATCACACATGTTCATATCAGTTCACTGCATTTACGATGACAAAATTGTTTTAGTGAGACATTGGTGACCTTTGCAGGGTGGATCAGCATCACAGCTGCTGGGATACAGGCTGAAAATCTATTCTATTCTATTCTATTCTATTCTATTCTATTCTATTCTGTGACACATGAATCTTGCAGCATGCAGGATATTTATGCACAGACGGGTGGCTGTTACATTTGCATCACATTTGTACTTGTGCTGTGTTCACTGACCTGTGAGAATCTGTGAGGGGAGGAGAGGTGACAAAACATGAGAGACGAGGAAGGCAAGGAAAGGTTGTAGATGCTTAAAGAGGGAGGAGAGGAGGAAACAAAAGATTGCATGTTGTATTATTTATCTCCTGCAGATGTAAGTCTACATTATTTATCCTCATGGGCAACGCATTTCTTCTCTGGCCGGCAATAAATAGCATACTTGGTGTGGAGGATGGTTCTTATCTCAGTCCAGATCCTCTGTGTGGGACTCGTGTCTATTGTGTGCACTTATGATGCAGAATTTAATCAAACGGACTCCACAAAACATGGAGTATTTGGGTATTTGGAGATAGTCACATTTTTGTATTTCTCTTTTGGACACTTCAGCGCCCTGAGCAAACTCCATTACTAATGTGTTTGCTTCTCTGTGTCCTCACTGTTGTGTGTGTGTGTGTGTGTGTGTGTGTGTATGTGTGTGTTGAGTCACAGTGCTTCCATGAGCTTTCAGCCCTCTGAGTCTCTAATGGAGATGAATGCTGCCTCCTCCACCTCACAACGCTGATTTAATCACACAAATAGGCAGTCAGCTCACCTTTGTGTGTATGCACCATGTGTGTGTGTGTGTATACAGTTTGTATATATGTGTGTGTGTGTAATCCTTGTCATCGTTTAGGTCAGACCACACGGTGCAGAGTTCCTGAGAGAGCGCCCTAAGGCCTGTGTATGAAATTGCACTAAAGTGTGTGACAGCGTGTGTATTTATGCATGTTTGTGTATGTCAGAATGTGTGTGTTTATTTCCATACTTATGAGGACAGTGCCCGAACAGGAGGGAAAAATGTGCATTTTGAGGACATCCTGCAGCGCCTCACATTTTAGGGAGGTTTTTTTTGGGTCAGACTGCGGGTTTACGGCTGAGATTAGAATCATGATTAGCTCGCCGGAGGTTAGGTTAAAGCTGGAGTGCGGAACTTTTGTCTCCCCCCTCTGGCAGTGAAAGTAATTACACAGACACTGTTGATGTGTGCTTACGATGTACGCCTGCAGGTGAGCTTGACACATCTCCTCCGCCCCCATAGCGTCTTTTTTGTACTTAAATCCCTCCTCTGAAAACAGTTTCTTTTTATCTGGAGCATCCACTTCGGATTTTCTGTCAAACGTTCCGCCATACTCCTAGCTGCTGCTCTGTCACTATGATCTACCCCCACTGCCTTTTTCTTAAAGATATTTTTGGGGCTTTTTTCCTTTATTTTACAGGACAGATACAGTGTGAATGGGGGGGAGAGAGAGGGGGGATGGCATGCAGCAAAGGGTTGTGGGTTAGAATTGAACCCGCAGCCGCTGTGGCAAAAACACAGCCTTTGTATGCTGGGTACGCTGGGCGCCTGCTCGACTAGTTGAGCACCTGCCACTACCAGTTTTTTTAATCTTTATTTGAAACTGTCAACATCTGTCCATAGTATCACAAGAAAACATCAGAGTCACTCAGATGCAGGTGAAGCATTGATAAAACAAAACGAAAAGCAATTCTATAAAGAAAAAAAAAACAACAAAAGTAAAACAAAGTATTGTAATTTCTCACCCGTGTACACCTGTACAGAAAGATGGAGGACGTGATAGCGCCACAAAACTGAAGCCAAAACATCCCAAATGCCCCCTGCTGGCTGGCTGCAATATAGGTCATAAGCCCCACCCCCTCCATGCTAGATTCAGTTCAATTGAACTCAAGTTCATTTGCCCCCAAAGTGCAGTTTGTTTAGGCACGTGTGAACACAGCAATCGCACTCAGGTGTGCACCAAACCAACCAGGCCGAGACCTTCTTGAAGAGGTGGTCTCTGTGCGGTTACAAATGAACTCTGGTGTGGTTCATTTGTGGTGAGAATGTGTTCCACCCTGGATCTGAACCAACTGCAGTCACATGACACATTGTTTGGGTTGAACATGAGCATGTTACAGTCCTGGAGGATTATTAATGTGCACCTCCTCCTGTACTGCCTTAATATGCACATTCAGCACATCCAATGCATCAAAACATTGTTTTCTAGTTGGAGCCGCGCCTCGTTTTCAAACTGTATGCTTTGACTAAAATGAACAATGACAGCAATATAGTCCACAATGAGCAGCGCTACAATCAACCTGCGTAGTTGTCCCTCCATTGTGACATTAGAAAGTGTCACATTTATCTTGCAAGTGTACTCTTCTTCAGTGTTTTGGAATTTTCCAGCATGGAAATTCTGACCAATCAAGAGCAGCTTTCTCACACAAGGCGTTTGATCTGGTCCGCTTGTAAATGCTGCCGTGAGAACACGAACCAACTCTAGGCAATTATACAACTTTGTAACAAAATTAGTCCCTGATTCAGACCAAAGCAAGACAACTCGAGGTCTGAAAGCACCCTTAGACCCTTAGATCATGATCCATGAATGCCCATGAACGTTCATGATCCAGGATATTGTAGCTTCATTTATGTACAGTGGGTGGAAGTATAGAGGTATTGTCCATCTTTATATACAGTCTATGCATTAGACACAAAAACTCAAGGTTGTTGAGAAACAGAGAGCCTTCCCTGACGGTGAAATGCTTCATTACCATTGTGTTTAAACTCATTTGGCAAGCGCTTGAATGTAACAGAGGAATAATTTAGGGAATGAATTTGGTCCTCAAATTTTTTTTTTGTGTGTGTGTGTGTGTGTGTCAATTGCTTTCTTTAGAACTCAAAGTGCGCAACTTAATTGGTATTGCCATGGCAACCATTTAAAGTACTCTTCCAGTGACATCATAACCCCATTCATGCTTCCCAGGCTTCTCAGAGAACATCTGCTCCCATTCAGTTCAAATTGTTCTCTTCAAGTAGTGACGTCTGAGCATCTTCACTGCTCACAGACTCAGAGTGAGCGAGGTTTAGCTCTGCAGCAGATCAAGGCTCTGTGGACTTTTTTTTAGTAAGCAGGAGCCATCTATTACTTTTAATTTGCCTTTTACCCCTGTAACTTGTTTGTGACCTTCCAATGTGACCCACAGGAGTATTTCCTAAATAAGCACCTGTATCGATGGCAGAGGATTAACATGTCCATAAACCTATCAGGCCAGGAAAGAGTAGAGACACAGGAAGGGTTGTCATAGTGACCTCCAAAATCACATAACTGACTATTAACCCTGCAGTTTTGTTTAGGCAGAGGTGGACACAAAGTACAAAACTCTATTACTTGAGTCAAAGGATAGATGCTCCTGGTCAAATATTAATCCAATACCAGTGGAAATTGCTGAGACAAATCATTACTTGAGTTAAAGCTTTTAAAAATACTTAAGTAGGAAAAAAAAATCTCAATACATTGTTTATTGTTACAATACACTGACAGAACCTCATGACTCTAAACAAACCCACTGAATGCACTGACTTGCTTGTAGAACTAAGCAATAATCTGGATGCAAAGTTAAGTCAGCTACTACACAGTATTACTGTAAAACAGCTAGAACCACACCCCCTCCACCAAGTCCTATGTGAATCCATAGTACAACTGAAAACGCTCAGTAAAAACATTTCTAACAGTGTACTACAACTTCGCAGGCAAATCCATCAACAGTTATTTGACCAAACATAGCACAAAAACTGCAACAACTACAAGCACAAATTACTTTATTTAAAATATTAATGTGTTTACATACCTCTACAAGCTTTAAAAGCTTGATTGGCAAATTCTTTTAGGCTGCGACAAAGTTTGTGTGCGGTAAGCAGAGCAAATATTAAAAACAAAACTTCCAACATGGACTTGAGGTATAGCTATGGGTAATCTGATGGGGAATCTTCATCTCCATCTGCTGCTGTTGCCATAGTGACACTGCATAACCAAATACAACTGCCTGCTGATGCAGTCTCTACCGATTAGCTGTCTAATCAGAGTAGCACATGTGCGAGGTAGAGGTACGTGAACTCCACTTCCAACCATACACAGAACTGCATTAAAAATATATATATATAAAAATACTCAAGTAAAGTACAGATACTCAAAAGCTGTACTCAAGTACAGTACTTGAGTAAATCTGCTTCATTACTATCCATCCTTGGGTTTGGGCAAAATAATTACTTGGTTAGGTTTAGGAAAAGATCATGGCTTGGGTTAAAATAAGTAGGTTTGTTACGCAGCTTCATGTTACTTCATGTTTGTACATGCGTAGCTTCTCGTATTGTACCTAAACATAACACACTGGAAGTCCTGTGTTTGTTTGACCCCATACACGGACTTTGTTGGTCTTTATACGAGGTCACATGACTTCCTTCTTTGTTCCTGTAAGAATTACTATGGCCACTAGAAGTCGCCACCTAACAGTAAATGTAAATATTAGCCACAATAAATTGTCTCAAAAGTTCATATGAGGAAAGCATGGACATATTAAGAAAACTGGACAAAGCATTGGAGCTCTGAGGAGCTGTCTCTCCCACTGACATCACCACAGTCCAAGACATGTTGAGCAGTCACCACTGTAAGTCCCTCAAGAACAGCATGAGCCACAAGCTGCACTTCACCAGATGTCACAGATGTCCAGGTAGGCATTCCAGGTGAGAAAGTGGAGATTGATGGTGTCACTGGTCAGAAAGCCAGTACAAAGTTCTGGATTCAGCAGAAACCCAACTCTGTTGGCTCGGACCATCTTTGTGCCTGTGACCTTGCAGAGAAAAGAAGCCCCAGTCATGCAATATTTAAGCTCACTTATCTCATAGACCATGACTACAAGCCTCTCTAATGCTCATTCCTATGGAAGTTGCACATGTAGCTAAAAAAGCTCAGTTACCTGGATCAGCTGCCTTGTGGGGTCTATAGAGCAAGCGCACTTCGGACTTATGGTGGCCAAGTGTAGCCAAATAGCTAACTTCTGCCAGTTTAGCTCTCCATTATCTTGAATGGGGTTAAAAATAATTTAATCGTGCGGCTTGTCTAGAATTTTGAAACGTTATTGGACTAAATGGATCAAATCCTGATGCAGCTGTGATGCTCAAAAAAATGTATCCACTGATTAACAGATGTCTCTCACAATGCAAGTCCAAGGAAAAAAGTCTCTTTGGGCCTAATGGCTTCCTGTGACGGACCTGGAGGTTGTAATTCCACATTTGGCCACTGTTTAAAATTTGCATCAATGCCTGGCTATTCCTGGGGACTTGGAGGAAAGCCCAATCTGACTTAAGCATCAGCATCTGTTTGCATCGTTGGCTTCTAATGTGCAGCATCCTCATTCTGATGGAGATGGAAACTGGGCCACTGTGTTTCTGTCAAGCTTTACACTCATTGTGACGAAATTGTATAACACCCGCGATTGAATGAGACTGGGCTCCTGTTTCTGTTTATTTTCAGCGTGAATTATTTGTTATTTTCTAAATCTCCAACCAAATGAGTTGATTAAATGTGGCATCAGCACTAAAAACTGGCATTCATGATGCGGTTTTCTTTTGTTTTAAAGGATAGCGAAAAGCCCCGTCCCACTTAACACCTTCCACAAGAAGTGCCAGAACAGAAGCTTTAATCTGGACTGCATATTCGTCTGGATCCAGCCCATAGTTTAGTAGTTCAAGTGTAGCAACCAGTGGACAGTTTAAAGGAGACTTTTGAAATGTTAGATTTAATAGCGGTCCACCCCCGTGCTTGTGTAGGAACTGTTTGAAAAGTTAGGCTTACACTAACACTGCTCTGAAGCCAAACTTTTAGTGTGATTTTATTTGTGTCATATGTTGCAAGAAAAGAAGAAAGCTTCTTTATGGCAGCACTCTGGAGGGCTTCCTTCTTGTGGGATTTCTCTGGGGAAATCCCCCTCCACTGTCTTCAAATGGATCCACGCAGAAAGAGATGGAGAACACGAGAGAAACGGGGCGAGAAGCTGAGAAATGGCGATGCATCGAACCAGCCGCAGAAATGGAAAGAAACTGACAGATGAAGAGAGATGTAGAAACAGAGGCAACAACAACAGGGAGGTTTTT
Source organism: Epinephelus fuscoguttatus (assembly GCF_011397635.1). Taxonomy (NCBI): domain Eukaryota; kingdom Metazoa; phylum Chordata; class Actinopteri; order Perciformes; family Serranidae; genus Epinephelus; species Epinephelus fuscoguttatus. The sequence continues at coordinate 25,634,821 of NC_064769.1, forward strand.
CCACCAGCTGTGTTTATGATCACACAGATACACACAGAATGAAACAGGACAGAAAAATACCACAGAATGGGTGTGATGATTTATGGCTGATGCGGATGAAAAGCGCCTGCTCTCTCTGCAGCTTTGGGCTTTTGTCTTGCCTCACTAATCCTCCCTGCACCCCCTTTTCTCTCTCTTCCTTAAGCCCACAACCTCCCCGAAAGTCCCCAGTCTGTTTCCCCAATCATCCTGCTCCCTCTCCCTCACCTCTTTCTTCCTTCAAATGCGCCAAATTTCTGCCCTTCACCCCCCTTTAACCCCACCTCTCTGATTTTTTCCCCACTCATTTAAACATCTCCTTCTCCCCTATCGCCCCCTCTCGCACATCAATCCTGCCCTCTGCGCCCTTTCACTCCCCAGCCACGACCCACCCCCTTCTCGCCCTGTGATCCTGTTAAAGCCTCATGTCAGCATTAGTGTCGGTTCACACAACGGTGCGCCACATATTAAGCCAGACAGCCGCTGTGTGGGTCTGGGAGTTGGAGTCAGAAAGAGTAGGTCAGCACCAGCATCTGTCCTGCAGGGCCAATAGAGGGGACGAGATTAGGGGGCAATGAAGTGGCATAGTGCCCCTTTTTAGTGAATGAATATTCGGTTGAAAGTCCAAGACCATTTAGTGTTTAACACCTTTTTCTTCTTTTTACCATGTGTCCCAAAGATGGAGGTATACCACAAGGAATACTTCAACATTTTGGGATATATGCTTATGCGCTTCTTGCTGAGACTTATATGAGAAGACAACTTTACTTTGCCAGATGCAGTGACTTCTTGGAGTCTTGTCAATACTGTAAAGTTGCCAGGAAATCACTGCTCCCAGCAAAGAAAGATACTCACACAACCCTCCATTTTCTACAGATTTAAAGCAGCTGTGCAGAACTTTTTACCATCAATAAAACTGTCCCTAGATCGTATCACCCCCCCTTGAAGATCCGCATATTTATTTGAACCCAACAGCGACAAAAAGCCTTTCTCTATGTGGCTATTTAGCGTAGCCTCGGTCGGGTCAGACACAGTGGAAGTCAGCAAACAAGAATACGGCACCCGGAGGCAGAAGTAAGTCTGCACGCCTGCAGCGGCCCGCAGCCATTAAACCACAGAAGAAGAAGGAGCCGTGTTTACAGAGAGTGTTCCTCGAGTAAGCGGTACGCAACGGGCATTGCTGAACACATAACAGTTTTACCAGATGTATCTTTAAGGACTTGGTTGTACTTTCGATGTCATGGCGGATAAAGAAGGAGCACCATCTAAAAGAAAAAGAACAGAAGAAGGCTAAACGGGACAGTGATAGGGCTCGAGCCCAAATGCGTGTAAACCTCGGTCGGGCATTCACCAAGTGGAGAGAGCTGAGAGATTCTAAAGGTATTAAAACTGATCCTGAGTTGGCCCTTTTCCTAATCGACAGGTATGTAATTTTTGTTTTTATTTAGAGAATATACTGCAACTTATTAGACGTTGTTTCACTTCATTATATGACGACATGGAAGTTATAAGCAAGCGAAATGTAACGTTAGCTGATGTGAACTGCTTTTGTCTAGTAACGTTACAACAAACGCCACAAAATTATCTGTGACTGTGACCATGAACACAAATATACAGCAGGCAGTTGTCCTCAGTTTATAAGAAATTCAGAGCTACACCAGAACATTTATGATTTTCCTCTCGCTCTCCAAAACAAATGCATGCGGTAATTGCCGGCTGCAGCCGGAATTTTACAAATGAAGCCGGATGCCGGCTGCAGTCGGAATTTTACGATACCAGGCTGTGGGTGTCATACCGCTTCAACCAAAGAGGCTGCTATAATCAATGACAACGTAAAGTTCTGCACAGCTGCTTTAACAAACAAGATATATCAAGTTAATTAAGCCCCGTTTCCACCTAACACTTTCAGTATGGTACCTTTGGAACCAAAAGTAACCCTTCAGACATGGTACCTAGACCCTGGTGTTTCCACCGCAAACAGTACTCTTACATGGGGTTGTTGTCACTCACTGTATTTCCTGGCTCTTCAGCGGTGATACAGATGGAAGTCTGCACCTTGTTAATCATCCACAGAACGAGGCTGCACACCAACATCTTCACAACAAAATGAAACAACCTGCAGTGAGAGTCTCTCTCCATGGGATATTTAAAAATAGCGGGTTTTTGCATTGAGTCCTTCTCTGGCAAGCTCAGGGGTTTAGTGTTGCCGTAGCCCACAGGAACTACACTCCACGATGCTTTTTTTTCTCAGAGTGAGGATTAGAATATAATCAACGGACTGCAGTGTTCACAGCTCCACCTTTTAGCACCAGATCTGTGTGCTTGGTACCCCAACAGAGGGGGGACCAAAAATGGGGACGGTATGGAACGGTTCCATCGGTACCATCCACAACTTTTCACAGTGGAAACGGAAAAAAGCAAACTGAACTGTAGTGTACTGTATTGCTCAGTGGAAACAGGGCTTTAATGAACTTTAGAGGTGCTGGTGGGCAGACTGTATTACCTTTGAACAGAGCCAGTCTACCTGTTTTCCTGTTTCCAATCAGTCCACTTGCCAAAAGAAATTGTTGGCATTGTATGTTTCTGCAAACCACAGATGCGTTACAGAAAAAGTTGCATGTTTTATATGCACCATAACAATGTACAAATGTTACATATCTGTGGTTTGCAGAAACGTACGATGGGTTGTTCCAGTCTTTATGCCAAGCTAAGCACCTCCTGGCACCAGCTCAACACTGATCAGACAAACAAGAGAGTGGTATCAATGTCTCATTAAACCCTTGGCAAGAGAGCTAAAACTGCATATTCCATCAAACTGTTCCTTTTACTGGAACAAAGAGGCCCAACCCGAAACATAAAAACAGCCCGAGACCATATAGACCAATTTTTAGTTTTGAAGCTCTTGATCAAATTGTATGCACTATATCAGATAGTGCTATGAGATACTGTCAAATATTATACAGTAATACCTTAAGAGACTGTCCTTTCTTTCCTCACTCCCAACTCTCCTCTCTTCTGTCACCTTCAATCCATCTTTCCTTCTCCTCCTCCTCTCTACTTCTTCATGCTCCATCTTCCCCTCTTTGGTTCTTGTTCCCATTTGTCCTTGATCTCTTTCCAATCCTCTTTCTCACCCCATTTCTCTCCTGTCCTTTCTCCAGTCTTTGCTGTCTTTCAATTTTCATCACCATCTTCATTTTTTTTTTTATTTTTCTCTTTATCCTACACTCCAGCCCTCTCTCCTCCGATCTTATCACTTATCTTTCCTTCTCCTCTCATCTTTCACCTTTATCTCTCATGTACATTAAGTGTTTTCCATCTCCAGGGACCGGTTTATTCCTCCCGACCTCCCTCTCCCGCCCTATCCTTCCCCTTCTCCTTTACATCTTTCCTTTGTCACCGCTTGTCCCTCCATTGAATGTGCTTTTCTCTTCAAGGAGCTGAGCGCTCCCACCCTGGCATCAGTTTGTTGGTTGCCATGACAACCTCCCGAGCCAAGTTATTTATAGCAGCAGATCAGCATGACTCCCACACAATACAGGCTGTGTGTGGACGCATGTTTTTTTTGTTTTGTTTGTTTGCTTGTTGTTTTGTTAATTATTTATTTTTTATTGTGTCTTTGTGTGAACTTTGCTTTCAAAGAAACGGATATCCTTAATGGTTCAAATCTTAGCTGAGCAATATGCATAAAACTGGACATGAATCTTTTTGATTGCATTTTCAGGCAAATTTAGCTTTCTTGTAGATGAATTTATGAGGTGTAGGTCACAGATGCTAACTCTTTTTTGGAGGTATTATATCGACCATTAGTTGCTATCTTAACCCCAGTGACTGCAGCGCAGTTCCAAAACCCTGACATCTTAATGGAGCCATGGGTTCACACACCTTTCAGTCCTCCAATACATCCTGAATGTTGGCTTACCTGTGGAAAACATGAGTAAGCTAAGCTTTTTTGTTACCAGGAGGCACATTTCTCCACGCTTCAAGCTATCAAGCTACAAGTCCTGAAACAGTTTATCCACTTAACGCAAAGAAACCAAATCAATCCTCCAGTATTGTAGTCCCTTAAGCAGGATTTATACTTCTGTGTTGAATCAACACCGTACCTACACCATACCCTACACCAGGGGTCGGCAACCTTTTTGACATGGAGTGCCAGTGTGAAATTCTCTTGTCAATGAATGTGCCATAATCAACAGTAGGCTAAAACAAAGTTAAATTACGGTATGACACAAAATACAAAAACATTTCCAACACACCTGGAATTTTATTCCATACAGGCCACATGCAAGCATATTTTAAAGATTTTTTTTCTGTTATTCACAACAGGGGCTTACAAATTATGCATTGATCCCATTTCAAAACACTGCTTTCAGTAACTCATTTAAAACATATTGCACTGGGAGAGTAACAAAACAAAGACTACAGTGCATCAAAAAATCTGTAAACAGCCACATATTTAGACTACAACCAAGTGTAGGCTGAGGCAACTACAAATAGATATTTTCCTGTTATTCACAACAGGGGCTTGGGATAAAGTCAGTACAAATTAAAGCTGCTTTCAGTAGCCTAACTCCTTTAAAACATATTACACTGGGAGGAAATGTCAGAAACAGAGACTACAGTGCATCAAAAAACTGCATTATATCATAATAAAACATCCACATCAACATTTTAAGGATGTGGGCAAACAGCCACATATTTAGACTACAACCAAGTGTAGGCTGAGGCTACTACACATAAACAGGTGCCTACCAGTCAGTGTGATCCTTGGCCCTGCTTTGCTTGGCTGAGCTCCATTATCTGGGGCTTGTAGTTCGTCACTTTAAGCTGCAAACATGCCTCAGAGTGGTCCGTCGTTAAACGACTGTGGAGGGGCTGAGCACATTTTTCATGTGTGAGAATATCTGCTCACAGAGGTATGTTGAACCGAAGACTGACAACAGAGCCAGTGCAACGTTCTGTAGACAGCTGAACTTCTCTGGTACAGATGTCCAGCAGGTGAGGATGCAGGCTCCGTGATCATGCACTGCTGTGGTTTCTAACTGTTTTCGAGTTCTGCAAACTTCTGCACCCACAGTGTTGAGCTCTTCAGCTCGATCAGCTGCATTTCCATGTCCTGTACATCCATCCAGTCCATCAGAGATACATCCAAATCATGTCCATCAAAGCTGTCGGGCTTGATCAAGAAGGAAAACATTGGTCCGTACCTCTTAAAATCCCCAAATCGCGTTGTGAACTCCGACTCAAGCTCACGCATGTATGCGGCTATTAGAGCGGTGCTGATGTTGCACTGGGAGGACAGCTCTCTCAAGTGTCTGAAGTAGCGGAAAGTGGAGGTAGCAATATCCTTTGAGAATACTCCCAGCTTACCGACAAAAGCCGTCCATGTGTCAAACATGTCCAAAACAGTTTGTCCTGCACCTTGTAGTCTGAGGTTGAGTTCACTGAGGTGTCCTGTAATGTCCGTGAGAAACATAAGTTTCACAATCCACGTCTCGTCCTCCAGTTCTGGGTAGTTTTGGCCTTTTTCCGCCAGAAAGGCCTTGATAGCATCCAAGCAGCTGACAAATCGCTCCAAAACTTTACCGCTGCTCAGCCATCTGACTGCAGAGTGGAGAGGGAGATCTTTGTATGCGCTGTCCATCTCTTCGAGCAGGGACTGAAACTGTCGGTGTGTCAGCGCAGATAGTTTAACTATGAAGTTAACAACCTTTGCCACCGTAGCCATAACTTCACCAAGATCTGAATTTGACATTTTTGCACACAGATTTTCTTGGTGTATTATGCAGTGGAGTTTCATGATGGGGTGGCCGACTTTTTCTTCAATCAATTTGACAGCTCCCTTTTGTCTCCCAACCATGGCGGGGGCGCCATCTGTTGTCACCGCAAACACTTTGCTCATGTCAATCCCGATCCTCAAAATGTTCAAGTTGACGCCTTGGCTATGTCTTCGCTTTGTTGTGTCAGGCATTGGCTTTAAGCAGCAGAGTTCCTCTCTTACAGATGAATCACAGTACCTTGCCATGACTGCCAAACGCGGGATGTCGTTTACGTCCACGCTCTCATCAAGTGCAATGCTGAATACCGTAGCATCTTTTAACCCCGCTGTTTGCTGATCTCTGACATTTTCTGCCATTTCATCGACACGTCGCTGAACACTTCTAGCTGACGCAGGAATGTCCTTGATTCTTGACTTGATTGTTTCTTTGTTTGGCAAGTTTTCAAAAAGCACATCTGAGCAACTGAGAAAAGCCTCCTTAATATATTCTCCATCGGTGAACGGCTTTCCATGCGTAGCAATGCAATGAGCAATGCGATAACTGGCTTCAGTGGCGTGATTTTTAGCAGTGGCAAAGTCTTTGAGGGTGCTGGCTTGTTTCCCATACCTGGACACGCGCGTTTAATCGAACTCTGCTTTATCTGCTTGGTCTTTGAAAGCCGTCTCGTGCTTCGTCTCAAAATGTCTCTTAACACTTGACGTTCGGCACACAACATTCTCAAAACATAAAGTGCACACGGCACGGTCCTTCTGAGACACAAAACCAAACTCCTCTGTCCAAGAGGGCTGGAATGCCCTAACTTTAGCTTTTTTAGCAGGCGGCCTTGCCATCAGCAAGCTAACGTTACGGTTACCACATCTGAAGCGTGGGTCTCTGTGGTAAATGTGGGCAGGGCAGCAGGACAGCGGCTGCACCTGCAAGCTGTGTTGTGTGGGCGGGAGTTCGCGCTGTCACTCAAACTCATGCTGTCACTCATGAGCTGCTACCATGATCCTTGAGGGGTGATTTTAAATGATAGGCCTACCGAGAGGGCCTTTGCCAGTGTGCCAATGATTATGCTGCCGCGTGCCAACCGTGGCACGAGTGCCTGAGGTTGCCGACCCCTGCCCTACACTGTAGTCTGACGTGCACCTCTCCAGAAATGTAACTACACATCGTCCTGACGCAGACCTCTTGTCTATTTCTGTAAGCTGAAACCATTTCCCTCAGTGGAAACAAAGCTTTTATTTACTTTAATTTCACAGATAAGAAACAATAAATTGTGAAGTCAATAAAGCCTCCACAAAAATAGCATTTTAAGTCTTGTGTGTGATTTATTCTGGCTTCATATGAGCAGAGGAAATCTCTGCTCGTAGCTAGGCTAATTTATACAATGTAAAATGCCATAGGTTTGTGCTAATAACATTAGCATGTTGTATTGGAAAGCATCTTTAGTACAAGACAATTGTTTGGTCGGTGAACCTTGTGAGTTGTAATGGAGCCGAATCTTGTAACATTTCCTTTGTTAAATGTTGCTGTTGTCCCTGGCTTCATGTGCTAAAAACATTAGCATGTTGTATTTGTGGGGAAAATGTGTTCAGATAAAGACAAGTGCTTTGTCTGTGAATGCTGCGAGTTATAGTGAAGCTGATTTGTGTATTTATGTTTGAAATTGTCTCTATTAAGCCATGTTTAATGTGTGTTTAATGTGTTTTGAATCAACTAAACTATACAGCACTTCACAGAAACCTTGCCACAGAATAGTGTTTTGGAGGTGTAACTGCAGAGTGACACAGACACACCACCGCACAAGTATAAATGCTCACAATGGCGTAGGCCACGTACATAGGCTACGGCGTAGGCTCTGCATAGAGCTGACACACAAGTATTTATCCCACTTACACTAATCATTACAAAGAAGAAATGACATGTTACTAAGTAATGCATGATCTTTAAAGTCATGGTGTCCATTGTATTGTATCCATCAAATAAAATGTTTTCTGACCAGGTTAATGTGATGGGAACAGCAAGGCGCCAAGATTTTTGTCAGCGGTAACCTCTGGGGCTGAAAAATAAAGTGGACACGGAAGTGCGAAAAAGTGTAGATCTTTGAATGTCCACCAGAGGCTGGCTCCAGAAGCCGGTCAATCTACATGGACCCCTTTGTTAAAATTTTACAACAGAAATAAACATATTTATAGCCATGTACAATAAACGGTTTTTGTTTCTATAGCTAATTTCCCCCTTTGTGACAGCTGTACAGGGGGATCATTTTTATATAATTTACTTGTTTACTTTTTGTGAGGACTTAAAGTTAAGCTTAATTAAGGGTGGGCTGCTGTCCTAGGGTTCTCAATCAGATCCACCATTCGCTCCTAAATAGCACGACAGAGGTAATGCCGAGCTTAAGACTTCAAAATGGCGGTCCACAAAGCAGTGGATGTTGTCACTGTAGCTACATTCATTCTTTTACAGTTTATGAATTTTTGTGACAGTTTTTGAATTTTTTATTAATTTCTATTAGATCTTACGGAAGCGTATTGCATTCGCTTGACAAATAAAAAAAGACCTGTTTTCCTGAGTAATTTTTTCTGTTTTTCGGAGTAATTTATTTATTTTTCTGTTTTTTTTGTGTAATTTTTTCTGTTTTTTTGGAGTAATTTTTTCCCTGTTTTTCTCAGTAATATTTTCTGTTTTTCTGAGTATTTTTTTCCCTGTTTTTCGTGGCAATCTTTTTCTGTTTTTCGTGGTAATTTTTTTTGGATCAGTAAGGGTAAGGCACGTAATTAGTTACACACAGGGTATGATAATCTAGCTATGTTTTCGACTGCATCCTTCTAGTGTAGGCCTATCGCTCAATGTAACAGGTTAGGTTAGTAACAGGTTGTAACAATGTTACCTGACAAACGTGTATGGGCATGATTTTACAACCTGTTACTAACCTAACCTGTTACATTGAGCGATAGGCCTACACTAGAAGGATGCAGTCGAAAACATAGCTAGATTATCATACCCTGTGTGTAACTAATTACGTGCCTTACCTTTATTGATCCCGTAGTTGAAATTGTCTAGGAGCAGGAGCACGGATGCAAAATACATCCATGAGCAGGAGTCACCATGGATGCAGGGGTCACTTGCAGCTTATCGCGAGATTTTCAAGTAGGCTATCTCGTCTCCTTGTTCAGGAAAAACAATTACCATGAAAAACAGAAAAAAATTACCATAAAAAACAGAAAAAATTACCACGAAAAACAGGGAAAAAATTACTCAGAAAAACAGAAAGAATTACACCAAAAAAACAGAAAAATAAATAAATTACTCAGAAAAACAGAAAAAATTACTCAGAAAAACAGGGTTTTTTTATTTGTCAAGTGAATGCAATACGCTTCCGTAAGATCTACACTTGAAATTGATGTCCACTTTTTTTCATTAATCATTTGTCGCAGGTCAAACTGGCCATCTTGCTTGTGTGTACATGTCAAATGTAAATTCCATGTCCATTTTATATATCTTTCCAAACACAGAACACTTGATGTAAATGCTGAAAGCTGCTGGAGCTTTCTCATTTCCCCTGAAAGCTGAAAAGAGACAGAGATGCAAATAACAGAAGATTGTGTTGAGTCTGGTAGACAAGTAAGAAACATGAACAGAGAGTTGTAGCATCCCTGTGAACCTCATGACTGCTGGTAATAAACATTAACTAATACTTCATCACAAAATGATAGCTAAGCAGATCTGAGGGGATATAGGCCTATTTCCTGTAAAGCAAGCTACTGTGTTTACAGTACAGTTCTTTCTGTCAAGTTAATAGCCTATTTAGTTTGATGAAATGGAGTGAGGCCACTGTAAAAGGATACTCTGTTTTCTAAATGTACTTCTAGTCGTGTCAAAGAAAGAGGAAATCTCTGGGCAACACTGGAAACAGAAAGTAGTAGGTACATATAAAACCTCTCATTGTCTGGTCTTTAGGCCGTGTGTACGCTTGTGTGCGTGCACGTATGTGTGTGAATGGCCGTTTGCAAGTCTCTCCAGCAACATTGATCACAGCCAAGGCCGGTGCTTCGCGGCCAGCCTGTTAGGTTACCATGGAAACCAGCGCACCGCTTAGGAGCCGCCGAGAAACCAAACACCCTCCGATCAATAAGCTTCCTGAATAATGGGGCAGTAGACACACAAAAACACAGACGCACACGCGGGCAGCAGTCTCAGCGCGACTCTGAAGCTCCATCAATAAGTAGATAGTTGCACAAATTCAGCCACTTATTCAGAGGGAGTACAGTGAGCAGAAAGAGCGAGGAAGAGTCTTTTGAAACCCACTGAGACACTTAACTGAGTGCCAGAGAGAGGAGTCATGGCAGTTGGCAAACTGCTGAAGAGGGAGCTCTGGAGTGTGACTATCATTCGCCTCACCAAATGTAGTGAAATGAGCAGAGACTCTGGAATACAGACTGTGGATGTTAATAAAATAAAGACTTTATTTTGCCATTGATAGGATCATGTGCCAGTGGAACATTAAAATTTAATCAGTAAGTGCTGATTTTAGGGAGCTAAAGATTAAAAGTGAAAAACATTTCTTATAGTTTGGAAACTAATTGCAGTGGATTGGATTCGAAGAGCTTAGGTAGTACATAAAATACATGTAGTGCTGTTTGAAATTTTATTTGTTTTGATGTATTTTATGTTTATGCAAATATAAAACAGAAGTGATTCATAAAATCATATAACTGTAAAACTATAAATCACAAAATGAAGTAAGCGTGAAGCGTAAATAGAAAGTAAAAGCCTAAGAAGAAGGAGTTTCAGACTTGTATCAGGAAGTCAGCGCTAGTTAACCCTTTGTAACCTGAGAAAATTGGCTTGAATTATTTGACAAACATGGGAAGAAGACAATGAGCAACAAAAGAAAAAAATGACCCCAATAAATTAGTAAAAAGAGAAAATTAAAAACAAGAAAATTAGGGTAAAAAATGACAGTTAAAAACAAACATACAAAGAAATGACCCATAAAGATAAAATAAATGAATAATTATAAAAGAATGTAAAAAAAAAAATACAATAATTCTGAAAAAAAATATCTAAAATAATAATAATTAAAAAAATACAATTATTCTGCAACATAATTTTTACATGTAATAATAATATCAATTATAAATATAGTTTTCACAATCTATTTTACCTTTTATTCCCTATGTTTCTGAAAGAAATTGCACCAGTGCTGTGCTCAGGGTTCAAAGGTTTAAATACTTGCGAAAGGCGTCTAAAGGCAGCACAAGAAAAGGAATGTTGTTCCAGGTTTCAAAGGGTTAAAGGCTAAAGTGAACAGATATGTTTTTAGCTTTCTTTTAAAAATATTTAGCGAGGTATCTTCCCTGATATCTATAGGTAGTGAGTTCCATAGCTTTGGGGTGTAATTGACAAAGGCTGCATCCTCGATCTTGTTCAGGGTGTTGCTGGGAACCTCCAATAAAGCACCAGCAGATTTACTGCAGTGTTCTCGGAGGTACATAATTAACAAGGGAGGTAGCAATTAGACTCGGATTAGTGCTCGGAATCGGGACGGTTTTCACGTGATCGGCCGTGACCTGCGATCGGCCAGTCAGTCTAAAATATGCCGATTGAAAACACCGGTCAAATTCCCGGCAGGAGACAGGAGATATTTTTACTTTTTTGTCTATTCAAGAAATTACCCACAAATTCTATACACCAATAATTATTATTTTATTTATCTATATTTTTATATATGTATGCCATTTTTACTTATTTATTTTAATACTGTACCTGAAGTTATATTTGAACAAGAAGGAAAATGTTTCTTAATCTGTCACTGTTTTTGTTTGTTTGAGATGATTATTGTAAATCTGGGTGTATCTTGGTTAAAATGTTCTAATAAAGGAAATATAGAAAATATTGCAATATCTTGTGTGCTGTAAAGTGGTTTGAAAAAAATGAAATCGGAATCGGCCGTCCAAACACTCTGCAAATCGGAAATCGGTATCGGCCCAAAAAATTGTAATCGGTGCAAGTCAAGTAGCAATGTAGCTTGGTCCTAGTGAATTTAGGACTTTGTGTACAAGGAGGAGGAGCTTAAAATCAATTCTATATGGAACAGAAAGTCAGTGCAGAGCAGCTCAGACTGGCCTGATGTGCTCTCTCCGTGGTGTTTTTCGGGAGGCCAATATAAAGCACATTAGAGTAGTTGAGTCAGCTTGAAATAAAGGCATGCATCAGTTTCTCTGCATCTTTTTCACTGAGAAATGGTTGTGCCTTTGCTATGTTTCTGAGGTGGAAAAACTATGTTTTTGTCACCTTGTTAATGTGGGACTTGAAGCAAACCACTGAAACGCTACATTTGCAAGCTAGTATGCTGCAGATACATTGTAAATTTCCATCTCAACAAAGCTAGTTAAAACACTTTGTTATGGTTAATAAAACATCATATTTTGGCTTAAAAACCTGATTTGGGGACGCAATCCCTGCTGGATACACAGCAATGTCTCAATACAAAATGACGGCTTTTTTCTTGGCACTATGCCCACTGGAAAAACAGCAATAGGTTACTACAGAACACCCATATTTGGTGCCTTAAAAGCTGCTGGAAACAGAAATGAGTTGCTAAAACACAACACGTTTTGTAGTTTGTGGGTCTCGAAAAGTGGTCTGCAGCTTGACAGGCGTCTCCCAAGGTTTCACGCCATCCACCATCCTCTCCACTTTCCATTGACAAAGTCAGCTCATATTCTACATCACGCTTGAAACATTGATATGCAGAGGTGTTGTAGTGAGGAGCAAAGTGGGACTGATTACCCAGGGCCTCCAAAAAGCCTGGAATGAAAAGTTTGATTTTGTATACAATTTTCATTTCTATGTAATTAATAAATAATGATTTCAAATTGGCTGAATAAGTTGGTTGAAAGACTGAACTTTGTCCAGCCCTGACTTTATAAAAGAAATAATAATAATAAAAATAAGTAAATAAAATAAAATAAAATAAAATGTAATAAAGTAAAATAGAATAAAATGAAATAAAGTAAAGTAAAAATAAAAAAATGTAATAAACTAAAGATAAAATAAAATGTAATAAAGTAACATAAAATAAAATAAAATAAAATAAAATAAAATAAAATAAGATGTAATAAAGAAAAATAAAATAAAATGTAATAAAGTAAAATAAAATAAACCGCTGATGCATAGGGCCCCATATCTGGTGCTACACCCCTGTTGATATGATATGTATGAGCCATGTAAATGCAACACATTAGTGATTTGCAGGAATGTACAATGCCAACATTTTCCGCTGGTGACAGGGCTGGTGTGCAGACATTATTTCCAATAGCTTTTCCAATTGTTTCTGCCCACCTGCCTTTGCATCCTTATTTCCATTTCCTTCCTGTTGTACCTTTCCCAGTTATGAAACCATTTGTGCTTGTGTTTTCCTACATGTAGCATTAATCATACTTCGAGACAATGTGCTTATGTCACGATGTTGTCTGAGAAAGTTGGTAACAGCTGAGGAGTAGGCAGGTAGAAGAGCTGGGTCAGCTAAACTTTAGATCAGCTAATAAATATTTCAGTTTGGACTCTGATCATATTTGATTTTGGTTTATCATTATGCATCACTGGGCGCGGTCATTAATAAAACACAATCTTGTTACGGTGTGCCCGGCACCAACATGCTTTATGCACTCTGTTATCAGATCTGTGAAACGCTGCACTGTATTGTTGAGTCTGTGTGAAGCTTCTTTGGCAGATGGAAAGAAGAGCAGGCATACAGTATATGAGATGACAAGCGTACACACTGTGATGTAGTGAAAGATGATATTCCCCTGTGTGTGTGTGTGTGTGTGTGTGTGTGTGTGTGTGTGTGTGTGTGTGTGTGTGTGCGTGCGTGTGTGTAGTCTCCAGGGTAAGAGTGCATGTGGACAATCAAAAGACTCCTACATACACTGTTCAGTTTAATCTCTGACTTGTTTTGTTTTGCAGGTGTCAGATAGGAAAGTAGATTTACAGAAAGATGCAGATGTAAATGCAGTTTCTGTAAATCAAGCTAAAGTGTAAATGGCTGGATTGAAGTTATTTCTATCACATCATAAATCTACCATCATCATGTAACAAGAACATCTCAACCTAGTCTGTCTACTTGCCCCTCTGCATGCAAACATTACGGAGCTGTTTGTGTACTTGTGGCTCAAATGTTTGTTTGGTTGACTCTCAACTGACCTCTCTCTTGTTCACAAGTGTTTTTAACACTTGCAAGGCTGCAGCTGACTGCATGAGCTCTTGCTTTGTCCTTTCAAAGTCAAGGAACAGTGGTGCAGAAAGGCTGGAGATGAAGACTGGAACCTGAATGCCTTTATTGACATTTTTCTTAAAGTCTACTGAACAGTAGCTTGACCTTTTGACCCTGTCTCTCAGCCTGGTCACCAGAATAAATGTTGACTGGACGTTTCCGCAAACCACAGACATAAAATTTGTACGCTAGCTGATACATTGAAACTTCACTTTTCAACAATGCTGTGGTTATATTTAGACATAAAAATGTTTGGTTATGGTTAGGAAAAGATCATGTTTTGGCTTAAAACACCCATTTTTGGTGACACAATCCTGGCTGGAAACTTAGCAATGTCTTAGTGTGGCTCCATCTTGGCAGGATAGGCTTCCCGTGGCACTACCCTGGCAAGAAATTAAATGCTGTCTCTGTACAAAACAACCACTTTTCCTGACACTATCCCCAGTTAAAACACAGAGACAGGTTGCTAAAAGACACCCACGTTTGATGGCTAAAACCCACTGGAAACACAGCAATGACACACTAAAAATAATAGTGTTTTTTGTTTGTTGTTCTCAAATGGTTGTCTGCAGTACCCTTTACCTCCCGATGACACTGAGCTCATGTAGTGTGTCACTTTAGAAACACTAAAGCAGGTTTTTTCTTCTGCGTTGATGTAGAACCTATGTCGTTGCCTGACGTGCACCTCCCCAGAAATGTAACTACACGTTGCAGCGACGCAGACCTCCTGTCTTTTTTTGTAAGCTGAAATCATTTCCCTCAGTTGAGAAAAAAAGTTTTTATTTACTTTAATTTCACAGAGAAGAAACAGTAAATTGTGAAGACAATAAAGCCTCCACAAAATAGCATTTTAAGAAATCTCTGCTAGTCGCTAGGCTAATTTATACAAAGTAAAATGCCATAGGCTTGTGCTAATAACGTTAGCATGTTATATTTACTTTGAAAATGTGTTTAGTATAAGACAATTGTTTTGTCTGTGAAACTTGTTAGCTGTAATGGGGCCAAATTTTGTAACACTGCCTTTGTTAAATGTAGAGGGAAAAGTCTGCTAGCTGCTTGGCTAATTTATACAATGTAAAATGCCATAGGCTTATGCTAAAACCATTAGCATGTTGTATTGCTGCATGTTGTATGTTTGTCTGTGAGTGCTGCGAGTTATAGTGAAGCTGATTTGTGTACTTGTGCTTGAAACTGTTGCTTTTAAGCCATGTTTAATGTGTGTTTAATGTGTGTGAATCAACTAAACTTTACAGCACTTCACAGAAACCCCACCGCCAGCTAGTGTTTTGGAGGTGTAACTGCAGAGTGACACAGACACACCACCACACAAGTGTAAATGCTCACAACGGCATAGGCTACATGCACAGGCTACTGCGCATTAGTGTACCATGGTGGCTATCATTCACATTCTTTAATATCTTACCACTGTTTGATAATTTAATTTAAAAAATAAATACACATACATTTCATTATAAACTTTATGTCATATGAATTTTCTTGCAGAAACCAACTGCATATTCAGAGAGAGGATGTGGTCTATAAATCAACATACAGACACAACACATCCATTTCAATGAGCAAACAGTTTCTGCTGAGAGTGGTTTCAAAATATTTGGAGATACAAACAAGTTGATGAATCTCTTTCCCACGGCAAAGAACCTTGGGAACCGGAACTTTCCAAAATACTTTTTTACCCCCTGATGAGACTGAGACATTAATAGCATGAAGCTTCTTGCACTATGGACAGTTCAGTGCTGCTCTTCCTCTGAGAGCAACATGAGGAAAATCATGGGAGAAGAAGTGATTGCATTTATGTTACAGTAGCCAGAGGTAGAAAGGAGCATGGTTGTCACTTCACATAGATTAACTACTCTTTTACCAAGTGTGCGCCGACAGTGTTTTAGAAAAAGGCAGAGTATTCCAGAAAAGATGCAAAAACAAACATTTGTAGCAATAATAACAACAACACATTCTGAAACCTGAAATGAATAGACTCTTTAAACATGTCTAGACAAAATAATTATCCATTAGATCACATTTCACTAATGTTGCCATCAGGTCTCCACAGGTCCATCAGCCCAGTCTCATCGGGTTAGGTAATGATCACATTGTATTGCCGCAGGGCTTGGGTCTGTGCATCAAAACATCTAATACCAGCTCTGACTGCATGATGCGTCATAATCACCACAGGACAACATTTGTTTTTTTGAAGTGAGACGGGAACTTTGAACTGTGTTATGAAAGATAAATTACATGCAGGGTGAATTTTTCAACCGTGGCTGCTCGTTTATTGGTCAGTGGCGAAAATCGACCAAGTACATTTCGTCAGGCACTGTACTTAAGTTTGATTGTGAGGTTGTTGCCGGTGGTGTAGTGGTGGTTGATGAAATGGGTGTAGGTAGATGGGTAGGTTACAGAGGAGGAAGTGGGTATTCTCTACTACATATTCCAATGTTCTTTTTTGTCTGACAGGTGGGTATACTGTACCATAAACCTGCTTATACCCTCCACTACATATCCATCCATCCATCCATCCATCCATCTTCAACCACTTATCTGAAGTCGGGTCGCAGGGGCAGCAGGCAGAGCAAAGCACTCCAGATGTCCCTCTCCCCAGCAACGCTTTCCACCTCCTCCTGGGGGACCCTGAAGCGTTCCCAGGCAAGATGAGATATGAAATCCCCCCAGTGTATTCTGGCTCTACCCTGGGGCCTCCTACTAGTGGGAAGTGCATGGAACACCTCCAATGGGAGGTGCCATGGAGGCATCCTAGTCAGATACCTGAACCACCTCAACTGACCTCTTTCGACGCTAAGGAGCAGCAGCTCTACTCCAAGCTCCCTGCGGATGTACGAGCTCCTTTTTTTTTTTTTTTTTGTTGCTGTTAAGTAAGACTAAAACGCTTGTCATACTGAAGTGATTTTACACTATAGTATTGCTACTTTTACTCAAGTAAAGGTCTGAATACATTTCCTGCTGCTGCCAGTGTTAGTGTTCACCCTCTATTGGGTTCTGTTCAGGTAGACCACATTTTGGGCCAATTATCCTCAGGTCTAACCTGATGAGATCTGGCAGTCCTCTGGGCCCTACTGGACCCACTACATAAACTTTAACTAAAGCTAATATTACCACCTCATGGTTGTATGCCTCTGGCCTCTGCTAACCTGTCAAGGTGCAGTTTACATCCATGTCTGTCCAGACTCATATGTCGCCATGACAGCAGACAATGCTTCGGATATGGATGTTGCTGCAAAGAGGCTACAAATTCTAGAATGTGGATGCTTCACTCACATCTTTCCCCAGCAGCACAGAAGACATTTACAATCAGCACAGTTTCGATGTGGATACCCAAGATAAGTGTCACCTATTCAGTATCTGATCAAATGTCTCCCCTCCTGCTCCTGAGTTACGGCATTTAATAATGACTAGAAAAGTGTTTTTTGCTGAAGATAATGATGCCACAGTGAAGTTGACCTTTGACTTTTTAGATAACAAATGTCACCCCTGCATCATTTTATGATATGAGACTGTATGATTTCTAAAGACCTTCTTGAAGAGGTGGTCTTGGTCTGGCAATAAATGAACTCTGGTGCGGTTCATTTGTGGTGAGAACGTGTTCCGAACTCAAAACATTGTTTTCTAGTTGGAGCCGCGCCTCGTTTTCAAACTGTATGGTTTGACTAAAATGAACAATGACAGCAATATAGTCCACGATAAGCAACGCTAAAATCAACCTGTGTAGTTGTCCCTCCATTGTGACATTAGAAAGTGTCACATTTATCTTGCAAGTGTACTCTTCTTCAGTGTTTTGTTTACTTCCTGGATTTTTCAACTCTAGGTCTGGAAGCACCCTTAATGTTGGTAGGTTACTTTGGACATTGTAGGCTGGGTTACCACGTAAGGCTCAAACATTTTTTATGGCTCCAGACAGAATTTTTCTTTGGCTTTTTTGATAGCAAAGGTTGTTGACCCCTGGCCAGAAATGTCACAATGGCCTTTGAACACCAAATTCTTATCAGTTCATCCTTATGTCCAAGAAGATGTTTGTGCCAAATTGTGCCAGAAAGGGGAAAAAAAAAACAAACCCTTAAGGCGTTCTTGAGAATTGGATGATGGACAGACAACTGAACTGTTGCTGGCGCAGAGGCAAAAAAAAAAAAAAAAAAAAAAAAATTAAGCATGTCAGACTTTTTACAGGCCAAAGTTTATCAGAAGTTGATGTTTCCTCTGGTCTAACATCATCTCGTACATCCAAACGTATACCTCAGCACTGATCGATACATCCACAGTCTTCTGCTGTCAGCAACTAGCCTGAGCCCTGAGATATTAGAAGTAAAACTCCTTGCTCAACAGCACCCTGGCAGTTATTTAGATAAGAGTTTGTTGTTCCCTGCCAACTATTCCAGATAATCTGGGAATTCATAACCCTCAACCCTCCAGTCCTGAGCCTGATTGTCTCCCTCGAGGCTACCTCTGCCCCCGTTAAGATCCAGTACAACACCCCAAATGTATCCACCATCTTAAAACCACTTCAGAACTCCAGTTAAATATAACTTGTGCTGACTGCACAGTTCTTGATTTTACAGTAACATCAGTTTTTCTGCTCAGTTTGATTAATGTGACTGAAGGCCACAGATGAGAGACGAGGGGAGGAGGAGTGGAGGAACTGGGCTGAAAAAAAGCAGAGGATTGGAAGAGGGGGAGCCTGAGTGCAGAGTGTAATGTAGCGTGCTCCTTGAATCTAGATCACTGAGCACACCAGTGTTTCTTCAGTAATTTCTTGTAGCAGAGATGGGCACCCTGGTTTCACTTCAATGTGTCCGTCCCACTTTTGGCAGCGGAGCGCTCACTGTGCTAATGCTACGACTAGCCAGGTCACAGAGGTGGGACTGCAGATTTAGACTTTGAGACAAGATATGTTATGCAATAAGGTAGAGCAACAACTCAATGGTGTCGAGGGGGAAACAGAGATGACAGCTGGGATAGTTTTACTGGCAATAAACCTTAAATCCTTGTGTGTGTGTGTGTGACACCAGAGTCTGGGGTAAAATTACTAAAATTAATCTTAGTTTGTAGCTCGATTTGGTATCTGAAGAATGGTCATGTGATCATAGCATATATCCTCTTATACATATACTTATCCCTTTGGGGGTCAAGTGTGTAGATTTTATTACTGTTGAACAAATCTAAAAATGTAAAATGTAAATATGCATTTTCTGTATTTATTGGGACTTTTCATGCTCCATTCAGCAATACCAAATCTTGGCTACTTAAAGGCACAGACTGGCCATCAGCACATTTTGAAATTTGTCCTGGTCGACGAGTTTTTTTCACCAGTTCGGGTATTATATATCTTTTTTCAACATATTATGAAAACATATTGTGTATGCATTTACCATAACTGTCAGTACATGCGTGCAGTACAATTGCAACATTCGCTGATTTGACTTGAGTGATGGCTGTCTTGACCACACTTACTTTTAGAATCTTGCAAAGAAAAGTTGCAGCCACGTGAACTGGCCGTAGCACAGCTACTCAAATCTCCAGCAGCTGGTTTTAGAAGGTAAAGCACGTCGCCTGTTTTAACACCCAATCAGCTTGTGAAGTCCGCTGGTCAAGTCAAAATGACTGCAGAGGGTGTGTGTACTTGCTGGGGCAGGTGCTCCGTCCTCATGATGTGCCGTGTTGGACGGTGGGTCACTGTCCCCCACACACAAATACAATCTTATTGACTGATTCAATGGCGCTCCTTATTTGTATTATTGTGGTGTATTGATTCTGAATACAGTCCATCTGATGCTGGTTTTGTTTATGTTTTTGGCTGTTTCATCACTACAAATGCACTTGTAGCCAGTATCTCACTGTCACTATCCTCATTCATATTCAAGACACTACAAATTATATTCAGCCACAAAACAAGCCTGAAAAGCTGCAAATCAGAACAAAAGTACAGAGAGTTGTTGCATAGCGATGATACACCATCTCATCTAGTTGCATTGGCGTGAACCGGCAGGTTTTTAGAATGTTGCAGAACGACGGATTGCAAGTAGTTTCCTGTTTCAACTTGTCTTATTGCGAGTCTTTGGTTCGAACTGGGCTTTACATTGTGTTTTTTGTTGTTGTTTGTTTTTTAATTTATTTAGTGTAAATATACTGTGCTCCTGTGGATAGAGTCTGCTGGTTTTAATTTAAACACTGTTGACTGTTTTGCAATATTTTAATCATTTCTGAAAAACAGGCTATTAAGTCAAATTAAGTGTCAGATGATTGTGGCATTTATTCCATTTTGAATTTTTCGCTTTCAATACACACAAAAATGGTGAGAAAAACCTTTAAATATTAGTTTCATTGTTTGACATAAATGATTAGATTTTCTAAATTTAGTCATTTCTTTTTTTTTTAAAAAAATAAAGTCACTGACGGACAAACATGTTGTTTAAGTTTGAATTTGTTGCATCAAAGTGGGGCCCCCTGACACCAAAGTCCCTCGCTGCTTTCTGTCTCCAGTCCGCCCCTGCCTACAGTCCCTCAGCATCAAAGCCCTCAGCCTGTCTAACTATGACCGTGTGAAGCTCCATGAATATGAAGCAGGACTGAAAGACACACACAATGCGTCCTCTCCCTCTCCGGGATCAGTGCAGGAGTGTTGCTATAGGACCTGGAGGTCTATAGGGCAGGCAGGCGGGCTGGCTGGCTGGCTGGGGATCTGCATGCTAGACGGCAGACTTACTTCTAACACAAGGTCCCTACACAGAATTAAGTACGCTCCACTGGACCCGAGTACGCGTCTTGTCCCCGCCCCCTCCCGACGAGCCACAGCATCCATCCTCACGCGCTCACACGCTGCGTGATCCCCATCACAAACCGAGAGCGGCGGCGGCGGCTTCGCTGAGCCGATGGAGTAGTAGTACTAGTAGTAGTGGGAGTGCGCACGGCTTCCTTTCGTCCCTTTTTCCTCCTCCTTTTCTTTCTTTCATGGATTCGCCTTTTCTCTGGAATACTGCTTCATCCCATCGCGGTAAGTGTGTGTGTGTGTGTGTGTGTGTGCGTGTGTGTGTGTGATGCCTGCAGATGCTGTGGGGGAGAAATAAGAGGAAACGGGACTGTGCAGCTATTGTCTGTTGCTGAGGCAAGTTCGGACCTCAATCAAGTCACTCTCAGCAGCCTCTCACATAAAACCAATCACAGCTCGCATTAAAGACGCGTCTGCAAACACGAGGAATACACTGGGACATTTATTTACTATAATGTTTTAATGATTATAAAGAATCGATATCGGTATTAAGACAGACACCTGTCTCTAGCAGCAACAGTGACCGCCCTCCAGGGCTTATTTACGCCCCTACTAATGTGCATTTACAAATATTACGCGCGTCTGTGCCGTGCGCCCCGCGTTTACAGCACTTTAACAAAACATGGGTGCAAATGTTGTCGCTCTCGTTGCCGTGCAAATGTGTCTCCAGTCCAGGCAAGGAAAAATTCGGCCCATCTCCCCGCCCCCCAACATCACAGGGTGGCTATTGCTCCCCAACCAACCAACCAACCAACCAACCAGGCTCCGTAGACATGCACAGCGCAGTTGATGCCTTTCAGATCACTGAAAGACTGAAATCCCATGCCTGTTA
This sequence comes from Epinephelus fuscoguttatus, assembly GCF_011397635.1. NCBI lineage: Eukaryota > Metazoa > Chordata > Actinopteri > Perciformes > Serranidae > Epinephelus > Epinephelus fuscoguttatus. The sequence goes on from NC_064769.1 coordinate 25,656,513, forward strand.
AGACGCCTTGTTGAGCCGTATAGGGTAATTAATTCAGTGCAGCGCGTGTCATCAGCTTCTTCTGATTGCTTCTTCTATCATCAAATTTCAGAAAACGAAAATGTGCATGTGCAGGCTTGGCCTCAGAATAGGAGAGAAGAGACGAACCTCATCTTCTGAGGGATCCTAAAGGAAACAGTGTGAACAGGGAGGGCTTCTTTGTGATAAATGTGTTTTGGTCCTCTGTAACCTCATCATACAGCTGCTCTCTGGACATAAATGCATGAGGAATATATTTCACTGTGATCTGTATTTAAGGTTGTGATCATAATAACACATTAGACTTAAAAATCTGGCGTGAAAAGCAACAAAATAAAACAAGTTATGCACAGATTTACAGCTGAGAGGCATTGCAGATGAGCTGAATTGCTCAGCAGACCGGTGCTCAAATGGTTACTGGCCCCTCACTGTAGCAGAAGTCAGTCTATTGTCTATAAAGTGCTGCTTATTCTCTAATCAATGGACAGCTTTCCCTGTCTGTGTGCATTCACACTGGTGGGGATACATTCCTATAACAGCCTGTCTGCGTGTTGCCATCTGTATCGAATCCTCCTCGTGTCCCTTGGCTGAGCGCTGCAAGTAAGATAGTATCACCCACCCAGAGAGGCACATATTTCCACCAGCTATTTGCAGCGGGCACCTGTGAATTGGTGCGTTTTGCTGTGTGTGTTTATATTTGACAGCCAGGTGTATTCGTGCTGGTCCCTGTAGTATAAGCAGGCAAAATGGTATTGTTCAGCAGACAGATGGCAGGTGGCTGGGCATCAGGTGAGCCTTTCCTCGGCTGTCAGCAAGGGCCCGCCGAATGCAAGAAACCTCTTGGCACACACCCACAGGCATGGTGGGTTCTACATATTGGCACAAGTGTGTGTGTCTGTATGTTGTATGTGAGTGTGTGTGTGTAAGAGGTCTCATTCTATACTGCTCATACAGGAGGCCTTGTTTTGCTGTAGGGTGCGTGTGTGTGTGTGTGTGTGTGTGTGTGTGTGTGTTTGCTCTTCCTTGAAAGGTTATGTCACTTTTGACCAATGAGGTAGCAAAACAGGCTGAGGTCACAGTGACATCATCATGCCTGGCAATGATACACTGGAGTGATGTTCGCCTGTGACATCAGCAGCAGCATCAAGCACGCTGATGTGACCTCAGCTTCTGACATCAACACTTGTAACAAGTCATGATTGTTACACAATAATCACATGACTAAAATGACAAAGACTAAAACTGAATTTAAAATCAGATGTTAAAACTGTGACATAATAATCACAGTGATGATACTGATAAATCTGATGTTAGTTTGAGTCTAGTTTTGTTTAACATGACTTAAAAGATTTTCTTTTACTCTGTGCTAATTGAGGATCAGTCTAATATTGGTTTATTACACTGTCATGGACACACTGAATCTTTAGCTGTTTTAAACTTTGGTAAAGACACTTTCAGAGGCTACTGTAATCACCATCTTTAGTGTGATCTGGCTGCATTTTTTCATCATCATTAGGTTACGTTTTGATTTTTTGCTCCATTTTGGCTGTGGAGAAACATATGAATATTTTACAGCTGTAGTTTTTTGTTTTTAAAATTGATTCTTTGCAATCTTTAGGCCTCTAATCAAATCCCATATTTGAATCAAGCCTTTCCACAGAGCTCCATCCCTGTCCTATGTTTTGGTTTGTTTTAATTTGGTCTGTCTCATTGTGCTGTGTTGTATTTTTACTAGATTTATTCAGTCATTTATATGTTTCGTGTGTGTGTGTGTGTGTGTGTGTGTGTGTGTGTGTGTGTGGTCACTCTCTGACCAGACTAAAATGAATCATCTGCTTGGAGAAAATAGTGTCAGCGCCATAGATGCAGCAAGATATGTCACCGCTTAAGAGACAACCAACGCAACAACTTATGGTTCATCTCATCAGAGATCACACTCTGCCTTTTTATTTGCTCCTTCTCTTCTTCCCTTTATGTCTATGCATTTGTGAAAATACATTGTGGTTAACTGTTTTTTAATTTTCACTGTTATAAATTGTAATTGTGCTTTGGCATCACATAAGGAATGTCATGCCAAGAAAGCTCATTGAAGTGAATTGAATTGAGAAGCACTTTATACTGTAACTGTATTTTTGAAAAGTGCTACATAAATAAGGCTTTACTCTACCCTACAAAGGCAGTAACTAGATTTCTGGTCAAAATTGAGTTATAGAAATAAATCTTTGGATATCTGTTCCATCTTGTGACAAAATTTCCTGATTTAATTTTGTTGTGTTATCGAAGTAGTTTCTGCACTCTGCCTTGAATTCCTGGAGAATTGGGATTTTTTTTTTTTTAAGATTATTTTTGTGGGCTTTTTTGCCTTTAATGACAGGACAGAGGGTGAAATGGGGAGACAGAGAGAGAGAGAGAGAGAGAGAGAGAGAGAGAGAGAGAGAGAGAGAGAGAGAGAGAGTGGGGACTGACATGCAGCAAAGGGCTGTGAGTCGGCTTCGAGCCCGCAGCCGCTGCAGCGAGGCAATGCCTCTGTACATGGGGCACCGGCACTATCCACTATGCTACTGACGCCCTGAGAATTGGGATTATATTGGGCCAAGAAAAAACACAGCAAGCATATTACAGTGAATGGTCAATGTGAGAATGAGGATGATGTCAAGAAAAAATAATTGATAAGCTAACAAAGACCATAGAAAGATCAGTGAAGAAGATTCATTCATTCATTCATTCATCTTCTAACCGCTTCATCCTCTTGAGGGTCGCGGGGGGGGCTGGAGCCTATCCCAGATGACATTGGTCGAGAGGCAGCGCACACCTGGGACACACTTACGGACTATGTAGAGTCACCAATTACCCTGCATGTCTTTGGACTGTGGGAGGAAGCTGGAGTACCCAGAGAAAACCCAATCTGACACGGGGAGAACATGCAAAGTCTGCACAGAAGGGCTGTCCGACTGAACCAGGAACAGAAAACAGTTTTCCTCATACTGAGAGACGATAAGACACTAAAATTATAAGTCACAGGTCACATCAATGATCATGGCTATTTCATCTTTTCTACCTTCACACACACATCTGGTTGGACGGTCATAAACCTTTGAGCCGTTTCCCTCAGTGTTAGCACAGTTACTGCCGTTAGCCCTCATAGGGAAGCTCACAGACTTACTTGTATGTGATATAGGCTGCAGCACATTTATCCCTGCCTGCCCAGCTTTTCTAATACAGCTGCAGAACACGCTTGTCTTATCATCAGAACTGTCCAAGTGAAGGACAGCGAGAGTGGTGCTTGCAACGGAGTAGAACATCCCACGAGCTTTGACGAAATGAAATTTAGCTCTAGTGTATGATTACCTCTTCACACCGTGAGTGATAAATCAAAACATACGAGTGAAATGTAACATGCTGCAGTGTGTGTGTGAGCGAGTGCTCGGGGAAACTAGACACACAAACGCATATCACTTCTGGCTGTTTACAATAAAATGCTTCACTTATTTCTCGCTGAGCACACAGAGCTGCTGCAGTACATGTAACACATGGCAAAAAAATTATAATAATGACAAGGTGCTGTTGTGAGATGTGTTACAAATTACAACAATCACAGGGAGACACCAGCAGATGCTTCATGTTAAAAGAAAACACACCATATAGTAGTGACGCTGCAGGAAGCGCTGACCTCTGAACCCAAGTCTGATATCCAACTCCTCCTCCACTCCCAGCAGAGACTGGCTATTGATCACAAGCACACACACACATACAGACCGCCACACACATAAACCATTTCCACGGTCCATTGATAGCAGGTATTTGATTACCACAAGATGTGGGGGCAGTGTTATTAGAGCAGTGGGGGGTGTCCTGATTGGGCTATATATCCGTCACTGCGATGTCTCCAGGGAATGCTTAGCCCCAAGGTGAGATAAGGCATGCCTCTGGAGACAGAGTGGCCCTCCCCTTATCTATAAGGAGCCCGATACACGCGGCTGATACGGTGTCAGTGAGGAGCAGGAAGAATGGGAACGCCGGCGACACTTCATGAATATTTTCGCTCTGCTTGCCAGAGGCCACACAATACAATTGCTGCTAATGTGGCTAAACATCAACATTTACAAGGATGCTTGATTAATTCGAGGGGAAAGTGGTACGTTTGTAAAGTGGAATGCGAGTACACAAACACACCCAGTATTTGTGGCATGCCAGAATGCAGCGTGAGCTTTTCAGCCCAGACTGGTGTATATAATTAGTTTGAATGGGAACGGGAGCTAATGGAGAAATACTTGAGATTGCAGCCAAATGTTCCTGCTGGCTGAGAGCCCCGGTTGTGTTTTTTACTACATGGTAACTGACCATATTAAGGCGGGATCTGAGATTGTTAATTTACTTGTTGGGTAAACACCAAAAACAGATCACGAGTTTCATTTAGAAATGTAGACACTACAGTTAGGTGAAGTGTAATATGATTGGTTTTCGTGTTAATCACTAGTTTCAAGTGCCACATGGTAATTTTAATTTGTCCTACGAGCAGATATTGCAGCACTTTTTAAAATATATTTTCTGTTACACTTTGCTGGAACTGCTGAGCTTTCCTGGACAAAAAAAGTAGTGATCATACTGATAAGCAACAGCAAGTGAACTCATGTATCTTCTAGTATGCTCAGACAGAACGTGAAACACATTTTAGATGTGGCACAACTGTATTTCAGACAACTCTGTATTTCAGAGCGGGCAGCAGCACTGATGCAGGGCAGCAGCAACATAGACGATGCAAAAGGAGAGCTGGGAAGCATTTGCAGCTTAAATAGACCGCCAGATTGGTAGGGTGTGTTTTGTAGATGACGTACGGGGAGTGACGTATGACGTGTGTGTGTGTATGAATCAGTGCAGCTCGAGTTGACTGCCTGAACTCCGTTTATGTAATACAGACAGATAGACTTCCCAGGCACGGTGTGTGTGTGTGGTGCTAGCTAGCTACTGCTAATGTTTGCACAGTTGATACATCGGCTGTTTGGGGCACATTAACACAGACTACCAGTTGTTGAAGTAAGGAACAGATCCTTTATATAAGTAGATGTACAGGTACAACAATGCACAAATGCTCCATTACAAGTCCTTCATTCAAAATCCTACTTAGGTAAATGTGCCAAAGTATTATAAGCAAGTTGTACTTAAAGTATCAGAAGTGAAAATCCTGTATGTTAGACCAGTGGTTCCCGATTTAGCAGTCAGGGCTCCTTTAAAGGCTGAAAAGTTACATCTGAAGCTTTGTGAGATGATTAATGGGGCACGAAAGAAGAGAAACAAAAAGCTCTCCCAGCTATTATCATTAAGTTTAGCTTTGCTCATTATTAGCTTGTAACTAGCGTTCAGTGGTCTGGGCTACTCTGCAGTAGGAAGGATGGCGAGGCGTTCGGGTGCCGTTCACCAACAATGACTTTATTACGATCTTAACCATAAAACAATAAACATGGCCTTCTCATGAATCTAACAGTCGTCCTGAGCTTATCTAGACACTCTACTGCTAGCACCTCATTTGCCACCCTGAGAGAGCTGCTTCTCTCCATATACAGTACACCGAAGCACACGTCCCAGGCTCACAGGTTACCCACAAGGCCACAGTCCTTAAAGGGGAAAAAGGGTGAGCCGTTTTTTTTTGTGTGTGTGTGAAATATTAATCATAAGGATTATTTTACCTAGAGATGCACCATGTATATTGGGTTGATAAATTACTGGTGGACAATGGGACATTTTTATAATTATGCATTATACCGATAATTAGAATTGTAGCCGATAAATAGTGCCAATAATACAAAGCCAGACTGCTTTCAATGACTTAACAAGGGCAGCATCTACACACCAGAAACAGTGGCTGGTGGTATATGTACCTTGCCAATAAATACAGAGAAGAACAACAACAACTGCAGCACGCTGTCCAGAGGGTGAAACATGTCGAGGTGTTGACGTCTTTCACAGTTCCAGAGGAAGACAGAAGACAGGTTGTGCCAAGGGTCTGATCTCTGACCACCCAATTTTAGGGTTATATGGGGGCAGGGGCGTTGAGGGAAGGCCATTTGACATTACCCCAGAAAATCTCCCTGTTTCACAGCCTAATGTCAGCAGGTATGGAAGAGTCAGAACTGTTCTTTGTTTTTGTTGTATGAGCAATAGTGATGCATGGTTGATTTGGTTAGGTCAGAGCTATGGAATATTAAATCATCCATATTTTCTCACTGCATCTTAGCCTTTCTTACCCTCAGGTGGACATAAACTACACTTCTTAAAATATAAAAATGTCAAATAATCGGTTATCAGCCATGAGATGCAGGTAATTATTGGTTTTCGGAATTGGGTGAAAAAATCCATATCGGTTAAGGCTTAAACGATTAGTCGACTAATCAATGACTAGTAAAATAATCGGTGACTATTTTAGTAGTCGACTAATTGGTTTGAGTCATTTTTCATAGAAAAGTACTATAAAAGTACCCCAGAATACTCTTACTGCAGCTTCTTACGTTCAGATATTGGCAGCTTTACACACTCTCCCATGACGGTGAACTAAAACCCTTTGGCGTGAGTATGAAGCAAGACATTAGATGACATCATTTTGGGGTTTGGGAGAGAAAGTCCGATATTTTTCAACATTTTAACACATTTTTCGATGAAGTGATTAGTCGACTAATCGAAGAAATAATCGATAGATTAGTCGACAATGAAAATAATTGTTAGTTGCAGCCCTAATATCGATGCATCCTAATTTGACCTTTTTAGGCCTTGAGCACTTATTTCGGTTATATCATCTTGAAAGTGTAGAGGGGAAATGTTCCTTGGGTGTAAGTAAGTCCTACCCTGGAAATCCAGACCCAAATCTAGAAAGATTTAGGGCCTGGCTATGAGTAATGAAAATGGCCCAACTTGAGGGGCGGCACCAAGCATGCATTTGAAAATATCACTGCACGCAATTGGATAACACTATGACCAATCAGAAGAATACTTAGTGCTTAGCTACCAGCGGAGCTAACTGGTAGATTAGACTCTTGCCGTATCTGGTCAGCAAAACAGCAAAAACGTCTTTCTTGCAAAGGAAAGATTCGAGCGCCGTCTTCTGTTCCTCTTTTAGAGAAAAAGCCAAGTCTAACTCATTCATTGTAGCGGCCAAAGCCCTTTCAAACAGCTGGTGTTCATCCGTAGCCATCTTGCAATGTTTACTGACTGATTCCGGACTTTGTCGTCGCAGTCCTCTGGCCCACCTATATCACATACACCGACGTGATTGGTGCAGCTCGGCTACAAGGGCATGGGTAATGAGCATCATTACTGATTGCCAGAGTGACTCGCTGAGCAAATTCAAATTGTGCTCTCGCGAGAGCTCTGGATTTCCAGGGTAACTAAGTCCTAAACATCTGGAAAAAAACAAGGGGCCGCTACTATACACACTGTTTTTTTAAGGGGACACAAGCCATTAGGTTTGGAGGCACTGGTTTAATATTTAGTGCATGGGTGCAGATCTGATGACAAGTTTGGGGAGGACACAATCAGTTGTGATTTTTTTTTAATTGCAAGCGTGCAAATCATGCCCACAGAGCGCTTGAGATTGCCAGCATATTTCACGATTTCATAGAGGCTCATCACCATCACCAAGTCATTCAAAAAGCACTACAAAGAGAATCATATGCTTACCTTTACTGTTTATTTCTCTTAAACAGCCAGTAGTACATGGAACCAGCCATCACCCTCCTTTTCACTGCTTCACTGTTAGTTAATGCTACTTCTAGTTTCAGGGTCTCAGGCATATTATGTCCGCTCACGTTCTCATCTCTCACCTCTCACGGATTCCCATTTCTCCTCATCATCTTCCCTATCTCCTTTCTCCCAGGACTACTGTATACATTTGTTCAATTTCAATCATTTAAGCTATTTAGAATTGGGGGGGACAATTTGTGTTTTTCAGAATTTGGGGGGGACATGTTCCCCCCATCCCCCCTGGGATCTGCACCCATGATTCAGTGTTTTATGAGTTTATCGTTGTGTAAAATCTAATCTGTAAATTAAGTACAATTAATATCTGTCAAATAAATGTAGCTGAGTAAAAAGTATGTCGTTTCCATCTGAAACGTTGTGAGGAATAAGTATAAAGTAACATAAAATACAAATACTCAAAGTACAAGTACGTTCTGTCAAAAGTCTACTTCGCTATAGTGCTTTAGCAAATGTTAATGGTTAATTTCCATCACTGCGGACTACACAAACAGTCCAGTGGTCAAATTTGTGCAGATTATGCTTTGTGGTCTGTCTGAACACATTTTCCTCTGAAGCAGTTGGACAGACCTCACAGCTGCTGTGAAACTAGCAGTTTAGTTCTGCACCGCTTGGGCTAAAAAGTAGCTCTACATCTGAGTATTGTTTGAAATGTATTGCTACTAGTGCTGATTGGCCAGAAGAGTCAATTTTTTTCAAATCTTGAATGTTGCAGCTGAAGATGTTTTCTTTTAGGTTGGTAAAATTGGGATTAATGAAAGAAAGGATGTTAAAATTGTCTACTAGGCATTCAGTGCAAACTTTCTCACCCATTTTCATCAGTCTGTGCTACAGATAAATCCAGTCTGTACCGAAAGACATTAAAGTCTGATATTTAGTTAAAACTGATCAGTCGAAATGGTCAGCATCCAATCAAACATTAACTTGGTGGAAGGCTTCATGAGATTAGTCGTCATCTTTTCAGCCTCCTCACTATGAGTTTAATGATTCAGTGGTTTGTGAAGTTGGCGACAATCATTTGGTCGTGGTCATGTCTGCAGAAGCATCCTCTAGCTGTGTGATAGGAGGTTAAGATTAAGGTGAAGACCCTTTCTATATACAATATCTTTACACAACACATGTGCTTGTGAATTAAATGTTTGCAAGGAAGATGAGAAGCCGTAATAGCATGATATTGCAGGAATACAGAGAAATCTCAGAGGGGAACGACTTCTTTATCTCCAGCTGGGTCAGGATGACAGTGCTGTGATGGTTCTGACGGTTGTTATTGGGCTGAAAAATAGCTGAACGCTCGGAGATCAAGAGCCTGTTTGATCTAAATATAGATTGAAATCTGGAGATGTTACAAGGCAGCGTGACAAAAAAACTTGCACAGCGTCATTCAGCATTCAACACACAGAATCAAAACACACACAGAAGCCTCGGAGGACTCGTGGAAATGCATTTCCCCAACTTAAGAATTTACATTCATACATATGCAAATTTACCTGGAGCACTTGCAGTTGTTTACTAATGGCATGTGTTGGGATGCAAAGCAACGACCGCCACTCCTGCAGCATTAATTCAGTGCATTAGCTTAACCAGAAGTGTTGGTTTTAAAGTGGAATTTGATTTATAAGGAATACAATATTATGAACTGTCATTTAGCCTTAAGCATCCCTGTGAGGACTCAATAATAAGTCAATAAAAGTAGATGTACTGAGACGGAAGCTTAAACCAAAAGTGAACCAAGAAGCTTTATTAAGGCGTCAGCGCAGAGGTATGACGTTAAGGCAAAATGATCAAGACTGTGTCGATGAGCTAAAATGAGCTTCAGAGACAAGTACGACTTTGCTTAATGTGGAAAAAGACGCAAGGTTGAAACTCAGGCCAGCAGCAGAGGCAAACCCTTGATATGCGGAAATACAGAAATGTGTTTGAAGACTTTACACGTTGCTGGTTAGGAGTACCTAGAGAAAATAAAGCTTAATATCTCCTCAGCTCTTCTCTGCTGTGTCTTCATTCACTGTGAAGTCTTTCTCTGGGGACATATTTCGTTTCTTAGTTTGAGAAGTTGTGATTCTTTTCTTAAAGGATATTCCTGAAGTTTTGATTCTTTTATAACAGGATATTTCTAATCTTTTCCTCTCAGCGTCTTTTAGTTTCTGATCTCATCTTACATGTCTCTGTGTTTGACATTCCTGTGTCCTCTACTGTATGTTGCCGCCAACTTTTCCAGCTAAGCTTTCTATTGTAAAAGACAAAAAAGTGATTTCCATAGCAATTCCTCACCATCAAGTGATACTGTCATAATTATGTTATTCTTTATTCCTTATTCGGATTCCCATTAGCTTCCACAAAGTGGTCGCTAGTCTTCCTTGGAGCCACTCACGAAACAACATCAAAACTACATCAGTTTAAATCACACAGTATGAATGAGACAGTAACATTCAATATCAGTCAATATTAAGACAAAAAATGAGTAAAAAACAAAACTGTCACAAACTTGACCAAATAAATTAATAAAAATGTTCCAGAGCTGCCATAGCAAAATTCATCAATGTTAGTTTAAGTGACTTCTTGAAGGTCTATCTATTATTAATCTGTCTAAAGCTGGTAGGGAGCTCATCCCAAGCTGAGACCCCTCTATTAAGAACAGTTCTCCATTTCTGTTTCTGTTATTATGCTATTTTAAGATTTTATATTGTTTATTACAGTTATTTCTGGGACAACATTTATGATATATATCCACTAACAGTAGCCATCATGACAGGTCCACACCCAGCAAGTTTCAATCATGTATGTTTTTAAAAACAAGGGGCTCTGAAGAGCTTCAGAGCGTGTACCACTGATTTAGGATTGCATTCCTGTACTGCTGTCGGACTCATGATTGACAGTTTTTTAAAACAAATGATCTCACTTGATGCAGCTGAACCAGAGATAATGTCTTTTTTTTAATCCCTATATAATCGTCTTTCTTGTGTAAACCTGGTAGCCTGGTAAGACCATCCTGATGACGCTAGCTCAACATTCTGTTTCGCTCACTGTGTCAGTCTGGACTCAGTGCCACCCCAAACACTTTGGCTGAAGGAGTTTGTCTGTCAAGGCAAATGCTCTTGCCCACTCAGTCAGTAGCCATGTTTCCATCAGCCTGTGTAAATGCGCATCAAGGAGTATCACATCGGAAAATTATGATGGAAACGCCAGAATTCGAACTAAAATACGCTCGCTTTAGCCGGGTTTTTGTTGATTCAAAAAAAAAGTTGTTTCGCAAAACGGGGGATGGAAACAGTTATGTTCGAATTAAGTCTGACGTAGCGCACCTCTCTCCATGCTGATATCCATACTCTGGGTCGGGAAGGCGGTAATGCATTTACAAGCTGGTTGCCAACTGCCAGAAAACGTAGAAGAAGAAGAATGCAAGACTTGTTTTGTTTCCGGTTCGGCGGAAAACTCGCCAACTCAACAAAGTCCGTATATTTAATGGAAACACACAGGATTCGTATTTCTTTTAATGCGCATTTCCCAGTGATTTGAATCACTTTTGGATGGAAACATAGCTACTGTAACAAAACACCGGGGAGCATCTTCTTTATCACCAACGGAGCCAGTTGATGAATCAAGCTTTTGCCAAATCCAGTCAGAAGAACGGTGAAATATATCTCTTCCCCTGAGAAACTTTACTTACTGCTGTTTACTCTACTAATGTTAAGTGTTGTCAACTATGGATTGGATCCCTCATTGGCCTTGGCTGGATTTTAATTTCTGGCAAGTCATCTGGCGTCTGTCACACAATGTGTAGAGTAAAAAGATGATATCTCTGGTTCTGGTTGTGAATCTGTCCATCATGGGTCTGTCAGTGTTATAGGAGTGCAGTGCTAAATCAGTGGCGCACACTCTGAAGGTAATCTTCCGGCAGCTTGTGAGACTTCTTGAAGGACATAATCCCTCACTAGCTTCCCACACCCGAACACAGGCAATTAATTGTGTCTGTTGGAATGCGCGACCAATCCGAGGGCTTGAACCTGCGTCTCTGTCTGTCGTCTGTTATGTGGATGAATGAGAGCTTTGCTTTGGCACCATCTGTGTGTCAACACAGCGAGTTAATGAGATTTGATTTCTACTGCTGAAGTTGTTGACGATCTCCGGCAAGGTAAAAGTTCGACATATTTCCTGTGAAAGTGAGATGAGTACGAGTGAAAATAGTGTTGCTCAAATCATATTTTCTGTATATTAATATAGAGTATTTTTGTTTATAATAGGTCTCAGGACACTTTTTAATCATGCATTTGTATCATATTGCATGGGCGTGTTATTGATTCTTATTTTGTTTCCAAAGAAATCAGAAAATCAAATAAAAGCTACACTCTGAACATCTTCACTTTGAAAATGTAAGAAACAGTGTTAGTCTTTAAAATCCATACACTGTTTGGTGAAGACTAAATATAACTTTCCATATGTGCATATGGTAGGTGTGATATGTGGAAGAGGAGCCAAGAACTGATGCTGCCAGTAAGAAAAGAAAACACACACATTGAGACCTTGCCTGTAATTCTTGCTGAAAAATGACAAGCAGCATGTCCCAGAAGAGGTAGCAAAAGTTCCTCTCCCCCAAATGAACCACCTTCTGAAACATGATTTACGCCCCACTTTATCTTTTTGCCTCCTCTGTTTGTCTTTCTCATGTCTCCTCTGTTCCTCACTCTCCCGCTCCTTTGGCTCTCTCCGCTGTGAGTCACTGTCCTGTCTGATGTTGAGCTCTGAGGGGAGATGGGAGAGGGAGGACGACAGTGTTATTTTATGTTAACACAGTTCTGTGTGCATGATAGAGCGAGTTCATCACGGCCCGACAGAGTTTGGATTGATTGCCTTTAAACAAAAGTAGCGCAAAGGTACTGAAATTGATATGTCATGGCACTGATGGAAGTTGTGCTGATTTGTCAACAAACGCTTTGTGAGAAAACCCATTATTATTGTTTTTGGACAGAAAAAAAATAGATTAATTTCCCCACAAATCGCTTTCAAGAAAGCCACAAGGGAAGCATGAAAACTGCCTATTTATAGCAACAAAGATGCTCTGCTGGCAAGAGTGGCAGCCATGGGACAGCTCTGTGTCTGAGAGGAAGAGTGTGTGTGTGTGTGTGTGTGTGTGTGTGTGTGTGTGTGTGTGTGTGTGTGTGTGCGCACAGCCGTGCAGTCAGCAGATGAGGAATTTAAAATGAGATCTATGCACCTTGTTGGCCATGAACCTTTTCCTCAGTTATGATTTCAGGGGGAAGTCTTACGGAAAAGGAGATTTATGGTCTGTGAGGGTTGTATAATGAATGTGGAAAATAACCCTTTGGTGACAGTGGGAGCATTTTCAGCAAAGAAGAATTTGTCTGTAGTCAAATATAAAAGGCACGACGGTGTGTCAGTTTGGACACAGGCTGGCATGCTGAGTTTTTTCAGCAAGCATGATATTTGCTTTTTATGGAGGAAAAAAAATAGGGTGCTGTTACTGTTGGTAGCACCTCAGTAACCTATTGAAACCAGCAAAGATAATATTACTGTAATATTTATGTGGTTGTTATACATATAATGGGAATGCTTTTTAAACAGGCCAGTGTCATCAAAAGCTTTTCTGTCTTTAAGCAGAAGAGTCTTTGGTGTCATAATTTATAGAAGTAGCATAGACATCATTTAGTGTGAAAGTTAAAGGTATAATTTGACATTTTGGGAAATATTCTTATTTTATTATTTGCTGTCTTTCAAATATTTAGATGAGAAAGTACTACTGTCATGTTTTTGTCACATATCTTTCAATTAGATATAAGGCTACAGCCAGCAGTCAGCTACTTTAGCTTAGCATTAAGGCTGGAAACAGTGGTAAGCAGCTAGCCTGGTTCCATCCAAAGGTAACAAAGTCCACCTACCAGCTCCTCTTAAGTTTACTAGTTATCACATTTTATCTCATTTGTTTTATAAACGACAATATGTGGATTTTACGGGTGATTATGGGCCAAACTATTTCTCGGACGAGTGCAGAAACTTCCACAAGCAACCTCAAGGTGACACAAGACTCCAGACAAAGGAGATATGATGTCTTTTGCTGCTGGCTTTAGCTTCAAATTTATCCTAAAGACACAAGAGTGGTATTGATCTTGTCATCTAAGTGTCAAGAATAGTGAAGTGAAGTGAAGTGAATAGCTGTATTTCCAAAAAGATTCAGCAACATGAAAAGCTGTATCTTAAATGTCACCTGTTTTTAGAGATGTTTTCCATGCTCATTTCTTTGGCCTTCTCAAGGGATGCAATTTGACTTATAGATTGTCTTGATTGACTGTTTAATCAATCAGTCTAAATTAATATAAATTGATATAAAAATATAATAATAAAAAAGGCCATGACAAGTTTCTAGTGTCATGTATCAGCTGAAGGACTCAAATGCAGAATAACAGGCAGGTTGAATTTTTAAGAAAAAGTGAGCTGATAGAAAACATCTGGTACAGGCGGGTAACTAAAAGTCCAAATGAAAGCTGAACCAAAACTAAACTAAAAACCAACTGGGATTATACAATGTACTCAAATCTGAAATCCAAACAGAACACCAGACAGGAAACGGAGCAGGGAATGACACCAAGAACACAGGGGGGTGAGCACAGGGATGAACACAGGATAAGTGCAGGCGAACTGACAATGTACAAAGGGAAACTCACAGGTATATACACAGAAAACTAATCACAAGAACGAGACACAGCTGGAGCAGGAGGACATGGGCAAAAGGAGGGAAATGGAGATTGGCTAACAACAAGGGTGTGGAGGGGAACACCAGGGTGGAGCACACAAGACTAATACAGAACAGGTGTCAAGGGAAGACTCTGGGAACAGGGAAGGACTAACGAGACAGGTGTGTCAGAAAACAGGCGGGAAAAGACACAAAGACAGGAAGTAAAACCAGACACAACACGTGAGGAGAGAAGCTACAAAGTGAAGCAGGAAGCTGATTAAACATGAATGAATAACATGAAACACGGAACACAAACAGAAAACTCCAAAACAAAGTCCATAGGATAACAGATTATAAACACACCCAGGATTGTGGCATCTAGAGCCCAGCCTATAGTGGCGCCTTAAAGGGTACACAGTGATGGCAGTGATAGCAGCTGGAATCGGGCCAGCTGATTTGGCCCGATTCTGGAGCGTCATTCATGCCGAGTCTCAGCCGAGTCAGGGGACTGGATGTGGCCGGTTGTATGTCTTATGGCATGCCGAGTCTGGGCCGAAGCTAGACCAGGTCATTTTTGATAACGGCCCATTGATGGCAGTGTCAGCAGTCCGAATGCGGCTGCCGCATGTGGCCTGGCTAATTTCATCCGGTATGCCAAGTTCAGGCCGATTCTGGGCCAGGTCATTTTGTCTACCTGGGTATAATTTTGGTATATTTTAACCTGGGCACTATTTCCCATGTTTTTTGTCTATGTGACGAATGAGAACAACAGTTTTTGAAAGTCGTGAGGTATTAAAATAGCCTGCGATGTAACCATTGGGGGCACGTTCGCACCGTGCGCTTGTTTTTGCCACTGACAGGCTCAGATTATCAACATTACAGAAAGGATCAATATACATAGACCTTTTTGTTAAAGAGTATAAAGTTTCAGAAACATTTAATTCACAAAAGCTGTCTTGGTTTGTCTTTCTATGTTTCCAACAACCATCAGTTAGATATAAAAATATGCTAGCTCTGTGGATGCTAAAATTAGAGCTTATTTAAGTGGAGTCTGGGTGATTGGTGATGACGATTTCAAGGCTGGTTCTAGTTAAACAAAAAGGATCTTACTCTTTGTGGAAAGTATCCCTATAGAGACAGAGCTTTTTTGTTAATGTTGTATGAGGCTAAGAATAATCTGAAGCCTGTCAGTGGCAAAAACAAGCACTTGGAGTGGATGTAAATGGACGGTGCACAAATGCCCCATGTGGTTACATTGCAGCCTGTTTTGTTGCTCCTGGCTGCAGCTCTCACCTCAATACTGGACCAGTTTCAAAAATTGTTGTTCCCACTGGTTACTTAGACATGAAAACATGGGAAAATAGGGTCCAAGTTGAAAAATACCAAAGTTACCCTTTAAGATTGCCTGTTATCTCTAACTAACAGGCCAAAACCCCCCCAAATATTCAGACCACTGGTTTTGAAGTGCAGCTTCAAAATTGTGGCATTTGTAAGAGTTCAATCACTGATGCTCCTCCGTTCAAGTACAGAGGGACTGAAGGGCACAGGGCTCCACTTCCACCGTGCTGGCAATGATAAGTGACAGTAATATTTCCCCTGTTCTATCACCAAACTCTGTCATTGTGACAGTTTAGTCCCATTCAGACATTCAGGCAGAACAACTCAGCTGGAGACCAGGAGATGGTCAATCAGATGATATTTCTGGGCTCAATATTTCACAGCGAGCTCTTGCCATCTCTGAGAGGAGAGCAGTCACGTCTAGACAAAGTCATCACAGGCCGGCTGAGTGGAGAGGAGAGACTGATGAATCCTGACAAGGCCTGTAGGCTGCTCGTTTGATGAGCTCGCCTCTGGGAAGACGATCTGATCACCTTTCATCCGACTGTAATTAACTGGCTCTTGGAATTGGAAGAAAAATGCTCCTCGGTTATGATCTTTGGAACATCTTTTGAAACCACGATGTCTCGGGGTGAGAGAAAAAGAGAAATCATGTTAAGGCTTTACTGTGACTAGGTCCGATTGTTCAGCGCTGTGACTCGTCAGAGCTGTGAGGCTGCTCTGGTGAGTGAGAAATAAGCGAATGTAGTGTAAACTCTTTGACACTGAGCGCGGCCCCCTTAAATTTTCTGATTCAAATCATCTGTCACAGAGCCCCCAGTCAAATCATCAAGCTCACAGTCCAACTGTCAGATTGCCAGTTTTTTTGGTCTATTCCCTCTGCAGCATTGCCCACAAAAGGACGCAAAAATAAAAGCTTAGACTTTACAGTTTGTCAAAAATAGACCACATGTCTCAAAAGACTTAAGATTTGTAGTTACTTTGAGCATCAGAAAAGGAATAAATACGACCAAATCACAAATTCTAGCTATTTATGTTCCTACAAAATAAAATACAGCTTGAGACATGGCACAATGTTTTGCTTTGAAATGACTATATGTTGTCATTGCACTACAATAGACCTCTTGGTAGTAGTATTCAGTGTTTGAGTAGCAATAATGATGTTAGGAGTGCAAGAAACAGTCAGAGAAACCAAACATCATCACTTAGATGCTTGTTTGCTGGGCTATCTGATTGCCTAGTGGTTAAGATATGTACTGCATACTCTGACTGCAACATCCCCAGGGAGACCTTTGTTGCATTTCATCCCCTTTTCCCATGATATGATACCCTGGAAATCCAGAGTTCTCGCAAGAGCACAATTTGAATTTGCTCAGCGAGTCACTCTGGCAATCAGTAATGATGCTCGTTATCCATGCCGTTGGAGCCGAGCTGCACCAATCACATCGGTGTATCTGATATAGGTGGGCCAGAGGCGAGCTAAAGAGATGACGACAGCACTGCAAAGATGAAGTCCGGAATCAGTCAGTAAACAAATGGTCAAACATAACCACGTTTGTTTCAATCATATCAAACAGGTCAGGTGTAAAATCAAACTTAAAATGTTAATCACTTTTATGAAACTCCCACTTGTTAAAGTGTAGAACTGATGCTGTTAATGTAGACCAGGGGTGTCCAACTCATTTCACTTCATGGGCCACATACAGTCCAATATGATCTCAGATGGGCTGGACCAATAAAACCATTGCAGAATAGCCTATAAGTCCATCAGCGCCAATATTTTCCCTTTTCTTCAGTACATTCTGTAGATGTTCATCCTTACACAGAACAGGTGAACAGCCTGAGATGTCTTCAGAAAAACAAGTAACAGTATGTTTCAGTTTTTCCACACTCAGTCAGTTGACTTCTCACTATCTTGACACTTGCATTTATCCACACATTTCCTGATACAGATTCTTTTGAACTGAAGCTGCTGATTGACAATATTATGCACAATGTTCAGTATCTTTAAACACAGCCACAGTAAGTATTCATTGTTATATCAGAGAACTTCTGCCTCTGAAGCAGAATCTTACATGAAGTACGCATTGTTTAATTTGCTCCGGAAACCTGGCACGTCTTAGTCTAGTCATTAAGTGGACCGGATTAGACCCTTTGGCGGGCTGGTTCTGGACCATGAGCCGTATGTTTGACACCCCTGGTGTAGACAGAATCACTGTAAAGTCATGCTAGCAACAGTCAATCACTTCTGGCAGTAGATTTCAAATGATGATATATGTAAAACCGGCCAACCTATTAATTTCTGTAGTCATTCTTTTACTGTAAGGTCTAAAGATATTTAAACATGGCGGTCCAACCCATCTGACATTGCTGCTGCCCTTAATTTATGTACCGTGCTGCTTTGCTAGCGTCTTTATCTGCCAGCACAGAAGCTAGCAGCAAAACGTTTTTTTAATTTTTAAAAAGAAGCACCTAAAATATCCGTATCAGTTAAGTGTATGGTATATTTACACCACTTTACCGTACACACAAAGTAATGGAGGCAGTGGTTTAACAGCAGCTCCAGTGTTCTGTGAAGTAAATTGCTGTTTTGTCATTGGAATCTGATCGCTTTGAGAAAACAGCTTTCCCGTCGGGAATCCCTGGCAAGGTAAAGCAGTGAAAATATTCTAAATATAGTGTACACTTAAACTGATATGGTTTTTATTTTTAGGTGGGCCTTTTTTGAGGTTGCTATTACCTGGAATTTATTGTAAACAAACATTGTGATTTGGTCTATAATTAATTTCTGTTTTTGACTGTATTTATTCTTCATGGATATGCTTTTTTAATTTTTTAAACAGTATGATCACAGGTGTTTGTCATGTGATATATTGTGCATTACAGGTTGTCGTGCAATTATTGTATTATATGCATAATAATATAATATTATGCATGTTTTATCCAGTGAGCCCTATTCCTTCTTTTTTCTCTGAAATTATAATCTTTTGCTCATTACAGCTGTATATACAGAACAGTGCTGTAGATTATGGAAAAACCTCAAATCATATTTTCCACTGAGATAAAAATCACAGTTGGCTACATGAACTCTTTCCATCTGACTGGCTTGATAAAAGCATGGCTCAGTGGAGCAAGCTGCAGAAATGATGAATAATTGAGCTCCTGTTGGTGGTAGTAGAGAAAATGTGAAAAAAAGGCACATATCTTGGCATATTGGAAGTATAACATGTTAATGTGATTATTATGGCCATTTAATTTTGGGGGCTTTTTTAACCACATTACAAACATGACTATTCAATTTCCTCTCTGGAGTTGATGCCTACCAACCTGCCATCATCTGAAAAGTCACTGAGTCACTGGAGGCCGATTACACTGTTAATGTGCACTGAGACGGATCACAAGGATGTCTGGCACTAGTGTTTTTTTTTATAAATTTACTGAAAGCAATTAAATTTACATGGCACGGACGACTTTTACTGTGGGTGTTCGCAGTTCCAGTGAAGTGTGAGACCATCCGTCACCTGGAAAACTTTACTTCAACCCAACAGCTATCCACCCCGCTGCAGAGGCCATGAGTCTCTTCAAGCTCTGTAGTTGACACTAATTTGATGATTGCACTGATGTTTTGCAGGTAATTAAGATTAAGTGTTAGTTCTACAGCTCCCTCACCTGAAGTCACACATGTAGTAATGTCATCATGTGTTGACTGACGGCTGTGGTTACCATAGGGTGTGCTTGGCCCAGCAACATGATAAAATATTTGAGGGAGTTTCTGCAGCTGTGGGCATTTTTAAGTCCCAGCAGTGAGGTTTTGGAGTTATGTTATTTGTCATGCGATGCTTGATAAATGTATACACAATGTTATTACACGTCTTGAAACAAACAAACAAAAAAAAAATCATTACTAAATATTGTGATTTAATGACATTTATGAAGCATTTTATGGGTCCAAACACCATTTTTGTTCATGTCCCACAACCTTGTTCTCAATGTTGAGATATGTAAAATTAGCTAATTTGTTTACAATATGGGGGCAGCACGGTGGTGTGGTGGTTAGCACTGTCCCCTCACAGCAAGAGGGTTCCCGGTCCGATTCTGGGTGTGGGAGCCCTTCTGTGTGGCGTTTGCATGTTCTCCCCATGTCAGCATGGGTTCTCTCTGGGCACTCTGGCTTCCTCCCACAGTCCAAAGACATGCAGGTTAATTGATAACTCTAAATTGTCCATAGGTGTGAATGTGAGTGTGAATGGTTGTCTGTCTCTATTTGTCAGCCCTGTGATAGTCTGTCTCCCAGTGTCAGCTGGGATAGGCTCCAGCCCCCCTGCGACCCTCAAGAGGATGAAGCGTTTAGAAGATCGATGGTTACAATATATTAATTGAAATGAAATTGTCTCAAATAACTTTTACTTAACACCATATAGCAACTCTGGTTTTGATGGAAACAGAAACTACTAAGTGAGCACATGCGCAACAGGGGGGACCACCCACATTAGGTGACCCTCAAATTCAAGTAAAACAAGGTAACAATTGACTTTTCTGTGTGTCCTTACTGTAACGCTTAGTAGTTGTTTATTTTGACCTTTGTTTAAAAAAAAAAAACAAGTTAGTATTACTATCAAATTTGTGTATATTAAGATGCTAACAGTCAAAGCTAACATAGCAAACGTTGCTTGCTGCCATTACTTGCAGTATTAGCAAAAATGCCATTATTGCGACATGTCCTTACTGCAGCAGCTTTAGGTGTTGCGGTAAAGACCAACGACAAATTTAAGGTGAATTACATTCAGAGGCCACTTTATTAGCTTACCTAACCTTATGTTTCTAGAACGAATCAGAATGCATTAATTGGTGCAGAAAATTTTTGATAGTGCAAACTGCAATGAAGTACAAACGTAACTGAAAAAAAAAAATAGATATGCCAACAACTTTAACATTGCTTCCTTTTCAAAACAAAATATTAAAATATTGTGTTTTAAAATAATGCATAAATGGGGCAACTGTACGTAGCTTCACCCCCAGCTTCATTCAGTGTTGTATAATGTATTATGTATAGGTTAAGTTGGGGAGAGCAGTTTGGCTGAAGAGTATCCATGCTTGTAAGATGTTCCTCGAATCCAGTCTTTTAATCACTGCTCTGAATCCATTTGTCTTGACTGTCTGTAGCGGGACCATTGCGTTCGTAATGACGAACTACTGCTTGATTTTCCTTTCATATGCTGTGCCTCGAGCAAATGCTTCTTCAAGGGATGTTTCATCTTTTGGCTTCACTGTATCACTGGTGCTACTGGTTCAAAGAATCCTACAACCATAAGTGCATATTATTGATGTGATGGAGTAAGCTGCAAGTGTTACCACCACGACAGTGACTCAACAAACTAATGTTACAATTCAGTTCATTTCAATTCAATTCAGTAGAACTTAATTTATCTCAAAGGAAGTTTTTCTCTTTAGATAATGCTTCAAATTATTGTAACACTTAGTACAGTACCCACAATTTAACGTTCACAGCCAGTGACAACCAGAGCAACCAGTGGGTTCCCCAGATTAGGGTCACTCTTTAAAAATATCCAATATAAGAAGTGTTTTCAAGGAGCAAAAGCAAAACCAGTACCTCGTAGAGTAACAATAGAGTAACAATACATCCCTTTTTAAAAAACAGAACAAAACAAAAGAGTGGGCGGCATGGTGGTGTGGTGGTTGGCACTGTCGCCTCACAGCAAGACGATTGCCGGTTCGATCCCGGGCGTGGGAGCCCTTCTGTGCGGAGTTTGCATGTTCTCCCCGTGTCAGCGTGGGTTCTCTCCAGGCACTCCGGCTTCCTCCCACAGTCCAAAGACATGCAGATTGGGGACTAGGTTAATTGGTAACTCTAAATTGTCCATAGGTGTGAATGTGAGCGTGAATGGTTGTTGTGCGATAGTCTGGCGACCTGTCCAGGGTGTACCCTGCCTCTCGCCCGATGTCAGCTGGGATAGGCTCCAGCCCCCCCGCGACCCTCAAGAGGATGAAGCGGTTAGAAGATGGATGAATGAATGAACAAAACAAAAGACACTCTCAAATAGCAGACACAGCTCCTGTCTTGGGAACAATTCATTTTGGTGCATCTCTGGTCTTCTTTCTTCATCCTCCATCTCTCTTTTCTGTTCTTGTACAGTAGCAACAGAGCCTGTCCCAGCTGTTAACAGACTGTTATGCTACCTGGCTAGCTAATAAGTTGCATGCTGCATGCTGTTGGGTGGTGTAATTTTGTAAATGCACAGTTATTGGTGTTCCAAATTGTTTATCTGACACACCTTGTTGTGTGCCATGGTGTTCTTCCCAATTAAAGACAGTAAGTTATGAATTATTAATTGTTGTATAAGTTGTAAGAAGGGTATGCAGTTAATAGGGGGTTCCTCTCAATACCCTCTAAGGCTGTCTGTTGAGGAGTTACAGCTATTGTTTCAGGTATGCAACAGTGTATGAAAAACGTATATTGTACAGGAATTAAAACTGGTACCGCCCAGCACCAATGCACAAGTGTTAAAAGTCTTGAGTGCCACATGGCAGGATGGCAGGTGCTGATTTGTATTTCATATACAGTCAGTTTTTTGCTGTATGAAGAGCTGTGAGAGCTGAGAGACCGAGGGTCAGATTGTTTCCATCTAATGTCGGGTTGATTAGCCGGGATTGAGCGTTAAATGAGATGAGACAGGCACTTAGGGACTGATTAGACCTGCCAGCATCACTGTCTTTCTGCGTCGAATGACTCAGGGAGATTGAAGTGTTTGGTTTTGAACTGTGACGAGAGTTTTACTAGTGTTTTCATCTGTCAGTGCAAGGTTTGCAGATCGTGCTTATGATACAGCCACTACAAGCAACGCTACTGACAATGTTGCTGTCACTGAGCTTAATGAGCTCGTCATGATATGTAGCAACTTGGTCTAAAGTTACAGATAGGATGGGTATGAGTGTTTATTTTGACAAGCTGTTTTTGGTTTCACATTTCTACTGTATTTTATACTACTTGAGTTCCATATTTGTAGATGGAAATCAAGATACTGCCAGTTCAGTTGCAATAGAGTTTGAGCAAATTGTTCAGTCATGTTTAAATGTCAGTATTAAATGTCAGCTTATGGAGGTAGCCCCTCACAATCAAATAGCCACAACATGAACAACATGAAGAAGAAGCTATAACTAAAAATAGACCAGAGCACAATGCAGCTACAAGACACTTTAAGACTCTGTGACATGCTGTTATGGTCTCAACCAGGCTAACTAGCTTTCAGATGTGTCGAAACATACACCTTCAGTTTAATAGGTCATATTCAGGTAAGCTCTATGTGGGCTTCCATAAAGACTCTTAGTGAAACATAGAAATCTCTAATATATAGATCAGACAAAGTTTACTAAAACAGCTCCTAATCACCAAATAACTCTGTAGCAGTGCTGAACATTACAAATTTATCACATTTAAACAACATTGGTATATATAGGGCGTTGTAAAAGCACTCGTAACCTTTAAGATATCGACCAAACTAACCCAGTACCAAGTAGTAGTGATGGCCAGATGAAGCCTCATGAAGCATTTTCTTTATTTTCTGAGCCCACTAGATGGCGCTTTATGTTCAACAAAAGGTTTAAAACACACTGAATTTCCATTCTTTGAGCCTCTCTCTTAAAACCAAGAGTGCCATCTAGTGGGCTCAGAAAATGCTTCATGAGGCTTCATGAGGCCATCACTACCAAGTAGTATCAAAACGTCTCCAGTCAAACAATGCCTACTTTTGATCCTGGGTGTTTGATCCTGGCCATTCAGGTAAGCACAAGCTAACACAATAGCAGCAGCTGGCCTAACATCCAACACCAAGCTGTTAAATCGTCCCAGCAACCCCACACCAACACTGTAATGGCTTGATTTGTCCTTAAACCTGTTAATAACAGTTAGGTAACGTTAGATGTGTGATGCTAATGGTTAGCCCTGTCACTGTGTGTGTATGTAGGCAGATCATCAACACTTTCTCACTCTGTCCTCGTCACATATCAACATTTGGTCATGGACCTTCCACGTCCAGGTACGAGTACAGTTTCTCCCAAAATTAATTCACTACGTCAGTGCAACGCAAATTGATGTTTTGTTTTGTTTTGTTTTGTTTTTACCTCCAACAACTAATGCAAGTGGTTGGGTTTAGGCAACAAAAACACATGGTTAGGTTTAGGAAAAAAGACCAGGGTTAGGCCTGGGACGCGAGCACCACTCAAAAGTCCACCCACGGTTGGTGTTTGTTGAACCAATCTACCACCCCTCCCATCCACCCTACTTGGAGTTTCGCCACCTTAACTTTCATCCACCGTGTTTCCCTTAGCGATGCACCGATCCGATATCTGGATCGGATATCGGCCCTGATATCATCAAAATAGATGGATCAGGTATCGGAAAATGCAACCTATACCTGAGGTGATCCTTTCCCTTTAAATCTATTACGGCACAAGCTACGTGATATGTCATGGAGCGAAGGAGGGAATCTGCTGTGTGGAGGTATTTCACACTATTTCAACTGCTGTTGCACAATTGTTTATTTTTATTAAAAATAAATAGCTCATCACTGCATTAATCTGTTTCATCTTGTTTCATTTTATCTTAGGAAAGAACTGTTTAGTCATCAATGCCTGATGCCTCTAGTCTTTTCTGTTCTACATGTAAAGGTATAGCTTTTTAGGTCAACCGTGGTATTGGATCGGTATTGGGTATCGGCTGATACTCACAGCCACAGCATCGGGATTGGTATCGCAACTGAAAAAGCTGGATCAGTGAATCTGTAGTTTCCCCCAACACAGCTGAGTGGCCGGCTGCGTATCGTGCCCATTATAAGAAAGTCTTTTTCCTCAGTGTCTGACGCCACAAGTCACTGCCCAGGCACCAGATTTCAGCTACTGCAGAGGGAGACAGGTTGGGGTTGACTTTCTGTTCTCAGTGCAGAGCTCACAATCCCCCAGCAATAGCCACAACCCATAAATCTGTGGTGTGTTGAGGTCAAGTGCAGTGTGTTGACATAGTTGGTAGTTCAGTGTGCCAAGATGCCACCAAGACTTTTAAAGTACGGCTACACTGCAAGCCACTCCATTGAATGAAGTACTCTATGGCATCGATATCACTTTAAGGGTGCTAATATTGGCACTGGTATCATCATTTTTCAAACAATAGCCAGTCCTATAACAATCTGAGAGGGGATTTTTAAAAATATCATTGCTTTTGCTATGTGCTATGATGATCAAAACCTTTCCTACCTTCAGTGTTGACCCTTAAAGCAACAGTTTGACATCCTTTTTCGAGACTTTTGAGAAAAGATTAATACCACTTTCACATCGTCTTTTTGTCATGGAGATTGGCTGTATTTTGTGCTGCTGTCAAATAAGAACATTTTATCACCAAAGCTTGTGGTTGTGAACTGCTATTTAGTACAATGCTGCCTTTAAAAAACAACAAAGGTGGTAATCTTGTCAACATTTAAGCAGAAATAT
Source organism: Epinephelus fuscoguttatus (assembly GCF_011397635.1). NCBI lineage: Eukaryota > Metazoa > Chordata > Actinopteri > Perciformes > Serranidae > Epinephelus > Epinephelus fuscoguttatus. Next base: position 25,681,804 of record NC_064769.1, read on the forward strand.
GGTATGTTGAAATTCAGCTGAACCTGGCTTAGCCATCTCTCCAGCAGTTGAATTGAGCAGTTGGTGTTCAAGGACAATTTATTACAAAAAACAAAAAACAACAACAGAAAAAACATCAGTTGTTAAAAAGAAAAATAAGTTCTGAAAATGTAAGATTTGAAATGCTTCACTGCTTCTTTTCTTTCCAACTTGGCTTCACAACAATCCTCCTCCTCTCCAGACTTGCTGCCTTTCATCAGTGAGAACTGCACAGTAGGAAGAAAGAGAGCTCAAATCAGAAACATCGTGACTCTTTAGTGAGGAATTAAGCATGATTAAAGCCCCATAACACATTAATGACCATTAAATATCTGTGGGGGGTCATAACTTTGTTGATTAATACCAATAAATCAACATATGACAGCAGATACTGGGATTTCCGGCTCTCCAGAACCACTTTTATATATCTACCCTGACACTGCTAGACACTTCCCACTTGCACTGTCAGTCATCAGTAACTGAAAACAATGCTACGAGTGAGTGACAAGCCAATTCATCCCTGTCTGGAGCCAGAAAGGCAAACATATCACAGCAATTTTCATTTTGCAGTATTCTCCTGTTCTCTACATATGTCTATTTGATTCCAGCTCCCACTAATGAGCTAGCTAATCTCTATGGGGAAATGCCATGGCATTGTTCGTGACAATTAGAAACTGTAATGAAATGCAGTAAAATGCGATGACAGGAGAACAGAAGCAGCGCCAGGAACTGTCCTTGAGTGCTGGAGATCAGTTCTGTTAGTTTGGTTTCAGTCTTGGTTGTGTGTTTACAGCCAAAGAGAGCAGTTAGAGCTAATGTTGTGTACATTTGAGTAATACTGTGATTTTTAATTCAGTTTTGTTCCAGAAATCTGATATATTTATAACAAATATCTCTTGAGGGCAAATTTAGACTCAGTGCTGTTTAAAAATGCAACAAATTAGGCTTTAACTGACACAGAGAAATATGCTACAGCACAGTTTGCAGCCATTCCCCAGCTTAAGTGTTAATCAGGGTGTGTAAGGTCCAGGATTTAGGGTGTCTAACGGCAGAAATGGGTTATAATATTCATGACTATGTATTTATTAGTTCATAATGACCTGAAAACAGTAATTCAGTCAGGAGCACTTTAGTCAAAGAAAACTTTATTTCCATTGCAAGTTTATATTGATATGGCTCTGTTCTGGGACCTCTCTGCCTTTCCTCAGGCCTATGCAGAAAGATTCTTCTACGCGCCTACGTGGAAAGCCTAAAGTGGAGAGATCACACCTCTACGCCATTCGCATGCCTACATGGAAAGCCTTAAGGCAGAGAGAGCACATCTCTCTGCCCTTCCTTGTGCAAACAAGGAAAGCCTGAGGCAAAGCGAGCACACTTCCCTGCCCTTCCATGTGCCTGCATTGAAAGCCTAAGGCAGGGAGAGCAGCAGCAAAGACCCCCTGGAAACAGTACTGAGCAGCATAAATGAAAAACAGAAATGACACTGATAAGTCAGACACAACATGAAAAGGAGGAGCTGGGGTGGAGGCGGGATACACAGAGGCATGTGGAGGAAGCAACAACAGTAGGCAGGCCAGAGCAGTTTAAATAGGGTGCCCTGAATGAGATTCACCAATTGGTTGCATAGAAAGGAATCCTGTGATCTATCAGCTGACTCCCTTCCATCAATCTGCTGCTCCATCAGTTGTGTTGTCGTTACCTTAGAATGAGCTGTTTGTATCTACATATGGAGCAGGTCCTCTTCCATGGAATATGCCATGTTGTTCTACAGTAGCCCAGAATGTGAAACCCCCCCCCGCCCAAAAAAAAAAAAAAACTGGCTCCAGGTAGAGCCATTAGTGTTTTTGTCGGCCACTGTAGTTCCCCTACATGTTAGGCACACGCGAAGTTTAAGATCTACAAACTCACTGCCTGTTGGCACTTAAACCTACACACTAGACCTTTAAATGCCTTAACAGATAACTTTTGTTAACTATATTTTGTACACATTTGATCCAGCCAGGTCCACAAAAACAGGATCTTACTCAACCCTGCCTCTCTTCACCCGGGTCATTTATCAAGCAAATGCTTGATAAATGACCCGGGCGATTTTCTGAGTCTAGTTTATCAAATATGAGGAGCAAGCAATATTGAAAATATGTCACCAAGTAGGGGTATAAATCACAAATTTCATCACAATATTATATCGATTCTTTGGACAGCAATTTGATATTTCCTGATATCACAAAGTCTGCCATGATGTGATCTTGATTTAATCAAATTCAGGGGCCTGTGAGTGAAATGAAACAATATCAGATAATATCCTCATTATCTTTTTCTTGGCTGCTTACCATTGTCTGCTCCTAGCACTGTTTGGATGTTTAGGAAGGAGGTGTGCTTGGACAGAAATGGTGCCTGAGACATGCCATGGAGATTTCAATATAAAAGCATATCTTCAAGATGATGATATGTATTGATGTTTTGACTTTGCATTGATGATATTAGATCGTTAATCATTGAATTGATATATTGATCCTTATCAGTATAGCGTTACACCCCTGTCATCTTGGCCTCTAGACAAAACAATTACTTTTATAATAATCAACACATTATTGGATAATGACAGGGAGTTTTAATTGCAGCCCTAACTAGCACCTATTAAGGAAACCTCCAGTCTGTCTCCCTTGAGGTTTCAGGGGCAAGGACAGATCTATGACATAGCACGAGGACTGAATCTCCTAGCTGCTCTGGGAGTTATTTGGTTCCCCCAGAAGGAATTAATGAAAGAAAAGGTCATTTGAGCTGCTCTGCTTGTCCTTTTCTGCTGCTGGGACTAGCAATCAAATCTGATTGGATGGATGGTTGGCTAGGGTAGTGGTGCTTTTCCAAGTCAGCCTGCTGAAAGTAGTGATTTAGACAAATATCTCATCAAATCATCTGTATGCAGAGTAAATAACAGCTGATGTGATTTTGGCATGGTACTGTTCTGTTAGGAAAGAGGAACTCACTTTATCCATTGTTTTTTAGTCTTTATTCTCTTTTTATTTTTAGATAAATGGACTAACATTAGAAAGTTTAATTAACTGTCACCAAGTTAACTGTCTACTATATGCCGATGACACTGTATTCTTTATTTCTGAACCCTGATGTCTTAAATTCAGAACTCTGATCTTAACCTCTTAAATGACTGGATGAAACATAATCATCTAACTATCAATGTCAAGAAAACAGAATATATCTATGTCTGACCCTATTCATTTTGCAAATCAGACACTAACCACAACAGAAACCTACAAATATCTTGGAGTATTTTTTGACTCACATCTCACTTATCGACACCACATTCAGAACCTTAAAATGACGCTCGACCAGAAATTGTATGTCCACAACACGATCAGACCATAGCTCACCCCTATTGTTTCGGACACATATCTACATGCAGTCATTCACCTAACAATATCCTGCTGTCTCAAAAATTTGGTCCCTCACCACAAAGGAAATCATTGAACCAGTAGCAGGACTACACACCAGAGCTTACGAGATCCATGGAAACAGTCCCCCATAGACTCACCATTGGCTGCACTCACACATTCTAACACCCTGCCGTTTCAACGCTACGTGGATAATCTAGCCATTAAATTTAACTTTCAGATCCAAAACAACTCCCATCCTACACTTACTGCTCTACTTCCAAATCACAACACAAGACAGGAACAGTAACACATCACTAGATAAATTTTGCATGCATTTATTGCTGTACCACCTTACAAAAATAATTATGGTCAGAGATAATTTTTTCCACACTCACACTCAAATCTGATACGAGATCCCATACTACATTAGAGATACCCACTGTTACACATTTCAAACATGCATATAAAGACTATTTGATGGAAGGACAGACCTGCAACCACGGATTCAAATCTCATATCCATTTTATATATATTTTGTCCTCGACTAAATAAATGAAATTAGATCTTTGATATGTAGTACCGTAAAACTTAAGCCCTTTTGCAGGAAAGCCCAATCGGTCTTTTTTCAGCATTGGCAGTATAAAAACAAAATTGGGGAGTGCAGCAAAATGCCGCTTACCTACTTTTGTCTATATAGAATGTGCTTTTTGTGGGGCAATGGGTGGTGTGAGCACATAACAAAACTTGTAGCTCAGCGTGTGACATAAACAGTGACGTGGGAGGGAAGCCGCGGCTGGTCAGTCCTTCGGCGTTTCTCTCATAAGTCGGCCCGTCCTTCACCGTCCCCGTCATCTGACAGTTAATGGCCTCTTCATTTGCGAGGGCAAGAAGGGCGCGCAATTCCTTGTCTCCCCAGTTGCCCAGTTGCTCATCTTTACAGTGTCTGTCAGGTTTGCGTTTCCCTCTTGCTACTAGCTGCTCATTCCTGCTATCAGCTGTTTCCTGTTTATCCACCGCCAGTGGCTCGCATGTGCGGTGTCATCAACAGCTCCTCCCACAAGTTATCAACAGCCCCTCCCATGGCAGAAGGGCACCTCATTCTTTTTAAATCAAAAAGGTTCTGCCAATATGACTACCCTACGAGGTGGAAAATTGGGCACCTCAGATCAACTCAGCCTGGGCTATTAATTGCTTGAATCACTGGGAGATGCCTTTGGGTTGCGATTTAAACAGCTATCTAATATTAATTATTACCTGTTTTATACATCCAAAGAACTTCTTTAAAAATGAACAGCTTGGCAACCAGCCCAGGCGTCTAATTAAGACAGGCCTCTATTTGTCAAAACGTGTAGCTATACCGGGCTAGTAAAAACGACTGAGCGTTTAATTAAAGTTTATGGAAATCAGTACACCTGTGTTTGGCAAGAATCTGGTAATATTATATGTATCATGACACGGGTTACGATTCAATATAGTCAGAGTCAGAAGGCTGAAGATAGACTGCTATCTAGCAGTCGCGGGTTTAAAAACTACACAAACAACTGCCACAAATCTTGTGAATTATTACTTAAAAATCGATACAGAATAACCAAACATAATACAATACTCAGGTGTATCAATATTTTCTTACACCCCTAATATTGCACTTTCAAGCTGCAGGTGATTGGTCAATACTGAGGGTGGTTTTCATCAATACTCCATTATACTGAGTACACCTACTAATATAGATCTAGTGTGATAAGTAGAAATGGCATTGCTGCATGTCTGTCAATATCAGATAATGAGCTCTGACACTTGATGTTCCCATCTTTGCAGAGTGAGCTGCCGTGAATCCTGAGAGGAGACGTCTCCCGACAGGAGACAAGATGGCGTCCAACAACACCCTGCGCAGCTACTCCATCATCCCATGTTTCATCTTTGTAGAGGTGAGAGGCTGAGTGTGAATTTTAATCCAGGTTTGTGGGGGGGGTGTATGATGAGTTTTTGTGTGTGTGTGTGTGTGTGTGTGAGTGACAATTTAACCATTAGCAAATGACCTCCTCTGGTAAATTATACACAGCTAACCAGAGCGTAAAGTGTTGGAATGACTAGAAAGCTGAATGTGTGTGTGAGTGTGTGTAAGAATTGTTCTGCTCCTCCATATTTAATTACCATGTGAGCTGAAAGTCCTTAATCAGAGAGATGTCTCAGGACGCCTTGCATTAATCTCTCTCCTCACTCTCTCTCTCTCACACACACGCTTCTCTGATGAAATATCCTGCATAACAGTCTCTGATGAGTTCACGCCTCCTCTTTTATCTCATGCCTTCTTTTTGACTGACCTCGGTGTCATATTTTCTGACAGCCCTCCACCATACAACTCTTTCACACTCTAAATGAATGTAATTGTCGGCTATGACGATGTGTCTGGGTGTCCTTTAAGATAAGTGAAAATGTGACTATTTTATAATTTCCCCTTTGATTCATGATGTTCTCTCTACCTTGCTTCTTTTGGAGTGGGCTCATGGGATACTGCCTATTTTTGTTGCCTCAGTACTTGTTATGTAAGAATCACATTATTGTTCTGCACTTTTTTTCCCCCCACATCTGATACATTAACTCAAGACTCCCCCAGTTATTGATTAATCATATATCAATAATTTAAATGGGATTTTGTGTCTCTGAGCAAGAAAAGATGGCAAAAATTTGTCGTTATGAGATTCTAATTTTCATTTTGACACCTCAAAATGTGACTTTGCACTTCAGCTCTGTAACACCTCCCCACATCAGGAAAAGCAGGTGGGTGAGCCAGGGTGATTGTTTTTTTTTGACAGATCACAAGTTTAATATCAGGTACAAGCTATTCTAAGACAGACTAAGAAGCACTTCACCCTCCTGTGTTCACTCAGGAATGGTGATAGAAATCAGGTAAATATACTGGTACATGCTACACGGCCTTTTCTTATTTCTATTTGTCAGATTTAGTGAGATATACATGCTATGATTGCAATATTAGAAATCCCACTCGTGTCAATTAAAGTGTCACTTTTACTCCCACGACGAATCACCCTTTACAGCAACTGTTAACATGAAAAACACAGGCACATTTCAAGCACCGTCCTCCTATAAAATGTCTTCTTCTTTTTTTTTTTTTTTAAATCGTGACACAATTAATCATCGCAAAGTGCTTCATCTTCTATAGAAAGTCGTCCTGTTGGACAGCCTGTCATCATTGTACAGCAATTTGCTCATTTGCAGCTTTCAAGTGTCTTGGCTGGCGCTCAGCGTGAAATGCTCAGTTGGACATTGCTAATCATGGCTGTGCAATTTGTTTAATTAGGATGTGTAACTAGAGGGGGGCTATTGAGTAACTGATCGAATCGTATATAGACAATTAAAAGGACGATCACAATAGTTGTTTTTTTTCTGTAGACCAAAATGAAGCCTTTTTTAATTCACTTGCTATAAGAACAAATATGCCTCTATAACCTCTAGAATCTGTGACCTACTGTGGATTTAGAGAGGTTCCTGGTTGAGCAGCATGTCCGCCCGTTGAGCCCTGTCAATCAGCATGAGTGACAAGTGAATTTTTAATGCCTAATTAGAAACCAGTTTGCCATCTCTTTTCCATGGATGTGACACCCTGCATTTCTTCTCTCCATGTGCCTGCTCGCCAAAAATTTGTTCTGCCCTCCATAAAGGGCCGTCCACACCTAGAACAGCAACTATAACAATAACTATAAATGTTATTTTCAAAATTGTTTTAACTTAAATGGCTGAGTCAATGACAGTCCTTCCATCCATCTGTTTCCAACTGCTTATCTGGTTGGGGTCGTGGGGGCAGCAGGCCAAGCAAAGCGCCCCAGACGTCCCTCTCCCCAGCAACGCTTTCCAGCTCCTCTTGGGGGATCCCAAGGCATTCCCAGGCCAGATGAGAAATGAAATCTCTCCAGTGTGTTCTGTTTCTGCCTCTGGGCCTCCTAGCAGTTGGATGTACCCAGAACACCTCTATCAGGTGGCGCCCAAGTGGCACCCTGATCAGATGCCTGAACCACCTCAACTGATCCCTTTCAATGCGAAGGAGTAGCAGGTCTACTCTGAGCTTCCTCCAGATGTCTAAGCTCCTTACCCTATCTCTAAGGCTGAGCCCAGCCACCCCACCGAGGAAACTCATTTAGGCCACTTGAATCCGTGTTCTCATTCTTTCAGTCACTACCCAGAGCTCATGACTATAGGTGAGGGTTGGGATGTAGATGGACCAGTAAATCGAAAGCTTTGCCTTGAAGCTCATCTCCCTCTTCACCACAAAGGTGTGGCACAGTGCCCTCATCACAGCAGCAGCCGCACTTAACTGCCGATCCACATCATGCTCCATTCTACCCTCACTCATTAACAAGACCCAGAGATACAAGAACTCCCTTACTTGGGGTAATTACTCTCTCCCAACCTGGAGGGTACAAACAACCGTTTTCCGGCTGTGGTAATGATATTGCTGGGATCACATTCGGAGGGATTTGATGAACGATAAGGACACTGACAGCCAAACAAAATCCATCTGAATTGACAGGGCGACACAGCTTGAGTGTGCAGCGTGTGCTTTCTGCCACTGTTTACGGAATATTACCATTCTTCTGTGTGGATGCTCACATTGTTACTGTTAATATAGTTGTAGTTATTGTTCTTGGTGTGGACGGCCCTTTTAAGAATAGCAAAGTCAGTGCTATGGATATAATTTGGAGTGTGTTGTTCAAGATAAGCTAATGATGTTAAATGGAACATGGTGCTGTAATAATATTGTTGCACCAAGCACAGACACATGGACAGAACAAGGGACCTGTTGTTTGAATAGAGATTAAATATATTCAATAAAATGTCAGAAGATGTTATATTCTATATGACACTAAGACAAAGTCGTGCATGCTGGCATTTCACTGGTGTGCTGTGACGTAACTCCTCAACTCCCTCCAACTCTCGTCGCCCCCTGGTCATTGGCGATCTCAAGTAACCATGAGTGGATTATATGAAAATAGAAACAAGTGCCTAATCCTGTTAAGTGATTTTTATGTTGCTGACAGTATCCCCAGTTCACATCAAGGTGGTAAACTCTGTGTTCAGGATGTTTATACAGTAGTGCTGGAAATATGGAAAATTGCCCTTCCAGCTGACCTTACTGGTGATGTTTCTTACAACTAGAAACTGGACCTAAGTCTGAAAGCTTCTAGTTCTGGTAAGACTACAAACCATCAGGGGAAAAGAGGTTTAAATCCCAACCAATCAACCAACCAACCAACCAACCAACCAACCAACCAACCAAAACAAGGTATATTCCTCTCATTTGGTATTTGTATCATTCCTATAAGAATAGTAGCATGACATTGAGTTACTATGGGCTGTCAGACTGCGAAACGTCGTCACTTCATGATGAAACCATCAGCTAATCAGATTGATGATCAGATGTTGTGTTAAAAATCAGTTTGGAACACTTTGTTACCATAGCAATGTGTGCATCCCCAGAGTCTTTCATCGCCCGACCAGAGTGAAGGAAATTAGCAGGCAGCTGTTATTGGTTATTGATGAGTCTCCAGCAGGGTTTTGCTGTCTGATGAGAAAATTAAAATCATTACAAGTCCCAGTAATGGTTTTTATATAACTGAATCACATCAATTGGTATCACTGCAGAGGATGAAGGAAAAAGAATTGCTGAAGGTGTCATCAACAATGCCTTATAGGATTAGAAAATGTCCCCCTCTTAACCTCTACGATAAACATTATGAGTACAGATGTGCCTTCTCACCCCCAGTTTGTCATATTTACTTGTATCAGTTGTTCTCAGCTCAGGATGTAAACTCCAAACTGACAGGTTCAGTTCAGATCTGTTGCTAAAGGGACAATCCACCAACTTTACACATCAGGTTCAGTGTACTTGTCACAAAGAGTGTGCATACAGATGTATAAACCATCCTGTGTCTCTGTCGGAACCTTTCAAAGCTCTGAAAAATAACCTTGATGACATCATTAAGTAATCTCAGCTCTGGCTGGTCGAGGACAGTTTCCTTGCGGAAAGCCTGTGTGACATTGTGCTTGAAGGACATGAGTTTTTCACAGACAGGGACGGTCTTAAGAAACATGCATAATGGGAATTGTAGGTTCCATTGTGCTGGCTCGACCCATACTTGAGATTCAAAGTCAGGATACCTTGGCCTATGTTTCAATTTAGATTTCCTTTTTAGTTTGTCTCTTGAAAGTTTGCCAACTTTATGGGAGTGTTTAACTCAGTTGCAGAAGTTTCACTTTGATCTGGTTGAAATTAAGATTAATCTCACTATATCAATCAATCAATCAATCAATCAATCAATCAATCAATCAATCAATCAATCAATTTTATTTATAAAGCCCAATATCACAAATCACAATTTGCCTCACAGGGCTTTACAGCATACGACATCCCTCTGTCCTTAGGATCCTCGCAGCGGATAAGGAAAAACTCCCCCCAAAAAACCCTTTAACAGGGAAAAAAAATGGTAGAAACCTCAGGAAGAGCGACTGAGGAGGGATCCCTCTTCCAGGACGGACAGACGTGCAACAGATGTCGTACAGAACAGATCAGCATAACAAATTAACAGTAATCCGAATGACGCAATGAGAGAGAGAGAGAGAGAGAGAGAGAGAGAGAGAGAGAGAGAGAGAGAGAGAGAGAGAGAGAGAGATGCAGGTAATGACAGTAGCTTACAACAACATTAATGAAAGTAATAATATTATAGTTATAGTTCTGGCTACTGTGGTACAATATGTTGAAAGTATGTATTAATATCTGGCAGTATACATGTGTGACAATAATCATGTGTATAATAACAGTAGAAGTATGACTAATGACTAATGATGGCAGCAGCAGCAGGAGGCATCTGGCAGGACCACGGCAGCAGCACAACCACACACGTCACTCTGTCCAGGCACTGCTGCGATATGAGTTAATCTGAGAGACAGTGGAGCACAAAGCATATAATGACTAAAACTCTGCCTGTGGGTGTGTCTGAGTGTCTGTTCCACGTTTTTCTCCTCACTGACTTGGTCAGGCCATGTGAAATTTGGCACAGTGGTAGAGGGTCATGGGAGGATGCGAATGAAACAATATTACATCAATTGGCCAAAGAGGGGGCGCTATAGCAACAAATTGAAATGGCAACTTTGAATGGGCATATCTCATGCCCCGTATGTCGGAGACGTGAAACTCTGCACAGAGATGCCTCTCCTCATGAGGAACAAATTTGCCCCAAGAACCCATAACTTCCGGTTATACAGATTTTCCGCCATTTTGAATTTTTTGAAAAACACTTCAAACCGATCTCTTCCTAGGAAGTTTGACCGATCTGCATGAACCTCGGTGAACATAATCTAGGGACCAATATCTAAAGTTCCCTGTTGGCAAAAGTTGGAAAACTTACTAAAACTGAGCTTCTATAAGGCAATGAATATTGCAGAGGGCGTGGCTCATCACATAAAGGTGTATAACATCTCAAGGGTTTCACCGATCACCACTGGGGGGCATCCCCCACGTGTGATAAGTAGTTGGTTCCATAGCCTAGGTCTATTATGAGGAGCCCGACCCGTCCGACTTGGGTCCGGGCGGGTTCAGGCTCGGGCAGAGAATCTAAGCTCTATCTTAAATACCCATAGTGCTGCTAGAGCCAGTCATGTGACATGCCACACCTGTAGCCCATATTCATAAAAAAGGTAGACCAAGAAAACCCCAATGTCATACCAAAGCTACTTTTAAAAAAAAAATACATAAGGGAAAAATACCAGCATGTACACATTTTAAATCCCACATTATATATATATATATATATATATATATATATATATATATATATAGATATATATATATATATATATATATATATATACACACATATTATAAATATCACTAAATTATCTAGTTAAATGGCAGTTAAACTAGGGTTGGGTAATATGTCCTGAAAATTATATCATGATATTTTAAGGCTGTATCTTGATACACGATATATATCTCGATATTTTTAAATCTCAAAAGCACGTCATTAATGTTAGGACAGGGAGACAAAATCAAACGTAACAATATTTCTGACCAAATACTCTCTCTGAGGCAAAAAAAGTTGTCAGGATGACTTTTTTTTCACCAAAATATTGACACAATGAGATTTTTGAATAATAATCATCAACAATGTGGATATAATGACCAAGTGGTTAAGGTAAGTGTTAAAACAAATAAAAAAGTCTGGGAAGTTGGACGAATTTAAATCACTTTACTAGATTTCAGCCTTTAAAACGAGTGAAAAAACACCATTCATGCCACATCACAATTCAACAATATCCAAAATCTTAGACGATCTATAGTCTAATATCTCAATAACAATATAATGTCTTCATACTGCCCAGCAATAAGTCATACACAAGTCAAAAAACACATACACAAATCATGTACTCCCAATAGTTAGTATTACCACAAGGACTCAGGCTATATAGGGACATTTTTTGGGACTAATGGGGCTTTGGAATTTTGGGTCATTGCAACAATGTCATGGCACCCATCGCCACTCAGCCCTGTGCTGTTAAAGTTCATAATCACATCATGAAAATGTTGATTTAATTACACAGTCTATTGGTATTCAGGATCTTTATGAGCACAAAATCTCAATATCCAAAATATGCATCACATCATGTATATTTTCTCCACGCTGCAGCAGAGCACAGGCAGACTGCTCCTGAGAGAGACACTGTAACAGCCCATTGAGTAGCAAGCTTTCTTTAATTTTCACGACTCTATTTCACTCACTCCCCCTCTTCTTCACGGACAGCTCTCAGAGGCACCATCCACCTCCCTGTCTCACTCTTCCTGTCCCTGCTTTCGCTGTCTCTCCCTCTTTGATGTCTCTGTCACATCCTCACAGCCTCATTTCTCTCTCGCCCCTCCTCCCTCCCCTCATCTCTTCCCATTTCTCACGTTGTCACAGGGAGCTCTTCCTTCCCTTCACCTTCTTCATCCTCCTCTGTGTCGCTCCATCTCTCTGCCTCTTGCCCTTTTCCTTCTCCTTTGTTTCATCTTCTCTCTTTTTTTTTGGCCGTCTTTCTCTTACTCACCCTGCCTGTCACGAACAGAGCAAGGCAGAGGGACAGTTGCGTCACGTGACCGAAACAAAGCGTCCTGACTGGAGCAGCTCCAGTGCCAGAGGCGGTGTGACAGGGAGGATGCTTATTTAGGGTGATTTGTTTATTCAGTCATGTAACTTGTTGCTTTTCTGTTACCTCAAGATTGTTGTTGCCGTTTGCTCTCACTGTGGAGCGAAGACAAAACAGGCCTATGAGATGAAAGGGAATAGAAATAAAGAATAGGATGGAGTGCAACAGGAAGATGGGACACGAGGGAGGAGATGGGAGAGATGAGCTGGGGAGGATGAGGAAAGTACAATCGTGGGAAGGAAGTGAAAGGTTGCAAAAATTACGAGAAATTAATTAAAAGGCAGAGCAGTGGAGGTGAGCAGTGAAGAATGAGGATAGAACAGATATATCCTGTACCTCCCCCTGGATGAGATTATGTAATACACAGCGCCCCAGGCTTTCACTCAGCTAACTAGGACCACTTAGACTTCTCAGGTTCTGTGTACAAAAATGCAAGCGAGGGCCTTGTGAATCTTTTTCCAAAAACACCACCCGCACCAGGCTGTGAGGGAATGAACCAATCTCTTGACTACTATTTGTGAAAATTTCCCACCGTCAACCTCAGAAGATGATCTCTTTCTTTCATCTCGCTCAATCTCCTCCACCAGTGTGGTGTAATAATGTTCTGGGCTGTCATTATTTCAAAAAACAAAAACCCCATCCCCGCGGGGAGAGATTGTTTTGATGTCGCTCAGCCTCTCTCTTGGCTGCGCTGACGCAATATGATTTTTTTTAACTTGAGGGATTCTAAAACAGGGCTTTTATCTGGGGAATCACATGTTAAATTCAGTTTTGGAACAGCACACAGCCTAATTAAACCTGCTAGTTTTGATTACGTTTGGACAGGAGAGATGCCTACAATCTGCGATGCCTGCAGTTGGGAGGTTTTGACACCAGGACGGTGGGGGATGACAGGTAGATAGTCATTTATGTACGGTGCAGCCCACAAAATGTGACTGAAATCAAATATAAAAGCATATGTAATAGAGCTGCAAAGATTATTTGATTGGTTGCTAAGTATCAAATTAATTGGCAACTAATTTGATTACTGATGAATCAGTTTAAGTAATTTTTTAAGAGAAAAAAAGAAACAAAAATTTGTAACAATAATTAAAATAAAATACAATATAATAAAAAAATAAATAAAATAAAAATGATAGGTGAATGAATAAATAAATACATACATTGATAAATAAATAAATAAACTGATAAGTAAAATAAAAATAAATAAATAAAATGAAATAAAAATGAAAACTTAAATAAATAAATGAAATAATAGTTTTGCAAAAAAGTATTCCAGCTTTAAATGTGAATATTTTTTGGTTTACTTTTCGCTCTGAGATAGTAAACTGAATATATTTGGATTGTAGACAAAACATTTGAGGACGGCAGCATATATATATATATATATATATATATATATTTTTTTTTTTTTTTTTTTACAATTTTTTGACATTTTATAGACCAAACAACTAATCTGTCAATGAAGAAAACAATCAACAGATTAATTGAAATTGAAAATAATTGTTAGTTGCAGCCTTAATTTGTGACTTGGATCGTTAACTCATTGTTTCATGTGTTTTATTTTTACTGCTCACACTGGCACTATGCAACACTGTGGAGGAGACTCAGGAGCAGCAGTCTCTTTAGAGAGTTTTAATGGCAAAAGTCAAGCAAACATGGACAGGCAGGAGGAACAACAAACAGCGGGCAGGCTGAGGTCAACAATCCAAAAAGGTCAGGCAGTGAGGCGGAGGTACAGGGCTATGCAAAAACCTTGTTTTGAAAACAAGAGCAAAAAGTCACAAACAGGTCATAGGAACAAGATTTGAGCAAGTGGCTTGAGAGCTCAGTGGGAACACAAGACAATCTGGCAACAGCCAGGGGGAGACTGAGGCTAAAATAGGGTTGGCTTGATTGCGCCGTGATTGTTTGCAGGTGATCACTCAGGCAGAGAGCTCCTGAAGGACACACCCATACACAGCAGAGCCACACAAGAGCAGGAGCACCGGGCTGTGAACAGGGATAATATCCAACTGATATGAATTTGTGTATGGGCGTACGTCCCATAGGGGGACTCAGAGTAACAGCTGTCAGCCTGAAAACACCCACTGTGGAACAACATAATAAGTGTCACTTCTCTTTTAATGCACTGACTGAAATTATTAAAATTTAAAAGCATACCATGCAGGAAGTGTCGGTTACTGTCGGACTAACATTCAGACTTCTTCCTTTACTGCTTGTATGTGCACTGCAACCTTTTATTTTAGGAACCTTCTATTTGTTGTCGCCTAATGGAAGTCGATACTTTAGCAAGCTAACGAAGCAAACTGCAGGCACCTACCCGTCCAACAGAAAACAGGCCAACTCCACATCTTCATCCCCATCCTCTCCTTCAGGGCTTGCCAGTGACAGTGAAAGCCAACCCCGGATTCATGCTTGTTTTGGAATGAGCTTTGTCTACTTGTCCTTTGGCCTCTCTATTAGGGCTGCCCCCGACCAAGGATTTAGTCATTTAGAGCCATTAGATGACTAGTTGCCGGCATGTTTATGATATTAATTTAATTATTAAAGTATATATTTTGGGCGGGGCAACACAATGGTTTGAGTTGAAGGTGTGAGAAAGAATAGTATCAGTAACATTGTTAACACTGTGCTGCATTACAGAGAAATACAAAACCGTACTAATGAACCTTCATTAATATAGGCCTATATTTTATCTACAAGTGCACGTCACACACTGAGCGAGCCGCCTGTTAATGACGCTGTCGGCAAAGCAGTAATGATTGTGCTAAGTGGCTAATGGGCATGTAGCTACTTCCATGTTTCAGATGATACGTCATGTTTGTAGTCGACCAATGAAGATGAGTTTACATATCACCTTGGGTTCGTCCTTCACCTTCTCAAAATGATCCCACACTTTGGATTTCCTGCCCGACATGTTATTAACTAGCCTGTGGAATAACCGCAGGTACCAGCCCTGGAAATTAACCTGACTCCTGTCTGACTGCTGAGCGTGGACACTTCCTATGTCTGTCCTTTCAAATTAAATTCCCACATGGCCCAGTCATATAGGTTTTGATTTATTTTGATAAGGTGCAGCTCCTAATGGAGTTTCATGTTTGTTTGTTTTTCCTGCAACCACGCGACCAATAAAATCTTGCCAACTAATGACCTTTCTGGTCGACTAACATTTGGTCGACTATAAGGGGGCAGTCTCACTTGCTATATTTACATCTTGGATATGTGCTGCCTATAGTCTGGCACCTGGTTGTTACCTTTTTACAAAGTCCATACATGTCCCAGCCACAGCAAAATAAGTAAATACAGGCAGAGAGCAGGACAGCTGCAGGTGGGTCATAAGTAATGATTATTTTAGTGTGAGTCTATACAGATTCAAACGTCCAGAAACACATAATTGAAACCACAAAATATCTCCATACTGCTCGTCCGTAGTGATCCAAGTGTCCTGAAGCCCCGACATAAAAAGTGGTTTGGAAAAATGTCATTTGAACTTTGTTTTTAGCTTCATTGTAGCGTGTAGCTCTAACTGCCTCTTTGTACACTGCGCTCATGTGTATGCACTTTTCCAAACAACTTTTTATGTCGGGGCTTCAGAACACTTGGATCACTACGGACGAGCAGTATGGAGATATTTTGTGGTTTCAATTATGTGTTTTTGGACGTTTGAATCTGGGGCGCCATAAGCCTCCATTAGGTGGAGTTGTGCTGCTACCCCCCTCTCCCCTTGGATCTCCGCAAGTGTTGTGAGGACTCTGAATCTTAACCTGAGCGTCCCTAGGCATATGGGTTAGTAGATAATGGCTGACTTTTCATTTTTGGGTGCACTATTCCTTTAAGACTAAAAGCCTAACTAACCTATTTTTATCTGCAGTTATGCAGATGATCTAATACTCTAGGCTAAATTCAGCAGTGGGATTTCTATGAGTTTAGAAAATAGATAATATGATGATCTTGACTCAACAAAATTTATTTTGAATTAAACTTCACCTGAGAATGAAAATATTGTCCTCATCAAAAAAGCTGCTATATTACAATCTTTAGAACTAGTAAGATTAAATCCACAAGGAGACAGGTGACCTTTATAGGAAATGAATAATAGATAGCATAAGACCCACAAAATATAAATACATTGCATGTGGGGCAGGACGAAAAACAGACATAAAAGCCTTTGTAATCTGACCCTCAATAGACATATCCCGAATGGTAAAAGATGCTATACGTAACATATTAATAAGCCTGGGTCAAGAGATGCACGTCTTTGTTATACCTGGGAATTTTGATTTCAGCTTTCAAACACAGTGGTTTGTCATTTCTTCTCCATAAAGACACCTTTTCTGACTTGATTTGGGGCCCAGACTCAAGTTAAACAGCTGACTCTTCATCATTACATCCCAGCTTTTTGAATACGTGTTCGAAAAAAACAGAAGCAAGCAGCTGTCTTCTTTGTCACTTAAAGACAAGTTTGACAACACAAGTGTAGCATCATGGCCTAAATCCGGGCAAGCCAGACTAAGATGCCCATTTCTGTCAGTCTCTTTTTCCAGTCTACTAACGCAACATGACAGTGAAATGAAAATCTAGGACTTGGCGTAGGATTTATATAACGTTTTCCTGGTTGTTTTCAGGGTGTGAGGGAGGAGATGAGCGGTGGGACTGACAGTAAAAAGATTCTGGAGTGAAGGAAACGGAAGAAGGGAAGAGACTGGGAATGCAGGGGAGGGATGGGTAAAAATTAAATTAGGTTTGGAATTTTATTATGGTGAAATTCACTGTTTAGAAAGTAATTACAAACATTTAACAAAGTAATGTTGCAGAATGGTCCCAAATATGCCAAAAAGCAAACATATTTTAATTCAGTCATATAATGAGAAATTATAAGTGACATTATTGTTTCAAAGTGGGATTAATTTTGCTAAGCATTGGCCACTGTGGTCACAGGTTAACGCTGAAACAAAGTTAAACAGTACCATAAGTGTCAGCAGACTCAGTCACTATTATTAGTCATATAGCAGTGGCTATGGTTTGTTAATAGCTAACATTAGGTAATATTAGGCTACATTAGGCTTTATTATAGGCTACTGGTTATATCAGACCAAGTAAGGCTGGAGCAGCAAAAACTTTGAGTGCATTTCTTCTCTCAAAAGTAACATTGTCTTGCTTGTAACCTGAATTAATTCATATTTATGGCAGCTTTGGGACAGTGCAGCAAGCTGAATACACACATTGACTTAAGACTATCAAAGCTGATAAAGGGAATGTATTAGCAAACAATTGGAACAGTATTTAGCCGACACATCCAGGTGGAACCCTGAAGATACGGGGTCTCACCTGGATGGGCATAGTTTTGCAGGACACATCAGCTCATGCTTCTGCAAGCTCTATGACCGTGCCGTCTCAGTCCTTGATCTGATTGCACGCTAATACTTTAGACCAGTGGTTCCCAACTGGTCCAGCCACGGGGTCCAGATTTCTCCTTAGTCATTAGTTCATGGTCCACACAGTTTAATACATTCAGTGTCGTACTTGTGTTTTGGCCATGCCATCGAGCTAGTTTGCTGTCTCTGTCAAGTAGCAGTCCGATATTCCATCACTCTATAGCAGGAAACAGCACTTCAAAATAAAAGCTCTGTGCCAGAAATTCAGTGTACTTAAAAATTAAGTGTGTTTTTTTTTTTTTTTTTTTACAAACTTGACATGTTTGCGAGTCACTTGAGGTCCATTCAGAATGGACCAACAACCCTGTTTTGGACTGCAACCCACCAGTTGGGAACCACTGCTGTATAGGATAACCTGGGTGCATCTTTGTTAATATGCAGAACAAAAATTCAGATTTATTTTGGTTTGATGAAAATGAGAAGTTGGAATGAGTAACAAAGTGTGGGCTAGTTTATTTGTAAAGCTTGTAAAATTAGGCAAACTAGACTGAATAATACATGCTACAAGTATATTTGTATATTTGGCCTGCTACCTATCAGTGAATGTAGAGTCTGTAGGCAAACCCCGGAGATCTTGCCTCTGGAAGAAGAGCCCTGGTTTCCGGTTGTAGGCTGTTTGTAGTCTGTGTGATATTGACCAATCACGTTTGAGCATGCTGCGGTTGTTGCCAGGTTAAATGGTCCGTGCGGTGAACTAACGAGGCAGAACATAATTGGCGTCACCGCAAACTCTGAATCCATCACAATGGTTCAGCATATTTACTTATATATAAATGGAAGTCGGAAACAGAAATTCGCCTCCTCTGCCCAAATCAAACCGGATTCCAAAAAATCGGGGGTCTGCCCCCAGAGGCTGTATCGCGGTCTGTTGGAAGTCAGACGCCGAATACAGCCGATGGGTTCTGAGAATGTGCCAGATACTACATACGAGTAGATTTTTGTTGTTGGACACAATTTAGTCCATCTAAATGTCAGTGTATTCTAGCCCTATTTAGTTGTGCATATTTTCACGTAAAGCGTTACAGTGGTCAATTTGAGAATTTTTCAGCAGTCAGGTAAAAGTCATTTGAATGTCTGCAGATAAGTCTAATGTTATTCATGCATGCTCTCCATCAACTCCTGATTGAACTATCGGCTTCTTTCACTGCTAAATGCTCCACTGTGGTCACCAGATAGTTTTTGACTTCCTGCATTTGGTGTTACGTAGAGTACAGTGGAACTGTTCAACCTTATTTGCTGAAAACAGCTTCCTGGTGCTGCTGAGAGCAGAGAATATGAACTAAAGCAGTAAGGTAGTGAGCCAAACAGCGTGCTTAGAGATGCCACAAATGTCAATAGAGTTGCAGAATCAGGTGATGATTCTCTGTGTGAACCCTTTGCAGCCATCTGATTCAGTTTTAATCCTAACATATTTATGAGAACAGTTTAAAGGTTGAGAAAGAGTCAGAGATTTGACTTTGTTAGAGGCCTAGAGGTAATTGATTTGTAGTGGTGGCAGTAGGTGATCCTTGTCCACTCCTCTGAAGTGATATACTTACCCAAAAGGCACTGGGAAATGTAGCGCGTTAACACTCAGCAGAGGTGGCTGCACCAAAATGCCCTACCAGAGTCCTGGGTAAAAGAGGTGAATTGTGCCCTCCAAGGGAGAAGGATAATGGCGTGCTGCAGTATCTTTGTATAGCCATTTTACGACAGCCAGTCTCGTCAGTCTGCCCTTCACACAGCTAATGCAGCATGATGCCGGCTGGAGAGTGAATATAATAGAGCCACAAGTTATGCTTTACAGAGAAAGGGACACTTGTCCAGGTGTAGAACTGTCACAGAAAAGCCAGCTCATAAAAAAATTATAGAAATGGCTGCCGGCCTCCAGGGATTACACTGCACCACTGTTCTCATTTCAGTAGTGTTGGCCAGAGGAAGAAAAAGCCAGATCTTTTACTTAAATAAAAGGTAGCAATGTCACAGTGGCAGTATTCATTTATAGTACTCAAAGTAAAAGTACTCATTATGCAGAATGTCCCATGTACAGAATAATAGATATCAAATTATTGGATTATAATTTTGATTGATGTGTTGCTGTTTGTAAAGGTGGGGCTAATTACTGCTTGAGAGATTAATCCATTATAATGCATCGTAATTAATTAGCTGATTATATTTTGTATTAAAGGAATACTTCACCTCCCAAATGATCATTTGTATATCAATTCCTCACCTCGTGTTATGTTATGGCCGAACAAAGCACTCCAGACGTCCCTCTCCCCAGCAACGCTTTCCAACTGCTCCTGGGGGACCCCGAGGTGTTCCCAGGCCAGATGAGATATGTAATCCCTCCAGCATGTTCTGGGTCTGCCCCGGGGCCTCCTACCAGTCGGACGTGCCCAGAACACCTCACACGGGAGGCGTCCAGGAGGCATCCTGATCAGATGCCCGAACCACCTCAACTCACCCCTTTCGATGCAAAGGAGCAGCAGCTCTACTCCGAGCTCCTCGCCCTATCTCTAAAACTGATATTGGCCACTTGTATTTGCAGTGTCATTCTTTCGGTCACTAACCAGAGCCATGACCGTAGGTGAGGGTTGGGACGTAGATGGACCAGTAAATTGAAAGCTTCGCCTTCCGACTCAACTCCCTCTTCACCAAGATGGTCCGGCAAAATGCCCGCGTCACTGCAGACGCTGATACATCTCACACTCCATTCTACCCTCACTCATGAACAAGACCCAGTGAAACTCCCTTGATATCTATATCAAAACATCTGTTCAACATCAAACTCTCTCACAACTTGTGCAGTATCAGCTAAGTGTCAGTATTTCCCAAACACATGCATTCTTGCTAAAAACCTTGATATTTGAAAATTATCTGAAAGTAAAAGCCTATCAATGGTCTCTTCAAAGCCAGACTCCATTGAAAAAAATAGTAATTTTACCTCGCTGAATGATGTTGCTTCTGGTCTATCTCCACCTTAATCACTTTGTTTGTTTGAGTTGTTGTGTGATGTTGGTTTTTTTTTTTACGGTTAGTTTGGATTCACCAAAGTCACACAATAGCACTAACAATCTACTGATTGTTGTGGTGGCAGACCAGCAGCTCCCCTGATCAGAGAGGTAAAATTACTCTTTTGTCAATGGAGTCTGGCTTTGAAGAGAGCATTGATAAGTTTCAGTTTTTTCAGTTCCGTGTTGGAAAGGGCTGTCTGTTTGGGAAGCACTGAGCATATGACTGGATAAAGGAGACTTGGATTATACTGCTCGAGTTGTGTGAGAGTTTGTTAATGAATGTTTTGATGTAGTTTTGCTGTTGTTAAATGTGGTCCCCGATGACGTCAATTCATCAAGAATTCTCTCAGTTTTTGGTTTCTTCATTCATCATGGAGGCGTGCTAGAAAACCTTTTATTCCCCCACAAATTCAACATAACATGAGCTGAGTAACTGATATACAAATGATCGTTTTGGAGATATGGTATTACTTTAACCCTCTGGAGTCCACGGACGTGCCGGTGCATCCAAATCACAAGACCAATTTAAGATGACGTAGCAGCAAGACGCGAGTCTGCGTTTCAACTTGTGTCAAAAGTGCGAACCTCAAACTATATACCAATTTTAAATTGTGTTGACAGGCCAAGTAAAACCAGACTTATGATAAATAATTTATGCCATGCTTTATCCAGAATATTGTTGTCATGTTAGGTGCGCACTTAGTGCAGGAACAAACGGTTAAAACGGGCTATTCTAACCAAAGTGCTCGCAAACAGAAAGTGCTTGACACCCCCTTTCCTATTGGTGGTGTTTTTTGTGTGATTTTAGGTCCAGTGTGTTAATACAGTATGTCAAAATGAAAAATAACTGTGAAGTCACATAGGTGAGACACCAAACACGGCAAGGTAAAGGGTTTTTAAGGTGAAATTTAAAAGGTACAGTCAAAAGTAGTCAAAAACGGTCAATTATACCCATGACCACAAAGGGTTAATGAACAGTATCTGCAAAGTAACTAGTGAGTAAAAAAGTAGACAGTGCAATGAAAAGTACAATATTTGCCTCTTAAATGTGGTGGACTAGAAGTAAAAAGTAGCTTAAGAAATACTTAAGTAAAGTATAAGTACCTCAAAATTGTATTTAAATACAGTAATTGAGTAAATTAATTACATGTCAATGACAAAAACCAAGTGAGGTCTGCTACAGACTGCAGGACAGACGAGAGGAGAGGAGAGTAAGATCAGGCTGAACAAGCCGAAATTGCTCGTCTCTCGTGGCCCGTTTTGGTAATTTGCCACAGCCCGATGACTCTCATCATGTCTAATAGCTCACTGCTTGTTTACGGCTCTCTATGATTTATAGTGTGGAGAAATAGAAGGAGGCGGGGTGAGTGATAGAGGAAATATGAGTTTTATAGAGCTCTAGAAGAGCGAGCATTATTGGGATGAATGTAGGAGGGAAGAAATGGTTCAAGGGCATCTCGATCTTCCCAACAAGCTGATTGCTTTGCACCAACAACCTTTACTTTCCAGGCTGCCACTGAACCCCGGCCGGTGGATGAATACAAATGTGGTTGTGATTGAGCTTGAGGCAAGCTTTGGTCTTTTATTTTTCAAATGCAAATAAGGTGAAGGTCAAATAAAATGAAATCAGAGTAATAATAAAGTTCAACAAGTGTACCCTGGTGTGCAGCGCACTTATTAATCTGTCCAAGCCTTTTCAGGTATTTCCTTGTAAACCTGACATCCTTTGGTATGTGATCCCACAAGGTATTAGCATGGCATTTCTGCAAGCGGAGGAATTTACATATTTTCAGAGGAGGCCTATGAATAATGTTTTAGCCGATTACCCCGCTGAAACGTGTTTGTGGAACAACATGAAATCTTGAAATTACCCCGTATCTGTCTGCCTCTGTGATGCGGATGCTGTTTAGCGACAAGCTGCTTAAAGATCAAGGAGCAAGAGGATTTGTTTTTGTACAATTTGAAAACTTGTGTTCATCTAAGTGGCTTCACTTTGCTGTTTGCCTTTAGTTAACCATGATGAGGCGAGTTATGTTGTGCAGCCGAGTGTTATGGTCCCGCAAACCAGTAGTTGTTGGTGCATGTGAAGTGTGTAAAAATGTTCTCCACTGCAGGGTACCTTTGTCATAACAGGAGAAAGCAGAAAAATATTGCTAACTAGCTTAGTGTTATTCAGAAAGTTGGCACAGAGCGATGAAGCACACGCCACACACACAGATACACACACATAACACACACACCTGGATATCTCGGCACGGCCATCTGTCACAAGTGTAGATCTGCCAACATTTCTCTCCTCTCCTCTGTAATCACAGTCGCATTCTTGCCTTCGCTGTCTGAACCTCACAGACCATATTGTCCAGTCTGGTTCAAACACTCTCCATATTTTTCAGTGGATAAAATTGTGTTGCATTAAACAAAAGCTAGGTCTGGTCGACTGATTTGATCGGACAGGATATATTGCTGAGTCAGTGAAACACCTTTGATGTGTCTTTTCCATGCATTTGTTCATTCAACCGTTATTTATTCCAATTTAATAAAGAAGTTATGAATGAAGGCATGCTGCAATTTAAGGCTTTATCAATAAATAGAAATAAATGCTTATCACATCTTACTCTAAGGGTGCTTTCAGACCTAGAGCTGTCTTGCTTTGGTCCGAATCAATGTCTACTTTTGTTAGAAAGTTGTATAATTGCCTAGAGTTGGTTCGTGTTCTCACGGCAGCATTTACAAGCGGACCAGATCAAATGCCTTGTGCGAGAAAGCTGCTCTTGATTGGTCAGAATTTCCATGAGGTAAAAATCCAGGAAGTAAACAAAGCGTTGAAGAAGAGTACACTTGCAAGATAAATGTGACACTTTCTAATGTCACAATGGAGGGACAACTACGCAGGTTGATTTTAGTGCTGCTCATCGTGGACTATATTGCTGTCATTGTTCATTTTAGTCAAACCATACAGTTTGAAAACGAGGCACGGCTCCAACTAGAAAACAATGTTTTGATGCATTGGATGTGCTGAATGTGCATATTAAGGCAGTACAGGAGGAGGTGCACATTAATAATCCTCCAGGACTGTAACATGCTCATGTTTAACCCAAACAATGTGTCATGTGACTGCAGGTGGTTCAGATCCAGGTTGGAGCACGTTCTCACCACAAACGAACCGCACCAGAGTTCATTTGTAACCAGACTGACACCACCTCTTCAAGAAGGTCTCGGTCCGGTTGTTTTGGTGCACACCCTACTGCTATTGCTGTGTTCACACCTGCTCAAACGAACCGCACTTAGGGGGCAAGTGAAGTTGAGTTCCATTGAGATGAACCAAACAGGGCAGGTGTGAAAGCACCCTTAGTATTGGCCACCAAACCTTTTCATACATGATGCAATGATAAGTAGAGGTATGGTTACTGATAATAAATCTTAGGGTGGAGTGATAAACTGGATCTAGGTGTTCTAGCATGTCTATAGATATCACTGTACTCAAGACAGACAAGAAGACACCCTCAATTATTCCTTTCCTACTGAGCATAGTAAAGTTGTGGTTCATGCAGTGATCATCTGTAATCATCGGTTCAACAAGTCAACAAAGGGTCAGTTTTAAAAAGGAGGCTTTCCTCAAAAGTCAGATTTGATTTACTTGATAAATGAACATTTCTAACATTTCTAGATACCCTGCAAAGACTTAAAACTTAAAAATGAGCCGTAAATGTTACTGTAACAACCATCTTGGCCTCAGCCCTGGTCTGTACTCCAAAACAGTTGGAGACACAGCTTGTGAAGTGTGATCTCAGTTAGTAGTCATCAAGCTCATCCGTGAGCTGACTGACACTGAAGTTAAGGGAGCTGTAAACGACCTTAACAACATCGATGTAGCAGCAAACCACTATTTGCGAAAGATATGGTTGCAGTTAAACTTGCCAGAGAGAAAAGAACACTCCTGCTGTACTCAAAGATTCCTCAGCTTCATGCTTCACTTCTCCGTAGAGCTTGGGTACGACTGTGTCGGTGAAAAAACATAGGTGATAGACTGTGTTATTTTCTTCACTCTCTCAAAGTTGGATGGTAGTTTGGTCAAGCTATGTGTGTCCAGTGTTGGTTGTCTTTTCAGTGGAGCGGGGTTAGCGTTAGCTTGGCCGTCATTGCTTAACGCTATCTTTGGATGGTGGAGTGTGAGGTGAGCCCTTATGGTCGTAGTATCCCCCGAGTATTTTATTCTCACACGACACTACTTACAAATCGCATGTGTCATATCCAAGTCCGTCTTTCCTTCTGTGTTAAAAAATCCAAAATAAGTCCAGACGTTTGATTTAAATGCCGAAAGAGCATTTCTGATTTTTTTCTCTGTTGCCTCCATCTTTGCTTTGATGAACTTCCTGCCAAATGCCCCTGACTGAGACCTCTACTGACCACACCATGAAAAAAAACACCAGCACCATCTAGTGGACCGAAAAAGCAATTAATTTTATTATTCTAGTACCAAAAGTTGTACTAACATGTTTATTGTAAAAAAAAATTATATTGGCCGTGTTTCCCAGTTAAGAGCAATTTTAAGACTTTAAGACAGTTAAGAACATCTTAGCTAAGATAAGAGTGTTTCCCTGACTAGTTCTTAATGCCCTTCGTACGATCGCTCTTTGATAAGCTCTTAACAGGAGCTGCCCACTACTGCCGTGCTGAAACTAAATCAGTTTATGTCAGGCAAATCAATCACCCACCACTTCATCAGTGCATAAGTCACACACAGCGCTGCTACCTAACGCACTAATTCCCTGCTGCTCGTGTGTATGTGTGTTCTAATAATTCTAATGAAAAATAAGACGATCTGGATCTGTGAGCGTTTGGTCGCTAAGGAGATGTTTAAGAGGGGGTCAGCTCAATGTTACAACTCCTTCTTAGTGAAAGATCTTCTTAAAGGGATAGTTCGACATTTTGGCAAATTCGCTTATTGCCGTAATCCCTATAGCCATATGGGTAGGTACATTACCTTTAATTGTCAGTGCCTGTTATTCTGACATCGGTGGGACAGAGCTGCCTGCTGCTCAGCGCACAAAATGGAGGTGAACGGTAAAGCCTCCTCTCTCCCTCAAAACTAATCAAATACACCATCAAATGACTCCAAAACGCTCTAGTGGAAAACACATGGCTTGCACATTCCTCACGCTATGAAATAATAATGTAATATTACGAGTTGTTTTGAAGCCAAATGCACAGCCGGAACTACATTCCAGACATACAGTACTTGCTATGTGGAGTGATTTCAAACAGTTGGCTTCAAAACAACTCTGTCTCGTAATATTACGTTATTATTTCATAGTGTGGAGAATGTGCAAGCCATGTGTTTTCCACTAGAGCGTTTTGGAGTCATTTGATGGTGTATTTGATTAGTTTTGAGAGAGAGAGGGGGCTGTACCGTTCACCTCCATTTTGTGCGCTGAGCAGCAGGCAGCTCTGTCCCACCGATCTCAGAATAACAGGCACTGACAATTAAAGGTAATGTACCTACTCATATGACTATAGGGATTACGGCAATAGGCGAATTTGCCAAATTGTCGAACTATCCCTTTAAGCTAAGTGCGAATCTGGGAAACACGTTTTTCTTTCACGAGAGGCTTAAGAGCGTTCTTAAGAAGCTCTTTGTGCTAAGATCTTCTTAACTGGATCTGGGAAACGCAGCGATTGTATTTAACAAAATATTGAATCTTGGCGTCTGTGTACCGATACAATATCGCAACGCAAAATATCGCAATACTATGCTGTATTGATTTTCTTCCTCAGCCCTGTCTTCTACACAAAATAAGTCAATATCGGTTAGCGCTGAAATTCATATAAAAGTCTTAATGCTGTGGTTGGAATGAATCTGCTTTAAAAGTTGAACTGTTTTTTTTTTTCCTGATGTGTAACATGACAAAATACCATCAGTGGTTGCTGAAATATTGTGGGTAAAAGTGCAGAATCCCCAGTGCACTCCCTAGTGGGACAAAGGGAGGTAAATATTTTATGGATATAAAGCTAGAAACAACAGATCGCTTAGGAATATTTAATAAAAAATGGAGTCCCAAAGCACCGATTCCTTTATGTGACCCAGAATTTGTTGCTTGTTTTATGTCTTTATTATTTAAAATCACACTGTGAAATGATCTTGCCTTATACAAAGTGTTCTCTGTGGTATCTCAATGAAATGTGTAACTTCTTACACCAAACTTTGATGCACACAGTGTTTTCACAAACACAGTCATAATCAGTGTCCTAGTTGGCTCAAGATGTTTAATTATTAAAACGGTCCCGGTAGATTATAGAATAAAGGAGTCCTTGTATTGTACACAAAACAACCTAAGATGTGATTTGTCCTCCTTTTGAAGCAGGACTGAGCCTTGCCTGGTAGCGTAGTGACACCTGGTGTTGGAGAGGGGGTATTACAAGTTCCATGTTTCAAGAATCAGGAAGCATTCATCACTTCTATGATGTTTTAATACATAAAAATGTTTAGAGTTTTTCAGCAAGCAAATGTGAAAGGATTGTCAGGCAAGACAGCTTGTAACATGTTTACAAGTTTTTTTATTTTTCATAATCTGATACCGTATTGATTCTGTTCTGTGTCACATTACACATTTCTGGTGTGATCATATAAAGCTGAGTAGCTCCTCTAATGTTAGTTTCACATGACTAAGGTCTACATTTACTGGCAGCCCCCTTCCCTGACTAAGAAATCCCACTCATTCCAGTTCCTGTGAAATTACAGGGCCTTTCTTCGATCTGGCTGCTGCTCCAGCTTTAAAATAAAGACAAACACACTCATTACTTTGCTTTGATATTAAAACTGGAGCACACTGCCAGCGTGTTGGCTAAATTGGCGGCAGCATCGGCACATTAGTGGCTGAATGACACAAATGCAGATGACTAAGGATACCATATATATCTCTTATAAAAAAAAAAAAAATAGAAAAAAAAGAAACACTGCCTGGAGCCAATTCTGGAAAGAGAGCGAAAAGAGGCCAGAGACAAAAGATGATGTTAGAGGGATAAAAGGATGAGGGGGTGAGGGAGGAGAGGAGGTGGTAAGTGATGGTGGAGCTGCTGGTGGTGGTGGCGGTGGTGGTGATGGTGGCGGGGGGGCTGGTGCACGACGAGCTAGCATGAGACACAGAGAGAGAGAGAGAGAGGAGAGGAGATGGTTTTAGAGGATTTATGCGGTTGTTTTGTATTTAAAAACCTGTTAGACACGTCACAGCTGAGAGAAGAGCGGAGTGATGTTCAGGGATCAGCCACGAAGCAACTCGTTTGAGGAAATCGACTTTTTTAAACGCTGAAACTGAATCAGCCTTCAGTGCCTCTGGATATACAGCTAACAAGTCCCCCTTTTCTTCTTCTTCTTCTTCTTCTTCTTCTTCTTCTTCTTCTTCTTCTTCTTCTTCTTCTTCTTCTTCTTCTTCTTCTTCTTCTTCTTTTCCAACTTTCTCTACTCTTTCTCCGTCTCGCTCCGACTATGTTCTTCTTCCAGCTCGTCATCATGTCCGGCACGGTGTTGTTGGCCTACTACATGGAGTGCACGGACCTGTTCAGCGTGCATGTGCAGGGTTTCTTCTGCAACGACGCTGAGCTGATGAAGCCGTACCCCGGCACAGAGGAGTCCAGCTTCATCCCCCCTCTCATCCTGTACTGCGTCGTGGCGGCTGCTCCCACAGCTATAGTGAGTAACAAAACATTTTGTGTGTGTTTTACTGCAGCGTTTAAAACCCGGAGAACACATGCTGGAGTGTAAACAACAATAATCAGATGTGGCATGGATGTGATTTTATGCAGAGTCTGTTCACTGCCCCCGTTTGTTTCTTTATAAACTAGAACAACAAAAAATATATGCTGCTTACTGATGTTGACATGACCTACCTTTGTGACAGGGGCTGTATGTGCACATATGTTACTTCAGTGTTGAGTTATATAAGTTATATTTGATAAGTAGGCCATCTATGCTGAGTAGAAATATGCTATGCATCATATCCATCTGTCATCCTGCAGTTGTCCCTGTAGCCTCAGTAAATTCCACTTTCACAACCAGAATATGGCACAAAATGTCACAGCCAACTGTCCGACTGACGACTGTTCTCATATATTTTTATGGGTCAGCTGATAAGTTTGGTAGCGATTTCACACACTGAACTTTTGCCCCTCCGTTTTGAACTTTACACAGCATCTCTTAAACTTGTTATTTGCTGTTTGGCACCACACAACATCACACCAAGTGTAAAGTCATGCTGTACCAGTGCAGCGTGCTGCATGTGGGCTGCATATGACAAACAAACATTTTCTTGGACTACGATGTGATTTCTGAAAAGAGGTTTTCAGCCATACAGGCCATAGAGTAGCTCCCGATAGCTGGGAGGAAAGTGTTTCACCACTCATCACGATTCTTTGAGTTCAGCTGACTGAAAGGGACACCCATGCATCAGTGAAACTTTTCAGCATCAGTGGGAAGTACAGTAGAGTTTGACTCAGTGGCTGGAAGTAGAATGTAGCTGATGTCACTCTGTCCTTTCTAAGGCTGCAGCTAATGATTATTGTCATTTTTTGATCATTTTAATTGTCAAATTAAATTGAATTGTCGTATGTAACTATGTGTACTAGTGATGGCCAGATGAAGCCTCATGAAACATTTTCTTTATTTTCTGAGCCCACTAGATGGCGCTTTTTGTTCAACAAAAGGTTTAAAACACACTGAATCGCCATTCTTTGAGACTCTCTCGTTAAACCAAGAGTGCCATCTAGTGGGCTCAGAAAATAAAGAAAATGCTTCATGAGGCCATCACTAATATATACATGTAGGAAATTGTGCAAATAATTTAAGTTAATAGAAGAATATTGAAAGAGGGGTAGGAACATATAAGTTTTACTTCTACCTACTCCTTTTCGAACATTTCTGTTTTTGTTTTTTGCTGTCACAACATTGTTTTAAACTTTGGTTCGAAATAAAGTCATTCATTTTGTCAGTCATTTTCTGGATTAATCGATCAGTTGTTTAGTGTATAAAATAGGGCTGCAACTAACAATCATTTTCGACTAATCTGTCGATTATTTTTTCGATTAGTCGACTAGTCATTTCATTGAAAAATGTGTTCAAATGTTGAAAAATGTCGGTCTGTCTCTCCCAAACCCCAAAATTATGTCATCTAATGTTTTGTTTTGTACTCACGCCAAAGGGTTTTAGTTCACCATCATGGGAGAGTGTGTAAAGCTGCCTCAAACTGATAATCAAACTGATTAGTGGACTACTAAAATAGTCACTGATTATTTTAATAGTCGACTAATCGTTGCAGCCCTAGTATAAAAATGTCATAAAATGTTTTCCGAAGCCCAAAACGACATCCTCAAATGTCATCTTCTGATCCCAACCCAAAGATATTCTTGCTAAGTGTAATGGAGGGGTAAAGAAACCAGAAAATATTCACATTTTAGAAGCTGAAATTAGAGAAGTTTGATTTTTTTTCTTCAAAAAATTACTCAGACTGAACAATTGATCAGCAAATTAGTTGGCGATCAATTTCTGTTCCAGCTCCAGTCTACTTACAGCTGTTGTTGAATTTAAAATACAAATAAAAACTGCATACAGCATACAAATTAAGCAAATTTTGAATATGTGGTGGATTCACATTGGAAATAGGACAAAATAAAATACACTCAAACCAGACAGTATCTATAAATATGGTTGACTTTTGGGTGTGCTGTTGATGGACACTATTCTCTCACAGGAAATGGAGGAACTAGCCAAAGCTAGGATGAATATAAATTGATAGATGGTGGTGAAAACAGCCTCAGAAAAAAACATTATCTTAAGAAGGACATCGCCTCTTTGTGAAATCGAATTGTCAGTGACCAAAATTCCAGTCGGACCGACATCTCACTTTGCACACGTTGCATCATTTCCTGTTAAGCATGTGGTGCTAAATCAGTACCCTATGACAATTAGTATGCAGCTCACACTGTATGGGATTAGCATGCACAATAGCATGGATTTGGGACATGCTTTCACTGTGACATGACACTGCAGGAAAACAACAGGAGCAACCAAAAACATCAATGGGCCTCGTTCACAGCAGATATTTATACTTGCCATAGCAGGACGCACAGGTGTAATTAATACTGCTAACGAGCCAGTGAGCCACCGTACACAGCAGTGCAGCCCTCATTAGTGTCATTAATTACACCTGTGCTACCTGCTGGGACGTTTTAAAAATATCTTTGTGGAAAGGGTTTGTTAAAATCATTTTCTGTACACGTCATGGCCAAAAAATATGAGACAAGCTGTTTGTAAATCAGAGTTGTATGTGAATGTAGGGCAAAGCGACAAATGACATTGCTGGTTCAGAGGCTTCATGCAGCAGTACCCACATTCAGCCACCAGGTGTCAGTCTAGCTCCACGCTTGCAACTTCAGCTCGGCACCCCAGACTTGGCGCCATATGTCTCCGGGGCCCCTGGGTCAGTTCATTATTAAACCTGTGTCAAAGATTTTCCCGGACATCTCCTGTAGAGTGTTTGCATGTGTCTGTTTAATATTATAATTCATTTTTTCACGTTTGGAACGGGCCATATGCGCGGCAAAGGACGAGTCAACCCCGGAATACAGATAGAGGCTGGTTCAGTGTGTTTGAAGTCGCTGATGCTTCATGGTCAGACCGGGGCCTCTGTATATTTTAGATGCGGTGCATTAATGAGTCAGGAAATAGTGTGGGAACAAGATAACAAAAATACTGTATTGTAGAGCTCAAAGTTGGAAGGTGTTAACAGTAAAGGGATCTTGATTGAAGGATTCAAACTGGAAATTATTCGCCTAAATTATGAGATAGACTGTGTTTGTTCTCATTGTCATTATCATTATCTTTGGTTCATT
Source organism: Epinephelus fuscoguttatus (assembly GCF_011397635.1). Classification (NCBI taxonomy): domain Eukaryota; kingdom Metazoa; phylum Chordata; class Actinopteri; order Perciformes; family Serranidae; genus Epinephelus; species Epinephelus fuscoguttatus. The sequence continues at coordinate 25,713,724 of NC_064769.1, forward strand.
TAATTCAGTCAATCAAACCTTTTTTGAAAAGCTCCATCCACTACTGTCACATGTGGAAGTGTGCCACAATGGACCTTTTATACAGCGGACATTTCAACCTGTCACAGCACTGAAAGGCACAGGTGAGATTGATAACATTAACGACGGCTCAGTTCCATTAAGTGTCTCAGGAAGCGATTCCCATGCACAATACCAGAACCTTCCCTACGCTATCATTAATGTTATTGAATACGCGTGTGCTTTTCCTACAATGACATGTCAAAGTGAGTGCTGTATAAAGGTCTATTGTAATGATACAGCCACTTCAAGTAATTTGCATTTAACCGTGTTGTTGTCAAACTGCTGTAGCTCACCCACATATAATTCTAGTTGAGTGTATGATGAGTCTATTAGGCGTTTAAATTAAGACAGCAAGACTCTTTTTGTGATCTATGTGAGCCAACCGGAGCTAATCTGCTAAATCTGTCTTTTCCAATGAGCCATCCCTTCTTATTGCCTTCCTATAGTCATTTATCAATGTACATGAGTACTGTATGTTAAATGCATTGTTGGGGGAGCCACCCCAGGTGAAAAGGCTAAAACCTTTAGCTAATAGATATCACCGAGAAACTTCCCCAGGTGACTACTTATATTAAGACAATTTTTTTTATTACATTATACGTCAATATACAGATGATGCAATATCTAATTAAATCTGCACTAATCTGCATACATTTCCAAACAGAAATCTGAACACTGGATAAAGCAGGGTTCAAAATTCCTGTTATTTTGATGACATATTACAGTCAAAGGGGAATATGGATATTTATGGACTCTATAAATCAAAAAAGGTCTGTCAACAGCCATAAAAAACAACAATTATTGCCATATTTTTAGGAATAAAATGTTCTATAAATCACACTATGAACGATATATGAACAAACCCCTCTTTAAAAACCTTCAGAATATAGGCAGGAATATAACTGTAGAGTTGGTGTATGTAGGTGCGACTGAAGTGGAGATTTTTCTAGCTTAGAGTATAAAAAACTTATTTTGAGGAAACGGCTTTTAAAGATAAAAATTTGAAATTCCATACAATTTCAGATCTTTAAACCTAGTAACTGATAGATATCACCATGAAACTTCCCCAGTTGATTGGTTACATCAAGGCAACTATTTTTTGTATTACAAGTTTTCTGAAATGTCTTACTATGAAATGACGAAAACTCGGTCTGTGTCTCTGTTACATATTTTTCTCCTCACTGACTTGGTCATGTGAAATTTGGCACAGTGGTAGAGGGTCATGGGAGGATGCGAATGAAGCAATATTACATCAATTGGCCAAAAGGGGGCGCTATAGCAACCGATAGAAATTGCAAACTTTGAATGGGCATATCTCATGCCCCGTATGTCGTAGAGACATGAAACTTTGCACAGAGATGCCTCTCCTCATGAGGAACAAATCTGCCTCAAGAACCCGTAACTTCTGGTTATATAGATTTTCCGCCATTTTGAATTTTTTTAAAAACACTTCAAATCGATCTCTTCCTAGGAAGTTTGAGCGATCTGCATGAAACTGGGTGAACATAATCTAGGGACCAATATCTAAAGTTCCCTCTTGGCAAAAGTTGGAAAACTTACTAAAACTGAGCTTCTATAAAGGCAATGAATATTGCGGAGGGCGTGGCTCATCACATAAAGGTGTATAACATCTCAAGGGTTTCACTGATCACCACGCAACTTTAAAGGCATGTGACCACACATAATCTGAGGGGACCCCTCCGTTATTGACCCCATCAAACAAAATGGGGGCGCTAGAGAGCTAATTTCTTATCTAGGCCTAACCGCCATATGGATTTTTACTAAACTTGGTAGATATGTAGAACAGGACGCCTCAAGGTGACTGGAGAAATTTAACTCTAATTGGCAACTGGGTGGCGCTATAACCACAGAAAAATGCTTGAAAATGGCTAAAATATGACCGATCGCTGTGGCTCCCCCTGTGGACCAATTTTTTTTTCCTAATTTTTGGTATGACTAAGTCATGGTATGGTATGCTGTACATAATCACAGTCATTCTGTCTGTCCCATGTTTTTCTACTCACTGACGTGGTCAATCTGTGAAACTGCACATAGGCATTGAGGATTGGCATAGGTAGAAGGTGACAAAGCTACCAATGGGTATGGACTAGTTATTTATAAAGATGCAAATGACGCATTATTAAATTAAATATGTGTTTTGTTGCATCAATACGAGAACAGAAATCCGAACAAAGATAAACACCTTAATGTGTTTTTTTTTTACATACACAGTTCAGGGTTGTCAAATGTGCCTTTGCGACACATTCGCACTCCGACCTTGTCACATATCAGTGTTTGGCCATGGACTGTCCACATCCAGATACAATGTGAAAGGCTGTTGGTTGTTAATGTTCTAGGACGCCGTGTCAAGTTCAAGTTCTGCGAGAGGCAGGGTACACCCTGGACAGGTCACCAGACTATCACAGGGCTGACACATAGAGATAGACAAACATTCACACTCACATTCACACCTACGGACAATTTAGAGTCACCATTTACACTTGCATTGCTCACATTATACTTAAATATAAATACTATACCTTTCCTATGCATTCACTGTCATTTTATGTCCTGTATGTATACTTCGTAGGCAGGGGAGACATATGTAGTTACAGCAGACTTCTTCATAACCCACGTCACCACTGGAGTGTGTCTTAATATATTGATGTCATTATGAAATTGGTGTCAGTCCCTTTCTTGGTCGAATAAGTCATGTTCTATTGAATGCTCCACAATCAAATCTAAAATTTAGTTTTAGGACTGTGGAGTGCTGTGAAAAGGCTTTTAGCAGTGTACTGCATGTGTCCCATTTTTATATCCCAGGTCCCTCTCCAAACAGACATCTTCCTTTTCTATTATGATTTCAAGAGGCACTTAATCTGGGATGTGATCGTAAACGATGTCTGGTTCCTGGACACACGCCACGCATTTATTTGTAATGAGATATTACTGTTCTGCTGCCTCTTTGTGTCTCCCGCTTTTTGTGTTTATTATCTGGGACACTTGGTTCTTTGCTCTCGCGCTCTAAACACTGAGTGCGGTTGCCGACGTGTTAGTTGGAAGTAAAAATCTGAATTATTGTTACTTTTATTGAACAAGTAAAGCACATCCTGGAGCTCGCATTCCCTCCTCGTAGCTAATTGGTGTGCAGACGCATCAGCAGTACGCAGTGTTCCACACCTACACACTCTGACATACACAACAGAATGAAATAAATTGGTTTAAATTTCGGAAGAGTGCTCTGATTGGCTAGGAAATGTGACAGACAGTATTATTCACAGCTGATTTGGTTAGAGTGCATCTGTGTGCAGTTTTGACAGACTCTTCTGCACTGATTACTTCACAGAAAAAGAAATATAATTATAGACTGACTGGAAAATAAGCAAAAACTTCTGAGCACACAGAACTCTTTTTTCTTTATGTATCATGTGTTTTATGTCTCTTACGGTTACACAATGTAATTTTTTTTGGTGTTCAGTTATACGTAAAACTCATTAAATCCTGATTAGATGAATCCTTTCGTCCTTTATCCTGCTCCCCTCTGATCACACACCCTTCCTTGTTGAGTGCTGTGTCAGCTGTTCGACTTTTCTTTAACACTGCTGGTCGTTTCCCGCATTCCAGTCTCTTTCTTCTCTCTCTCATTGGCCTACATGTGGCCTGAGTTTCTTTACCCATCTGTATGCTATCCCAAACTTTTTAATTGTGCCCTTTGAGAGTGCTGTGTCAGGTGCTAAAGTTGTGCTTCACACTGTATATCGCTCCGTCGCCACATGCGTCATAAACCAGAGGAGCAGCCAATCAGAATTAATGATGACAGGGCTGGGATGTTGGCCAATTAGCAAAGAGGCAGTAATTTATTCAGAATGTTCCACATGGCTGGACCAATGGGAGTCTGTGGAGGTTAGAGAGGTTGTATTCATGCAACGGTCTATAAATCTGTTTAGCCATGGACAGGCGTCAGAAAGTCAATCCTTCATCCTCAACATAATGAAAGCTCGGTGTTGTTGTTGCCCGTCAAGTGCTGATTCAGGTACCGACTGCCTGTCTAAGTTTCTTAAGATGAACTTTCTCTGAAGGTAGAGACATATCATAGACGGATGGTATTGAAGTCTAAGAAATCCAATACATTCTTTCCATACCAATTAAGGTCCTTGATGGCTAATTCCACTCACTTTTATGTGCGTCTTGATGGCAATACTGAAAATAATCGACTCATTAGGAAAACATTAAAGGAGCATTAATTGATTTTTTTTTCTCCACTTTGGGGAGGCATAACAAGCTGTGAACACACAACTTTACATATTATCACCTTATAAAGTGAATGTGTCAGTGTGAATGAGAGCAAACTGTTGCCTGTTTAGACATGGAGCAACAGTAGCATTTATTTGGTGTCATGCGTCTGCCCACCCAGTGATATTCACTTTAATTTCGCTCTGTTTTGGTGTCAGATGATATTAATCAGGGCCTTTGGCTGCTAAATGTTTAACTGTGTTCTCCAGCTAGTCAATAACTATGTCTGAAGTTTGATGGGTAGTTGGAAGTGTACAGTGGGTTTGTCAGAGCTTGACCACATAAGTCAAATGTGCAAGCAGCTTATTACAGCCCATACTTGTGTTTATTGGAAAGCAAGACCATCTAGTGGCCACAGTAGTTATTACAGGAGCTAAGTAGGAAGTGACGTGATGTGGCAAAAAAAAAAAGCGATAAAGTCTACTCAGTGTTGTTTAAATATTGAAGAAAGTCCTATAGGGTGGGCAAGAGGGGTGGTGGATGGGTCAAACAAACACAGGACTTTCACCTAGGAGAGCAGTCTTTATCTCCCAAACCCAACTTTGACTTCTTTTAATAACAGCGTAGCCTATTATGCAAGTATGTGTAATCTTAAGTGCTATATCGTAGGCAACTGGACTTGCTCGAGTTTCTTGAAGGCGTTTCACCTCTCATCCAAGAAGCTTCTTCAGTTCTAACAGTCAGGTGCAGAGTCTCAGGCTTGAAAGTCTGTGTGGGTGTGAAACCTTTACAGAGTTAGGTCACTTGTGAGCTCTGAGTTTCAGAGTTCAGAGTTGACCCACCTGGCCATCATGTGTGTTGCTGGGGTTAGATGGGTCCAGATGTATCGGGAGGTAAAACATCTTCAAGACACTTACGCAATTCCAGTCGTCTACGATATAGTACTTAAGATTACCATGACCTGGATGACTGAGAATCTTAACCAACATGAATGTGTAGTATGCTACACTGGTGATATATTGTAAAACTTCAGTTAGAAGCCTAGTTCCAGTTAAACACCTAGTGCCTTTTACTAGCCCAGTGTGGCTACAAATTTTGACAAATAAAGGCCTGTCCCTATTAGATGTCTGGTCTGGATGCCAAGTAGTTCATGTTGTTAAAAACCAAGTTTTTGGCTACCTTAAATTATGTGTCCATTCCTCAATTACCCTGTAAGTTATTTATATTCCTTTAGTCTGTAAGATCAAAAGAATCAAAAGGGTTTTTCATAAAAATTAATCCAATTTTTAAACAAGTAATATTCATACTAGTTTCAAGAAACGATTTGGTAGTATTTGCTGATCCCCTTTCCCCTTGGTGATTTTGTGTGAAAGGAATTAAAGGCCTGTCCCATATAGACGCCTGTCCCAAATATAGGCCTGTTGATTTCAGTGATTTAAGCAAATAATAGCCTGGACTATGAATTGAAATTTTACGGTATGTGATGTGTTGTACATTACTTATGACACGTACGTATCAGTACTGGGTGATAATACTCTGTTGGGTTCATCGATACACCTTTCATATTACACACAGTCATTTGATCTATCAGTCATATTAAGTAATTAATTAGTCAACATTAAGAAGAGTTCCTTTTTGAGCGATTGTTTTGGTACTTTCGAGGTTTGTTTTAGTCAGCTACTATATTTGTAATATATTACATATTTCCCAATAAACTTTACTCAAATTGTATTACTAAGACTTGTTTTTCTTCAAATTTGAAAAGATTAACACACGTATTTAACAGATTGTAAAGTGCAATAGTCAAGACAAGTTTTTTGCTGCCTTAGGCTGCATACTTGATTATGTTTCAAAAATCTCTACTTTTGGCAGTCAGTATGATGGAACGAGCCGCTCCATGAATCATTTATGGCTCTCCACAGGGGACAGTTGTCACATTTAATATGTGGGTGAATAAAAATGTGAATAGGGTGAAACACACATACAGAAAAAAAAGCTCCTAAATACCGTGGGCAGTCACTGTCTGTCAGTTTAATGTCACAGGTAGTGGATTTTATGGACTTTCAAGGGTACTGCGGACCTGGGCTCCCATAAATTTGTTACACTCTTGGATGGGTCAGTGTTATTAAGATGAACAAGAAATCTGTTTGTTTCATGTTAGGCAAAGTACTCCCTAAGAAATAGATCAAGATCAGCATGTTCTGTTTTGGTGTCTGTTGTTCAGCCGTCATTTTCTGCTCAGACACCACACAGTTTCAGCTGAATGCCAAGTTGTTCCTCCGTTTTCTGTAACGTTGCATTCCATTTTCATGACATTGTATACAGGAGACTCAGGTTTACATGAGTTGAAGTGAAGCGATCAGTCAGTGGTAACTAACCTTTTCAGGGGAGAGGCAGACTCAAGTCTTGAGAGACAAATTCTTCAATGCAATCACTAGTTGCTTGGAAATGTTCAAGTCATCATTATGCCTTTGCGCCGTCCATAGCCTTGACCAGAGGCATTATGTTTTTGAGTTTTCCGTTTGTCCGTCCATCCCATTCTGGTGAATGCGATATCTCAAAAACATCTTTAGGGAATTTCTTCAAAGTTGGCAGTGGCATGTCATTCTTGTTAACGTGATATCTCAAGAAGGCCTTGAGGAAGTCTCCTCAAATTTGGCACAAATGTCCACTTGGACTCAAGAATGAACTGATTAGAACTTGGTGGTCGAAAAACCAAAGGTCACTGTGATCTCATAAAACATGTTTTTGGCAGGAACTCAAGAATTCATCCACTAATTATGACAGAAGGTCATACAAATGTCTAATAGGATAAAATGATGAAGTGATGACATTTTATACACCCGAAAGGCTAAAGGTCACCTTCACTGTGACATCATAATGTTCTGCAAAAACAATTTTCTGCCCATTATTCAATGTCATAATACTCAGGAACAGAAGAGGAGACTTTGGGTCAGGTACTGAATTGATGCAGACTGGCCAATCATAACGTAGCATGCGGCCGGCTCAGACCAGGGTCCGACAACAACACAGCCGTGCTCCGTTTCAGATTTCCTTCATTTTCAGTCTGGTTTTGTGGATTTGGAGCTAAATGTTGTGCCTGGGGCACGTCATGTATTAATGATACTCGTTACCTGGAGAGGGTGGAAAAAGATATACGTTTCTTCCCTGTTCCAAAACCAAAATCAAACCCTGAAAAGTGTAGGGTTAGCTAGCTAGCTACTGAAGATATAGCCTACTGAATGTATACACATGCTGCTTTTGCTTTTTAATGATTATAGCAGTGAAACAAAGACCAACGCTGCTGTACAGGAACCAGTGAAGGGAAGCAGGGAAACTTTGCTGATATTGAACCAGCTGTGTGTCATCACAGTGTGCACAGATGAACGTTGCTGGCAGCGGCACAAGGTCGAAGCCAAGCACCGTTCATCTGCACACACTGTGATGCCACACAGTTGGTTCAGTATCAGCAAAGTTTCCCTTTATATTCATTGTCTTGTGTGGCGATCAGCAGTGATGTGGTGGTTCACTTTTACACTGTGATCTGTAGCCTATAGTTCGGCTTTAGCTTCTAACTATCTTTGTCTTTTTAACCTGTTGTTGCTGCTGAGTCAGTTTGACATCCTGGATATATCCTTCAAACACAGACTGTAGACCCCTCTGTCTGCTTCTCTCTGGAATCACTGTTTCATTGTTTCAAAAATATGATAATATTTCTTCAGGGAGTGCAGTTAGTTACAGTGTGGGCTCCATGCTTACTCTGACAGCTTGTTGGACCATCACAAAGGGGCGGGGCTTAGCGAAAGGTCAATTGGTGACACTAATCGTGGGTGCCCACCTTGAAGCTGTGCTGACTGTATGGATCTGCTGCTGGGCGGGAAAATGTGTATGTGAAGCATCCATATTTTTACAAGCATAAGCGTATACTGTAACTGCAACTTGACTGTATCGTCAAGGCGTACGCAGCAGAGCTGTGATTCTAGTTAGGAAAAATATCAGGAAATGACACACTTGAAAAATAAAGTTATTTTAAAAGTTTGCCAATGACTGACACTCAATGGAGATAAAGGCACATTTGAGCTCCCGTCTTGGTGAAACTGACCTATATTTCAGTTAAAACTTAGCATAGGTCTGTTTGCATATGCACACTTCAAACAAAATAGTTTGTTGATGTTGATTATAAAATATACACATGATGCTAGAAGAGGCCCATGAATAATTTTGTTTACATTTAGATCATGAATTTTTCCTTTAAACCACCTCGGATTCATTGCCTGTAGTGAAATTGTGTTAGTTAACCGTTACATCTGCACCGTCCCTCCTTTCTAGCCTCTGCAAATATGCATTTTCATTTGTCACAACTAACAAAACCACATGATACAAGTTGCCTGGCTTTTACAGTCACAGTCTGCTTGAAGATAAAGGCCTTCTTTTGGTTATGTCGCCTTTGAAGACAGATGTTTCTGGGTCATAATGCATCAAAAGATGGGTTCTTCTGTCATGATGCATTGATGAGAGTTTCATTTGGCATTTGCATGCTTTATGTCAGTGGGAAAAGAAAGTGTTTGGAAATATTAATTCAGTTTCCTTCATGCTGACATATCCAGACAGGACCGAATCCAGTCCACAACTTTAAAACATTCATACCCTTTTTATGTGACTGCTGTCAGTCCCTCTTTCTTCATTGTTCTTTTTTTTTGAGTTTCCCAACATCACGAAATCAGTGGCTCTTTCTGCTTGTAGCCGCAAAGAAAGAAAGAAATAGATTAGAGCTGCATTCACGAGAGCATGTTGATGATGAAAAAAGTGAGGGATGGAGAAAAACACAGGAGTTTTGTTACCTGTCCTGAGGCTCGAAACAACCTCTTTTATGAACACAAACACACACACTAAAGACCAAAACCACATGTGTACACACATACTGTATGCACACACTCCCCCTCATAAACACACATTTTTGCAGCAACCCGCATCACCCAAGGCAGCTGGCAATGAGTTTCATTCTGTGTGTCCAGTAGCAGTTTTTCCATTAGACGTGATGTAATGTCCACACTATAATGGACCCGAAGAAAGGCTGCATTAAGACACAGTGGTTTATGTACACAGGCTAGACAGGGGCAAAATGTCCCTCTGCCCTATAATGGGATGCCCAACTTGATATTTTCTTTTCTCCCTTGTCTGTGTGTTGTCTGGATCTCAACCTGTTTCTGTGTCTTTCTGTGCGCAGATTTTTATCGGAGAGGTGTCCATGTACGTGATGAAATCAACGAGGGAAGCTCTCCTGGCCCAGGAGAAAACTATTGTGACAGGAGACTGTTGTTACCTCAACCCCCTTATCCGCCGCATCATACGCTTCATAGGTAAGAACGTTTTCATGACAGGTAGGCCAAACTGCCCTGAGCTCCTTCAGGTGGATCGTACCAAGCAGTAGCTGACAACTCATACACACATCAAAAATAGGTGCGCATATCCTGGGAGTAACATGGAAAGTTTTTATCTTATGGGCGACAGTGATAACAATAATTAAATGTAGTTTAATGTTCTGGTAAAAATGGCTTTAAACAGGAGTCTGGAGGATCATTTAGCTGATATGGATCATTTCACAAACACTCGTACTCACTGTTTGGCTTGTTACATTTGTTTTTTCGTAGCTAAGTGATCACATTATTGTTCATATCTGTACGCACCCCAGTGATCACATCACCATTCATATTACAGTGACAATAATGCACTTAAACTACAGAAGCAGAGTTTATAAGGTTAATAACTCAATAAAGAATGCATCTGCAACACTTGGATTTTTTTTCGTGTGGTTTTCATAGTCTTTGAGGAAGCTTCTGAAAAGGAAGCAACACGCTGTATATCATGGCTAAGCTGACAGCTGAATGTGGGTGCTGTCAGTCACCTGCAAGGGGAGCTCCAATGCAGAAAGCGACCGATTCAAAAACCAACCATGATGATTCAGAGCTCGAGGATTTTGGTATTTAAGACGAGCTTGTTTATGTTCTATACACCATCAGTATTATGTAAGGAGGGCTTGCCAAAGCACCCATTTATCCTACAAAGGACAAAAGAGGGTGACCTTGGACTTGGAATGCAAGCAGCGTACCAACAGACAGGGTCACCAAGCAATCACCAACCTTTGAATAATACGATACATGACGGGATCAGCCGTTTTTCTGTTGTGTCAGAGACAGGTCGATGCACAGTGAAGGATGAAATGAAAGAATTTAGAAGATGAGGTTGACAAGGTCAGTCAGGGGTGGGCATGGCAGTAGCTTCCCCTGCACAGACATGTAAAGCTGAGGTTGTCTGGAAATACTTTAAGTGTTTAGAGCAGCAGATTTTGATCCTCTGTTTGTTCCTTGAGAGTAAAGTACAGCACACATCTGTAGCACACACCTGATATGCCACAAAGACACAAGAAATACAGCTGTGGAACTAATACACATTTCCTGCTTATTTAAGGCGCTGATACACAAAGCTGAGAAGTAGCACAGTGGTGATGCGTGTCAAGATAATGGCAGTTTGTGTGTCCTTAAGTGTATTCAGTAGGTATTAGACTTTGCCTAAAGGGACAGTTCACCTCCAGATCAAAAATACATATTTTTCTCTTTTACCTGTAGAGTTATTTATCAGTCTACATAGTTTCGGTGTGAGTTGCTGAGTATTGGAGATATCAGTTGTAGAGATGTCTGCCTACACTTGAATATAATGGAACTAGATGGCACTCGGATTGTGGTGCTCAAAGAGTCGAAAAATGACAATTTGAAAAACTCATCAGCAATGTCTCTTTCCAGGATTGATGATGTTGACTCAAGATAATCTACAGACCTTGTTGTGAGCAGTTTCATGTAGGAACTATTCTCTTCTACCGAACTACATCCGCTAACCGTATCACTGCACAAAAGGAAGCATGCATCTAATTGTGGACGCAACATGTAAACATTAATGGAGTCCTCGTTGGCTGAGCTTGAAAGATAGCTAACTCAGTGGTGCTTAGTTGGCTAGCAGTAGATGTGCACTTACTTCTGCGCAGTGATACAGTTGGCAGATATAGTTTGGTAGAATGAAAATAGTTCCTACATGAAACTGCTCACAACAAGGTCTGTGGATTATCTTGAGTAACCTGATCATGATTTTTTGGCTCCTTGAGTGCCAGAAGCAAAGTGATGATCAAAGAATCTCCTCCGAGAATCGCCACCTTAATGTGGTGGAGGGGTTTGCGTGTCCCTGTGAACCTGGGAGCTGTGTTGTCCTGGGCTAGTAGCCCCTGGTAGGGTCTGGTGCTAGCGGAGGGGCCAGACTAACAGTGATTCAAGAAGACCTTGATGAAACGGCATATTTAGACTTTGAGGACCTCGCCCGATATGGGGACACCAGGGCTCCCCCTGGAGCCAGGCCTGGTTTGGCTCAGTGTCTGGTAGCCGGGCCTTGGGCCATGGGGCAGTGGAGCCAAATAGATAATATGGAGCCGTCGCCCTGTGGGTCCCACAACCCGCAGGGACAGGATTCAGGGCTCTGCATTGTGTGCCGGGCGGCAGGGACCCTGGGCATGCTGATCCCTGGTGTTGCGGTGTTGTACAATCTAGTCCCATTATATTTGAGAGAAGACAAACTTCTTGATGTCCGATATCTAGAACACTCAACAACTGACACCAAAACAATCTAGATTGTTCAATGGGAAGAATAAGGAAAAATATGTATTTTGGATTTTGGGTGAATTGTCCCTTTAAATGATCCAAGAGCTCAACCCTCTTAAAGTGTAAATAAAATTACATTATACCCGTTACAGAGGAAAACACTAAATAAGCATCTACTAAGAAATAATTTTGAGCTGCTTTGCATTCCTCTTGAGTCTACACTTTGAAATCCATCCATCCATCCAGCTATTGTCTGTAACCGTTTATCCTTAGAGGGTTGCGCGTGGCTAGAGCCGATCCCAGCTGACATTGGGCGAGAGGCGGGGTACACCCTGGACAGGTCGCCAGTCAATCACACGGCTGACAACCAGACAGACACACTCACATTCACACCAGAGGACAATTTAGAGTGCTGTTAGCCTGACCTGCCTGTGCCTTTGGACTGTGGGAGTTAGTGTGGCTTAATCAGAACTGCTTATGTCATGTGTTGTGTGTGGTTGATCCTGATTGGCTGACCTCACCATCTGCTTTGATTTAAATCTTAGGTAGGCAAACTTGCTGGTGGAGGCTTTTCAGTTTAAATACAGCAAACTGGCCTGACTGAACTGATTTTAGTAATTCTTCAGTGAAGGGAGCCAATTGGGATCAAGTCCAGCTGTGATGCATTTACTGCAGCTTCTCTAAAACTGCATTAGCCACTGAAACAAAATTGAATTTAAACATCTTTATCAAAGACGCTGGATCGCATAGAGGCAATATTTAAAAGATTTCTTAAAGTAGGGCAGCTTTGCACCACAATTACAGGTAAAGTTTGTAACCTCACATTACATACCTGTGTCACTCCTCCAAAACACCGCACAAGACGTCCAGCTATGACCTTTGAATATAAATCTTTACAGCCACTTCTCCACAAAGCTTGAGTAGCACTGGGCAGAGTGACAGACTCTTTGCTATCTGTTCCAGTAAATGAGGTCATCTGCTGGACTTTCCTGGCTGATCAGGAACTGTATTGTTCATTTTTAAATAATATCCCTCCAATTTATAAAACACTCATCAGAAATTCATTAGGCAATTCACATGATTTATGTTTCTGTCTGCTCCCGAACAATCTCTCAAATTTGTAGGGTCACCGAGGCTTAGTTTCCCGCTCTCTTGCTTGCTCCCATCTCCTCTCCTCTCACCCTAATTCCCCTATCTCTATTTTCCTCAATGATGCCCTTCACACAATCGTGTCCCTGTACCCCTCACTGGCACCCGAACATTCCCGCTCCCCCGCCACCCCGGCCCTCTGCAGCCCCCCCTTGGATGAGAATACAAAGCAGAGTAATTTCATGGCTAAGCAGGCCAGATAATCAGCAGTCATATTTCACAGCAAAAGGAATGCAGACGCAGACATTGGTTAGGGTTGGTGGGCTTAAAGTGTCAGTGCAATCATTCATATTAAATGCAATTTTTTTCTGCATGTTTATGTTTCTGTCTCTGCCTGTGGTCCACTCCTCTTTCCCTCCATATTACCTTCATTTGATTCCAATACAAAATCAATACTATTTGCATTTAAATTGATAGTATAGGATAACTGTAATGTTGTTAACAGTAGATATCCTGGGGTTTAGTTCTGCCTAATGACAGTTGGGAGCTTATGGACCAGCACTGGGAGCCAGATAGTCACAGGCCAATTTAACCCCGGATATAAGGTGATTAGACCACGATCTAAGGCGGAAATGAGTGTGAAGCATTTATATCTTTGTGCCTATGTGTTAATGTTCCTTTGCTTTGGGTTTTTATGAGCTATAAATTCTCATCCGTGTATCTGCGTGTCTGTGTGCCCCAGGTGTGTTTGCATTTGGTCTGTTTGCCACAGACATCTTCGTCAACGCGGGCCAGGTGGTGACGGGAGGTCTCTCGCCCTACTTCCTGTCTGTCTGCAAGCCCAACTACACCGGCACCGAGTGCCGTTTTAATCACCAGTTTATCGTCAACGGCAACATCTGCACTGGGAACCCTGTTGTCGTGGAGAACGCTCGCAGGTCGTTCCCATCCAAGGATGCTTCGCTGAGTGTTTACTCGGCTGTTTACCTGACGGTGAGGAGAATGTACATGAGCACCAGGCACTATAATAGAGTTTAATGTGGGCATTTTACAGGATGGGAGGTTTAAACAATGGAAAAACCATCACATAACATCACATACTGTATATTTAGGTTGATTACTGTTTAACTTATTGTGTAACATGGCATGGTATCACCTGATTCGCTTTAAGACTTGAGAACAGCTCCAGTGTTTTCTTACATTTGCTTGTGTATTGCACTGACACCTATAAAGAGGCAATGGACAAATGTCTGGCAAGGCAAGGCAGCAGGTACAGGCAGAGCTGATGGTGAAAAGTAGTGATGGCCAGATGAAGCCTCATGACGCATTTTCTTTATTTTCTGAGCCCACTAGATGGCGCTTTTTGTTCAACAAAAGGTTTAAAAACACACTGAATTGCCATTCTTTGAGACTCTCTCTTTAAACCAAGAGTGCCATCTAGTGGGTTCAGAAAATAAAGAAAATTCTTCATGAGGCTTCATGAGGCCATCACAAGTGAAAATTGAGGCAGACTAATGTTGTATAATAACACTTGCTCTATCAGGCTCAGTTTTAAAGCTATAGTGAAGACACTGGTATCACATTAAACTACAGCAGTAGTTCCAAACTGATCCAGCCACGGGGTCCAGATTTCTCCTTAGTCATTAGTTCAAGGTCCATACAGTCATACATTTAGCACCATATTTGTGTTTGGCCGTGTGGTAGAGCTAGTTGCTGTCTCTGTCAAGTGGCTGTCCATTAGTTACCCAGTCTACTGTAGGAAACAGCACTTCAAAATAAGAGCTCTTTGCCAGCAATTTACTGTACTTCAAAATAAAGTGTGCTTTCAACAAACCTGAAATGTTCACGAGTCACTTGAGGTCCATTCAGAATCGACCTGCGACCCACCAGTTGGGAACCACTGTACTAGAGGACCTGAGGCATTCAGTAGTATTAACCACGTCATGCTATCTTGTCGGAAAGGGGGCCAAGTCATGCTCCAAAGTTCCGCTAAATTTTGGCGAGGGGAAAAAGGAACATTGCCTTTTTTCAAAATGGTGTATTTAAATATTTCTGCATACTGTGGTCCTTGAACAGTCTTGGAATTGCATAAATTGAGTATGACTGGGAAACTGAGAGTTGTCAGCCACGGTTTCAGTTCAGCACTCAATTTAACCAATATATGGTTATAGTAGCCCTTGAGATTGAATAAATGAATCAAGTAAACTATTAGGCATATTTGTTCACCTATGATTTGATTTTATGATTTAATACCTTGCAATAATTTCTTAAATCAGTGTTTTATTTGACTTCATTGGAAAGAAGCGCCGGACAAACATGTGACTACCTCTGCTTTTCAAAATGTAAGATCTTAAAACGGAGTGGATACAAAATACATGTGGAAATATGATTAATTGGATTATACTCACAGGAAGTGTAAAATTTTGCATTGTGCTCCCCTTAGCTGTGTCTCAATTCAGGGGCTGCAGCCTTTGAAGGATGCAGCTTTCACGGTCTGCGTCGGCCACATCTTTTAAAGACCGCATCAGCCAAACAGAATGGTCTCAGAAACGGGATGGTCTGGTTGGCAGAGGATTTCCTGGTTGCATCACCAGTTGCGCTACTTAGCAACCAGCTGGGCTTGATGAAAGAGGGAGTAAGCTAGTAAGTTAGTTAGCCCTAAATCATGGACCCAGAGATTGGTATTTAATACTTGAGGAGATGATTCATCGCCAGAGACACTGTTGTTTGATATATTTCAGGCTGATGGAGGACCGTTTTCAGGTAAACAAATTAAGATTGTTCAAGCTGTGTGCTTTAAGCTTATAGTAATGTTAACAATGGTAAACTGTAAGCTAGTTACCAACCGTAACTTGACTTCGCTTAATATATAATCATCCCAATGCCTCTTGGGATAGGCTGGGCCACGAAGGATATATTGCATCCTCCAAACTATGGGGAAGAAGGCTTCATTTCTCAGCCGCATTTGAAGGAGACTTTGAAATGGGAGAGCCTTGGTCGCGCCAATGTGACGCAATCGGTCACATCTCTTCTCCCCCTGCTTATATTTCCCAATGGCTGGCCTGACTACAGGTCAGAAGAAACATATGTATGTTTGATTCTGGGGTGAACTGTCCCTTTAAGCATGGGCATGTAGTGGTAAAGCATCAGTCACAGGAATGAGGACATTCGTGAGGATCAAACTTGCCTATTGAAGGCTGGAACCATCAGACTCGTGTAACTGCGGACAATTAAGAGCTTTTTATTGCTGAACTAAAATATAAGACTGTAATTATGCAGTTTGTACTCTAGAGTCTAGGTTGTTTCTAAGTACTTGTACTTCATAAACAAAGTTAAAAGTTAAGGCAATTATACACATGAATACAGTATAAGTATACAGCAGTGTACAAACAAGTATTTCCCTGAGCATAACTGCTTTCTGAATTTAACTCAATATCATATAATAAAGTGAAGACAAAACATGTATTGAAATTCCTCACCAAATTTGCAGATTTTCTTCAATGCTATCTGAGCAAGGTTAATTAAAAATCATTGTCAAGTGTACTTGTGGTTCTAGAGTTTCTCATTTGGGACTGAGTGTAATTACTTTAAATCTTGGTGTAAACAAATTTTTCCATAGTAAAAAACACCGGATGAATAGATCTCTTTAGCCGGGACTGATTAAAGTTCCACACTAAATTTGTTATTTAAAAAGGCCGTGAATAAGAAGGAATGTTTTCTGTAGCGCATCTATCTTTGATGGAGGAACGGGTGAGGAGGGACTTCATACTTCTTGGAAGTGTGTCGAGGAATGTGTAATACAAGTGTAGGGTGGGTCCGGGCATTTTTAGAAAATTGGCCTGAGGAACACATGAAGAATGGCTTTTGAAGGGCTATTTGAAGGGCTGGTGTGTGATATCACAGTGACGGAGGAGCTCAGCTGCTGGAAAGTGAAAGGAGGGAGAGCAGAGGTGCAGATTTTATCAGCACAAGTGAGAAGAATACAAAGACAGGTTGTTGATGAAAAGAGGATTTGATTCGCGCAGCTCCAAGGTCTGACGTGGGAGGAGGTAAAAGTTCAAGAAGTGAGAACATATGTAGGAAGACTGATGTTTTTAAATGCTGACAGTCTTCTCAGAGGTTCCCCCTATTAGGTTAATCTTGTAATCTTCTATTCTCTGTGAAAAAAAGCTCCTTGTTTTGGAAAGGTATTTCACTCACATGATGTAAGTTTGTGACATCTTTCTTTAACCATTTTGCTGTTCAATGGAGGCTCTGTGCTCTCATAAAATGGTAAAATATTTGATTCCATTTCTGTGGGAACACCTCCAGTTACACTGCATGGGATCGCCTCTGTTCTTGTCTGCCTAAAGAGCGGTACAGGTGAAACCTTAGATCTTTGGGACACAGTAGAGAGCATATTTTTTTGCCTTTCCACTGGTAGCCGTGGCTGGAGGCATTATGTTTTCTGTTTGTACCTCCCTCCGTGTATCGGTCCCATTCTTGTGAACAGAAAAACTCAGAACCATCTAGAGGGAGTTTCTTCAAGTTTGGCAAAAAAATCCACTTGGACGAGAATAAACTAATTACATTTTAATGGTCACAGGTCAAAGATCAAGATCATTGTGACCTTGCATCCATCTCATTCTCCTGAATTCGATATCTTAAGAACACCTTTAGATTTCTTCAAACTTGGGACAAACATCCGAATGGACTCAGCAATAAACAAATTAGAATTTAGTGGACAAAGGTCAAGGTCACTGTGACCTCATGTTTGTCTCATTATTGTGAACAGGATATCTCAGGAACACCTTGAGGGAGTTTCTTCAAATTTGGCAAAGACATCCATTTGGGACACGAGGATTATATTTTAGTGGTTACAGGTCAAAATCCAAGATCACTGTGACCTTGCGTCCATTCTCGTGAAGAACACCTGTAATGTCTTCAAACATGGGCCAAACGTCCACCTCAGTACTAAACAATTAGAATTCAGGTGTCAAAGGTAAAGGTCACTGTGACCCTGCGTCCATCTCATTCTCATAAACATGATATCATATCATCACCTTGAGGAAATTTCTTCAAACTTACAAACATCCACTTGGACTCAGTGATGAGCTGTTTTTATTTTGGTGGCCAAAGGTCAAGGCCACTGTGACCTAACTGTTGTCTTACTTTTATAGACATGACATCTCAAGGAGGCCTTTAGGGAACTTTTTCAAATGTGGCACAAACTGCCACTTGAATTCAAGAATGAACTAATCAAAATTTGGTGGTAAAAGGTCAAGGTCACTATGACCTCACAAAACATGTTTTTGGCAAACACTCAAGAATTCATCTGGTAATTAAGACAACATTTCCTAGAAATGTCTGATAGAATAAAACGATAAAGTGGTGACATTTTATATCAGTCAACGTCACAGAGACACCATAATGTTCTGCAAAAACATTTTCTGGCCATTATTCAGTGTATAGGAATAGAAGGATTGACATTTGGTCAGATACTGAATTGGTAATACTAATCTTAGGTGTCCATCTTGAAACTGTGGTCATTGTAAAGATCTTCTGTGCTGCCGGGTTAAAGATATGAGTGAAGCATCCATGTTGTATATGTATACGTAGATTCTTTGCAGCAACATCCATACCCTATTTGAAGCATTGTCAGCTGTCATGGCTTTCTTCATCATCTGATTTAATCTGCCCTCTGTCCTCCTTTCCAGATGTACATCACCAGCACCATCAAGACCAAGTCCAGCCGCCTGGCCAAGCCTGTGCTCTGTCTGGGCACCCTCTGTTCAGCCTTCCTCACCGGCCTCAACCGAGTCTCAGAGTACCGAAACCACTGTTCGGACGTAGTGGCCGGATTTATACTGGGATCAGCTGTTGCTCTGTTTCTGGTGAGGATGATGGAAGAGTGAAAAGTTTGGGCAAGTGTGGGAGTGAGGATTAGAGGAGGAGAGAGGATGATTATTCTGAGGTGGATTCTGGTCATGACTTATTTTCAAATTATAATAATAATTTCCAGCTTCATTTTGGAAGCGACCCAAACCGGTAATTAGATGATTATTCTAGGCTGCAGCTCTTACCAAAGCCTGTAACAGGGTTTTGGTGCCATTTTTAAAGTCAGCCTGAATGCAAATGTATGCCCTAAAATACTTATACACAGCAGATTTTATACTATTAATCTATATTGATCTTTAATGACATAAATAGCTGTTGTTTGTAAAGGCCATGAAGTGTATGTTAAAGTAAGTTGTGTAATGAGGAACTAAACACTTATTTGGTAAAGGAGCTAAAAAGAGCAGTTCAAGAAGAGGTGAGGGAGAGGATGTGAAACAGGATGAAGCATGGTTTATACTGAGCTTGGAGGAGGTTCAGATACAGGTGAGTTAGGATAGAGGGAAAAGGGTAAGGACGCACTGGTTGATTGGGGGTAGGAGGAGAAGATAAGAAAGGAAAGAAAATACTGAGGTGGCACCTGGATTTCTACTGAGATCAGCAGACGCTCTGTTTCTGAAAGAGCTCAGTGAGGAAGGGTAGTGAAAGGCAGGAGGACCAGGAGTTAGCAAGTTGAAGGAATCACCATGGTTGTTTCTAATTCTAAGATAATTGAGGGAACCAGTGAAAAGAATATGTGATCTGATAAATTCTGGTTGGGAAAAGGGATCTTTTTATGTGTCTCATTGAAATAAATATCATTGCAAGGTACAAATTGTTCTCACTGGATTTGAAGAAAATGAATTTCCCTGTCTCAAAGCCTTTAATGTAAAATCGAGCTGTCAGATATCCTGGCTTCCACTGAAAATCGAAATCACTTTGTCAACATCACATTTTAAGCTGAGTGTTTAAATGCAGGGTAATGATTACAGCTGAAACCGTTGACTTGTTTTTGTGGTTGAAGTGAAAATCCCCTTGAGGAGAAGGGAAGGTGAAGAGAAACCACAACAATTTAAAAGAGATAAACTTTAAAAGTCTTGGAGGCTTCAATTCATGTTAATTGCCGCTGGTGCTCAAGTAAGGAGTATGAGAGAGAGATGGAAGGGAGGAAAAGACATGAAGGGAAAAGTGCTGTAAAGACCACCTAAACTGAGACCCAAGTCATGGCCCCAAGCCCCAGACAAGACCAAGACTTTAGGAGATGAGACCAAGTCAAGACCAAGACCAAGGCCAGAATGTGCCAGACCCAAGATAAAATGTGGGACATGCAAACCAAAGGCACTCCTTATATTGATCTGAAAGATCCACATTCCCTTTAAAACACCCACACTGTTTTGCAGATGAACTATTTGTAGTTTGACTGACATCTCCTCCCAGACAGCCACACCTTTCTTGAAGTGTGTATGAATTTGGGCAGGAAGGGGCGACAGCCATTAATAGCAGTAAAAGTTTTCCAAGGGTGGAGCATAGAAGATGTTTAGATGATGGTAGATTTTGGTCTCAATAGATGGTTAGTTATTGAGATTTCTGGGTGAGTAGTAGCAATCATACCTGCTCCTGTCTTTGCCATTGTGTTGCAGTCTTGCGAGGAAGCTAAAGTGATATGCTTTGGTCAACTAGAAGCAGTTTGTCCTTGGACAACGAGGAGGGGGAGCCACAGCACCCCACTCTTTAATGAAGGATATTAGCTTTCAATGATTAATCGTTGAAAATTGACATACATTGAGTGGATGATCTCCGGGGGAAAGCAGACACAAGAAAATCAATCATCACGTCGGCAGTTTTGAACCTGCTCATTTACAGCTTATTATCAGCAAGCTGAGGAGGGCTGCCTCTCCCTGACACATTCACCTAATGGTCCTGATGAAGCTTATCAAGGTCTTGTCATCGGGAAAACTGAGGCAATATGATGGACTGCTATCTGGAGGGAAATTAATTGGTACAAAGAGAGCAGAAAGCAGGTATAGCTCAGATCCCTGCGCTATCAGTGCTGACAGCCAGGAGATCTGAATGGACTCGTCAAACACCTACTGCCTTTAGTGTTACAAGAGGTTTGTCCTCTGCCAGCAGATTGAGGGATCAGTGTTAAGCACTTGGTCGTGGAGCTGCAGGATGATATTGGAGACAGAGGTGTCCACTTGATCCAAGACAAAGTAGAGCCACATGCTGACTGCCTGCCAGGTCTGATAGAGGAGAAGCCCTTTGAAATTCAAAATGGCTTACAATCTAAACCTCAAATTCAAGGCTGCCCACATTATGTAGAATTGCCATATGTCTGACACATTTTATGCTAAAACACAAGATACAGGTCCATGCAGATCTGAAAACAAAACAAAAAACATAATGCACATGGAATCAGATCCAAACTTTTTTTGTACAATCCCATACAAAGAGAATATGTAACCTTTATTTGAAAGCTCAAATCAGATGTTACGGCTGTTTCATGGCAACAAGCAAATTTCACTTTGCTCACCTGAGACAATAGATGGCAGCTTGGCCGAGCCTGTCTTAGCACGCATGACAAGACGCAAAAATGGAAGGAAAGCAGTCTTCCACAGTCTTCGGGGAGGGAGGGGAGTTGAGTGAAAGCAAGAAAGCAGAAACCATACTGAGATGTATTTGAAACAAGCAGGATGGTTGGAGCTTAAAAGATAGGTTTCTTCCGAGGCTAGATAAGAACTGTCGTGTGAAAACAACAGAAGCGAGTGTCAGTGTAGAGTTGAGCTCAAAGTAAAGCACTTGCCCATGACTCAGCCTAATCAACTTAAAGTTTGATTCACTGTGACAGACACTTCTGTACAGAATTCATCTGTTTTTATGAAACAGTGATGCTGGAGTGTCATCCTCGGATTCTTGCCCAGCAGCTGTGATTCATTTGCTTGGTCTAGGATCATTAGAGAAGCACCGTCCATGAACTGCCACAAACAAGGAAACCTTGAGCATCCTCCAGCAGTGAATCTCCCCCGCTTCATTTTCTCCTTTGCCACTGCCTGAGGGCATGGTTGGCCTGGAGGGGGGGGACTCCCCCTCGGGCTGCCTTCTTTGATTAACCAGTCCATGGAGGAGTACAGAAATTTGGCAACCTTGGTGGTGTCTCTGCAGTTAAACGAACCGGACAAAAAACAGCATTTACAAGTAACTGTAATTTATAAACATTTTAACAGACATATAAATGAAGAAATAAGGCGTCAGTTCACAGTGGCTGCTGGGCGTGGTGCCATGGCACAAAGATGAACACCCCGGAGCATCCTCGTTGACTGCATTAAGTGATGGCTGCATTTGTGAACTCATACAATGTTTGATTGAGCTTTTACACCCATATAAATTTTATATTAGGGTGATAACTGTTGGGAAGCTAAAAATATGGTCACATCTCTCCCAAAAACTCGTGGGTGCTCTTAAGTCCTTCTAATTGGAGCCTAATATCGCAGTGACACTAGGGTTGGCAGGCAGTCTGATTTAAGGTACAAGTGTTCTCATTTTAATATGGACATTAGGTGATGTTCTCTTTTAACAATGGTATGATACTCATGCTATATTAAGGTATACCTGCAGATAACAGGGTTGCATCTGTTCAATAACTCTATGTTGTCTCATTATAGGAAGTAAAAATTTGTCTCAAGGGACCAGATGTGTATACACACCCTTGTATTTCCTGTTAGAGGCTTATTAGATTGTCAGACAACCATTCAGTGCAGTGTGAGTTTTATTATTTGGTGTATGGAGTCTTTATCAAGGCATGATTTTTAGCCATGGCTCTCGGGGTGGCACCTTCAGTCTGTGGCTCTACCACTTTTGTCTAGACTGAATTATCTCAGTAACTGTGGATTGGCAAGAATTTTTGTTCAGACCTTTGTGGTTCCCAGACGATGAAGCTTAAGGACTTTGATGATCCCCTGACTTTTCCTCTAGTGCTATCAGCAAGTTGACTTTTGTGGGCTTGAGTGAAATGTGTCAACAACTGTTGGATGGACTATTATGAAATTTGGTGCACAAATTCATTTCCCCTCAGGATCAATCATAATCTGTTCAGTTGTCTTTAACCTTTCATTTTGGACCAATTTTTTTTTATTTGCACAATTTATGACCAACTACATGCAGTACTAATTGCACTTCCATCAGCCTCAGCTGCACTAACCAGAGATATACTTGCTTTTTAACCACACACACTTGTGTAGACAAATGGCTGCAACATGAGCGTAATTGTTCACCTACTCGCCTATGTACTACATGTATTACTGGATGATTCCACTAGAGGGCACACCAAAAAACTTAGACCATATAAAACTTTGGATCTGCATGATGTAAACAGAAACAATGGCGACACTCGAGGAGGCTACTATTTCAGTAATTCTGAGATCACAGCAGAGAAAGATGGTGGCATCATCATATATAGTATGTAAGGTCCATAAATCAAGCACATTGTGACAATGGCGAGTATGTGTGTTAAACTGCCCCTGGTGTTTTAATGTGAGCATTGCATCTTGCATACACGTTGCTGGGTGTTTCTCAAAGTCAAGGAAGGATCCTTAAATAGCTGAATTTTAGGGATGCTACATCATCAAATCCAGCCGAAAGACTATTCCAACTTTAAGGATTCTTCAAATTCTAGTGAGCACAGAGTCCTTCTTTAAAGAATTTTAGCACACCTGTTGTTTTTTTTTTTTTTTTAGTATAATCCAGAAATATATGTTCCGTAAAAGTCAGATGACGTTGAATATATTGCTTATTTTTTTTTTCAAATTTGTTCAAAAACATCAGAGAGTGCAAAGTCTAAAATGATCACAGTACCCTGAAACCCCCTCAATCCGGTGAGGTTTAATGCCGCACACCCGGTGCCACTCGTTAGCCTGTTCCAGTGTGTTTGCCAAATGTTGAGAATGACTCTTGTCTTGCCTCTCTAGGATCCTTCTTTGGAAAGACTCAACCTACCAAGCAAGGATCCTTGACTTTGAGAAACACCAAGTATACACGAACTAGCCATCATGTGTATGTGAACATGTAGTTAAAGCAAGTATATCTCAGTATATCTCTGGCCTAAGACAGTGAACAAGATAAACATTATACCTGCACTAGCACTGTCATTGTTAGCACTGCTTTGACCCAGTACATCCTCACAGAGCTGCTGGCATGGCTGTAGAGTATTTGTCTTGTTATAACATTACAATGATTTGTCAAATAAATGTGTATTTGGACAGTTTTTATTAAGGGTAGGAAAAAATAGTATGACATATGTACGTAGTATGATGAAATAAAAAAGAGAGCTTCATAATGGATTAATTAAACTGAATCTCTATTTACCTAATGTAGACCCGGTCTGGTTTGGTAAAAGTCATACCACCACCAGTCACAATGTCAGAATTTTACAGCTGAAACTAACTTTCCCCGTCTTAAAATGAACCCTTGATGTTTCAGGTCCATGTCAGCCTACCTTGCTATTAATGTTGAACCCCCTCTCATACCTTACAGGGTATATGTGTTGTAAACAACTTCAAAGGCGTCCACAGTGCAGCAGCTAAACAGAAAACTGAAGACTACCGTGGTCTGCCTCTGATGACTTTCCCCCGTGTAGAGAGCCCTCTGGAGACCCTCAGCGCACAGGTAGCTAAAAACACTTAACCTGGATTCCCAGAAAACGTAATCTCTGTGATTCACATTATCTTTCCCAATTAATTGGCAGAGCTCCCTAAAGACTGTGCTTAAAACAAAAAATACCCCTCAAGAATTTAGTCTACTGTAATTTGGTTTTCACTGTAATTTGCTGTTCCTGTAATTATTTGTAATCTGATTCATTTTCCAGAGTTCCTATAAAGACAGGGTGTTACATGAGTCAACTAAAAACAGGGTTTACAGTCACATAATTAGTTAACCATGTACTCTCTTTCTTTCTTCTTCTTCTTTCTTTTCTTCTTGGTTTCTTTCTACACAAAGCAATGACACATGTTTAGAAGAGCATACAGGCATGACATTTTGCACTACACCCCTGTCCTCCTTCCCCAACGCACAGAAACACACTCAGAACCTCACACAGAGCACTCCTGATACTGACAATGATTTCCTCTTCATTCCCACACCTTTTCCCACTTTCCTTCCTGTTTCTCCTAATCCTTGTACCTCTTTCTCCATCCCTCCCTCCTCCCACGTCCATTTTCAGAACCACTCAGCATCGATGACGGAGGTCACATGACTAAGGGGGCAGCACCGGGTCACGTTTGCGTCTCCACAGCACTTCCAGACACAATGACGAGGACGCATGTCACGTGGTTCCGAATGCTTAACAAAAACACACAACTAATATATCTGTTTAATTCACCTGGGGGACAAAATGCGCCATGTTTCTAATGGTTCTCATTCAGTTGGGCTATGCTCAATTCAACCTGCCAAGGCACATCTATCGCATCACTGGCAAAAGTATCCCAAGGTAAACTTAAGCACAGATTGTTTTTCCAGATAGTTGAAACCATTGGAAACATGGGATGTTTTTTTCCCCCTCCAAGGTGCGCTGTTTGTAGTTAGAGGACGGTGTTTTGTACATTTTGTATGAGCGAGTGCTGTAGCCTATCCTGACGGTGTTAAACCTGCGCACTTCCTGTCAGCTGACTCACTCTGTTTGACATCACATCCTGTCAGGTGACTTGCCTCGTCGATCACCACATCTATTCCCTTCTCAGTCTGAAAAATCTGCTATGGAAAAAATATCGATGTTGTTGTTCTGTGATGTTTGTCATTTGTACAGAAAAAAAAGACAGAATCCTTCTTTTTATTATCGCTGTACATTTATTGACCTCGTCAGGTCATATTTTGTAAAGATTTTTTGTCAATCTGTATGACTATTATGATCCATTTGGACCTGTTTGCCTGCTGTGTAAACCTGGATATGTTTTGGTATCAGTTTAGGTGTTTTGGGGAGTGAACCCTCTCCCCTTTGGAGGAAACGACAAGGAAGAGTCAGTGACATCCTCCGAGTCAGAAAATGGGGTTTGGCACTTGTGGTGCCATGTTATCAGCCACAATGAAAATGAAATATAATTGGTTGGAATTCTCACTATGAAGTGTGTTTCACCCCAATTTCCTGATTCACTGTGATGTTAATAGAATTTTTTTCTACAGAGAAGTCCTGTGGGGCTAGCCTGTGCCAGATCTACCTGAAGATTTCACTGGTGTGGCTGCACAGTTAAATTTAAAACTGAAATCCCAACGGAAGACATCCGTAGAAAATACATGGGGAAAAAAGAAAAAGACACAGAAGTGCTCTTTGGAGTGAAA
The DNA here is from genome assembly GCF_011397635.1 of Epinephelus fuscoguttatus. Classification (NCBI taxonomy): domain Eukaryota; kingdom Metazoa; phylum Chordata; class Actinopteri; order Perciformes; family Serranidae; genus Epinephelus; species Epinephelus fuscoguttatus. Next base: position 25,739,928 of record NC_064769.1, read on the forward strand.
CTGAGTGACTTATTTAAGGCCTGGCTAGCCCCTCTAATGGAAACCAGGCTAATGACTCCTGCTTCACTTTTCCTCCTTGAGGCACCCCTCCCCCGCCCTGACCCACCAGTGGATTGTGATGCAATGTTGTGACTCCATTTCCCATTGGAAGATAACGCCCAGCATGAAGAGAGAAGTCAAGATGTTTTATAGATATTCATGATTTCAATTATACTCATTATCATTGTGATTATAAACGTCTTTTACTTTCAGAACAAAAAAAAAGCATTTCATTTGAAATGCTACATATATTTTTTTTTCTTGGTTTGTCCACAAATTAAATAGTCAGTAGCAACAGTGTATAGTCTTGTGTTTTTCATTACATGCTCAAGTTGTGTTAACTTTGTGGCCAAAGACAAGAAGGATAATTGGTTAGTAAGGTAAAAACAATAGCCTCATTCCTCTGCTGAAACCAAAGAACTGAGGCAGAGAGCTGGACTCCATCTTGACTGTCAGTCTAACCACTTTACCTCCCGGGAAGAAGTGGGAAACATGTCTGCCCTTTTGTTTCTCAGAATATGTAGAGGTTTGTTTACTTTCTTTTTTCATGCCCCGAGTTGTGCCTCACAGGCAGCCCTACAGTGATTCTTGCACATGGGACAAGTTTGCCTAGAGGGTTTTCATCTGTTAAATTTAACCCCAACCACAACTTTTTTCTTAGCACAACCAAGCCTTTCTGGCACATAGCTCCCTTGGGCCTGGGTCTTCAACAAGGGGTTCGTGACCCCAAAGAGGTCTTTAGAGTTACTGCAGGGGGGCTGCCAATTAGGGCTGCCCCCTAATAGTCGACCAAGCATTAGTCAATCAGAAAGGTCATTAGACAGCAAGATTTCATTGGTCGCTTATTTGCAGAACCCCACCACACACGTTAATTCCCAGGGCTGGTACCTGCGGTTATTCCACAGGCTACTTAATAACATGTCAGGCAGGAAATCCAAAGTGTGGGATCATTTTGAGAAGGTCAAGGACGAACCCAAGGTGATATGTGAACTCATCTTCATTGGTCGACTACAAACATGACGTATCATCTGAAACATGGAAGTAGCTACATGCCCATTAGCCACTTAGCACAATCATTACTGCTTTGTCGACAGCGTCATTAACAGGCGGCTCGCTCAGTGTGTGACGTGCACTTGTAGATAAAATATAGGCCTATATTAATGAAGGTTCATTAGTACGGTTTTGTATTTCTCTGTAATGTAGCACAGTGTTAACAATGTTACTGATACTATTCTTTCTCACACCTTCAACTCAAACCATTGTGTTGCTCTGCCCAAAATATATCATTTAATAATTAAACTAATATCGTAAACATGCCGGTAACTAGTTGGCTAATGGCCCTAAATGACGACTATTGGTCTACAAGGAAAATTCTTAGTGGGGGCAGCCCTACTGCCAATTACAATAATTCACAATACATAACATTATTGGCAGGCTAACTATTACCCATGAGCCCTTGTGCAATTATGTGAGCCAGCTAATGCTAAACCACTATGTGGCACTTGTCCATAAAAGCGAGGAAAACGACTTATTTTTTTGAGATACAAGTGATCATTGTGCAACTCTTTGAGAAAGAGATTGTGACATACAGTGTAGCCTAGCAACCACCAGGTGAGGCTAATGCACCTAGCCATGCGACAGCTGCTGCTGACTTCGCAGCCACAGGCAAGCACAAATGAGAGAAGCCTTGTAGATATTCAGAGAATTATTTTAAGTGCAACTCAGTTCTACAAAATTTATGTTTTGGGAGTCCCTGCTCTGCCTCTGTTTCTTTCAGCTAAGGGGTCCTTTGTCTGAAAAAAAGTTGGAGACCCCTGCTCTAGGCAAAGATCTCCCAACAGTGCAACTCTTCTGCTGCATACAAACCCCTCCTTTTTTGCTGTTACAAGCCCTCACTTAAACCATAGCCCATTACAGCCGGAAGGCCTAACGTCTGTGGAAGTTTGTAGTCCAGCAGTGTAAAATTGTTCACGTCACAAACTGACAAAAGATTTACCTAAAACAACCTCAATTTATCAAACTAAGATTAACTCAAGTGAGTAGATAGTAATGAAAGCCATGCATGGATGTGTCAGGTGAGCTGTGGCGATATTTGAGGCGCAAAACTAAAAGGCAGCAACGCAGGGTGGATGTCTGCTGTGGTAAGGCAGACAGTGAGTTAACACACAGGGCAGCTTTTATAGCCAGGAAAGCCCAGGTGAGCTTAATCAAGCCAACAACCCTCGCATGTCAGCCAACTGCCTGATGAGGTTGGCCAAGTCATCCTCCAAGACAGAGGGAGGGGTGCAGCATACTAAACAGGATGATGGCACACACTATAAAAACACCATGCATCAGTGTTTTCTCTTACCTCTATTGTGCACATACACACAGAGTTGCACAAAGGGGAGCCCTGGTTTCGATTGAAGTGAATGGAAAACAAATATTTGGAAGATAGAAGTGTGATGTGACCTGACCTCTAAACATTTGGTGGTACACGTAGAGCAGGGGTGCTCAGTTTTGATGACTGAGTGCCAATTTAGGGAACCAACATATGACTGAAAGGGAAAAGTGCAGTTGCAAGTTGTCCACCGAAATTGCTAACTTAAGCTAACTACTTTAATGCAACCGGTAGCTTCTACGAGCTGTCATTTCTAATCTGATAGACGCTTGTTAGGTGGGCACAGTGAAATGCAATCTCCTTGTGTATTAGCAGTACACTAATGAAAGTGTAAGTATTGAAATGGACTGCAAATTCCTTCCATGTCATGTTTCTGAGCGCCAACACTGGCTGCAGTTTGAGCAACAACAATGTAGAGGATACAGTGTGCAATACACAGTCTGGTGGGAGGTGCACCCTAGGAGGCTCAGTTAAGGGGAAAGAAATCTTGCTCTAAATGTTCTTCCAATATGTACTCAAGCATGCAATGAATTTATGATAATAGAAAGTTTCTGAGAGGACTAGTACACCTTCAGGGTTGTTCTTGGACGAAACCTGACATTTCTTTTGTGAACTAACAAATGCTAATGCGTGCAATTTATTAGAAGAATCCTGTTGCCCCAAACTGTTGTCTTTGAGAACAAGTAAGGAGAAAAATGTGATTTAGTTTCAGCAACCTTTGATTAGACAGACCCCAAAAAATCAATATCAATATGACCCTTTCCCCCCTCATGTTATAACAACCTGTGAGGCAGGCTTTTCCTCTGCACATCACACTCCTGCACAGCTACACATGCTTCCCAGACAAGTGATTGGAATGAGCATAGATATGCTAAAACCAGGATCTTATTTAGTTTTTCTGTTGATTCATCCTGTTACAACCGCAGCGAAGTCAGTGATGTTTATGTCACCGCTAAGCAAGGCACACACACACAGAGACACAAAGGAAGCTGACGGCTCAGCCAGTGCACTTGCTCTTTTGCTCTGTCAGGTATTCATTTCAGCTGTGACAGCCTGCGCTTACCCTGCAGACACACTGGCTAAATAGATAGGGACTGTTTGTGTGTGTGTGTGTGTATGTGTGTGTGTGTGTGTGTGTGGCGGTATTTGACCATGCCGTGTGTTTATAAAATGTCATCCTTGGCTGTTCTGAGTACGCCTTCCTGCCCAAATTGCTGTCCCCTAGCAATATGAGTGAAGAATAGTGCAACAACCAAATATCGTTTCAAGGCGGGAAGCAAAGCTCTGTGTGGGTTGGTTATGTATATAGCTGCAGGGTGTTTTTTAAACCATAATGGAATCCATTAAGATGGGTGGAAATGAGTAACTGCAGGTGAATCTCAACGGCCAACTCGACACAAAAAAATATCAATATTCCAGCAAATAAATCCTCAATGCACAGTTTGATTGATGTGTCCTGTACGCCAGCCGTTGTTCTGTACCTGCGGTTTCATTGACACATCAGGACCTGGAAACTTCCTATCAGTGAAAGCACATCCCTGAAGTCCTTGGGAAAAAATAAAAGATATAATAGTCTTTTGAAATCATCAAGAGTCTGGTCTTGATTTGATGCTTTTAGAAAACTGAGAGGAGTCGCTTCATGTCTAACACTTTTCAAGGTTATGGAGGCGTGATAATTAAAAACTGAACTCAGATGTAACTATACACGAGGATGAAAGACTCTCAGTGTCCTACATTCTGTTTTTTTTAATATGTACTGGACTGTATATTGACATGTAGGGTAGTCAGAAAAAATGTTTCAATTAAATTAAGTGCAAAGAAGAGAGGTAAGTTTTTAATAACAGAACACATCCAAACGCAAAACAGAAAAGATGCAAGAAAACAGGTCTCATCACAGAGGGACTGTTTCAGTGTGTTCAGTCGTGAATGATCATCAGATCCAAATAAGATGTCAGAGTTCGACTATAGTGGTCTATGTTCATGTTTACATTTACTATCCAACAATGGGTTTGTACCTAAAAAAAACTGAGTGGTAGTTCTGTGTTGGTTGTGTCCAGAGATTGCAAAAGCACCGGTATGATCTCAAGAGGCTGGGTAGAAAGGTCCTGTTTTTGGGTCCCTGACTGAAAAGGCTGAAGACTCTTGGACTTAATACCATTTAATGTATTACTTCCTCACATCCTGTGTTTATAACCCCGAAGCCATTATAAAGACGAAAAACATCCAGACCATAAGTCAAACTCTGACAAGTTAAACTATGACTTGTAGGTGCAGCTTTCTTTAAGAAACTAGAAGTGCATCGGTGAAGTGCAGGACAACATTATACAGTGATCCCTAAAGTAAGATTTTGTCCTATGATTCACCACAAGATGCCAACCAGATGTTCTTAATGAATATAGAGGTGTCTTGCTGAAGCTTTATATCTTTTTTCTTTACTCGTAACAATGGTCCCATCGACCCTCGAAAATGGGCATGAGAAAAACATGACCTAATCCACAAGCAAAGTCCAGAAACATTAGGTCATCGATGGTGAAATCAACCAATCATCAGCAGCTGCATTTCTTTTCTTTCCCCTTTAAAGATACAAGGTTTCAGCATGAAGCCATAAAGACTTAACTGGGTGGGTTCAACTCCAGGTCATGTACACTCTCAGTGAGTCTCAACATAAGACTCAGGTGAATTAGCCCATTAAGCTTAAATACCAGTCCTCATATCTATGATCAAGCTTATCATCACGGCAAGCAAATCTGTACCCTTGAAGAGACAAGGCTTGGAGGGAAGAGATGAGACGGACAAGAGGATGGAGCAGAGAGGAGTAGGAATGGAAATAGAAGAAAAAAAATGAAGGGATCAGTGAGTGAAGAAAATGGGGGGAAAGGGAGGTAAAGAAGAGGAAGGTTTGCACAGCTCTTCAGTGACAGCAACAAGCTAGTGAGAACAGATTTGGTTCAGGGTCTCTGGTTCACCTTTGTCCAGTGCCTCTTGTCTGAGCGAATCACATGTTCCAGAGGTCAGGAAATGTTCTGCTAGAGTTACACAGCAGGATCTGATCCCTGGAGAATGTTTCAGTCCGGCGTTCGGGGGACCTCCTGAGCCTGAACGGAGGATTGAGCTCCCAGAATTCTGTGAAGGTTCCAACTCCAAAATTCAGACAAGGATCCTTTTCCAGAAGTTTTGGAAACTCGCCCCATGTCTAACCAGGTTTCTCCGGGAAGAACAAAGGAAAAAAAGCTTCAGAACTCCGGGAGCTTGTTTGTGTGTTGGTTAGTCTGCTGGTGGGACTGGGTATACTGAGCAAACTGGTTAGACTGGTGCGTAGTGGGCTGACTGGGTGCAGTCTGGTTTGCTTGCTGGTTTTCTGATTGGTACTGTTCTAGCTCTCGCTTCCTCCTCATGGCTGACTGTAACTGCTGCTTGATTACGAGGATTTGACCCTCCAGTTCTGACAGTTCCTGAACCAGCGGGTTCCGGCCCACGCCCAGCCCGGGGCCGCAGTCGCCCACACCCAATCCCCGACATGATCCTGGTGTTATGCCCTGCACCGAGCCCCCCTGTCCTGGCCCCAGTCCTTGGCCCAACCCCCGCCCTGACAGGTCAGAGCGACCATTAGAGTTGGTTACTATGGGTAGGTGTTTCTCCAGTAGGGGAAGAGAATGGGGATGGGGCAGGGGAGATGGGGGTGGTGGTGGAGGAAGATCCTGGGAGGATGGGCGTTCCAGGTCATTCTGCATCTCCTGTGGAAGGACCCTTCGTCTGTTGCAGTGGGAGGACTCTGCAGGATTCCAAGATGTTGACTGGTTGTTTCCCTCATTGCACCTGGAGAAAAGCAAGATACATAGAAAAATGTTAGGGGCCAATTTTCTTTCTTACAGAGAATGCCAGTGTGGGAGACTGTATCATCCGACTGTTTCCAGACTGAATCCTACATAAAACCAGTGGCTCAGATGGTATATCTCAAGGTACACAGGTAATGTTAACCCTGTGCTTACACTCTGTGCATGTTGCAATTCAGGGAGACCAGACCTTGAACAAGAATGTAAAGTGAAGACCATTTTTCTTTACTGCTGTATGGAAACGTTCCAGACATTATTGTTAAGAGGCTCACGTCGAGATTCTTGGAGGAAAACAACAACCAGTATGAATGCTTTCCAAGAGAACACTTTACAGTACAAGTGCTCTCCCTCAATGACCCATCAAAAGAAAAATCCTTTTTTCATGCATGTCCCTGGGTGTATTGTTCTGCTAGTTATTATGTGATATGTTTTTATTTTTTCAGCTACATGGCAAGTTGGCTCTAGGGGTGGAAATATTGGTTTGTCTGTCAGTCTATGCCTTTGGTCCAGACTGAAATACAAGTAACACAAGGTGGAATTTGTTGTGAAATATCTTGGACAAATATTGGATGGATTGCACTGCATTATGGGTAACACCTTCATGTTCTTTTTAGGGTGACCTCAACCTTAACTCTCCTTCTCATCAGGTCATAGTGTGATTTGTCCATTGCTTTGGTTTGACCAAATACCTGCTAAACAGAAGACATTCCAGTCAGCCGCAGTTGTATTTACTGCTAATTAGCAAATTGTCATTGCTATCCAAGCAGCAACTTCCAGGGCTGAAAAACGAAGCCAACTCGAAGTGCCAAGAACTGCAATTCTTTGAATGGCCACTTGAGGCTGGCTCCAAAAGCAGGTCAATCCCCATGGACCCCCATGTTAAAATGCTTTACAGCTGAATGTTTACAGCCTGGTTAAAATAATTCCTTGTCTATATAGCTAATTTTCCCATTCATGACAATTATACAGGGATGAATTTCAAGCATCAACCTTTACGGCTGAAAAATAAAGCCAACGTGTAAGTGCCAAAAACTGCAGTTCCTCAAATGGCTACTTGAGGCTGGCATCAAAAGCGGGTCAATCCCCATAGACCCCAATGTTAAAATGCCCAGCTTTACAGCAAGTAAGTAAGTAATCATGTTTCCAGCCTGGTTAAAAAAAACAAAACAAAACAATTTTGGTCTCTATAGCTAATGTGACCGTTTATATAACTCACTCATTTACATTTGATTAAGGTTTAAAGTTATGCATGATTAAGAGCATGGCTGCTTTAAATGACAGTCAGATTTACTCTTTGCTTCTACACAGCTTCAGCCTCTTGTCCAAATGTGGTCACTTCTGGCTCCAAAGATCCAAGATGGCATCGGCCAAAATGCTGAACTCAATGCTCCAAAACAAGAGTCTACAAGCCGATGTGTAATATCACGATGGCTATGCCCATTATTTTTTGTATTAATTTTGCTACCAGTTATAAGCATGTTAGCATGCTGACTTGCACATTCAACTCCAATCATTGCTGTGTCAAAGTACAGAGCTATTAGCATTGCTGTTGACTCTTAGTTTTGTTTTGATCATTGAAATAGACAGACTAGGTTTAATGATTGATTCTCCTCTTGGGGGTGTCTATGATGTAGATTTTGTGTTATATTATGTAATAAACAAGGTCACTCCTGTCATGTTGGGCCAAGACCCTTCATTTGATTGTCTTGGCTTCCATGATGACATTTATTTAAATGTATACCAAGATCATATAAGGCTCTTTCAAAGGTGTTTGGGTTGTGGCGGGGCTTGGTTTGACTGGTTTGTGTATGAGTGTGCTCTATCAGTTTGGTGGATTGGATGCATTTCTGTGTATATTAGTCATGTCATCTTTACTGTGTGACATTCTTCCCTCTTGGTCTGACTTGCTGGCATAATGGTCACATTCGTAAACCATTTGGTCAGAACATGGTCATTATATTTGAGCAGGAAATATACATCCAATAAACATGGTGCAGGACTGTGATGCTGCAGGTGGAGCAGCCAATTCCTGGATTCAGACATAATCATATCATATATAATGCAAATAAGCATTGATAAATAGCAATAAATAGCCCCCCGCATACTGCAGGTACTAAAGGAGAAAAAAGAATCCACTTACTGTCAAGGCTCACTGTTAGAATTCAAATTCAAGTCCAATTAATTTCTTACGGCACCAGCATTGACCCCACCAACGCCTCCCATCCAACCAGGAAGTCTACCTTCGTCTTGAAGCTAATGAGCACCAGCAGCAGTGCCGTGGGTGGGAGGTGCGAGGTGTCAGTTCGGCACAACATCACTAATGTCATGTTCTATGCAGGCTTAAACATGCAGTATGTCGCCTGACAAATCCTTTCTCCTCAGGCTGCTTCAGGGAGTGATGAAGGACCTGAGCAGTCCTCAATCAGTGTTCATTTTACAGCATTTGTCCTGTCTCCTTTTCAGCACATTCATCCTGCAAAATTAGGTTTCATGTGCAAAGAAAATATATATATATATATATGTAGAGGAAAAAATATCTCAAAGCTGTTTCATCTGAGCTTTAAAGCTACACAAACTGAGCCAGACAGGGTTGTTCCTGGTGACATATCAATTCCTTTGATTGCACTGACCATGAAAAACTCCTGCAACATCAAGTCACCTTGGACCTTTGCCCATACCCTCCCCTGCCTTTCTTTTTTTTAAACAGCATAAGCATTTGGTCGGAAGAAAGCAGACAGAAAGTGGCATCTGCAATACGTGATTGGGTATTACACAAGGCTGATGTCATGTTGGGTTTAGAGAAAATACCAGCGAGTGTCCTTGCTTTTATGCATCACTAAGCTACGGAAATATATGCAGACCTAGCTTCTGTCCAGATAATTTATTCCAAATATGTGGTTATAATGGAAATATTTGTCATCGGGTTAATATGTAATCAACTTTATGGTATTTCTGTTTCTTTTTTATTCAGTTAAAATAGTATTACAAGGTGTTCTGGTGAGGCAACAGTGAGTTAAAAGTTCTTACTCAAACAAATAAAACAAGTACAGTTGCATTTTAAGATAAATTATGTTCATAAGAATGGTAGAGAAGTAAACAGATTAGTATTGAATTTTAATGGGAGAGCTATGGTACAATATAAAAAAGTCAACTTTAAAAAACTTTTTATGAACATAAACTTAAAGTATTATTTAAAGCCCCTGAGATCACTCTGTGGTCTCTAGCATGGAAAATGAGAACACAACCTAGTAGGTATATAAAGCACCAATACAACATTATATATACTGTACTCCCTGTCAACTCTAAAGTTTCCTGCAGTCATTTATAGGATAGGTCTGACTTGCCTGAGTATTAGAAAAGAACTAAATTTGGTTTCCCCCCTTAAAAAGAAACTGTTCACATCTTTTGGACCAGATCTGCTAGCTGAGAAATAACCACAGTTTCATTTAAGGAGTCGAGAAGAGAGATTCCCCGCTCGTGTGAATTGAAGCCTAACTGAAGAACTCTCCGAATCAAAGGTGTTTTCACCAGTGATGAAAAAAAAAGTGACAAGAAGAATCTAATGAGATACTCCTGACATCAAAAGAAACCTTAAGCTGAAGGATGAGACGTCAGAATACAAACTTAAAAAGAATCTTGTCTTAAAATGATATATGCACCTTTTGACAAGAAAGCACCTGTGCTTACATCATGGCTGCACTGAAAGAGAGACTATTTTGCAATGTGGTGAACATGATCAGATCTCTTGAGCCTTCAGTCTGAAGATAATCTTCCCATTTCAGTATCTGTATAGGCATTATGTATTGGTGTTAATGTATACACTTTGTAGCAGATGTTCTCTAACTAATTACACTATATCACAGCTGCCAGATGATCTTGAGGGTGCATTTGCTGTATTTCCAACAGCTTTTCAGGGTATTCTCATTCACCATTTGTATGTATATCAGTGAAAAGTAATGCACCACATTTTGTCTATAACCTACATGATCATGAGCCAGTGATTTGTGTTTAACCCAGGTAATCGAGAAGGCTGCGATCACGTGAAAAATGCGCAGACAAGAGTAAAGAAGGAAGTAGTTTGCATACGAAAGCAGGTTGGGGTGGTGGATTGGTCACAAAACACAGGACTTTCTGCCAAGACATCTCGGTCTCACTCTGAAGTCGTGAAGTCCGGCGCTTCGGCAGTGACTTGCGGCGTCAGATAGTGATGAAAAAAGCTGTCCTTTAATGTTAGCATGATACACGGCCAGTCGGCGAGACAAGAACAAAAGTTAAGGCAGCGAAAGTCCAAGTAGGGTAGGCGGTAGGGGTGGTGGATGGGTCCAACAAACTGACTTTCATGAGGAGAGTGGTGTTTGCATCCTGTAACCCTAACCCAAGCCAAACCCTGTTCTTTTTTCCTGAATCTAACCATGTGTTTTTGTTGCCTAAACCCAACCACATGCGTTACTTGTAGTACGTTTATTTTGAAAGAGAACGTATGGAAACAGTAACTTTCCTGTGAAAACGGAAGTGTATTTTGAAAGAAGACAATGCATGTAACAGGCAGAACACAGTGTCCCAGAACGTCAACAACCAACACACCCAGGGTACCTTGCATGTTGTATCTGGACATGGAAAGTCCAACCAAACATCAATATGTGACGAGGTCGGAGTGAGAATGTGTTGGCATTGTACGTTTCTGCAAACCACAATTTCGGTACATACCTATCACATCAACGTTTTAAATGTGACGTGATATATGACCTGACTTTGTCAACGGCAGGCTGAGGGAATGGTAGAGGCTGTGACACCGAAGCAAGACACCTGTGACAAGGTCTGAGTGAGAATGTGTTGGCCAAGATGCTGGTGTTTGGAACTGCATGAACCAACCCAAGTGAACTTAGAGTGATTCTAAAGGCCCATTTATGCTCCCTTTATGTACGAAAATGTATACGTCCATTTCAAACGATGTTACCGTCACTGCCCACATACTTCCATACGCCCTTTACATTGGCGTGGATGTTAACCAATATATCCACTAGGGGACAGCCCAGAGTCAAAAGTTTATGCCAACAACAAACTCAAAAACAAACATGGCAACTGTGGAGGAGATATTGATAATGTACCTCTTGCATAAAAGACAAAACAGAGGCAGCGTTGTAGGAGGCGGCGGTCGGTGAGGCTGTTATATACATCGCGACTGGAGGACGGAGAATTCTTTTCTCTTGTACTAGTACTTTCTTCTTCGTGTCTCACTAGAGCTACATATCGGGTAGTGACAGCAACACTGCCCCCATGGTTTCCGGTGGTACTGCTCCGTTTAGCCCGTATCCGTAAGCTTTATGGAAACGTGCAGAAATACGGATGAAATGAACGCGGAGCACAGACAGAAGGCTCCATCCGTATCCGGATCCGGAGTTAACGTTGAGCATAAATGGGCCTTAAGGTACGCTGTCATCATGTCTCTTTAACTAAACCGAACCTACTTTACTTCACTTGCCGAAACATGAGAGCGCCCAACCGTGTTTCTTTTCCTAAACCTTCGTAACTTTATGTTATGTATGTAACGCCATTCGTGGGCCACAAATTTCTCAAATATGCACAAACTGTTGTATTTGTATAATTGTAAGATATCACACAAACCAATGTATGAGTATACCTTGGGCTTTTTGGCCACCAAACATGGTTGTTGTTTTAGCGATCTGCCGCTGTGTTTCCACCAGGGTAGCACCACAAAAACTGTTTAGTTTAAGCCCAAACATGATCTTCTTCTAACCATAACCAAGTAGTTTTTGTACCTGAATATAACCAGACATTAACCACATTGTAGTTAAAATGTAAAGAAACAGAGGTTTTAATGTAACTGCTACTTAATAACACACAAATGTGATGTATCCGCGGTTTGCAGGAATGTACAATGCCAACATATTTCTGGTGATTGGTTTGACCATCTATATTAAAAACAATTGCTGGCTGAGCTTTTGTGCCATTAGTACTCAATGAATGTGGAAAAGCAGGCTTTTAAATCACCCCCTAAAACTAACCTTTACAGACCTGCTTTCATGTTTTTATCCATAAATAACTCCTCTTGACCTTTTTTTTTGCTTTGTGTGCATTGTTTTTGCTTTATTGATGTTGTTTCTTATTTATTCATTTTGAAAGCACTCTGTGGCAGCTTGGAAAAGTGCAATGGAAATAACGATAAGCCGTCTTATTAATACAGCCTCTGATCTTTTCACACAACATAAAAGCCCTGTTCCTTTGTTGTTTTTCCTCTAAGTTAATTTCCTTAACATTTAGGAGTCCATGTGTCAAAGAGGAGTGCTTTCAACTTTCATGATGGAACGGGCGGATGGACAGGATGATTGAGATGGAGCTCACATCATTTCACTGGAAAATATAAACTCTAACTTTTCCCGCAAGAAATAATGATATCAGGGTCAGAAAGGGAACTGTGCACCATGCAGTGTCGGCAAAGTGTGTTTAGCAGTTGGAAAGCATGCTGAAATACAAATCATTATTTCTTCCTGCAGTGTTAGGGTGTCCTTCACACTGTCATTATTTTTCAAGAGGAAAGTACACACACGAGGTTTTAAATGTAAAGCTTGTTATTGCGCTCACTCAGTGACATCAGAGGGCGTCTCAGTGTCCAAATCGGAAGCAAATGCAGCTCTTTGTTTTACAATCTGTACATGAAGAGTTTATGTGCACAACTGCAAGTCAGCCTGTTTTTCCCCTCATCATTTATGGAGAGAAAAATTAGTTTTCACAACTGCTGAGGATAACCCTGTTTGTATTCCTCAGAGAGGCCAGATCCCTCCTCCTCCTCCACACCATTTACAGTTCTCAGAGTCCTCCACATAATTTTCGGAGATATTTGGTTCCTCCTACGTCCAATTTGCAGCATCACCAGATTCCTCTCATTAAGATCTGTCCAGTCCTTCATTTACATTTTCATAAATGCTGATTTCATAAATAAGCAGTGGTTTTACAAATTTACAATTTTGCAACCTACTGTAGATACAGAGTTGTTAGACACACACAAATGCAGAATCCAAAAGCTGCTCACATCGTCCGGATACCTCTCTGTCTCAGGACATGCTTCCCTATACAGCAGTTGTCTACGTTACGTCCTCAGCATGAACAGAATGGATTTTTACCATTGATCTGTATTTTCCAACCCATCTGTTAGTACAGATGTCTGTCAGCTTGTAGCACAGTGAATACAGACCCTGTCCTCCAACAAGCAGCACACAGGTGCACCAGAAAGGATATGCACCCTGCTAAAGTGTCCTTGAGCAAGATATTGAATCCCTACCAGCAGGTCTGCGCAGCTTTAAGTGACCTCCTTTGTCACCCTGTGGGCGGTGAAAGTGTTAATGTCAAATTTGGTGTACTTGTGTTATCCAGTAGATAGATGGTGATGGTAATTTCTTTCAAATTGTTGTGATGGTGTGCTATGCAAGAATTAAACAGCAGGAGCGAAACAGGGAAGCACAATCCCAATGGCCAATTATTTCGACACTGCAGAGATGCTCCTGTTGCCCAAAAATGGAACTTTTGATGAAAAATGCATGGGTCCACGGAAGAGAGGAATCAAATGCACAACAAACTGTTTCCAAGACGACGCAGACATTGCATGATTTTATACATGGATATAATCTGATAAATGACACACAGCTGGAATGTTTTTAACTATTGATGCGGCGCCTTTTTTCAGAGTACTTCAGCTTTTTTGTGCAGTCGCTCTGAGCGCTACAAGTTGACCATCTTTAAACGTAGTGCTGGTGTCCTCACTGCTGCTCCTTTGGTGTCGATCCCAAGCTGTGTGATGTGTCAAGCGGGATTTATACTCTACACTCTACAACGTCAGCTATGCAGACCTGTCTATTTTTGTGAGCTGAAACCATTTCCCTCTGTAGAAACGAAGCTTTTATTTACTTTAATTTCACAGATAGGAAACAATAAATTGTGAAGACAATAAAGCCCTCTCGAAATAGTATTCTAAGTCTTGTGTGCGATTTATCCTGGCTTCATATGAGCAGAGGAAAAGTCCGCTAGCCACTAGGCTAATTTATACAATGTAAAATGCCATAGACTTGTGCTAAAAACATTAGCATGTTGTATTTGTGGGGAAAACGTGTCCAGATAAAGACAAATGTTTGTCTGTGAATGCTGCGAGTTATAGTAAAGTTGATTTGTGTACTTGTGTTTGAAATTGTCTCTATTAAGCCATGTTTAATGTGTGTTTTGAATCAATTAAACTTAACAGCACTTAACAGAAACTCCACCGCCGACAATTTTTTTTGAAGTGTAACTGCAGAGTGACACAGACACACCGCCGCACAAGTATAAATGCTCACAGCATAGGCCATGTGAGTAGGCTACGGTGTCTGCTCTGCATAGACCCGACACACAAGTATAAATCCTGCCTCAGTCAGAAACTACGATAACAATGACAGAAAAACCCATCTGTGGGAGCAGGTTGGCCGGACACTGAATGCTGCTGGTGAGCATTGCTGGTGCTTTTATCACTGTACGCATTGCAAGCTTGTTGTTAACTGTATAGTGAAGCCTCTGTTAATGTCACATTAGCTACATAGCTAATTGTCAAAGCATTGTTTTTCATAGAAACAAAACCTGTATGTAGTGTGTCATTAAAAGAGTGCTGGGAGTGTTTTTTTTTCTTTCTTCTTTTGTATGAATTGCTGGGATGAAGGGCTCGCCCTGCCACTGCTTTTCTGCCAAAGAAAAAGCACTATGTGGTCATATGCCCTCAGATATTATAAATCCATAGGCCAATCAGGAAAATAAAAACAAGAAAAAGTTAAATGTTAAAATTGCCTTAAAATATAATGCAAAAAAGGCAACTTGAATAATCAGTATAGACAGTGGGAGCAGAGGACCTATCCTATATAATTCCTCCATTACAGAGAACATAGCAGCTGAGTTGTAGCTGATCTACTAAAAGTGACAAATGATCTTGTTTTAGTGTCGGTTAAAGGTCTTTTCTGGAGCTACATGATCTCAACACTGCGTTTGATACTAAATCACAAGATCTTAATTGGACATCGGAGAGTGTTTCATGGTTTTACAGACACAGCTCCTAATTCTCTCAGACCGACACTCCTCTGATGCCTTTGGGCTTTTCCACGTCCTTGTTAGCGCAGTTAGGGAATGAAATATGTTATGCTTCCATCATAAGTAGTCGTTTTAAGCCACTTTGATTTTTACCCATATGCTCCATTCAGTATCATAATGCCTGCTTTTTATTATGCTGATGAAACACAGGTGTATGTATAGCACTTTGTAAGATGAACTATAGTGTGGGCAGCAGAGGTGTATTTTCTTGAAGCTGGAACCTCTCCAGCATAAACCTCATACACATAAATGGAAAAAGATGATCCTTTTTCAGTGCACTGCTTGCAAAACAGACATTTCTGACGCGCACGGTTTCTGCGGGACGCTGACAATATGACGGTAATAATTTCTGACTCTTAGACAGCGTGCAGGCTCGATGCAGAAGAGCTTGATTGAATGAGCCTAATTATGCAGCAGTAGGTAATCTATCCTCATTACCACAGGCATCCCTCACATGGCCTTGGCTCCATAATTATTACGTGTATTTAATCCCCACTTTGAGTGCTCCACCTGAGTGTCCCCTCCGTGCGTGGTGTTAAGTAGGAATAGGTGTGAAACGGAGTACAGCAGCATCAAACAGAAGAAAGATGAAATGGAGCTCCGAGCAAAAGCTTGAGGGTTGTTTTTGATCCCCCCTCGGAGGCCTTAAAAGGAGTAATAAATGTCCCACTTTGCTTGCCCTACGTCAGATATGCTTATCTGATAGCAAGGTGGAAGTTCCAGAGTGACACGGCGATGTGAGCAGTGGCCAAACATGAAGAAAAGGAGGCTCCGCTGTGACACACACGCTGTTGTGGTGTCAAAATGACTGTCCAGATTAGTTACATAAACCCTGACAAAGTACGCCCAGGCAACATTTGAAAAGATTTTGAAACTGACCAAAAAGAAGCTTTCATGATTCACTAAATCTCCCTCTCTCACCCAATGAGCCAAACAATAGTCGGTGACGTCAGCCTGAGATTAATTCCTCAATTTCCCTTACTGATAATTAGCTTCTAACAGACTGACCATTCTATTTCATTTCTGATTAAAAATGGGTCCCTCAACTGCCACTCGGATGTTAATTGATGTCACTTATTCACAGCCTGATAATTTGGCCAATGGGCTGTTAAAGTTTGGAAAACTGGCTTCCTGAGATGCTTTTTTGGTGTGAGCGAAGGTTACAGCAAGTGGGTGACACTCCAGAATCAGCATGGTATCTTTCTTAAATCTGAATAACTTCTTTGTCTGTTTGCTGTTTGTAATAAAGTTTTTATTTATGGTGTTTCAAAATTTGAAGTGGTGGGAAAATAAATTGCATTTTGCACACGGTGCACGAGTTTGTTACCACTTTGTAAGGAGTAAGGGTGCTTTCAGACCTAGAGTTGTCTTGCTTTGGTCGGGGACTAATTTTGCTCCAAAGTTGCACAATTGCCTAGAGTTGGTTCGTGTTCTCACGGCAGTATTTACAAGCGGACCAGATCAAATGCCTTGTGCGAGAAAGCTGCTCTAGATTGGTCAGAATTTCCATGTGACAAAAATCCAGGAAGTAAACCAAACGCTGAAGAAGAGTACACTTGCAAGATAAATGTGACACTTTCTAATGTCACAATGGAGGGACAACTACGCAGGTTGATTTTAGCACTGCTCATCGTGGACTATATTGCTGTCATTGTTCATTTTAGTCAAAGCATACAGTTTGAAAACGAGGCGCGGCTCCAACTAGAAAACAATGTTTTGATGCATTGGATGTGCTGAATGTGCATATTAAGGCAGTACAGGAGGAGGTGCACATTAATAATCCTCCAGGACTGTAACATGCTCATGTTTAACCCAAACAATGTGTCATGTGACTGCAGTTGGTTCGGATCGAGGTTGAAACATGTTCTCACCACAAACGAACCGCACCAGAGTTCGTTTGTAACCGGACTGAGACCACCTCCTCAAGAAGGTCTGGGTCTGGTTGTTGTGGTGCGCACCCAAGTGCGATAGCTGTGTTCACACCTGCCCAAACAAACTGCACTTAGGGGGGCAAACAAACTCGAGTTCGATTGACACGAACCAAACAGGGTAAGTGTGAGAGCACCCAAAGAATACCCTGTTCCAACTTTTAAACTTAATGTGGAGGAAAAAAAAAGTTGAATAATGGTATTAAATGGCTGAATCTGAATCGACTGACCTAATCAGGTTTACTCAACATGTAAAAATAAGCCTGTTTTCATTTGGATTTGAAAAAAACCCAAGGAGAAAAAACTTGAAATATTGCAAAAAAAGTTTACTCATGCGCAAAATGTATAAGTTTGTGTATTGATAAAAGCAAAAAGTGCAGTGGGAATAGATTTGGTATTGCAGTTTTTCTTTCAGTGAGTTTGTAATGCTGTTGAAAATTGAATTTGAGACTACTATCAGTTGTAGCACAATTTTACTCTGCAGTGGATTAATGGCATCTGACTTGAGAATTAGCGCCACCAACTGTTTATCTTGATGAACCTCCTAATATCAACATGGAAACACTGATTAATTAGTGTTTTTTCTTTAGTTGACTGTCTGAAAATTCAGTCAAAACCAGCTTTTGTTCATCAGCATTACTTACATTTTGGGGCTGCCTTAAGTCAGCAGCCAGCCTGCCTCTGATGTGTCCTTGTGTGAAAAGAGTTTTAATGAACTTAAGTCTCAAGTCCAAACAAAATGTACTAAATGGGTCATAAATAATTAAAACACCACTGGGCTCAGTTCATATTGAGTTCAATCTGTTAGGGAAGGGATTTATTTAAAATAAAATTAATTAAAGAAATATTAATTAGGAACATATCAAAGCAGTGTGCTGGAATTTACTGAACTGAACTGAAACTGTGTTGAGTCAGGCCTTTAATGACGGGGACAGTACCTCTTCTCAGGCTTGGTAACAGTCGGCAGTTTGTCATCAGTGAAGACTGAGTTGAGGGCCCGGTGTAATCTCTGGAAAACAGGCAACACATTAGCTGTCACATGTTTACTGTAAATAAGTAGTAAGTAATTAATCTGAACCACAGTTCACCTCTTCTGGTGTACTGTGGTTCTTCACCTCATGACTGAAAGGTTGCTTCACTGTGTTGGACATGTGTGTGTATGTGTGTGAGTTCAGTACCTGGCTTGTGTGCAGCCAGTATTTGAAGCGTGGCTCCTTGACCCTGGGGATCACCAGCTTGTACACAATGTGTTCCGCTATCGTGGTCAGTAGAGATAAGGCCACGCCCACGCAGAGCATCACAAACAGACCGGAGAAATGTTTTATACCCATCTGCAGCGTCTGGAGAAGGGAAGAAAGTGGAAGGAGAAAGAAGGAGACACAGAGAGGAAGAGGTCAGGGATGCGTATCTGTTGCTTCTGATGGAGAAGTCTGAAAAATTCTCTCTGGGAAGTACAATGATAAGTCCGTCAGAATCTTTACAACTTAGACATTTATGTTTGATAAATATGGCTGCAACTAACAATTACTTCCAATGTTGTTTTTAATCATCTAAAGGTGAGGTTGCAGATTGCAATCAATTGAATACACCTCCGCTCAGCCTGCATGTGGCCTTCAGGTAACATAAGATTTCAAAGGGCCCTTTTAAGAGCCAGTGTTTGGTTTGTCCATTCTGGGCTACTGTAGAAACATAGCGATGAAACGTGGCGATCTCCATGAAAGAGGATCCATTCACTATGTAGATATAAAGAATCCTCGTGTAAAGAAAACACGCCGATTCTAAGTTTCAGGTGATTCTACACTGAAAAAAACATAGTGATTATATAATATTCCCTTTCTGCTATCATATCCTCTTGGATGCTACACACTGGGCCTTTCATGGCCGTGGCCAAAGGCGTTATATTTTCGGGTTGTCCATCCGTCAGTCCCATTCTCGTGAACGCAATATCTCAGGATTGCCTTCAGGGGATTCCTTCACATTTGACACAAATATCCACCTAGACTCAAGAATGAAGTGATTAGTTTTTGGTGGTCAAAGGGCAAAGGTCAAGGTCACTGTGACCTTGTTTGGCTCATCCTTGTGAATGTGACATCTCAAGAATGCCTTGGGGAATTATCTTCAATTTTTGCACAAATATCCACTTTGGGTCAAGGATGAAGTAATCAGAATTTGTGGTCAAAGGTCAAGGTCACTGTGACCGCATTTGTCTCACAATTGCAATATCTCAAGAATGCACTGAGGGATTTTCTCCAAATTTGGCACAAACATTCACTTTGGGTAAATGATGAACTAATAAGAATTTGGTGTTTATTCTCATAAACACAATATTACCGTGTTACTGTGACCTTGCATCCACCTCATTCTTGTGTACACAATCTCTGTAGAACACCCCAGGAGAATTTCTCTAAACTTGGCACACACGTCCACTTGGACTCGAGAATAAGCTGATTATATTTTAGTGGTCAAAGGTCAAGGTCACTGAGATCTCACAAAACACGTTTTTGGCCATGACTCAGGAATTACTTAGTTAATTATGACAAAATTTCACACAAATGTCTAGCAGGATAAAAATGATGAAGTGATGATATTTTATATCCAAAAGGTCAAAGGTCAACATCACTGTGACATCATAATGTTCTGCGAAACACTTTTCTGACCATTACTCAGCGTCATAACTCAAGAACAGAAGGGGAAATACTTGGTTAGATATAGAATTGGTGACACTGATCTTATGTGTCCACCTTGAAACTATGATTGTATAGATCTTCTGTGCTGCCAGAGGGAAGATGTGTGTGAAGCATCCATGTTGCAACTAGATGTATTCACGGAGGCAAGGTGGTAACTCTAGTTTTTCTTATGTTATATTGCTTTATGCAATCCACTGTCGTTTATAACTTGTGTTTTGTGTTTAATGTCATAAAAAATTATTAACTGAGAACAATATAAAACTGTTTGTGTTTGGGCATCCTTATCTTATAAAAGCAGATGTTTTCAGTAGTAGGCGTGGCAGCAGCTTTCGGGTGGTGTATGCGAAATTGTTTCTCCAGCTAATACTTTAATGATAACACTGGTGTAATTGTATTTTTCTTTGCCTCTATTTTCCATGAAATGTGCGAACCCGTTGATGTAGTCAAAAGTTTCTACAGTGCACTGTCTCTATTACAGCGAGTTTGGCCGACCTCCCAGAAGTCATCGGCTCCCATTCTTTTCAAAATTCCATTAAAAACAGCTCGCATAGACAAAACGCTGCATTGACAAATGTAATGCATCATGTATTTTTTTTTTCTTCCCGTAGCTTGACTTTATAACGCCGCAATCACTGCAGCTGCAGTTGTAAAAGCTTTCTATAAAAAAAATGAGTGGGAGAAGACTATTGCTCAGGTTTGCTTTCAACTCTGTTTTCACTCCTATCAGAGGTAAACAAACAAAAAAGCCTGATAACTGAATAAGTAACAGCATTACAAAGTCGGTAAAGAGAAACCTGCAATGCCTGTGTGCAGGACTTAAATCAGTGTTTCTTTTTCAAAGCATTGGACATCTGAATCAAGATACCACCTCCCCTCAGCTGCTCCTCCTGGAAAAAATAAAGCACGAGTTTCATTTTAAATCACTGTGAGATTTTTACTATTTTCAGATTTTCCTGAAATCCTGCTCCTGAGAAAACCCCTCAGATTGTCTCTCTCTGGGATACCACACGTCTCACTAAGATTAGGATTGTTTCCCCCTCACATCTTAATCGGCACTTGTTCTATTCTAAATGTATCACTTAGGAGAAAACCTCTCCGAGATGAGCCTGCAAGCGCGGCCATCTCCTTTTGTGATATCACCCTTTTCTTAATTGAGCGCCTGTTGCAGTTAGCGCAGATGCACATCGACATATGAATCTCTTCACTGCTGAGTATGGAACAGCTTGTGATACAGCAGCGGCTGCAATGATTGCCTTATAAAGTCACGCTAGTGGAAAAAAATACATGATGGATTAAATCTGTCATTGCAGTATTGTGACTCTGGCGAGCTGGCCGTAATGAAATTTTGCAGAGTGGGAGCCGATGATTTCTGGGAGGTCGGGCAATACAGACACGAGTCACATTTGACTGCTGGGGAAGACATTTTCAACTTAGGGAAATATACAGTTACAGTGGTATTTTCTCTACAACAGTAAGACGAGCTTACTGAGGTTACATGACATTAATCTAATCTAATACTTAGCTCCAGTGTGTACAAAGCTGTGTAACTTATTGTGTATTAACCAACTCCAAGGCTCCCCACAGTTTTTGGGATTCCTTGGATCAGCACATTTAAGCACATATTCTATATTCTAGTTCTGGCGACACACACTTCCTGTCTCTTTTCACTTCAAGCAATCATACAGAACAATTCACATTGATCTTCATAACTCCGCTGTTTTTTCCACCGTCTTTGGTTCACTCTCACTCATTGATTAGTTGCATACATTTGCTGCAAAAATCTATGCATAACTTCAATGAAGCACATGGCGCTCATCATCTTCATCCCTTTGATCACAATTTATTTCTCCGTAATGTTAAGTTTGGCCCTCTTAATGTTAGGTAATTGAATAATATGTCATTTATTGGTATTGATTTTATTACTTCGAATGGGATCAACTTCTTTTGGGTGACAGAGAGCTGGACGGGTGCCAGGGTGTTTGGCTGCCATTGCTGAGGCCAATCCATCAGGTTTTTTTCATCTTTTCAGGATCCCAGGCCCGCTGCTGCTGCTGCTGCTGCTGCGGGTGGTGTAACAGTCATTCATCGGAATAAAAGATTGGAAGAAAAAAAAATGCTGAGCAAGACTAAACTGAGCCAGCCTTGTCAGTAATTCACATTGCTTATATCTCATGAATTTCCTTCTGATTTTGTCCAGTGTTCAATTTGACAGCATATTGTAACCATGCCAAAACATCCTCCTCTGGGTGACACGTGGGGCCACCTAAGGCACCACCCAGAGAGCGGTGTTGAACATAAGAGAAAATTGTGTAGAGGAGTGTGTGTGGAGAGCATTAGAGTGAGACAAAATGAAACGAGAAAACCCAGAAGACGATGAAATTGGTAAATTTGCACATACCGCAATCCTTTGTTTTTCATTACTTAGTTAAGTATGTTGATTTCTCGTTAGCTCTTGTTTTTGTTCTTAATAAATGCAATAAATATAAATATTATTACACTGCTCAAAAAATTAAGGGAACACTTGAATCACACATCAGATCTTGATGAAGGAATTATTCAAGTTGAAAATCTTTGCTGAAGTGTGCTGTATAATTCAACCTACTGCGGGCTGGATTCAAAATCACACTGAAAATCTCCTTCCAGGATCTCCTCCCAGACCTGGATCAGGGCATCAGTGATCTCCTGGACAGTCTGTGGTCGTACTTGGTGGCGTTGGATGCAACGATACATAACATCCCATAGGTGCTCAATTGGATTTAGTCAGGGGGGGACGAGAGGGCCAGTCAATCGCATCAGTGCCTTTGTCATCCAGGAACTGCCTACACACTGGCCACATGAGGCCAGGCACTGTCCTGCACCAGGAGGAACCCAGGGCCCTCTGCACCAGGAGGAACCCATGGCCCACTGCACCAGCGTAAGGTCTGACAATCACTTTCATCCCGGTACCTAACAGCAGTCAGGGTACTGTTGGCTATAGCAGGGAGGTCTGTGCGACCCTCCAAGGATCTGCCTCCCCAGACCATCACTGACCCACCACCAAACCAGTCATGCTGGATGACAGCAGCATAACTTTCACCACGGCGTCTCCAGATTCTTTCATACCTGTCACTTGTGCTCAGTGTGAACCTACCCTCATCTGTGAAGAGAACAGGACGCCAATGGCCGACCTACCAATTCTGGTGTTCTCTGGCGAATGCTAATTGAAATAAACAGTGCTGGGCTGTGAGCACACGTCCCACTAGAGGACATCAGGCCCTCATGCCCCCCTCATGGAGTCTGTTTCTGACAGTTTGGTCAGAAACATGCACACCAGTAGCCTGCTGGAGGTCATTTTGTAGGGCTCTGGCAGTGCTCCTCCTGTCCCTCCTCACACAAAGGAGCAGATACCGGTCCGGCTGCTGGGTTGATGCCCTTCTACGGCCATGTCCAGCTCTACTCATTTAACGGCCGGTCTCCTGGTATCTCCTCCATGCTCTTGACACTGTGCTGGGAGACATAGCAAACCTTCTTGCAACTGACGTATGGATGTGCCATCCTGGAGGAGCTGGACTACCTGTGCAACCTGATTGGGCTGCAGGTACCACCTCATACTACCAGTAGTGACAAGGACACTAGCAGAACACAAAACTAGAGAAGAATCAGTCAGGAAGGAAAAGAGAGAGCAACTGTCTGTGACCACCACATGTTCCCTTTTTGGGGGTTGTCTTGCTTTTGTCTCTCCATTGCACCTGTTGTCACTTTTGTTTGCACCAAAGCAGGTGAAACTGAATCACAATTACTTGTACTTCCTAAATAGACAGATTGATATCCCTAATGTTTAACTAACTTGGTGTTACAGTGTGGCGTTCCATTAATTATTTTGAGCAGTGTATTATCATTATTATTATTATGATTCACAAAATGTTTTTGGGGGGTGGGGGGCCCAGGGAAACCTAGCCTAGGGTGCCAAATGTGCTAGGACTGGCAGTGCAAAACACGCTACTCAGTTTAGGTTGATTCAATTTAATGATACATATTCTACGTAACTTATACAACTTTATCTCTAATATAAGAACTAGATGTATGCACATGGTTGTCACACTGATTTCTGCATGACACCTGACTGATATACTGTAGCTATATGTAAAATTAAATGACACAGGTGAAGCAAAAATACTGGTCAAGCAGCTTTCTCTGCTGTCAGCGGAGGCAGGTGGAGGCATGATGCTGCAAAATGAAATGTACCTGGAGCAATTTAAATGTCTGCAGCTGTAGATAGCATCTGCAACACGTCTAGCTGTTACACAGAGAAAAATGGTTCACTTCAATGACACTGAATCTGTTGCACTGCAGTGCACTACTTCTGCTGCTCGTAGGAGACTCAGAGGACGGTGATTTACATTTATGTATTAGGTGTTTAGGTGATGCTGTCATTCAAAGGCACACACCATGAGTGCTTCTTAATTAGACATCATAATGAGCAACCAGCAGGGGTTGAATGCCTTTGAACACGGAAGTGATGCACAGTTGCTCGGAAAAATAAATTATAAAAAAAGAAAAGCACAAATACAGGAAGATGACAGGGCAGAGGAGGGACATGAATTCCTTTTTTGAAGAAGGGAGTTTTTAATTCATGCCTGATAATAGGGAGTGTGCAGTCAGCACCGAGGTAGCAGCCACTTCTGGGGATACCAGAGTCACAGCTGGGTGGGGAGATGGCCAGACTGCCGAGAGAGCTTAAGTGCTTGGTAATAGCAGAACAGGATGGACCACGGGGCCTGGGCTGTTTAGGACTGAAGTTATGGGGACACAGCTCGGTTAGCAGCTGGAGGGTCAGGGGCCGGAGTCTGAATTAGTAAGGAGCAATTACTGTGCATGGGGGCTGTGGAGGCAGTGCATGGAAGTATTCAGAAAGCCAGCAAAAATGGTAAAATTAAGGAGAAAAGTTCTTGGTAAGGACGTAAAAACTTTAACTTGGTTTAGTGACAGGAAAGCTACTATGCAATTATAGTTTCAAGAACCAGAGATATAGTTTATTTAAGACAATAAATGTCTTTTCTACAGGTTGCCACTTATGTTTTACCCCCTTTACCTTCACAGTGACCTGAACGTTATCTATATGCAATGTCCTGTACTTACAGCATCATCAAATTCTAACACTGACTTATAAAGTTGCTGTGGCAAATGTGTCAGAAAACAATTGCTTATTGACACATCCAACGAAGGCTGAGCAACATTAGCATTCACTTAGAGTCACGTTTCTGCCCATCTAACAAATATATCAAGTTACCACTCTCAATTTGGTGTCCACTAAGTGGAAAACCGAAACAATGAGCCAGAGGACTCACAACGGAGGTACAGAGAGTTGTTACATAGAGATGATACACCATTTCATCTAGTTGCATTGTGTGATTGCAGGTTTTCAGAACATTGCAGGACAACGCATTGCAAGCAGTTGCATGTTTCAACTTGTTGTGTCACAAATCTTTGGTCTGAACAGGTATTTATAAGCAAGCGGTAACCTCCAGGGCTGAAAACTAAAGCCAATGCCGAAGTACCAGTAACTGCAGTTCCTGTTATGGCCACCTGAGGCTGGCTTCAAAAGTGAGTCAGTCTCCATACACAAAACTTTACCACAGAAATGAAGATGTTTACAGCCTGGTACAATAAATATTTTCAGTCTCTGTTACTATTTTCAACATCCATGACATTCATGGGTGTGGATTTTTTATATTACTCACCCATTTAAATTTGATTAAGGCTTAAAGTTAGGCATAATTAAGGACATGGCTGCTTTGAGTGACCGACTGTCTGCAATCATTGCCGCAGTCTATAAGTCAGATCCACTCAT
The DNA here is from genome assembly GCF_011397635.1 of Epinephelus fuscoguttatus. Taxonomy (NCBI): domain Eukaryota; kingdom Metazoa; phylum Chordata; class Actinopteri; order Perciformes; family Serranidae; genus Epinephelus; species Epinephelus fuscoguttatus. Next base: position 25,765,748 of record NC_064769.1, read on the forward strand.
TCCTCCTCAACAGCTCCACCCTTTTGTCCATATATGGTCACTTCTGGTTTCAAAAATCCAAGGTGGCGAGAGCCAAAATGCTGAACTCAAGGTCAGCTTTAAACTGGGTTATTTATCTTTGATGCGCTCGGCAGAGAATAAAACCTGTGATGCCAACTGAAACACCCTTTTATATTTGAGCCATACCGATGGCTGGTGATAGAAAGACACAACATGTCAAAACTCAACGTCTATCTAAATGCCTCCATCACACATCACAATACAGCAGCTGCTTTTGTTTGCAACAGGTGGTTCTGTTCCTACCTCAGTCACAGCGAAGCTGCGCTTCCCGCAGGGCACAACCTTGTACCATTTGTCATGCAGCGTGTCCATGAAGCCATCTGACTTGTACTGACTAACAAGCTCTGAGATGTTGGAGGTGAGAGGAGAGTTCTGAGGAAGGCCGATGCCATAGCCTGCCAACAGACATGAACACAAACACAGGCTGCAATTATTCCTCTGTGACACATCATTTTAACTTTCACCTCCATGTGCTGTAATTATGTTCTTTCACTGGTTTACAGCTGTGCACAGGAATATGGAAAATAACAGCTGATCAGAAAGAAGGGAGTCTTAGCAATTACTGTTTCACCATTTCTTATCAGAAGGCACCACTGTCATTCCTAAACAAAACAGGTACATAACATTGTAAGTAAATCGCAGAGTTTCTTAGCATGCCAGGAGAGTGTGACAAATTCAGCAATAGCCAATTACAGAAGTACCTCGCCTTGCTAGGAAGGACACTGGTTGATTTGTATTGTATCCTGAAGGCTTAAGGGTGCATTAAGTAATTAACAACAACACTGGAATCTGGGACTGTGGTGGCCTGTAATGGAAGCAGCCACCATGGGAACATTTTCACAGTGGGAGGAAGAAGCTTGCTAAATGGACCAGAGATTAACAGAAGACAGTGGAGGATCTAAGCTGTTGAAAGCAAGAAGATTAACTGCTGTGCAAATGTTGCGAGATTGGTATTGTTAAATCTAGAGCTGTCCTGAAATGCTCATGGTCAGTCTGTCTGCAGTCATGCAGAAAGACCTGTTATATTCTAGGGACAATTTAAAAAAAGACACATGTGTGAATACTGTTTTCAAGAACTGACTATTTTAATGTAACATTTTCTTAATCAACTAACACCCTCATCCCACATACTGTATATAAGTACTATTTTGTGACCAAATACTTTGTGTTGTAACGAGCTGTAATATGTTACCTTCTATAGCAAAGGGTTTCCCGACTGTTAGTGTTTTACAGTCTGCATCTATGGAGACCTCGTAGTCCAGCAGAGCTTTGTCCATGATGAATGCATCCAGTCTCTGAGGGTCAGCCCTGTAAACACACAGCAAGTAGATAGACTCAAGGTGCAATGCAAGTAGCAGATGTAGCAAAAAGGAATCACTCTTTTTGTGCGTGGGTTCTTGGCTGAGACAGTGAGAGCTCAGCTTCGATGAAAACAAACTATATTACTATATTCATCTAACACAACATGTCAGACTAATTAAATATTCTGGTGCCCACAAATTTTGCAAGCACTCATTTCCCAGGAGATGAGAGTGTTGACCTGAATGGTGCCTTTAAAGGGATAGTTCAGATAGTTCATATCAATTGTCAGTGTATTACTTACAGTAGAATGCAGTCAGTGCGTCCCCGGTTTGGAAAGGCAGGCATGAGTGTCATCACAGAAGCTACACTATGTACTGTTGTGGACGGGAACAGCTGTGTATTTTAGCAACCTAAAAAAGTCCCACCTAAAAAAGTGTTGTGTTCTATTAATAGGTACGATTCAAACAGAGCTAAGCCACTTTGTGGAGTACCTCAGGGCTCCATTCTTGGATCTCTATTGTTCTTGATTTATATAAATGACCTACCTAGGGTCTGCAAAAATGTACCACCTACATGAAAAATTTAGCACACTCATTCGAGAAGCAAATTAAGAGCTGTCATCTATTTCTAAATGGTTTCACAAACCATTTAGAAAAAAAACACCACAAACCCGCTCTCAATATAGAAAAACTGAACTTCATGATATTTATTAGTGGTTTCTTTGTTGTAAATTGTACATCTTTAACAATTTTGTATTACTTCTTAGTCTGGAACTCTTATTCAGTTATGCAATCTTCAAATGATTGTTGTTATTTAACAGGGGAGGTATCTTCATAAGCCATTTTTGGCTTCTAACCTTTCCTGCACAGTGTTTTATCTTTTAATTTCTTTTTCCTTTTTTTTCTACACATATATGTGCAACTAAACTAAGCTAAACTAAGTGTCTGCTTTATTTAAAATATTGTCACCGCTTTACCTTGATGTCAGACAGTCTTTCTGAAGGGGAACTGAACTGAAAGTGGAACTTATCTGTAGTCTTTTCAAAGTCAGACTTTATTGACAAAGACAGTAATATTACCTTGGTAAACACAGGAGCTGCTGGTCTGCTGCTGCCTTGATCACTTGGTTTGTTTGTGTTATAGTGTGACTTTGGTGTTTTAAAGAGTTAGTTTAGATTCTCCAAAGTCACACAAGAACACAGGAAACTACCGATCAAGGCACCAGTCGAGCCACAACTCTTGTGTTTTGTGTGGTAAAATTATTGTTTTTGTCAGTGGAGTCTGGTGGATTTCAAGGGAGTGATATAACAACTTCAGTTCCCTGTCGGAGAGGGTGGAAATATTCTAAATATGGTGTACACTCAACTGATATTTTGGTGGGACTTGGTGGGATCTGTTTTACTGCTAACCCCTCCACAGCAGTGCATTACTCAGCTTCTGTGGTGCTACCCCTGCCTGCTCTTCAGTCTTAGGGCACACTGCCTGCTACTGTATGTAGTATACTGACTAAGGATAAGCACCTCATACAATCCCACTTAAAAAAATCCAAACCATCCCTTTAAGTTTTATGACAATCTGATCAGTGGCATTTGAGGTGTTTTTGATGGATGACTGGAGAAATGAACAGATGGACTGGGACTGATCCATAGTCACTCTTCCAAATTTATTGTGTTGACAGATGTAACCATAGCACTACGAAGAATCTAACATCTTCTGGGATTTTTCGAGATTGACATTTTAAAGCAACCCTCCGGAAAATTAACCTTTAAAACCTCCTGAGACGCAAACTTAAATGAACCTTACTTTGTCATCTCACTTCTGCTCTGCTTCTCTGGGGCTTATTTTTTTTCTGTCTGTTTGTGTCCTCATGTCACATCTCTGACACACAGTGAGTGTAAAGAAAAAGGGAAGTGATATTTTCTCCTGTAGGTCTTGGATGTAAACTTTATATACTTTCACAGGTTTCATTTTAACATCCATCCATTTTCATCCACTTATCCGGTGGCTGGGTTGTGGGGGCAGCAGGCCAAGCAAAGCACCCCAGAACTTCATCTCCCCAGCAACACTTTCCAGCTCCTCCTGGGGGACCCCAAGGTGTTCCCAGGCCAGATGAGATATGTAATCCCTCCAGTATGTTCTGGGTCTCTCCTGGGGCCTTCTACCAGTTGGATGTTCCCGAAACACCTCTAACAGGAGGCACCCAGGAGGCATCCTGATCAGATGCCTGAACCATCTCCCCTTTCGATGCGAAGGAGCAGCGGCTCTACTCCGAGCTCCCTCCGAATGTCTGAGCTCCTTACCCTATCTCCAAGGCTGAGCCCAGCCACCCCATGGAGGAAACTCATTTGTATCCACCATCTCATTCTTTCGGTCACTACCCAGAGCTCATGACCATAGGTGAAGGTTGGGACATAGATGGATGAGTAAATCGAAAGCTTCGCCTTCTGGCTCAGCTCCCTCTTCACCACAGGAGTGACCATCATATACTTAATTTCCTGCATTCTAGTAGATTTTCTGTTCATCCATCTGTGCCTTTACTGCATCAGTTTATGATGTAAATATCTTTAATCCTGTCAGTCTTCAGCTATGGGACGCGTCCCCTGCTACCCCCCTAGAAATCTCCATCTATGGTCCAATAAATCGGTTGAAAGTGAAAAAACAAAACAAAAAAACTGACCTTAATGAATAAAGAACAAAAAGCCTGTGAGAATTTATAGTTTTGCTTTGTGCCTATGGGTGTTTTATAGGGCCTTTCAGATGGCACTTTACCACAATCACTGAAAATGGAATGTAAAGGATTCGACAAACCTCTCTCAGCCTTTTGCCTCATCTGAACTGCATATTTTCTGGTCTCTGTGGTTCTCCAATAATTTTACTGGCCATATACCAGTAAAATTACTGCCTGTCTGCCAGTTTCTGCCAATTTACTCCCATTCCTCACTCCAAGTCTGTTATACAAAGGTGAGATATTAATTCACAACACTCTCGGCGAGGCTTTTACAAATCAACGTGAAATGTCTTTACTGACAGGTACAGCCCACTGGGATACAAATGCTGCAAAGCCTTTTTCAAGATATTCTCTTTATTTTTTTTGCTTGTTATCAAGGACAGTGTTTGAAATCCTCCGCTATCTTCTACCCACAAGCTGGCTGTTCATTATTACAGGTTGAATTAGGTTACAGCTTACGTCCTTGGTTTTTCCACCACAGATGTTTTGATGTTATGTATTTTGTGATCAGAGCACTACCTTGAAATCAACCAATTACCTAACCAGTATGATTAAAACATGACGCCTTCCTGCATCATCCTCTTTGCAGCGATGCTTGTGAGAGTAGCTGAATCATGTATTTGCATCCGGATTGCATCAATGGGAAACTGTGCCGGTGACAGCAAGGGCACATTACTGTGGCATGGCTTTACTTAATACAAAGTGATGCGCGACACGGCAGTTCGGTTAATTTTGAGTCTCTGGGGTAGATCAGTAAGAGTCTTCACATCATGAAATAAGACCTGTTGTCACCCCAGGTTAAAAATACTCTCTAATAAAGTGTTCTGAGCTTGTCTTATGTGAGACTGTATTAAGACGTACAAAAGCAGCATTTCCAATATGTCTGCCACTTTAATAAGCCAGCCAAAATAGCCCAAGACAGTTGTGTGATGGCAGATAATGCTCCAGTCAGAGCACTTTCCCAAAATGCTCTAAGACAGGCTGCAGTTAGTGGTTGTTGCTTGTTTCAATTGCTGTGCTGAGACATGTTCATTAAGCTAAAACACTAAGGCCACACAGTGTGCAGGGATGGGAACCCAGAGTGCAAATGGGCCTCTAAATTTCAGTAAATTTCCTCTAGCTATGGTGTTATAGTCATCAGGGTGTATGGAATATTATATGGACTTGTCACAGGTTGAGGGAGAGGTTGCAGTCCAAAAACAAGTGACTGAGAACTGATGAGGAGAAGTGGATACAGGTGGTAGAGGTAGAAGGGAAAGGTCAGGTAACTGCAGGGCTGATTAGGAAAGTGAGAACAGGTGTGTAGATGGGCAGAGCAATCAGGTAATGGGGAAGTGTGAGTGAATCTTGGATGGAAGGAAAATGGCAATGAAGGAATAACGCTGGAGAGGAAGGACACAGACACAGACTGTGGGCCTTTCCCAAACCAGACTGTCCCTGATGGGGAGTGGAACTCTCTCACGACTCACTAAAGCACCCTTCAGGGTATAAATACTGTGGCAAGCTTCAGGACAAACTTTCCTCTCTCTGGCAGAAACAAGAACTGTCATAACTTTACGTAACTTGGAGAAAAATAAAATCTGAACTTTTTTTTTTTATATGATTACATTTTTTTCACTCTGTCATATACACACAGGCTTGAAATACACACACATGCACTAACAGGACCTATACATGCATTAAATGGAGAGGTGTCGGAGTAAGGGGGTGCCTCGGATGGGCGACCCCAGCAGTTGGGGGTTCGGTGGCTTGTTAAGGGGCACCTCTGCAGTGCCCAGAATGGTTGCTGAGGTTAAAAGATGTCTTTATTCGTCAGTGTCTGATGCTGAAAGTCACTGCCCAAGCGCCGGACACAACTTCGGAGTGAGACCGGGTTGCACACGGAACTTCCATTTGTATGCAGCATGACACTACTATCATCAAATCAAAATGTATAATGATCAAAAATTCTGTCAAGATCATGGTTCCAACCCAGTCAACAGAAGTAGCCATGGTATGTTTCAATAAACCACAGATATGATACATTTTTATGTTTTATATGTGGCAGGCGTTTATGTTTCCTTATGTTCCACTTTTCAATGTTATGTTGTGACAGTGAAGGAAAACATTATGTTTTGCCTTAAGATACCGGGTTTGGTTGCCAATAAATAAAGCTGGAAACGCCCCAGCACTTCATTAAAAACACCCACTTCTGTTTGTTGGTTCTTGAAAAGTGGTCTACTGCTGTCGGCTGTTTGGCAGCTGTCCTGCCTAGCTGTCACACCATCCACCATCCCCTCCTTCTTCTGATGACGAGCTCACTTTGGGAATGTTGATAGGATCGTATGAGATCTACAACCATAACTTATCCGTGGTTTGCAGGAATGTACAATGCCAGCATTTTAATCTGGTGACTTGGCTGATGATTCAAAGTACAATCCAAAATGACAGTTGAAGAAAATTAAAAGTCTTCTGTTTGTCCACTTCTAGCTGATGTTAAAGAAATATAATCACCAGAGAAGCAGTGCAGCTTTGCTTCGTTCAATCTGTGCAACAGCATGAACCAATACACCACCTTCAGCACCTGTTCTATGTATAAACGTAGCAATCCCAACATCAGGTTTTTTAGGACCAATCCGTGTATGTAATCTCAACATGGGGCTACTCCTGTCAGTGCAGTATGAATAGATGCATTGTACTACAACATGATTTAAGTGTCCATCATAGAGTAAGCGATAAATAATGCCTGGTCACCGTGGGAGTAAACCCTGAGCACCAAGTATTGAAATTTGCATGGTGGGCCGCGTGTACGCTGTCTTGTTCCCTCGTTGTAATTTTCTAAAGATGACATTTTTCCCTTGAACCCTCTAATCAGCAATAAGCTCAGTAGCAAAAAAACTTGTTTCATCCATTCAAATGGTGTCCTACCCAGCCTCGGCTGTGCATTCAGCTGCCTTTTCTCACTATATTCTGCTTTGCTCCACGGGGGATGCCAGTTGAATGTCGAAGCAGCTTAGGATGACAGCAATGGCAGGGTAAGGAGGAGGGTGAGATCTGAATGCAAACAGGCGGGCTCGGGTGGGGAATGACAGCAATTTCTTTCCCCTAAAATTTAGATTTTCTTAGGACATGTAGCTCACATTCCTTTCTTCCCCAAACTTGATTCAGTTTGTTTTTTCCACAAGGGATATCTGGTTGATTATCAGGTAACAGTGGTACCAGGGTCAGTTACAACTACCCTGAATGCACAATGTGTGTCTGCATGATGTATGTGGACTATACATTATGTAAAACATTGTCTTACTTGAGTTGATGTATGCCATCTGGTGTTGCTGGGACATTGTATCTCCTCATGTACTCGTGCATCTCAGGGAAACTCTTCTTGACGTAGTCCTCGGCGCTGCTTTCTCTCACTGTGGCGAATCGGAATCCCTGAGAGGGATGGTGCAACTGCAGGAAAGAAGAAAGCCAGATGTTACCCTTAGAATGCCTTCAAAAAGCATTAATATTGATTATTATTGATATTTTTTCCATTTTTGTCCGTTGTATCTCTTTTTTTTGCCTGGAATTTTCAATTCTCAGATGCAGAAGGAAAGCTCTTGTGAAACTTTAAAATGAGTCTTTGCTTTTCTTTTCTGACTCTTTATATCCCCTGCACCTGTGATTCAGAGCTGGTGAGTTGACATAGGGCCTATTACCTTACCCCATCTGTCGTTACAAAAGGTGGTTTAATTACAGAATCTATTTGCTGACTTTAAATTGAAAAGACTGCACTCTTCACAAGAAGGGCTCCTCCAAAATTTAGAATGTAGAATGTGCATCGGGGATGTTTTCAAAGAGAAAGTCCACAACAACCTGAACTTCGACTACACAGGTTGATTTTAGCGCTGCTCATCGTGGACTATATTGCTGTCATTGTTCATTTTAGTCAAACCATAGAAAACAATGTTTTGATGCATTGGATGTGCTGAATGTGCATATTAAGGCAGTACAGGAGGAGGTGCACATTAATAATCCTCCAGGACTGTAAATTGCTCATGTTTAACCCAAACAATGTGTCATGTGACTGCAGTTGGTTCAGATCGAGGTCGAAACACGTTCTCACCACAAACGAACCGCACCAGAGTTTGTTTGTAACCGGACTGAGACCACCTCTTCAAGAAGGTCTTGGTCCGGTTGTTCTGGTGTACACCCGAGTGCGATTGCTGTGCTCACACCTGCCCAAACGAACTGCACTTAGGGGGCAAAAGGAACTTGAGTTCGATTGACCCGAACCTAACAGGGCAGGTGTGAAAGCAGCCCCTGATAACTTGTTTCTCTAGCTCAGTGTTTCTCAACCATTTGTTATGTCAAGGACCCCTAAACTGATATACATTAGGATTAGGTCATAGACCTCATTTGACAAGATTTACCTCAGGGACCTCAGTCTGAAAAGATTTTGGGTTTTAGATATGACTAAGACCAGAATTATATAGTTGTTACCTCCAGTTGAGCAGAAAACCATGGAAACCTATGATCAGAATAGTCACTCATGTGACTCTTCCTCACATTGGGTTCACTTTTGTAATGAATAAAATAGTCCAAATAAACCATTTTCCTTTGGAACGCCCTGGAACTCCCTCAAGGAATCCTGTGGGTCTCCGAACCCAAGGTTGAGAACAACTGCGCTAGCACATGAAATATTCATGACTAAGTAAGAATTTAAAGTGTATCTGCAGGTTTCACATTCAAAAACTCAGTTAATCTGCTCTATCAGGACTGTGTGGGTGGTTTGATCAGATTCGACTCACACTGACCCAACAACCTAGCAAATGTCATCAGATTCTGGTTTAAATGTTGCTGAATCCTGATTGGTGCAAGGTTAGTACATGACATCATCTTTTCTAACAAAGTCCTGAGAACTTCAGAACATTGGGAAAAGCACAGAGAAACTCCAGCACTTTAAAACATCAACTTATCATGTAGTGTTGCACTTTTTCTGACTTGCGTACCTTTGGGTCATGAATCCCTGACAGTTGTTCATAGGTCTTCTCCCCGACCATGACAGCAGCTAGGTTAGCAGTGTAGGTGGACAGACAGAACAGACAGAAGATGGCCCAGAGGTTCATCAGCAGGCGGCCTGTCCAGCACTTTGGCGGCTTGATGGCTACCGTCCTCCCAAAGAGAATAGCGTAACACACGTTGAGCGCTGAGGAGAAGGAGAACACGCGGTCGCGGTTGCGTCCACGTGGTGTCATACCAAACGGGCTGTGCCACTCATACAGGGTGAGGAAGATGGCAGTGACGTGGAGGGAGACGAAGATGCCGAGCCACATGGACCAGTGGAGAGGCCACATGAAGGCACCGATGGGTGCAGCTGTGTCGCGAGTACGAACCTGGGCAGGGGGCACACAAGAATGGGAAACTTTTGTAACTGATATTATATATTGAAAAGTAAGAAAGTAAGACATTAGTGGCAGATGGTCTTTTTTTTTACAGGCTGAAAGTAAACTTGAATTGTGTCGTCTTTTTCTGGCATGTCACAGGGATTTGGTGGGGTTAGGACTGGAAAATCAAAAATCAGTTGTGGATGGGATTAAGAAGGTATATCTGTTATATACAGTATTATCTTTTTGCAACCCGGTCTCACTTCGAAGTCGTCAAAATCCGGTGCATGGGCAGTGTCTTGCAGCATCAGACACTGACGAAATAGCTGTTCTTCAATACACTGCCGGTCACCGTCATAGTTTATGGCACTTGGCTGTGTCAGGGAGAAATGCAGCGGGACACGAACAAAGTCAAGGCGACTAAAGTCAGAGTGGGGCAAGTGGAAGGGGTGGTGGATGGGTCCAACAAACATCGACATTCACCCAGAAGAGCAGTGTTTGCGTCCCACAAGATTATAAACCCAAACCCTGTTGTTTTTTTACTTAACCCAACCCCCTGCGTTACTTGTTGGAAGGTAAATAAATTTCAATTTGCGAGGTTTTACCAATGTAGTGCATTTATTTTGAAAGAGACTGTATGTAAAGGTTACATTTCCTGTGAAAACGGAAGTGTCTTCTGAGAGAAGACAATGCATGTACAGGCTGACTTGACACTGCGTCCCATTCAATGCATCCAGGGTACCTCTCACATTGTATCTAGACGTTTAAAGTCCATGACCAAACGTCATTATGTGATGAGGTAGAGGTTTTTCAGTGATGGGTTAAGCCCAATTTATGGTAAGGACACTTTCGATGATTGTCACTCATCAAAACGTTGCGCACCTGGACAATTTTGTTATGTTGCGGACACCATCATATGTTGTTGCGCATTGTGGTTGGATAGTAATGGTGAGTCTTTCTGACACATCTACTGGAGTTTTGTGTGTTTTTGTGGTGAGAGCAACGGGTCCATGTCATTGGTCTGACAGCCCATTGGTCCGACATTCCATTAGTCTGACGGTCCGCGGTGCTGAACGGCTCCCGGCGGGCGTACTTCTATCTTGATGGTGCACCGCAACCGGCTCTTGGTCAGCTGGGAGAGGCTTGAGGCGAATGTGTTTGTCACTTTCTTTTTCATTTTAACCCACACCATGATCTTTTCCTGACCCTAACCAAGTGGTTTTTGTGCCTAAACCTAACCAGACCTTAACCACAGGGCATCATGATGATTTTGGAATAACGGGACTTTGGAACAATGGGTTTAATATGGTCGGAACAATGGGATGTCGGACCAATGGGCTGTCGGACCAACGGGCAGTTCCCAGAGCAACATGGGTCCAGACCTGGTTGACCAGATCATCAAAACAGTTGGCTAGTATCCAAAAATACTGAGAGTGCATCTTCTTGTTCATCCTGCACTCCATGGACCAAAATATATTCACCCTGTAGTTCCCTTGTTTGGTTCAAAGGACACACTGACCACCTCCTTTTCTTGAGCTCACATTGTGTTCTCAGCAGAAGTAAGTTTGAAATCCCTTTCTCTTCAGTTAACTCACAGATTTAATCAAATCCCTCCATTATCAAATACAAAAGGATACGAAGTGGCACATATAGATACAAACAGCTTTGAGAAGAATATACATAACAAATGATATAAAGTAACTAAACAAGCCTGCTGGAGGATAGTGTTGGGTTACCATGGATATAACTGAAACCTGTCATTAAAGGATTTATTAAAACCAGTGTGCGGCTCTTTAATTCCTGTCGAGTGATACTCATCAAAAGTGTCGACCTGCCCCAGCATAAAAAACGCTTTAAGGAGTTCTCTTATTTGCTCATCAAAACTTTGGTAAAAGATTATACACGAGCTTGTTCCACCAGTTTGAGATAAGAACTGAAACAGGATCAGGAGTCTCACAAAAAGGCACAGAAGCAAGAAGGAATAAATTGGGAGCATGCTAGATTGGAAGAAAGTTTCTATTACTCCCATCACACCGTAATACATAGAAATACTATAATTACTGACAACAGCTCTCACAGGGAAGCTACAGATTTAATAGCAAAGCATTAACGAGACAAAAATGTATTTCATTGTTAGTTAGATAGTTTTCTCATAATTTGAGCCAAATATCTCCACTTCAGTGGCACTTACAAACATCAGACTTTCCGGTATTATTCCTATCTATGTTCTGAGGGGTTTTACAGAGGGGCCACTTTATTAAGTACACCTGTTCAACTGCTTGTTAATACCAATAGCTAATTAGTCAACCATGTGGCAGCAACTCAGTGCATTTAGTCATGTAGACATGGTCAAGTCGACCTGCTCAAGTTCACACTGAGCATCAGAATGAGGAAGAAAGGTGATTTAAGTGACTTTGAACATGGCATGGTTGTTGGTGCCAGATGGGCTGGTCTGAGTTTTTCAGAAACTGCTGATCTACTGGGATTTTCACACACAACCATCTCTAGGGTTTACAGAGGATGGTCCCAAAAAGAGGAAATATCCAGTGAGCAGCAGTTCTCTGGGTGAAAGTGCCTTGTTGATGCCAGAGGTCAGAGGAGAATGGCCAGACTGGCTCAAGATGATAGAAAGGCAACAGTAACTCAAATAACCACTGGTTACAACCAAGGTCTGCAGAAGACCATCTCTGAACCAACAACACGTCCAACCTTGAAACAGATGGGCTACAGCAGCAGAAGACCACACCAGGTGCCACTCCTGTCAGCTAACAACAGGAAACTGAGGCTACAGTTCACACAGGCTCACCAAAACTGGACAATAGAAGATTGGAAAAACGTTGCCTGGTCTGATGAGTCTGGATTTCTGCTGCCACATTCAGATGGTAGGCTCAGAATTTGGTGTAAACAACATGAAAGCATGGATCCATGCTGCCTTGTATCAACGGTTCAGGCTGCTGGTGGTGGTGGTGTAATGGTGTGGGGGAGATTTTCTTGGCACACTTTGGGCCCCTTAGTACCAACTGAGCATGGTTTAAACACCACAGCCTACCTGAGTATTGTTGCTGACCGTGTCCATCCCTTTATGACCACAGTGTACCCATCTTCTGATGGCTACTTCCAGCAGGATAACGCACTATGTCACAAAGCTCAGATCATCTCAAACTGCTTTCTTGAACATGACAATGAGTTCACTGTACTCCAATGGCCTCCACAGTCACCAGATCTCAATCCAATAGAGCACCTTTGGGATGTGGTGGAACGGGGGACTCGCATCATGAATGTGCAGCCAACAAATCTGCAGCAACCGTGTGATGCTATCATGTCTATATGGACCAAAATCTCTGAGGAATGTTTCCAGCACCTTGCTGAATCTATGCCACCAAGAATTAAGGCAGTTCCAAAGGCAAAAGGGGTCCAACCTGGTACTAGCAAGGCGTACCTAATAAAGAGGCCGGTGAGTGTATATTATTCATAGCCTGATTTATGTAACATGTTATACTTGAAAACATGAAAAAAATTGATTATTTTATGGCTGCTGACACTTTTGTTTTCTGATTTATGAAGTGATACAAAGAGATAATGCAGCGTCTAATGCAGGGCGTCTCCCCTTTAGACCCTTAGAGAGGGGAGAGTGATTACCACCATCACTATGCCTGTCAGCAGGTGGGACTGGGTATAGTAATTGTAGTAACAGGGTCACTCACAAAGCTGTACACTCACCAGTTTAGCCCCTTATAGGGAATTGAATTCAAATCCAATAACATAGGGCTTGGAGTAATAAGACTCTGCCATACTGATACTGACCACCAGCATACCAAGTGGAGAGAGCTGAGGTGAGGTCATGGACAGAGAGCGGAGAGCGGTGAAGGATGAGCCAAAGAGTAACTGTAGTGAGATTTATAAAAAAAAAAAAAAAAAAAAAAAAAGTGTAAGGAAAAAAGTAAAATCTGTGTAAAGTGAGGGAAAAAGAGAAGTGTTAGAGAGGCAGAGAGAAAGCAATACTGACCAGGATTCCCAGGCTGGTGGAGAAGAAGGGCGAGGTGAAGTCAATGACTTGGCTTCTGGCCGAATTAATGCTAAAAGACGTCACTGCCAGGTGGGCAGCGCCACTGAGCAGATCACCCACCAATCCCGTCCAGCGACCATTCTTGAACCCCCCATACTTCCCATCGCCCACGATATAGAGGTCAAAAGTAAAGCCCATGTCCTCTGCCAGCTTCTCCAGCAGGTCTATGCAGTACCCATAACAACACTTCTTCAGTTCCGTGGGAACAGATCCGTTGCGTCCTGAAAGATTCTTGAAAAATTCTTTCAAAACTGAAGTTTCATTGGTGAGCGGGTCGAGGCACAACTGGCCCGCGGGACACATCCCGTCCCCATCCACCTCTCGGGTGAACACAAACGGGTGCTCCACCAGCGTCACCACCCGCATGTGCAGCCGCGTGGATCGCCGCCAGTCCCCTCCGCCCCCAGACCCCTGATGGTTTGGCCAGGCCCGCTGGTCCATCAGAACTTTCCCCCTTCGCCAGCGTCCCATGCGGGTCCAGGTTGGCTGGCCGAGAGGATCCAGCTGGAGGGACCAGATGTAGTGATGGGCCTCTGAGGTGACATTCTGGCTGCGTGTGTCTCTGGATATCAAACCGCTCTGGCCCTCGAATGATGTGTTGGATAGAAATCTGAGGGGAATGAGGGGAGAGAGAAAAAAGAAATGACAAGAGGGAAACAGGGAGATACGGGGAGGAGAGAGGTGGAAGGAGGACGACAGAGACAGAGGAAAGCAGACGGGTTGGAGGAGGAAAGGTAATTTTAGGTGCTTCCATCATTTGACCAATATATAAACATAATTTGTCTTGGGTATTTCCTTCCTTGCAGATGTGTCCTTGGAAATGACTGAAAGGAGTTCGTCACACAGATCCAGGAGTATCTTAAAAATTAAACCAACAACAACTGTCCAATTGATTTTGGCATTAGTCATAAACACATATATACCTCGTAAGAAATATAAAGTAATATCTACACTATATCAATGTTTATAAGGGAGAAGAGGAAACAGGACACTAAATGTAAAGCTGAAATGGGTGAAAGAACTGAATGTGAATATTACAAGAGATGAATGGTTGCATATTTGGAATACACAAAGGTCTACAACATCCTCTCATTCTTGGAGAGAGCGCTGTTGGAAGAATATAATTAGATCCTTTATTACAACACAGATAAAGGGCAAATACCTGTCTATAGTACAACCATGTTGGAGAAGATGTGGGGCAATAAATGTGTATCATATGGTAATTATTTTTTGGGTTATGATATACCTAGATCATGCATGGTGTTGTACTAAGGCAATATGGCTGGAGGAACTGTGTTAAGAAAAGACAGATACCAACTGAAAATCTTGTTGGCAGCCTGTAAAAGGGCCATCACGAAGAGATGGTATAAGGCAGAACCACCAACACAAGATGAATGCATGAAATTTGGGAACTAAATATATGATATGGAACTGTTAACCCACAGGATAATCCTCCTCAAGACGAGAGATGTCGAGAGCAATGGGAGAAATGTACAGAGTTTACATGTCAGTAACATGATGAGAGACTCTAAGTGACACAGGGATGAATAGCTTTGAGAGACAGGGCAATGTGGACCATTTTATTTATTAGTATACTTATATCTGTTTGTATCTGTTTTGTATTCCTTTTTTCAATAAAAATAATGTTAAGAAAATATATGTAACTTGCAGACTTGACATGCATGATGACAATAAACACGTCAGACACGTCACAATGTTTGTGTCTGCTAGAGCTGTTGGGTGGCAAATTGGATTCAGCCAGACTGGGTTTAATGTCTGTTAATCTCATAATGATTATTAGCCAATAATTATCTTCATCCTTCATCCTGCAAAATAAATCGATTGTTAAGTGGACAACTGAGAATAAAACTACAAGTTCAACATTTTGTATATTATGGTCTTTGCTCATTTCCAAAAGGTTTAAAAGACATCACAAACTGAATTAATCTTAAATTAAATTTGTAGTGTGATGCAGTAACTGCAGTAGTTTAAAGTTTTAAATGACGTGCTTTTACTGTAAAGATGTGACTGAACATTTTACCAGCCCTCCAACCCAACACAATTTCCCATAGAATAGAAACACGTTTGACCAGTGTCACAAAATAATTGCATACTGATCCTCAACAAACCACAGATCTTGATACATTGTACATATATAATACGCCAGAGTTACCCTTCTCTATTTTGGTGCATTTTAAAACAAACAAACAAAAAAAAAACTGGTTCAACTTAAAAAAAAAAAAAAAAAATGAGAGTAACAATGTGCATGCATCTTTTTAAGTACTTTCAACTCTGGCATCGTTGAATCAATCCAATGAGTGTTTTATAATCTATAATCTTAATTAGTTTACTACAACCAACATGATTTGCATTGACCTCAAAAAGCTTAATTAAGTTAAACCAACTTAATATTTATCCAAATGTTGTGGTGACCTTTAGTAGTCAAATTATTTAATTAAAGATATGAAAAACTTCTTTTGTTTATGTGTTATCCACTAACCCCATTAATCATTTTTGAGAATGTACTTTGATAATTATTAGCTGGTTCAGCTTAAGGTAACAATTTGCATGCATCTTTTTAAGTAGTTTCAACTCTGGCATTATTGAGTCAGTCCTATGAGTCTTTTATAATCTGACAAACTCAATTAGTTTAGTAAAACTGGCATGATTTGCTTTGACCTTGCTTCATTAAGTTAAATGTCAAATTATTTAATTTAAGATATCCTACTTAATAGTGTCAAAATTATTTTGATGTTGACCAGCATCTTAAAATAAGTTGTTAACTGCCTAAAACACGTTAATGTAACAAACGTATTTTTTTTTTTTATGCAGAGGCAATTCTTCATTTTATGCGTTATCCATTAAGCCTATGAATTACTTTAAGGGTGCACTCCAAAAAATGTTTCAGTATAATCTGAAAAACTTAATTAGTTTAGTTCAGCCAACATGATTTGCTTTGACCATGAAAGTGTAATTAAGTTAAACCAACTTAACTTTTATCCAAAAGTTGAGGTGGTATTTAGTGGTCAAATTATTGAATATAAGATATTCTAACTTATTTTAATTCCATCCTACTCAAAAAGGGTTTGATTTTGACCAACTTCTTAATATAAGTTGTTAACCAACTCAAACAATGTTAATGTAACAAATGTAGTTTATTTTATGCTAAAAATGTCTTTATTTAATGCATTCTCCACCCCATGGATGGCAGCTGAGACAAAAGTATCCAGTACTTGAGATGAACAGTATGATAGATGCGAACACCATTAAACTACCAAAGATTGTCATCTGGGTTAAATAAATAAAAAATACTGGTCATAGTAAAAAAAGGACCAAGTATCCTCATTTTCAGGTTCATATTTGTTCTAGTAGAAACCCCAAATGCATGTTAACATGCTTTAATCATCAAAAAACACTTTGTGTCCTCACACTGTCTGTGCTGGAACACCTATATTCACCCTCTGTCTGAAACACTTTTTTTTAGCACCAGTCACTTTACACTCCCCTCTCAGAACAGCCCAGTCTGATCTGACTGGTCAGCGCTTCCAGGTCTTCTGCACCTCGGCATGTCTCTACTGTCATTACCATGAAAAATCACCAAAAGGGGCTTTTAAACACGACCTGACACGTTGCAGCAGATCTAAAATAGGGGAGAAAATGACAACATGAACAACCAAGAATACTCCCTGACATTAGCATATGGCTACATGTATCAGCGTCGGCAGGGATGTAAATTTAGACAGTGGGGCCGGTGTTCAAAGAAGAAGTCTCATTAAATAAAAAAACAGTGCCATTTGCTGTTTAAGCCCTAAAAAAAGCAAATCCACTTCTGTCATGTTTCTTTTTTCTTTTTTTGTAAAACAGTCAGCAGCATCTATAACAAAAGTATAAGCTTATTCTATAACTATAAATCACCTAATTTATAAATCAATTATTTTATAACTATATATCAACTAATAAAATGGTTAAATCAAAGTAATAATTTCTTCTTCTTTAGTTTGTGATATAAAGATATGCAGTGATGATTATTGAGTAAAATATATGTTGATGTTATCCAGTGTCAAGTTTCATATTGTTGGATGATATGTGAACGATAGCATGCACTAGGGCTTGTCATAATAGTGTACACTGGAGCCCATAGCAACTACCTTATGGCCTAAGGTAGGCCAGTGGTTTTCAAGATACACCTGTATTTATATCTGTGCACAATATAACGTGTTGTCACTCTTATCACGACATAAGACAAAAAAATACAGAATAAGACAGGTAGCTTTCATGATACTGTCTACTTTCCTGTAGACCTGTAGTCCTGTTCCTGCGATCCATTGTCCCACTCATGGCTTTCTCTTTTTAAGTGTTATCATCCCTCAATCAGGGCTTTTATCACACACTTAAAACCCCTATGCACAAAAAGCAACAAATATTTTCCCTGTGAAGGATTTTTTTTTAAATTCAATTCAATTAAATTATTTTTTTTTAGCTAGACTTTGCCACTTTATTAGGAAATGGGTGCCCACCCCATACTGATGCAGTCAATTAAAAATTCATTGAAAATGTTTTTGGATAGGCCCAGTCGAATACTGCAATTATTCAGTTCAATTCAATTTTATTTCTAAAGCCCAATAGTACAAATCATACTTTGCCTCAGAGGGCTTTACAGCATACGACACCCCTCTCTCACAGATGATAAGGAAAAACTCCACCAAAAAAAAAAAAAAAAACTTTAACGGGGAAATAATAGTAGAAATGTGTAGTCACAAAATCCCATGGCACACCATTTGAGGGGTCCATGTCATTGGTTCAACAGCCTATTGGTTCGACATCCCATTAGTCCAACTGTCCACGGTGCTGAACGGCTCGCGGTGGGCGTATGGTGTGCCGCGACCGGCTTGAGGCGGAGCAGGCTCACGGCGTATGTGTTTGTCACTTTCTTTTTCATTTTAACCCACACCATGATCTTTTCCTGACCCTAACCAAGTGGTTTTTGTGCCTAAACCTAACCAGACCTTAACCACAGGGCGTCATGATGATTTCGGAACGGACTTCGGAACAATGGGTTTAATATGGTCGGAACAATGGGCTGTCGAACCAATGGGCAGTTCCCCCATTTGAGAACCACTGGCATCAGCTATGAAATGTAAATAGTTGCAGTAGCGTGCCTGCAGCAGATTGCCATACAAATAAATCTGTCATGACCTGACATCAGCTTGTCGCCTAAAAAGTTAAAACACATTATTTAGAACAGTCTGACACTTGAGGTTTTTGCTTACGGGAATTACTTCTTCTAACATTTACCTTTTTATTTGAAACTTTGGCCACGTTTAATAGAAACATTGGACACTGTCATATGATAGATATATTACAGAGGATAAGGAAAAGCACAACCTTTAAAAAAGGAATGACTTGGTTACAGTTACTGAAAGATTGTGGTCATGAGTGCGGTCATCTGTTGGGGTAAAGGGGAAACAAACAGCAGCCTGCCTTGTCAAAGCCACACGCTTTGTTGACTCTTCGATCCACAGCAGCCTGCTCCCTGAGAGGGTCTGCTGTGCTGGGATAACATCACGCTACGCTACATCCGACTTTTGTACATGTAGAAACATGTCATACAAGCATCTAAACAAGCGACTGATACTGCTGTTTTTCTGGTGAAGACAACTACCCAACGGGGATATGACGGCTAAATTCAGAGTATTATCGACCTTCCTATTGTATTCAAGTTAAAGACCTTTGTATCAATGTATACAGAATATTTTCTTGGAGAAATATACACAGCTGCTACAGAAGTTTTCTGCTTGCTTGCTTTTTTTGTACAATTGCCAATGAGAAAAACCTTTTCCAGATACTTTAGGATTTCTGCAGCTGGGATTTACAGGCTTATATTTTAACCTTGGTTAGTTTATACAAGAATCCCAATTTAATGGTGTAACACCAGCACCGGAGAGGTGTATTATCTAGGTGGCCTCAGTAGCTGTCTGGAGTGTGTTTGTGTGTGTATGTGTGTGTGTGTGTGACAGGATAAGACAGCCCACGGTCCAGTGATCACGCCATCTCTCTCACTGAGCCATGCTACTGGCTGTCTGAGAGTGTCAGATACCGGAGCAGGCGCACACACTCACACCCACACACAGGGAAAAAAAACAAAAAAACACACACGCGCTGGTCCACTGGAATGGATATGTTTGGATGTAAGAAACAATGCAGGCAGTCGTTGTGTGCAAGCAGATGCACCCCTCTTCGATACACCTTCAGGAGGTAATGATGTAAATGATGCGACCTTTTCCGAAATGTCTCTTTCGTGTCACCTTGCTCAGCGTTAAAAAATCCCTTTTCCACCACCTTGTCTGCTTTCCTACGTCTTTAGCTGGTGTTAAGTCAACCTGACAGCTCAACTAGTCCGTCTGAAGGTCAGTGTCTTCACTGCAGCTTGTAGCTGTTAAGCTACCTGGGGAATGTGTCTTTTTTTCCTGGCTGTACGCAGTGGAAGTGACATGCTCTTGCACATTCCTGACAGTGGACTGGGTGTTGCGTGTTAAAAGTGAAATGTCACATTGTGGTGAAAAAAAATACACATTATAAAAGTTAATATTTCGTGTTCGGCATTTTAGTGTGTTTCATTGTTGGAAGTTTCAGACTAATTCTAGCAGGATATGTCGCCTAATTTTGCCTCCAGCGGAAAGCCACTTCTTAGAAAGTCACAGACGCTCTCTTTCACTCAGAGGTAGCTCCACCATTGCTGTATCCCACAAACATGCTGCAGCAAACATGGATCAAAATGTTAAAGAGATAAGTGCTGCGAGTGTACATGTGGGTTTTCCCATGTAACTCTTTTTAAGGGATTTAATGGACTATTTTCCATCATGCATGAAGTGGAAGCAGGCAGGGAGCAGGGAGCAGTAAGAGGCGGCTTGCAGAGACTACACTCACTGTGGAGCAGAAATTACTACCACTCCACTCACATAATCAGAACTCCAGGGTTCTCATTACAACCGGGCTTGATCCTGATTGGCTCCACTCATTAATGAACTACTGAATTCCTCTAATCAGACGGGTTTGAAGTGGTTGAAGTGACACACCCATAGGACTGCTGTGCCTGGGGGTGACTTAGAAAGAAGCAGCAGTGATGGTGGAGATGCCACTTTTCCTGCTGATATTCATTTCCAGTGGTTGAATGTAGGTACATTTACACAAGCAAGTACTTAAGTACAAACTGAAGTCCCTGAACTTTACTTGAATGCACACTATGCAGGATTGTCCTTGAAAAAACAATGTATAGACTCATACAGAAGTATCCCTCTCAGTCATCACTTAGGACCAATAATAATAATAATAGTAATGATAATAATAATACATTTAATTTATAGGCACCTTTCAGGACACTTAAGGCCACCTTCACAGCAAAGATAGAGAAATAAAATAGTCAATGAGATAAGGAATAAAGTAATATAAAACAATAAATGCTAAAAATAAAATAACAATAACATGACAACAAATAAATAATCAGCAAAACAAGTTTACAGTGAACAAAAATTCAGTGTAAATAGTGGATGATTGTGGCAAGATGGACAGGAGTCAAACTAAATATCTTTAAGTATAAGTCTAAGTCATACTTTTACTTTGCTACAATTCAGAGGGAAATAGTGAACATTTCACGTCACTGCATAATTCAAACAGTTACAGTTACTGATAACTTAAGACATTAAGATTTTATACGTAAACCCATCATGCAAATATCAGTAGCCTAAAATCCATAACAAGGCACATTTCTCTGTGTTGATTACTTATATTTCAGATACTTTAAGTACATATTATAATTAATAGTTATGTACTTGTGTGTAAGTAACATTTAACCTTTTGAGCAAATTGGCTTGATTTCTTTTAACCACATGGGAAAAAGGCACCAAAAGAAGAAGTAACCCAAAAAATTAGCAAGAAAATATTAAAGAGAGAAAATTAAAAACAAGAAAATTAGTAAAAGAAAGAAAGAAAGAAAGACAGTGTGCTGAAAAATTATAATAATTCTCTCACATAATTTTAAAATGTAATAATACTGCTACTAATAATAATCATTATAAATATAGTTTTCCCTCTAACTCTTTTTGAAAAGTAATTTTCTATATGTAGCAGTTTTTTTTTTTTGGGGGGCAATTTGTAGGACAAGTTGCCCATTGCCTTTTCTACCTTTTCCTCTATCCCAGCTAACACTGGGCGAGAGGTGGGGTTCACCCTGGACAGATCGCCAGACTATCGCAGGGCTGACACATAGAGACAGACAACCATTCACACCTACGGACAATTAGAGTCACCAATTAACCTATCCCCAATCTGCATGTCTTTGGACTGTGGGAGGAAGCCAGAGAACCCGGAGAAAACCCACAAGAGGCGGGGTACACCCTGGACAAGTCGCCAGACTATCGCAGGGCTGACACATAGAGACAGACAACCATTCACACTCACATTCACACCTACGGACAATTTAGAGTCACCAATTAACCTGCATGTCTTTGGACTGTGGGAGGAAGCCGGAGTACCTGGAGAAAACCCACGCTGACACAGGGAGAACATACAAACTCCACACAGAAGGGCTCCCACACCCAGGATCGAACCAGGAACCCTCTTGCTGTGAGGCGACAGTGCTAACCACCACACACTTGTAACATTTTTTTTAAATCATTTAATTGTTATTTTAACTTATTCTAACTGAATACTTTCCCACAGCACAGATTATTTTATAGGTAGGTAAGAAACTGAGTTTGAAGTGTATTCCAAAGATAGGTGCCATGTAGGTGTTATCACGACATCAGAACAACTCAATTTTGTGAGTATTTTTAGTCTTCATGTGTGCAAACGCAGAACTGCAACCATGAAAACAACCCTAAAATGATTTTAGGTTTAGAGCCAAAGTAGTCTTAGCAGACTTATAAGTCTTAGACTTGTAATCTTCATATTCCTAAATAGAGCACAGAATCACATGCAGTGTAACTTCTACAGAACTTTGCTTTCCTTTTTATGAATGAGCTGGTTTGGAGAAGCTTGAATGATACAAAACTTTTGTCCAGCTAATGACTCATGCAGGGGCAGGTGCATGTCAAATACATGAGGACTTTTCCAGGTCACTGACTGTCTAATAAGAAATTGACTTCTGTTACATCCGGAGCTGCTCCTTCAGTCTAAATATCCAAACTATGCTTTAACTTTTCATACAGTGCCACATGAATCATTTCCACCCCATGAATGGAAAAATGGAGGCATCTGACGCAGAGTGACGTCTGGGTGAATCACGTCTATTACGCAGCAACATTAACTCAATGTCATGTCTGCCTCGTGTTCTTTCCAATGAATCACCCACATAAAAGGAATCTGGGCGTAATGTAAGGGCTGAATGAAAACAGATGGGAGTACCCTTAAATGCTCATATCTTATATTACTCGCAGAATATCAGTCAACAACATGAAACGTGTTTTTCAGTTGATGTCAAAACATCTTGTTCTTAACACCAGGAGATTCAAAAATAAGCAAATGCCGCTGCCTTTTTAGCAGCATAAAAGTGTCTGCCAAGAGCATCCCTCCTTGTTAAAGCAATCCCTCCCTGAAGCAAACAGAAAGGGTTTTATTTACATTGGTTCAGGACATGCAACCCTCAAAGGGGACATTTCTTATATAGCCTTTTCTATCTTTATCGCTCAGCTGGCTGGCACATCAGGGTACTAAACTTATACTTATATCAAGGCTTTGGTGGGCATGCATCACTTTAAAATGATTTTTTTTTATCACGAAGGATTGTCTCTGGTGGGAAAAAATGAATAAGATAAGCCTCTGCTATTCATCCTGGCTATATCTTATCTGTTAATACAGGACTTTTGCCCCCTGTAGCTTATCTGTATCTGCATCTGCAGGGGTTATTTACAGTATTTATGGGAAAATGTCTTTCTCTCTTTATTTTCATCTCTGTCTTCTTCTTTCTTTTTCTGCACCCTACTTTTTCTCTTTCCCTGCTTGGTTATCGCATCTTTTTGCCACCTATCCAGTGATTCTCCTCCCTCAGCTTCTCAGGCTGGTGGGCAAACCTTATCAGTCTTTCTCAAAGGCTTATGCACCCTATAAATATAGATGCTTTAGAAAAGCCTACACTGTGCTGTTCTTTACCCCTTAAATACAAGGAGCATAATTACATCAATACACACATTATGTGTAGGTGCAAGTCTAACGCCTGCACACTGATCTTCATCGAGTGTTAAGAGCCCCGTTCAGACCAAAGATTCGTGACGAGATGAATTGAAAGAGATGACTACTTGGAATGGGTTGTTCTGCAACGTTCCAAAAACCTGCTGGTTCACAACAATGCAACTAGATGAGATGGTGTATCATCTCTATGCAACAACTCTCTGTACCTTCGCTCTGATTTCTGGCTTTTCAGGCTTATTTTGTGGCTGAATATAATTTGTAGCTTCTTAAAATATGAATGAGGATAGTCATAGTGAAATACTGATCATAATAAATATGCCACCATAATACAAATAAGCAATGAGAATGTGTGTGTGGAGGGGGGCATAAGCACATAGAGCAAACAGCAGCAGCGACCCATTGTCCAACACCAGCACACCACAAAGACGGAAACAGAGGGCTCGGTGGGGACAGAGCACCTGCCACAGCATGCAAACACGCCATCTGTGTTCATTTTGACTTGACCAGCAGACTACTCTACAAGTTGGCTGTTGAAACAGGTGACGTGCTTAACACTCTAAAACCAGCCACTGGCGATTTCATTGGCCGAGTTGCAAGTGACACCATCATCTGGACTGAGTCAAGCTCAGATCGGACAGTTTGCACCACTGCAACTTTTCTCTGCAACGTTCTAGCACAGTTTTGTCTCATCGTGAATCTCATCATCTTCACTTCTTTAAAAAAGTACTCAAATACCCTAATGAATCCCATTGACCACTCTAAAACAAAGGCAGTAACCAGTAGCTACTGACTGCTTGCTAACTCCTGCTAAACAGTGATTCTCTTATCATGGCTTAGTCGCAGTTACCAGACACGTCAGGCCTGAGCTGTCAGTTTTGAAGGGAAGCTGGTAGGGAAGCTGTAATGAGAGCAATGAGTGCATTTGTGAATAGTCACTCTTAACACCAAAGTGCACTCTGGTACAAAGTGGGCTGTTTGTAAATTCGGAGTGCCGTTGGAATTGCAATGTTCAGTGAGCACTCTTGGAATGGCAGAGTGTAGGCTACTGTGCACACTCTCTCCACAACGGAGCAGCAGAGCACGATGAGCAGTGAATGTGTTAATTTAAGCGTTTAGAACACTGTATTTCGGCAAATGACAATGCTCTCATTTTAGTGTAAAGCATCAGATTGGATTTACAAACACACCCACTGACAACAGAACCATCTGTGTCCTTTTTCCAACCTACTTTAGATGAAACACGCTGACTTTCTATATAACTGCACACTCCACAGTCCCTTTGCCAGAGGCATTGCTGGGTCTAACCTGTGTACCAGCAGCAACAGAAAGTTAGCTGATCTGACACCTCACCCTCAGCTACCACCACAAATGAAATCAATTTCTGTTGGAAACACTGCAGAATTTGCATGCTGGTTTGTTTACTGCCCTCTGTTTGAGCTGCAAAGGTTAGCATGTCCAACTAACTGCTTTGCTACCACAGGGTTCTCACTGGAGCCTGTCTAGGAGGAGTTTGCATGCTGTCCTAGTGCCTGTGTGGGTTTTCTCTGGGTGCTCTGGCTTCCTCCCACACTCCAAAGACGTGCAGGTTAGGAACACTTTCAACTCTAAATTGCCTGTAGGTGTGCCCCCTCCTGACTCTCCGAAGGATGAGCGGGTATAGCTCAGGGGCTTTTCATTGGTTACTACATTATTTACAAGTTACATTTAAAAAAAAGAATCAATACTTACACATTCACTACTATTTCACTGCTTTTGCCACTATCAGAGCGAAGGCTAAGGTCAGAAGCTCTGTCCTTCTCTATTGGATTTTGAGAAGTTTATAGGTCAACTGCAGCCGAGTCTGTTATCAAAGACAGTGATTGAAAAAAAAAAAAAAAAAAACACAGTAAAACAGAAATCTAACCCCTGTATTGCTTGTCCATGTATATCAACCATATAAAAAAATAGCTATCTAAGCAGCTTATGGAATTATTTAGAATAAAATAAAAAATGCTGTTTCTTTAGCTTATTTCCATATCTTCTGCATGTCCTCATCAACTGGTGAGGGTGCTGACTTTTTGCCTGGAACATGTAGCTTCACCCTCAGGGTCTTTTTTCTTAATGATATCATATCATATAGCCATCAAGTGCATATTTAAGTCTCTTTTGAAACATGTCAGCTGGAAACATTAAAAAGTCATTTGGAGGCTCAACCAACTCATGAAACCAATGTTGGCTTATGAGCTAGCTGGCTGCAGCTGACAGAATCTGCTAGCGGCATTAATTCAGCCGTCAACACATCGTGTATTAATGATACTCGTTATCTGGAGAGGTTGGAAAAAGATATACGTTTCTTCCCTGTTCCAAAACCAAAATCAAACCCTGAAAAGTGTAGGGTTAGCTAGCTAGCTACTGAAGATATAGCCTACTGAATGTATACACATGCTGCTTTTGCTTTTTAATGATTATAACAGTGAAACAAAGACCGACCCTGCTGTACAGGAACCAGTGAAGGGAAGCAGGGAAACTTTGCTGATATTCAACCAGCTGTGTTTCAGGTGATGCTGAGGTCTGGGTGCTGGCAACACCGCTCATCTGCACACACTGCGATGCCACACAGCTGGTTCAATATCAGCAAAGTTTCCCTTTATATTTATTGTCTTGTGTGGCGATCAGCAGTGATGTGGTGGTTCACTTTTACACTGTGATCTGTAGCCTATAGTTCAGCTTTAGCTTCTAACTATCTTTGTCTTTTTAACCTGTTGTTGCTGCTGAGTCAGTTTGACATCCTGGATATATCCTTCAAACACAGACTGTAGACCCCTCTGTCTGCTTCTCTCTGGAATCACTGTTTCATTTTTCCAAAAATGTAATCATATTCTTTGCCTGATGATTACATATTAGTATGTAATTGTAATGCCCAGGAGTTGAGAGGAGGAAGTCACTGCTCATAGGACACAGAGTTCCTGTCACTGTGCCATCACTGTGCTGCACTACACAGTATACTCCAGGGTTCCCTTTGGGCTATTTCATAAACATAATGTTAAGCGATGTGCCTTGAATGATTTTTCCCGTAGGACCGACTGAATGAATGACCAAAAAGCACAGCTCTTAGAGTGCTCAGTAAATGCTCAATAAATTAAAACGATCTGGGTGTGACCAGAAGAGTGTTTCCATGGTACAGCCTGATTGAAGCCCGAGAAAGCGAATGGAGAGAGAGATGGAAATGAAAGTAGTAATAAATTAATTAATTAGCCAAGCAGAAAAGCCAGCAATAACTGATTAACCCTGTTTGAAATAAAGAATAATTAATCATCTGATTTCTTATAATGGAATGCTAATCTTTCTACATTATTAGATTAGTTTCGTTTCATCTTTCATTCATAGCATACATTATTTATGGCAGAATATTTAGTCTATAAATATTCGAATAATGCAGAGGAAAATTGATCCTGGGACATTTTACATTTCAATCAACAGTTGAACATGACTCAGGAAGGACTTGGCCGGACATTTCTCTGCTTCAGGCCAAGATGGACGGCATAGCACTGCAACACGTGTTTGGTTTAATTAAAGTCCCCCTTTCTTCTGTTTATTTCCCTTTAAATGTCTGACCTTGACTATACTGACTTGTATCTGTGCAAAGTTTGTCACTAGAGGTGTTACACATTCCTCGACTGTCAAGGGCAATGTCTGGGGCCTGCTGCACAAAACACCTTGAGTCAGTTGAGTTTTCTGTAAAGTTAAGGTTTCCTCAAAAAACAATTGGTTGCACAAAAAGTCTTTCCCTTTAGGTTTTCTTAGAGTGCTTTCACACCTGCCCTGTTTGGTTTAGTTCAATTGAACTCAAGTTCATTTGCCCCATTAGTGCGGTTTGTTTGGGCAGGTGTGAACACAGCAATCACACTTGGGTGCACACCAAAACAACCAGACTGGGACCTTCTTGAAGAGGTGGTCTCGGTCCGGTTACAAACGAACTCTGCTGCGGTTCGTTTGTGGTGAGAACGTGTTCCGACCTGGATCTGAACCAACTGCAGTCACATGACACATTGTTTGGGTTAAACATGAGCATGTTACAGTCCTGGAGGATTATTAATGTGCACCTCCTCCTGTACTGCCTTAATATGCACATTCAGCACATCCAATGCATCAAAACATTGTTTTCTAGTTGGAGCCGCGCCTCGTTTTCAAACTGTACGGTTTGACTAAAATGAACAATGACAGCAATATAGTCCACGATGAGCAGCGCTACAATCAACCTGCGTAGTTGCCCCTCCATTGTGACATTAGAAAGTGTCACATTTATCTTGCAAGTGTACTCTTCTTCAACGTTTGGTTTACTTCCTGGATTTTTCCCACATGGACATTCTGACCAATCAAGAGCAACTTTCTCACACAAGACATTTGATCTGGTTTGGAGAATACGAACCAACTCTAGGCAATTATGCAACTTTAACAATATTAGTCCCTGATTGAAAACAAAGCAAGACAACTCTAGGTCTGAATGCACCCTTAAAATACCCTTAAGTATTTGAGGTTTTCTCCTTGTCTTGGTCTTAATTAAGTAATCCCTAACCCTTTGCACAAAAGTCCTTAGCAACCACAGTATAGTAAAAACAACACAACTGGGAGAAGCCAATGGATACGCTTTTGATTTTACTCTATAGATTTGACTGATTTCATTTTAATTGCAATTTCCTCACAAAATAAACAAATAAACCAAATAAATCAGAACAAACAAACAATATCTATGGAAACTTTTACAACTGGAAAATCTCTTTCAATGCAGTAAATGCCTTCCCTTAACTAAGGAAACCTTTTAAGCGAATCTGTTCAACATCCTTAAATAAGTCCCTCAGCTCTCAAGTGTCATACTTAAGGAGAAAAATTAAGGTGTTTTGTGCAGCCAGTCCTTGATATTCAAATGTACTGTGGGCAAGATTAGGTACTACACTAATATGAAAGCCAAGTATCGTTTAACACAGGATGCACTATACAACGGGGAAACAGATTCAATAAATTATCATAATATAAATACATTATTAAGTAGTATTTTTTACATACCATAAAACATGTCTATAGGGGGACTTTAAAGGCGTTCATTTTTTAGGATTCTGTTATTCTCCAGTATCGTAGTTTGTATTGCTCTACATTGTTATTGTGATGCAATAAAACGCTTTGGTGTGTTTGTAATTCTGAAGGGTTTGGTTGGACGACATCCTATCCATGCACTTTGTGTGACATAATAACAGCTTGTGACAATTTTTCCTTAGCATGGATAAATTATAGACCTCCATAAATGATCATAATAACAGGCTCTGAATCTGAGACAATGCCTGACAAAGCACTGTGAAACAGAAAAAGGGGAAAAAAAAAATCCCAGTCCAAAAATTAAAAGCCAAATTTCTACCCAACAAACAAATAGTTCAATATTCGATGCCAGCCCTATCTGATACCACTGGATTTTTTTTTTTTTTCAAATAACTACATGGCCCGGTGCATCTTAATTAATGAGTAGCACACACTTATTTGACCTCAAATTACTCCCTGTTTGTATTTGGCATTCCCTAACAACCCCCTCGTCCATTACGTATTCACCATCCATGTGGAAATCCCTTATCTGACACCTGCTCACCTGTTTTATCACATAGCCTGGAGGAAAACATCTGGCCAAATGTTGCTGTTTCCAGTTAGTAATCTTTGAGCAGCTGTATGTAGATTCTATTATCCAAATTAGTTCGGCCTTGATCTATAACCCTGATTGTTTTTTGCCTTATATATATATATGTCATTTTTTAACTATTTATTTTTCAGCTGTTTAACAAGCTACTTTTATTGTTTGGCTAAAAAGGCATTTATTTTTAATTGCCATTTCAATAGAGTAAAATTATATCAAACATTTT
Source organism: Epinephelus fuscoguttatus (assembly GCF_011397635.1). NCBI lineage: Eukaryota > Metazoa > Chordata > Actinopteri > Perciformes > Serranidae > Epinephelus > Epinephelus fuscoguttatus. Next base: position 25,795,315 of record NC_064769.1, read on the forward strand.
CAAGCAGCTGTTAATTCTATGGATTTTTTTCTCCCTGCAAATAACACCTGTCTCCTAACTTGCTTGGTCACACTGGAACTAGTTTAGCGACTAACTGGTGGTTTCTACAGAGCCTCACCTGTCATAATCCTCCATGACACTACCCTTATCTGATGACAAACACCCCCGTATGTCATCAGCTATTTCCCCCTGTGAATGGTTTATGTCTCAGCCAGCGACTCTGCTGCAACTGTAAGTCCGTAATAATCATGCAATAGATTCCCTGGAGGGTTTCACTGTCCAGCGTGAGAACTGCTAAAGCTTCTCTGTTGCTCATCTGTCACATGCTTTCTGGCTTCAACACTATTGACAACACTTCTCTCCAGGTCAGCTCATCCACCGGAGCACCTGATACTAAAGCTCTTAACACAGAAGTGTCGGCAGTCCTCTCACTGCAACAGAAATGTCTGAAAATGAACGGACATGACAGCAGGTGTTTGAAGAGTAGGGGTTGGGATTTTGAGAACATTCCTGTAGAAATGTGAAAAGAGGCCACAAATAGACATAGCTTCAGTTTTAGGGGTCAGTAGCTTGGGAAACAGTGGTGTCAAAGAGAGCCAACAACAAGGTAATTCAATTTTTGGTCTAAGTATGTGTGTTCTAGCATCAAAATGCTATTTTTCTAAGCCTTTTTACAAACGTTTTCCCACATGACCTGACATTACATTGTGTGTTATCGATCTTATGCTCTGAGTTTGGAGTAGCAGGCTTGAGTACCGCCAAGCAATGTACAGCTGTGGATGCCATGTTCAATTCAGTGATTGTGGCACTCGTAGACCAGCAACTCCTGTGTGCTGTGAGGTAAAATTACTCTCTCTGTAAATGGAGTCTGGTGGCTTCGAAGAAAGCAGTTTAACAGCTTTAGTTTGTCTCATAATGTGACTTTCCGAACTGACCTCACGTGGCGTTCATAACAGTACATAGCTTGGCTTCTGTGCCAAGTACCCCTGCCTGCTTCTTGCATGCTGACCGCCATGTATTGTAGGTAATACACTAACTATGGATTTCTAAATGTGTTAAAACACAACAATAGTATAAATTAATATTAGTTTAAATAAACAGTACAAATGTAGTATTGAATTTAATTAAATTAATTATTTTATTTAATTTTTAATTTTTAAATTAAATTAAATTAATTATTTAATTTAATTTATTCATCCATTCATTCATCTTCTAACCGCTTCATCCTCTTGAGGGTCGCGGGGGGGCTGGAGCCTATCCCAGCTACATCGGGCGAGAGGCAGGGTACACCTTGGACAGGTCGCCAGACTATCGCAGGGCTGACACATAGAGACAGACAACCATTCACGCTCACATTCACACCTACGGACAATTTAGAGTTACCAATTAACCTAGTCCTCAATCTGCATGTCTTTGGACTGTGGGAGGAAGCCGGAGTGCCCGGAGAGAACCCACGCTGACACGGGGAGAACATGCAAACTCCACACAGAAGGGCTCCCACGCCCGGGATCGAACTGGCAACCCTCTTGCTGTGAGGCGAGAGTGCTAACCACCACACCACCGTGCCGCCCTTTAATTTAATTTAATTTAATTTAATTTAATTTTTAATTTAATTTAATTTAATTTAAATTACATTAAATTAAAGTAAAATAAAATAAAATTAAATTAAATTAAATTATAGTGAATTTCACCGTGTCTGTGAGTATATACTACAAAGTGTACACTCTTTCTGATTGGTGGTTGTGGTATTTCATGTATTCAGTCCCTAAAGGGTTGTATTTTAAGTCCATGCTAACATTTATATGCATACTTATGACTTAGTGCTGAATTACACATAATTGCACAAGGCAGGTGAGTGCAAACTTTGAAGAATGTTTTGCCGTGCTTACATTACATTTATAACTCTGTAGTGAATAATCTATGTTAACTATGTAATCTGTCAGTGCAAGTGGAAGATGTGGTCGCCTTTAGATAGGATTACAATGATAAATTTAGTGTAGGACAGTAAGGAGGCCGTGGGGGAATTTCTCAACAGACAACAAATGTTGAATGAATGCTAAATTAATGCTAAACTGACACTAAACAAATTCTAAATACATGATGAGCCAATTTAAACACTTGCACTGGCTGATGGTTGAGCTGTTTAAATGATTAAAGACTTAACTGACTGATGGGATTGGATGACCCTCAGAGGGGGGAATATACAGTGTAGGAGATGACCTTGCTTAAACTGTTGTCGTTATCCCGACGTGACTTCAGCTAAATGATCTGGCATTGACTCAGACCAAATTTGTTTATGTGAGCAGAAGCAATAGTTCTCTGATCTCGGTGTCTGAATGGCAGGAAATAACACTTGGAAAGTATGTACAGTACCTAAAATGCTTGTTTGTCACACACTACAAAGTCTTTGGCTTTCTCGTGAGTAAACCCTCAAATGTGCAACTCCATGTTAAGTCTTGTATATGCTACAACACTCAAAGCTCAAGTCTTCCATTTGAAAAACACAGAACTGGTCCTGAAGTTTCAATGTTTATCAAGACTAACCAACTTGATTTTAAATGAGGGCTGTCAGCGTTAATGTATTGATCAGGTGCTGCTATGTTTGTCCCTTTCCACACACCTTAGGGAAAATAAAAAATGGACTCAATGGATGGAAATCCTCAGATTGTGGGATGATTTTTCACACAAACACACCAAGGTTGCTTTGTCTGTCTGCTGATTGAATACATCTCTTGGACTGAACTAATCTGTTTGTGCAGTGCTGGTTTTTGGTGATATATTTCATCATTTGCTTTGTGCTTTATTGTTTTGTGGTCTATGGTTTGATACAGCTATTTTCTTTCTATTTAATAATTTGTCAGATGTGACTCTGGATGCCACTTTATTTAAAAAAGCATCAAACCTTGCAATTAAGTTAATTCCGAATCAAGACAACCTGTTAAGAACTGCTTTACCTTGTCAATATGGACTTCAAAACTGTTCTGAAATGCAAAATAATAGAATTTCAAACATTCAGCACTTCATCACGGTTAAAAAAATAATCATAGACAGCCCTAATTTTAATGTAATTTAAAGCTATGGTCTACATTTAGAAAGATTGATCATTATTATTAACATCATTTAGATGATGGTTATGGCCCAATAGTGCTAGCTACACAATGTGAAGAGCAAAAGGAACCAAAAAAAATCCATTCTCTCTGGCAGCTGCAGGCCTGCAAGGAAACTGACCAATCACAGCCATCTGGTCTGCATGGGAGTTATTGCTCAAATTTGCTCTCTCTCTCTCTCTCTCTTACCCTCCGTCCAATCCCCTCGCTCTATTCTGACACTCCTTTGCTCCTCGTCCCGCCTCGTCCCAACCCCCCTCCGTATTTGAAAGTGCGAGCGGTTTGTAAGGCCCTGAGCAATTCAGCTACACGAGTTTCGATATGGAAAATAAAGAGAGCGACAGCAGCAAGCGGCCTCTGCTTGCCCCACCGGCAAAGGCCGAAAGGAAGCGTAAGTCAAACAAAGAGGAAATGCGACAAATAGAGGGCTCAAAGCAGAGTAAACATCGGGTCATCCTTTGACCGATGGAGAAAGCTCCGGCAAGATCTGGGCCTGAAAAGTGATGCTGATACAACGGAGTTTTTGTTGAACAGGTAATATTTCATTTTTATCGTGGATGTTGTGATATGGATAACTGTATGCCAATGCTGTCTTATGACTGTGAAAGCTGCCGTTAGTTTTTTGTGTGGTTCGACGGCGTCGAAACATTTTTTGTCTGCAATACACTTGTTTACTTGTTCGACAGAGACGTTAGCCTAATTTTTAGCATTGTAAGCTAAAATTGCTATCATGTTTACACATTGTCACATCAGCGTGTTTATGTGTCGGGGAGGGGGGGGGGTGCTTTTTTTTCAAATCTTTAGTGTGCCAAAACTACTCAAGAAAAAGTTAAGACCCTTTCATTTCCACTGAAGTCTAATAAAAACATGAGAGTTTAATTTACTTTCTGCACAATAGGTTTTCACTAAGAAAAATAGAGGTATAAACTTCGGCACGTCATCATGCATGTTGACAGCATGTCACTGTCTTAAATCAGTGTAATCTTGGTGAGACAGTGTTAACCACACTTTTCAGTTTCTCCAAACACAACAAGCACAAAAACAAAAAGCCACTGAGCTGGATGCTGGCCGACTGATGATTTTTTAACTGTAGCGTCTAATTAGTGCTTTGATTTCCTTGTTGCAGCAATTTGCTTGTAACAGGTGGAGACTTTAAAGCAGTTTACAGTCACTCACTCCAGCCCTGCACACTGCCTCACACCTACAAAGTGCACGGTGCACCAGAACAGGACTGTGAGGCAGTGACATAAACTGCACTGAACAACTGTGACGCACTCTCGCTGACACTTTTTTTAGCTGCTTTGTTTGAAGGCAAACGTCTCCTATTTGTCAGCTCCTCCTTTTAACACCTGCTTCTCTTTTCTCATGCCAAATGTTTGACTAACAACTTGTTCATCTCATGTCTTATCCTCAGGCCATTATCTGTGACTACTTACTTTCCTGTGTTACAGCAGATAGAGAACAACTACACGTTGTTTGTACCTTTATTGGAGCAATGGTTCTTTTTACATCAGCCTCTGTTTGATCAGTCTAACTTTTATTAATACACCTGTATTAAGCAACTTTTTTTAAACCACTGAAACGGATATACTCAGGGTGTCTTCACATATTGTCCTTTTTTAATGAACAGAACCCACTCCTTTTAAAGTGCACCAAAAAGTGGACCAACAGAACAGGACTCAGGTCTTCTTGTGTTGACATTGTCAGTTAATTTGAGGACTCAGTTCTCTTTCTGGTCAACTTCAGCTCTGATGGGGCCTCTGTCCTCTTTCTGTCCACACTATAGCCTATATATAAGATATATATTCATATGGCTTTGTCTTTATTTTGACATGGCACTGCAGTGTGGTTATGAAGCCCCTCGCCTTCAGATTAACTTGAAATTGGAGGACAACCTTAGTGTGTCTGTGTGCTGTAGACTGTTGCTGTTTGATGTATTCTACCATATGTTTCGTGGAACAAACTGCTCCTTATCCTGCGTCCATGCAAGCGTCACAGGCCATTGTGGTTTTAATTGTTTTCTCAAGTGTCCCAATGCAATAGCAAGCCTGGTCTCACTCCGAAGTCATCAAAATCTGGTGCTTGGGCAGTGACTCGCGGTGTCAGAAACCAACGGAAAAAAAGCTGTCCTTTAATGTTGGCACGATATGCAGCCAGTTGTTATTATAGTTTAATGTTGCCCAGTGGCATCAGGGGGAAACGTGGCGGGACAAAGACGAAAGTTCAGGGGGCGAAAGTCCGAATGGGGTGGGCAGACTATCGCAGGGCTGACACATAGAGACAGACAACCATTCACGCTCACATTCACACCTACGGACAATTTAGAGTTACCAATTAACCTAGTCCTCAATCTGCATGTCTTTGGACTGTGGGAGGAAGCCGGAGTATAAAATGATATCAAACTTTAATGTACCCGAGCCCTCCTCCTGTGTCTAAATGTCAGCCCTGAAGCAAAATAAGTCAAAATTGCTTTCAAAATATAGCAAGTCACACTTTCAGCAACTTTTATGTGCAAATATCAGCTTCTTCCTCGGCAGAAACTTGAGGACAGTCAACTCCGACCTTTTGCCAGACAACTCGTTTGTATATCTCACTCCTCCCCCAGGCGGTCTGCAGCCCCCGAGCCCTCTGTCATTGTGTGGAATATCACAACTTAATGAAACAGTCATGGCATGTACTTAGAAAACTATGGACAAGGTGAGATGTAAGGAAAAAAAACTATGGCTACACTGGAGACAACAAAAACACTTGTTTCACACACTTTTAACATCTTTAAGAGCTCTTTGCACCCACAGGTGGTGCTGCTTTAAAACTCCACACAGGTCAGAAAAATATACCCAAGAAAGGTCAGTGTATCTGACAGCTAAACTACGCTGCCAACACAATCAGATTAAAGACCATTTCAAAAAGAAAAGGAAACTAATAAAATCATTAGACTGCACAACAAACGTTAATGGTAATAGATGATGATCACAACCCTGATTCAATTTATCGCCAATCTTTATAACCTGCAGAGACATACGGAAATTGGAAAAAGAACAATAAGTCAACATCTATTAATCCTTGTAGCTTGAATGTGACGCGGCAGTCCAAACAATCCCACGGCTTTACTAAAAATTGAATTACAAAAAAAAAAAAAAATTCTGAGAGAAAACAGCCTTTAAAAAAAATCTTTGCAGGTCACATACAAATATACATCCTTTTCTTTTCCCCATCATCCAAAGCTGGTTAGTAAATCATATACTGCTATGTGAAATATACAGATTTCTTTAGCCAGGCACATGGCTGACTATTGCAAATCCCAGGTGTGTGTAACATTTTGGATTAGACCCTGTATCCAACACAGGAAACTAAACCCCTTCAGGTAAATCCCCTGCCTTCACAAGGTCAATGACAGGCCTCCTATAATCCTGGTTCTTCGTTCTGTGATATGTAAAACACAGAGAGACTAATTAAGACTTTACAGCAGCTTAAAATGAACCAAAGGAATGTAAACACAATCAGAAATCTCTCCCAGCCTCTACGGGCTCATCACATTCAAATAATTTACAACCATTCTGCTGATTCAGGTGTTTTGAATAGAATCACAGCAGGAAAGGTCAGACTCTTAATGGTAATGCAGTGGTGTGTGATCACACACTCTTCACCGCTCTTATCTCACTGTAGCACTATAAAGCAAAGTGGCCCGGCTGCAGATTAAGGCGCTGCTGCTAAATGCAATTCATCACACGTTATCATTTAACCAAACTACTGCAGTGTGTATCGTGTTCATTCATATACACGGCGCGCTTGTGCATGCACGCGCCTTCACAGATGTGCATAAATGTGTGTTTCGGTGGGGAATTCCAGAGCGACATGGCAGCTGGACTGTGATCAAACATCTGCACAGTGTGAGATATGTAAATTCTAACACAGCAAAAGGATTATAGAGGACTCAAAGTAGAACCAGGAAGCAGAATCACATACGTCAACGGCACATTGGAGGAAGATGGTGTGAGAGGTGGGACGTAGGGCTGCTGGGTGGAGATGACCTAAGTTCAATCTCCAATTTATTACAGAGAGAGTTATGTTTTTGTGATTTAATAATGATCACAATGAAAAAACAGATATTTTAGCCTTGTAACAACTAAACTGTCAACAATAATTAAGTTCAAGTGTCCTAAAATAAGTCAACAATAAAGTCTTTGAATGGGTACTTCTTAATTAACGGTGTCTTCGCCTCTTACTGTTTCTAAAATAGGTCATATCACATCATCTGCAGCCATTATTAAAAATAAATAAACAAGTTTCAGTCATAAAATGTGATCGGGTTTTGGACCTTGTCCACTTTTGTGTCGGGATTGGCTGTAGACTGACTTAGCAAAGGTGGCTGCCATCTTGTTTTTACATGGATTGATTTACATGGATTACTGTGCTCTTACTACCACTAGATGGCACATAAAAGTGTCCACGAATGAGAACAACAGGTCTACATTACGTAGAGTGAAGTATAAGGTCAAGTAAACCCAAAATGTGATGGCCCCATATGAGGACGCAGGGTGTATAATGACAATAGATGAAATGACTACACATGTGTTAGGGGTCACTACAGTTCCCCTTAGTTATACAGAGCCAGATATTTTCCCTCAGGAGTTGGGACCAAAATGGAGGTAAAAAGAGAGCAACTATTGGAATTGCAATTGTCATGTGGCCAGAAACATAACTCCAAATGAATGCTTATGTTTTATGTGGATATAGGCAACTGTTTGTTAACAAGTTTGCCATCTCAACTCAAAAGCTGTATCAGTGTTAAGTTCGCAGCCAGTTTCTGCTGCTCCCAAGCGACCAGAAGAAGATTTTTTTAACAATATAGAAATGAATGGAGACCCAAAGATGCCTAGAGCACAGAAAAAATGCATTCACATTTCTAAAACACAACAGCATGGTTTACAAAGAGGCTTAGCTCTGATCTGATGTGTGGTTTGTAAAAAATGTGCTTAAAGATGCAAAACCACTTCTTGGCCTCGAAGCTATCATTATCTTTTTTCCCAGTGTTGTTTATGCTGCCTAATCTTCCTTTTAAGTGCTTGTTGTCTTCACATAAATGCATAAATGGTACGTCATGTTGCTGAAACAATCAAAATCATGTCATTAAATCATCACATCATCCATGCCCTCAACACATAATATCAATAATGTGGTTGCTGAACTTAGTCTGTGAGAATGTAAGGGCATATTTATGAGTTAAACATTTGTATGAGTCCCTACCTTGACAGGTATTCCCCCGAGCTGCCATTGCTCTGTTGTACATCCATACAGTTAGTAGTTCCAGGTATGAGTGCCAGGGCAGGATTCTCCTGGGCTGCGCTGCCCACTGCCCGCGCAACCAGCTCCACTGAGTCATGCACGTAGTGATCCAGAGAAGGGGACCCCATGACCCCGTGTGCCAGTAGCCCCAGTGGCAACCCTTCTGTTCTCAGCTCGGCCACATTTTGGCTGTCCCCCAAAACCCAGTGAAAGTCAGGGAGCGTCATCCGACTGGCCAGTGTCCACAGACGCCGCACCTCGCGGATCTCGCACCCAAATGTCACCACTCCTCTCGTGTTCGAAGGTTCTCTCAGGGCCTCCAGCTGCCGCATGAGAGCCTGCTGTTGGTCTGATTTAGACGAGGAAGTGGAGGAAGAAGCAAAGGATGAGGCAGCGGGGGAGAAGTAAGGCAAAGACGACGACGATGACGCCTCTGCTCCTGTTGCCACTCCGGAGTGCGTTGATGAAGATGAAGACGGTGAAAAGGTTGAGGCGGTGGTTGTCAGATTGACAAGATTACCCAGGTGGAAGCGGGTGTTGTTCTTGATTAGGAAGAGGAAGTCGCTAATGTCCCATTCCTGACAGAGCAGAATGCTGATGTCCCACCAGCCATTCATCATCAGGAGTGTGTGGAGGAGATGGGATGGCGGGGCCTCCACGGTCCGCATCGCCATTTGGAAATGGAGGGGATTCTGTGGGGAGATTGCAAAAAGGTGAACGGGTGAATGGGCAAGTGATTTGAGAAGGGAAAGAGTATCGGAAATGGAATTGGACAGATGGGATAAAGATGAGGGACAGTTAAACAAACAGGAGAAAATAGAGGGAATGGAAATGCAAGGGTGATGGGAGTGATAAACAAGCAGTGATGGAGAGGGCAAAGGGTTAGAGGGGGTCAGTTAGATTTCATAGAGGGCAGAGACTTTGGAGAAAATCAGAGGATGTTTTTTGCAATGAAGGGTAGAGAGAAAGAGAATTAGATAAAGAAAGGCAAAGTAAGAACAACAAAAGGACGTTGGAGGATGAGGAGGTTAAAGGTGGAACATTAGGGAAGAAGGTTACAGAGGTGTAGAATAGGAGGATGGTACACCAGGAGGAAGAAACAGATGAAGCAGAGCGGAGAAGAGAAGAATAAAGGAAAGAAAGAAGGGTTATAAATCCGACAGCAGAATTACTTTCTATCTTAGAATTCAATTTGTTCCTAAAGAACAACCACAGTCCGCTGGATATAATAGATTTCAGCCTCCATTTACCTGCTCCCATGAATATCATTATTCACATCATAAGAAATACACTACAGCTATTTTTATGTGTATCCTATTTGTATTTTAAGCAACACCTAAAACCCCTGAAGAAACTCGGCGGTGCTTTCCACATACTGTACGTGGACCACTTAATTTAATTCACACCTCTGCTTTGCAATTCATGAGTTCATCAGTTGATTGATGAGGCTCGGACAGATCAATGGGTAGGAGCACAGCAGTGGCGTGATTTCCACCTGGACCAGGAATGATAAAAGTGTGGTCTCATAGTGGTGTCAGGCGCTGCAATGAAAACCATCCACCAAATGGCTAAATGCTCAAGAAAAATACCAACATGGGAGGCTTGATTATGCTCTGCTTTATATTCAAAAAACATTTCGGCAGTACCTTCGCTGAGGATAGAGGTAGGATGACTATAATAAACACACACTTTTAAAAAATTTATATTCTGGTTTGAATATACACTACATATTGTTGGGAATCTGAAATGAACAGGATCCCAGTTAGAGCTTGTATTACACATTCTCACTCCCAAATTGTTACATACTGACACTTGGTCTGTGGCCTACATGTCTAACTATGATGCTCCTGTGCCAGTTTTGGATGCACAGGGATGATGTGATGCTTGTTACATGACTTGTGTCTTTTCAAAACTTCAGAGGAAATGTACAGGAAACAAGAAACTTAAGGCGTAGATGAAGAACTTTCTTAGGTTTCGCCAACAAAAGCACATGATTTAAGTCTGAAAAAACATCACGGTTTGGCTTAAAATGGGTTTGTTCCTAAAGCCCGGTTCAGACTAAAGATTTGCGATGAGACAAAACCGTTTAAGAACGTTGCAGAGAAAAGTTGCAAGGATGTGGACTGGCCAGTCTGAACTCGACTCAAGCCGGCTGAGTCAAATCGCAGTCGGCTGGTTTTAGAAGGTAAAGCTTGTCACCTGTTTCAACAGCCAGTCAGCTTGTAGTGAAGTCTGCTGGTCAAGTCAAAATGACCGCAGACAGGGTGTTCAATTGCTGTGGTGGGTGCTCCATTCCTCCATCCCTACATACTCCCAGTGGAAGTATCTACCAAAAATTACACATTTAAACAGCTCTTACCTACAAAAAATCAACAGTCAATTCCCTTCTCTTTTAGCAAAATGCTGCATGATAGGCGGCCCATTGGGACAAACCAAACTTGACCCACAATAACGACATAAGACCCCTGCAGAACATTCGAATCCATGGGAAACTCTAACAAATAAAACAAGCAAACAAGACAACAATAACCCCAGGCTGAGAGGCAGCAGGACCAGCAGTCCCCACACCAGAGGCCTCTCTCCTCTGCTGCACCTCCTCCATGCCAGGTGCAATGCACCTTGTTAAGTAATGCAGCACACCTGAACACCTCCATCTACAGTGGAAGGAAAAAGGGACAGCAGCCCAGAACACACACAGGACAAATCCAGGAAGTAAACCAAACACTGAAGAAGAGTACACTTGCAAGATAAATGGTTGACAGTAATGTTAAATATGGATGATTTGTCGATTGTTAGCTAAAAAAGGCAATACCCCCAAATGGGTCTGCTGACTCCTTCAGTGCCATTATGATCAGACCAGTGCAAACCTACTGTACTCTACACATTCGCAGTGCATTGCACCTGCAGGAGTAAGCCAAAAGATCAGAGCAGATATGTTTCAAAGCTGACACAGTCATCCCCATAATACTGAGCTGCCAGATCTGCTTCAGTGTACCTTGGCATACTGTCCCCATCATACCAGTCATCCAGGCAATCAATCTGTCATGCACTGGCCTGCATGCAGTCACACACACAGAGAACTACACACACTTAAAAGGCCCTCAGCGACTCTGTTTAATTGACTTTACAACTTTTCCACTAGCTTTGCACTTAAAGTCCATTAGATTAATCTATTGGTTAATTTCATTTATCCCATTAATCACTCTACCCAATGGGCATGCAAATCAGACGATCATTATTCATTTGTGTATTGCATATACACGGATGGATTATTGCTGCAACAAAAGCACCGACAAAAGCAATACTATGTGTTTTATTTCAGTTTTAGAAGTCCTGTTTCAGGGAAAGAAATGGTAATGCAGTCCACAGGGCATCAGACTCTCACCTCCTCTCATCCCCCAGGAGGATTGGGGGATTTATTCTCAGCTGCAGCACTTGTGCTCTGTGATCACCATAAATCTGTAACCCCCTCTTTGTTCCTCATGTAAATAAACAGGGAGAAATTTGCTCGGAAGTGCGGCTGCCTGCTCTCTTACATAAATACAGAGATCTGCTGCTTTCGATGCACTGGGAAATCCCGGCTTTGTTGTCACTGTGCTCTCTTTCATCACGCAAACCTTTTTTTTCTGTGACTTCCACAGCCAAACTACATTTGCTGGGAGTTTTTTTATGCGAGGAAACTTGCAACCCTTGCTGTACGGTAAAAACTGCAGGGAGCGGCAGAATCACAAGCCAGTGGACAAATCAAATAAACTAGTAATGACTCGGTATTGATCTTTGCTTGATTGGATGATTCATTGTAGGGAAAGTGTGAAAACTGATTAAAATGGGTTTCTGGTGTTCTTTTACAAGATTGCAGAAGTGTTTCTTTAATAAACATATGAGGCACTGTCCCAATCCTTACAATCCTTAAACTGTTGATTTTGCAAAACGACATCTTGCAAATGTTGCAAAAAATCCCAGGGGCTATAATTCCTTTCACGGCCAGAAATCCCTACGGCTCCAACCCAGAATTCCACATAGACCTACCCATAGCTCTGACCCTTTCATCCAACTGGCCTCTATGTCACTGCCAGTGTTATTTATGAAGGGACAATGAGAAACTCCAGCAACTCTCCCCATAGTCAGCAAAGCCCTATCAGTCATCTCAGGACATAATTACTCCAATATCCCAATCTATCCTAATCAGCATAATCTGAAAATTAATTTACCAGCATCTAATTGAAAAGAAAAGTTCAGGCTTACCATGTGTACACAAGTGTGTTTTATAAAACTTTCTCAGTGAAAATGTGCAACGTAAATTTAGCCCAAACTCACTGCTGGGTATAAGGAAGCACATGACAGTTAAGACAAAGCACAAAGGTGGGTCATGTTAAGATGCTGCATACCAGGCAGAAGTACCCGTCAATACCTCACATACTGCATACCAATCATATGACTGTTAGTAAATTTCAATGTATAACTGTTGTTCATTTTCATCAGTGCTGCTGTACGGATCGATCCAGACTATTTTGGGTTGCCAGTGATTTGGGGCTCACAAATAAAAGTGCTAATTGTGATCGCTGACATTGACAGACTCTGCTTAGAAGCATCCAATATGACCCAATTGTGAAACAGTGTTAGTAACTGTGATGAAGTTGTTCCAGAGCCAGTGACGTTTTTGCAAACAAGTTCTCACTCCCAACTTTTCAAATACAAACACCTGATCTGACATGATGTCATCTCTAGTCGTTATATTTTGGGGCTTGGATTGGAGCATTACTAAAGTGATATTGGGGGCAGACTTTTGCATTGTTTCTTGCAGAAGGTGTTGCTGGTTAGGTTAAGGCAACAAAACAACTTGGTTGTGGTTAGGAAAAGATCACAGATGTCTCTTAAAGCACCTGGCTTTGACACACACACACTGCAATTGGTGTTTGTTGTCAGTACCTTGGGTCAAAGTTTATCACATCAGATGTTTGTTTGACCCATCCATCTCCCCTCCTGCCCACCCTCAGCTGACTTTCACACTGTTTTAACTACATCCAAGCTGTGAGCATTTTATAAAGACATGGATAGGATTACACTGGAGTTGGTGGAAAGCCTGATGTGTCTCACACAGATGCCAAGTGGTGCCCTGATAATGATGCCTGGCACATTGCCCAAGGAGGTGTATTTTGACTCCCTGAGATTAAGACCAGGCTACCTAATCAGTGCCCCTCAGCATCAAACTATGAGGCCCTAGGTTACCCCTCTAGCATCAGTTTTGGATGCTCAAGGACGATGTGCCAGTTTCTGCTTGTTACATGCTTACACATGCTTTTACATGCTGTCTTTCCAAAATGAACTTCTGTTTGCACAGGAAATGTACAGTTTCCACTTTTCTAAATAAACTTAAACCAAAATAGATGTACTTCATTTTTAGGTTTAGGCAACAAAAGTACTAGGTTAGGTTTAGAAAAGGTCATGGTTTGGGTTAAAATAAATATGTTACTTTCTAATGTAATATATGCGTCAAGTATACCAGGTTATGTAGTTAAACAAAGTCAATGGTAACTTTTTTGTTTCACACAGGATGCGAACAGCAATCTCTTGGGTGAAAGTCCTATGTTTGTTTGACCTATCCACCAACCTGATCTCTACTCTATGCTAACTTTCTTGCTATATATACATCAGTTGCTTGGAGTGTTGATCTTTGTCACATACACAAGCTAAAGAGTGCCTTGGTGTGTCGGTATCTGATGCTGGGGCCTCTGAGCCAGTTTGGGATCTTGATGCCTTGTACAATTTGTTGCCTTATTTTTTGAAAGAAATGGCTTCCTTCTGCCCTATTTAAAATATGTTCAAACTGCAATGAATTACCATCCCATGAATGAGCACTAACTAGTGCAGGTTAGATTAGGTTTAAGAAAAGAATCAGGGTTGGGTGTTATGTTATGTTATGTACTTAACATAAAGTTATGTGACGTTACGTTCTTAATGTTCTTCTTTAGTTATATGCTTTATGTAATGTGACAACGTGATTATATACCTTAACATAAAACGAAGTTCACTTGGTTTCACACGAGACATGAACACTGGTCTCTTGGGGGGAAATGCCTGTGTTTGATTGACCCATCCACCACCCTAACCTGCCTCCTTACACTGACTTTTGTTTTTTATACGACTTCAGTCTTTACTCACGTCAGGACATTTATCATGTGATTGCAGCCTTCATCATTACATGGGTTATATTAATTCTGGTGCATTACTTTTCATAGCTATACGTACAAACATGCACGAGAACAGCCTGTGATGCAGTTGTGAGTCACACCTGTAGAAAGTAATGCAGTCCGATACAACACCTCTAAACAGTTTTAGAAAGTGCATCACATCTAATCAAAAGCTGAACATGATAAACTTAGCAAAGGGGGAATTTAGTGCAAGAATTTTGTACACAAGGATAGATTGTACGCAAGTATCTCATGAACTGACAACATGGTGTATACCTCAAACATTTGTAATTAACATTGCACAACTTCATATTTGTACATCTACCCTCTGACATAATGGGAATATCTGCAACACATTTAAATTTTAATGCAAAGAGCATACATTTGTAAATAATTGGATTAAGCAGCAACCAATATTTGCATATGCGCTCCAAGCTGCCTGTGAAGATGCTGTATCTTAATTCCCCTCAAGCTCTAGAGCTGTGGGCCAGCATGGGATAGACTTCCACTTTGAAACTAGGTCCTCCTATCAGAGACAACTGGTCTTTCCCAGGGAGTTTCCTGTCCCCGGGAGTCTCTCAGTCCAAGGTCTTTTATATGCTAAATTCTCTCCCCTTTGCTGCTTCCAAAGCCTCTCACCACCTACTCCCAACCCACCTAGTCCCTTTACTCTGAGGTTGCTTTATATTTTGGTCCGTAAGCTCCATATTCTCATGCAGCCTCATCATTCCAACAGTTACATAACATAATGTGGGCAGAATACAGTGCCAAAGGTTGCTCGCTGGTTTATTATATTAGAAAACTTTTAAAAGTGAACTTTGTTTAACCTAAAGTATGAGATGTGGCAGCAGGAAAATTAGGCAAAGGTCAAAGGAGGTTAGCAAATAAACACTAACGAGATCCTCCCAAGACATTCAAGATGTTTTCACAAGTTGAGGACGAAATTGCTGTCAGCCTTCAGTTGGGATTCACTAGCAAGACTAGATTGAGTCAGAGGGGAGTTAAGCCATCTCTCTAAAAGTCACACATGGGCACTGCGCTGTCTGTGTTTGCCTGTCTGTTGCTGAGCAAATGTCCGTCCATCCATCCATCCATCCATCCATCTATCCATCCATCCATTAATTAATCAATATCTTTCTGCTGGTGTCTTTGCTATGGATACCTGTTGTTTCACTCTTGAGAACCAGTTTGGGCTTTAAACACCTGCTGACTGCGAACAGCGAAATGCTTCCTTGTGCACAGAGCAGGAAATTAGATATTACCCTGAAAACACAAAACCACACACACACACACACACACACACACACACACTCACACACACACGTTACTATAGCTCAGTAGGTGGCAAGTGTCCCAGAACCCTTCAGACTAACTAATGGTTCGGATGTGTGTGTGTGTGTGTGTGTGTGTGTGTGTGTGTGTTCGTACAGAGAAAAAAATAAACAATGATGCTCTTTGCCCCTCCCAGGAAGGTTGTGCGTGGAAAGTCAAACACACACACACACACACACACACACACACACTCTAACCGCTAGTCAGTTCTCATTGATATGCAATAACTGCCCTGTTAGTGCCACCTAATTAAAAAGGTTTACAGTGTATAGTTACATTAAATCATTTTGTGCATGCGTCTGTGTGTAGGTGCGTCTGCTTGTACTTGTGAGAGCGATTTCTACCCATACACACACACACGCACGCACACTCAGCAGGTGTATTTTCCAGAGAATGCTTATTGATGAACCATCCCAGTCATTAATCTAGAGTGTTTACACTTTTAAATAATTTTCTCTCTGTCTCTCTCATTCCAGCTGCAAACTCTACAGATAATCTTCAATTAGAGTATTTGGCACAAGAGCCGCTTTTCAGTTCGGGAAATTCGCCATGCTCACTTCCCGTTTTCTACCAACCATCACGGCTGATTTTCATCAAACATGAAGGCGACCTTTCTCTAACCTAAACCAGGTAGCTGTTGTTTTAACCATAGATCCATAAGGGGGACGGATCAGGAAATGTTAAGCCATTTTAAAGCTAGTTTTTCAGTGTGACGTGATGTTGTGGGAGAGGTTTCTTTAATAGAGCGATGCCTGTGAGGTAGTTCAGTCAACTTGAGCTGCACTGATTCACACTCATCATACGTCACTCACCATATGTCATCTACAAAACACACCCTCACAATGTGGTGGCCTATTTAAGCTGCAACATCTTCCCTTTGCATTGTCTATGCTGCTTCTGTCCTGCATCAGTACTGCCATTGCTCTTTCAGCCCCAGCATCCACTTGGAGGGAAATATATAGGCCTAATCATCACCCCCAATATCTCATGTAAACATATCTGCGGGGAGCGATGAGGCCTGAGTCTAGACGCCAAATTCTATCTACCATTGTCAATTTTATGCAGTAGTGCGTACATAATACACCTATGTATGCTAATGTTGTGCAATATTTAGACACACACCTGCATTCGTGTGCTATGGGCATCATGTAGTTCAATCTAGCACTTTACTATTTGGTGGAATTTTGAGCAATGTGCAATATAACAAGTAGTTAAACAAGCAGACACTTTAGCGCTTGGCACTTTTGCACTCAACACTTAAAGGATAACTTCGGTATTTTTCAACCTGGGCCCTATTTCCCCATGTGTATGTGTGCGTATGATTCATAGGTACAACTCGTTCCAAAATTGGTTCGCAAGATGATGTCACACAGCCCAGAGGTAAGGGAAACGCTTAGTATGCTATTTACAGAGATAACACTGGCGATCTGAACCGGTCAGTGGCGAAAAAAAGCACTTTTAATGCGCAAACTTATACGGGACGCATTTGCCCCCGTTACTGTTTTAGCTCGTTTCGTGGCTGCCGGCTGCATCCGCCTCCCTCAATACTGAACCAATTTTAGAAAGAGTTGTACCTATGAATCATACGCACACATACACATGGGGAAATAGGGCCCAGGTTGAAAAATACCTAAGTTATCCTTTAAGCACTCGTCACTTTAACTAGCACTCAAGCACTTTATAACTTGATATATAAAAATTCCTATCGTCTCCTAACGCTTGGCCTACTGTGTTTAACATCAACCTGCCATGGGACTGGAGATGGAAACTAGCCGCCTGGCAATAATCTCATGCATTTACAAGTAATTGTTTATTAATACATATTGTCCCATTTCTTAAAAAATAAACAAATCTCAAAATCTCAAATCTATCTATGTTCTGCTGTTGAAATAAACATTTAAAACATGACTTGTCTGAGTCTGAGTCTGAACTACCATTAAGCTAAGCAACAGAAAGGGCAAGTGACATGTTGAGTCATTAAATATTTAATTTAAAAAATGTCACCATGTGTCAAAAAGTGAGGTTTACTGTTACAGAATGGCTGCTCTGGATTGAAACAAAACGTGGTGGTAAAAACAGGGCATCTACAGGTCCTTAAAAGGTCTTAAAATGCCTTAAATTCAGATTCAGTGGGTCTTAAATGTTTTCTGTCACATTACCACAAAAATTCTCCAGCCTGACAGACCCAATGACTGTTTAACAATTATTGGACAGACCGAAGAATTGCAGTAATTTATAGTAGCTTTCTTAACATTAAACACATTAAAATTAAACGAACCCAGTTTTCCTTACTGGTGATTTCTGAATTTTGAATTTTGACTTGGAAAGAGTACTTACACACATGTATATATAATGTGCATTTCCATTGCAGGTTTGGTGTTAAATTTCATACAAGGTGGTTTTAAAAAGGCCTTAAAAAGTCTTAAATTTAACTTATATCTGTAGACACCCTGAAAAAGATGTCGCCCATTGGTCTAAAAACGACAATGCCACTGCTGACCGTATTATACTTAATGACTGAGCTCCTATAATGATGTTTTCCTGCCAAATGGGTATATTGTTTAAAGAACCGTACACTGTCGTCCAGCCAAAGCTATTGCAAAGCCATTTGGAGAACAGGTAGGGAAGCGCAACTTGACCTCATTGTAAAAGCAGTGTGACGCCTTTGCAAATGTCTTGTTGACTCCCTGTGTGCTATTCAGTGTGCATTCACTGGAATAGGCCAAATGCCAGAGGGGTTATCCAACTTGCTCTCGCTGATGGGCGCCTCTGCAAACATGGGTTTTGCTTGTACAGACATAACGACGGGCCAGAAATTAGTGAGAGATGTGACTACTCAAATGGGCAGCTGTTCCACATCTCAGCATTAAGCACGATTATGATATATGGGATCATAATCAGTTCATCATCTCTTTGTACTCACATCAATACATGTCAGCACAACTTGAGGTTAGAGCTGCACTTCCAACTAAGTTCTTTTCCACACTATGCAGTTGTGCTCCCTCTGTATGGAGGTGAACTTCTGTATACACACCAACAAAGCGTTTGTCTGTGCATATATACCTCAGGGCATGTGCTGCTGGGTGCACACAGCCTTCAATCAACATTTTTTACTGGAAACATTGTCTATAAAAGAAGACAGAATGCAACTGCAAAAAAACAATCCGTGCTCCTTTTATTGTAGATTCCAGCATCATGGACAGAGCCTGCGTGCGCTCTCACCATGCTCCCCAATTTCGGGCTCAGTTTGAAGCAGCTTCTCTCAGACCCCCCCAAATTTGATGCTTTGTGTGGAAAGCAAGAACATCAGCTTCTGCCGCAAATTATGTCGCCACTTTGGCTTAATTTAGGCCATTTAACCAAGAGTGGTGAAATCAGTGGTGAAGAAGAGAGGACAAAAATGTGCTGTCCTTCATCTGATAGAATGTGTGATACACAGTAGGAGGGGAGAAGGAGGAAAAGAGCAACAGCAAGTATGTGGGCCACTGGTGGCACTTAGGCCTTGTTTACCATGGACTTACGCACGCCTTTAAAATGAGATACATCTATTTATGCGTAAATTAAAATGCTTTGTGTTCATATTGGACGCTGGGCATGACTGGCAGTGTTTTATAATGCAGCCTAACATCTGCTACACTTGCACACGCACAGTCCACCGCAGCTGTATGCAGAAGTGCACAAATCAACAGTCTACAGCAGCTCAGATGTAATTTAGAAATAACTTTTTTTTTACCTGACTGTGGCGCGTAAACTCCCTCTGCACTACGCTGACTACCGGCACCTGAAGCGCAAGCGAGACGAACTCCAACTTGACAAACTCGTCCCGGTTCCGAGGAAAGGCGATCATGGCGGAAACCCCCTGCACGACCACGGTGTGACACACGCTCTCCAAGAAGGACAGCGGGTCTTCGCCCTCGGGACTCCCCGCTGAGGAGGAGGTAAAGGCGGGCAGCTCGCCGAGTCCCGACCCCACCGCCATGACGAGCTCCAGGGATAAATTGTATGGCAACAATCCGGCCCGGTTCAGAGCCTCGACCGCGAGCAGGACCGAGTCTCGGGGTGCGAACACGCGGTTCTCCCTCGAGCTGTTCTCCTCCCGCTGCCGTGCCTGGCTCTTACTCCTGCTGGCTCCCCGCTGGCTGTTAACGGTGCCTCTAGTCCTGAGGCTTCCATATCCAGGCGCACCGGCACTTGTTTTAACCTGCTTTTCCAACTCCATCCGCCGCTGCCCGCCCCCTGTCGAACCTCGATCGGTGTCCCAGTCCTCAAACCCGCTGCCCGCGGTGGCAGGGAGCAAGCGTGGCTGAACGTGCAGAGCCCCGACCCGAACCGTATGGCCGATCCGTTTCAGCACCTGGCACGGCTGCGGGTGAGAGTGAGCGCACGGCGGGAGAAAGACAAGAGCGCACAGCAGTAAACATAATGGTGGCGAGACCCCGGTGCCTGCGCGAGCTGCCGGGCCATTCATCATCATCATCACCACCGTCTTCATCATCCGCGCTCCACAGCTGCACCGGATGCCCCGTCCAACCACAGAACGGCGGAACACCGGGGCAGCTCCGTCGGTCCCCCTCCTGGCCCCCTGCGTGTGGCCCTGGTGCGCCGCTCAGACCAGCTGCAGCCCCAACTCCGGCTCCAGCTCCGGCTCCAGCTCGCGGCAAACTTGTGCGTTTCTCCACGGACACAGACAACAGGCTGCTGAGGCGCGAGATTAGGCACGAGCCGCGCACAAGCAGAAAATGATCCCCAAAAGTGCTGCTTTTCATCTCAAAAGATTTTCATCATTCAAGCCTTTTGATTACTAAACAGGTTGTGGAATCAAACGCAAAAAAAAAAAATCCACATATTCCAGTGGCAGAAAAAAAATCTGAAGCAGAGTGTGTAGGCAAACCCAGAGGAGGAAATGTCGAAAAAAAAGGTTAATGCGCATCAAACACATTCCAAAACAGTGAAATCCACCGCTGGAAACATCTGATGGCTTCGGAGGAAAATTATCCCATTATTATCCAGAGCGCAGGAGCCAAGGCAACATCACTTCGTCCCGGTGCTGGAGATTAAAAAAAGAAAAATAAATGTTTTTATTTCTCCCTTGTTAAACACCCGAGTAGAAGCTTTCCAGAGCGCGCGCGCTGCTTGGCTCGAGTCAACCTCTGTACCAACACTTGTACCGGCGAGACCTCCGGCACGAGAGCGCGGTCCTCTGCGCGCGTTCCAATAAGAATTAACCCCGTCCTCACTTTACCCCCACCCCATCCCCTTCAGCAGTGTCAGGAGGAGAGGTTATGAATGAAGAAGTTGCATAACGCGAGACAGACAGACAGACAGACAGATAGATAGACATGAACTCCTGTAGGTAAGGAAAAAGGCAAATGACAAAATTTTGGATAGGGTGGAGGGGGGAGTGTGGATGCACATCCAGTGCATCAGATCAAATGATTTCAGCCAGAGCTTTACATAGAGAGGAACAAATCTTAGCAGTAGCAGGCACAAAGCTGGCTGAATTTACAGGTGCAGTTTTATGTAAGCAAAACATCACCTCTGCAGGTCTGCTCAAACTTGACACAGCATGCATTCACATATACAGCAGCCCTGCAACAGAATTTGTGGAGCTGTCAGAGAGGTGATGATTCACATTTGTGCTCAGTTTTTAACCTTTCTTGGTTGCAACGATGTGCAAAGTGTTCCTAATGGCAATATATATATGTGCATTTAAGAATCTAAAAGACAGTGTAGCTGAATGCAATCCAGTGCTGCAGTCCTGTCTGCTCATAAAGTGTCCAGCACCTGTGTATGTTGCAGTAGCAGTGGTTTTACTGTTTGTGAAAGTACCGTAAAACTTCTATTAGTAGCCCAGGCTATTATGTGCTTATATCACTGAACTCAACAGGCTTGTGTCAGGGACAGGCCTTTAATTCCTTTTACACAAAACCATTGCTCAGCAAAGATGGGAAATACTGTCAAAAAAAATTTGTTTATTTGAACCAGTATGAAACTTGTATTAGAATTAGGCTTCGAATAAGATATCAATTTCGTTACGCCACTTGTTTCAAGGCAGAACAGATGCAACACTTCTTTATCCTGTCAAAACAGTATTCATCACTTGGATTAACTTTTATGAAAAACACACTGATTCTTTGGATTGTGGACCCTTAAAGACTATCCATCCATACATTTTCATTTTCCTGTTGAGGGTCGCGGGGGGGCTGGAGCCTATCCCAGCTGACACTGGGCGAGAGGCAGTGTACACCCTGGACAGGTCACCAGACTGTCACAGGGCTGACACATAGAGACAGACAACCATTCACGCTCACATTCACACCTACGGGCAATTTAGAGTCACCAGTTAACCTGCATGTCTTTGGACTGTGGGAGGAAGCCGGAGTACTCGGATAAAACCCACACTGACACGGGGAGAACATGCAAACCCTGCACAGAAGGGCCTCAGTAACCGCCTCAGGAGAAGGGAGTCCCCACTTGTTTTTTCGTCGACTTGCAGTCTTCTCTGGTGCTCATGGTTTCAGTAAAATAAAATGAATCGAGCAAATGATGCTTCTAATTGAGACAGGCCTTTATTTGTCAAAATGTGTAGCTAGTCAAAGGGACTAGGCTTTTAATTGAAGTACCGTAAGTACCGTAAAACTTTAAGTTGTAGCCCGGGCTATTATTTGCTTAAATCACTGAACTCAGCAGGCTTATATTTGGGACAGGCGTCTACTGTATATGGGACAGATCTTTAATTCCTTTCACACAAAACTGTTGCTCAGCAAAGATGGGAAATACAATCAAATAAATTGTGTAGGAAGTTTTATTAGGGTATGATAGAGGTCCTGGGCACGGATATGCAAAAGGCCCCACCACCTTGCCTACACAGAGCGAGACACTTGTAGTTGTTTTGCCTATTTTGTTGTTATTTTGCATCACTTTGCAGTGGTTATGCATCTTTTTGTGTGTCTCTGTGGTAATTGTGTGTCTTTTTTTAGTCATTTTGTGTTTTTATGTTGTTGTCTTGGCCCTTTTAGCAGGTACTTTGAATCTCCTTGTCATGTAAAACTCTTCCTGGTCGGTATGTGTCATTTTGAGTGACATTTTGCAGGTGAAGGCCAGGGAGGGCCCCTGATACTCTGGGCCCCTCAGCCTGTGCCTGGTAGGCCTGTTCAGTAATCCATCTGTGTGTTCAGCTAATCAGGGTTTTGAAACACATGCTCCCACGTTTTATTACAGCATAACATATCATCCCTCAAAATGCCAAAATGTCCCCTAAGCTCACAGTTGCTGTTTTAAAGCTCAACACACGTCACTATTTAGTTTCAAAGGCATCAGTGTGAGCTGGGAGGAAAGTGGTGTGATGTAGGGGGGTTAATAGTGAGTGTGTGTGGAGAAGGTGGCAGGCTTTAAAAGCAGTGTAAGCTCATCTTGCATGCATAATCCAAACATGTCAAATAAAAGTTACATTGTGCAACACATAGATGAGATATGGCTGGCAGTGTGTGTGTGTGTCTGTGTGTGTGTGTGTGTGTGTGTGTGCTCAGCCGATTTAGACCAAAGCAGACAGCCACCTGCTCCCAGTATGATTGTTTTATTTAATCATATCTAAGGACACCCAATTAGATCATTAACAGCTGCTGAGGGAGGGGATGTTTAACGGATGTGCCCCCCGTGTTGCTGTGGTAACCCACAGGTCAGAGGTCACAATCGACCCAATCAGCAGCCTCAGTTTTAATTGCGACCCAGATTAATGATTGGTTAATGGTCTGATGTAGATTAATGATTGGCTAATGGTCCGTCTTGAAATGAGAGGCCCGCCTACCAGGATATTGGAAGATCAATGACCCCGATCGATCTGATACATCATGACCTGAAAGGATGAGACTGGAGGAGAAGGGAGAGAGACAGAGAGGAGGGATTTTGACAGGGGGAGGGGTGGGGATGAAGGGGAGGAGGCGGTGACCGGAGGGGACTGGAGGAGAGAGAGAAGCAGAGGTGATGGAGAGGGAAGAGGAGCATGGGAGGTAAGGATGGAAATCAGGGGGGGTTGAGGGGAGGAGAGCAGGAGTAAATGCTGTAAAGACAGGAGAAGAAGAAAGGAGAACAAATAAATGAAGACTGAGGAATGAGAGGCGATGCAGGAGAATGCTTCAGCTGCTTCAAAGAATCGAGAGTATTACACATACAGGAGCGAGAAATTTTATTGGAGGAGACGAAACAACAGAGGGAGGAGGGGAAAAAAGGGAGAAAATTGCATTGAGCGAAAGATTCAAGGTGAGATTTAAGAGTGAATCTTTGAGAGAGCCATCATAGCTGTTGTTGCACCTAAAAAGCAATTCCCACCCCTTTTTTTTTTTTTTTTGCTATTACATTTTGCACTGCATGGAGGAATGGCATATCAGGCAGCCGTACTGTATGCTGCATAGGACTTTCAAAAAGGCTTCAGAGTCAGAGTGTTAATTCTAATTCCAGCTCGTGATGAAAAGACAGTTTAATCACACAAATGTCGAAGATTACGTCCGCCATTTGAATTGAGCTCAGTGGAAGTTCACACTTTTCAAATTTAAATTCACCATCCTATCCTACAGTGGCTCTTTCCCCATGGGCCTCTCTTCGGACATTTTAGGGACTGTGTGAGCATTCATGGGGGGTATGAAGGAAGGGAGATGTCATTTTATAACATGAATTTTTTGGAGAGTGGTTTCATTGCAGTCTTTAATTGTAAGATTTACCAAACTAAAAAGAGATCAAATAATAACATGGCATGACTTTTGGGTTCTCCATGGGTCCACGGGTGTGTTTCACAATATGCACATCAAAACAGTTCTCTTTCTGTATCCAGGATTTCATACCACAGTTTACTCGAAACTAACAGCACCAGTAAAAACACAGTGCATGTTGCTGTTTTTAGTTTTTAGTGATCAAACGAACACCGCATTTTCCACTCTAGCTTTTCACTGTATTCTTCATTTTAACACAAAAGAGAATTGCAGATGATACGGTGAAGTTAGAAATAAATAGTTTGCCTTTAGCGTCAACTTGTTCCATTGATCAGTGATGTGAAATCAAACACACAGAATGGACCACAAACACTTCATCGTTCCCTTTTCCACACTTAGCTCTCCTGTAATCCACACATGTACTGTAGAGATTTATGTACATAAATGACTTTGTGTAAAACCAAACCAGCTAACAAGTCCTCCAGCCCACACAATCACATAGGTCTTAAGTTCCTACCTCTTAATACGACCCACAGGAGCATCTTCTTGATTAGCACTCCTATCTGTGCACGTCACAATATGTTGTACATGGCTGTTAATGGTCTCAGTTTTAAACAATTGCTTAACATTGTGAAACAGTTGCACCAAAACTCCTTGGTTAGGGTTAGAACAAAGATCGTGGTTTGGCTTAAAAAATACAGACTATTATATTCCATGTATTATAAAAAATTAAAAAATAAAATAATTAAAATAAAATAAAATACAAGGACACACACATGGACTCAGACTCAAAAACAAATGCAAATAAGATGAGACAATTTCAAGAAATACAATGAACAATAAAAATAAAATAAAGATGAAACACCATCACTGAAGCAGATGAGCAAAGTTGGCAACTAATTGCCCTGTAAAAATGCACTGAGGTATATCAAATCAAACAATTACAATAATACGAAAATTAAAGAATACAAAAACGATGACGATACAAGATAATAATGATAAATATTAATAATAAATATTGGATGTAGCTACAGTGATGTCACTGGTTTGTGGATTGCTGTTTGGAAGCCTTGAGCTTGGCATTTTGGCCTTTGCCATCTTGTTTTTTGGACAAGAGGGTAGAGGAGCAAGAGGTGGATCTAACTCATAGTCTGTGGTGCCGACTCCCTGACAGTTTGTCACTCAAGCAGCTCCACCCTTAAATATACATAATAAGCCTCAATAAAATGTAAACAGATGTGTTATATAAAAATCCACCCCCTGTACAGTTGTCATAAATGTTGAAATCAACTATAGAGGCCGCAGCAGTTTTTCTTATCAGGCTGTAAACATGTTTATTTCTGCTGTAAAGTTGGGCATTTTAACATTGAGGATCTATGGGGACTGACTCATTCTGGAGCCAGCCTCAAGTGGCCATTCAAGGAACTGCATTTTTCATCACTTTGCATTGGCCTAAGTTTTCAGCCCAGAGGTCAATGCTTGCTTACAGTGCCTGTGTTTCTTAATACGGTATTGAATGTGACAGTTTTCAATACTGTGTTACTTTGTTAAAATAACTCAACTTTGACTTTTGGTATCACACGGGACATTAACACCAGTCTCCTGTATGAAAGTCCTGGACTTGTTTGACCATCAGCCCCAAGCGAATTTTGTGGCTCCATCTAATTATGCTGCCTGGCTTCCTCCTTTGCTCCCGTAAGGCCTCTTGAGGTCACTGCTTCTCAAAAAAATGTAAATGTAGATCATAATTTCTGTTGAGGAACAACCTATGTGGTCTCTGTTTAGTCTTATGAAAGTTGCTGAGCTGTGCATGAAGCCAAAAATGTTCAAATGCCGCTTGTAAACTTAGTCAGATGAGGGGTGCTGCTTCCTTATCCCTGGACCTAAAGAGCAAGGCCAATAAAGACGTTCACTGGCCGAGCTACTTATTTCATGAGTAGCACTCTGCTAACTTGTGGATAACATGATTTAATTGTGCAGCTCTTCTACACTTTCAAATATTATTGGCCCAAATGATCAAATCTGATGAAATGAGTCATTTTGTGGGGGTTGTGACACTCAGAAAAATGTATCTACTGATTTACAGACATCTCATTCAGTATGTAAGTCTATGGGGAGAAGTCTTTTCGGGCCCAATGGCATCATGTGACGGACTCTGAAGTTGTAATTCCACTGTTTGGCCACTATGAAAATTGTCTTCAAAGCCCAGTGTAATACTTGGGGCCTTTCTCGCTCACAGCTGCCTCACTTTCTCTTCCAGACTCTGCAGGCAGTGGACATGAGGTATGTTCCTACAGTATCTTGTGTTCGATATTTTTAGTATGATCTTTGGCTCAGCGGAGGAGGGAACAAAAGATTTTTGTTCAGTCCTTTAGGGAGAGTAATCCTACAGTCTAGCTATGAGCACACATTATGGCTTTTTTAAGATATATTTTACTTAAAAGTCAATGAAACCTGACGAAAACTTAACCTGACAACATGTGCTGCCTTTGTCACTTACTTTCTCTGCTGCTGGGCTGCCTGCTCGTCCACTTTTGATTTCTACATGTTTGCCAGTCTTTGGTTGTACCTGCCCTGTGTCCTCCTGTCTTCCTGCTTGCAGCCTCATCCAATTTCACATGCCTGTCTTCCCGCCTGGTTCCAACACCTGTAAGTCGGCGCTCTCTTTTGTCCCTGTCTGAATATCCGTCTGACCCCTTGTCTGATTGCATATTCATCCGTGTCCCTGGTGTCTGCTTTGGTTGTCTGATTTGCTGACCATTTCCTTCACCTGTCTTCCTTCTTCCTCTGTCGGCATCATTGCGTAACTGTCTGCTTGTTTGGCGCTCTGCCTCGCCGCCTGTCTCACAGTTAGTCTGCTCGCTGTATAGTGATGCTGCAGACTTTGCTGACCCTTTCACCTGCCAACCAAATTCCTCCATGGTTCAATTCCCTCTCCAGCAGCAGGGCTTATGAACAGATGAAACCTGAAGGCTCGCGCGCACACAAAAAATGAAGGTTAGAGGACCTATTAGACACACAGCAGATCACACGGGTCTAAATGCACCAACACGCAGAGGTCACACGGACACAAAACTCACCATGCATACAAGTACACTGATTTACAGGATCAAACAGGGGTCAGTGCATTTCAAAAAAAGCTTAAAAATTTCATCTGAAGAAGGAAAAGCTGGACACCAAAACAAATTTAGATTATTTATACTTTAAAAGATAGGAGTAATGCATTTTTTAATTTACATTCTATATAAATTGACTTAAGATCTTTACAAGATCATCATTTTAAAGCTGTATGATTAAGACAAAGGTACAAACGGATTAGCGTGTTTGACTTTGCAACGTGGGCACTGAGTAACAACAACTTGCCCTTGTCGTCTGACTGACACATAACTATTTGTTTTAGTCATGCTTGCGTTGAAGCCTTGATACAGTCGAGCCAGCATGAGCAAACGCCCGGCTTTAATTATTTAATCCCCTCATTCTGCTGTCGCAGCCTCGAGCTGTTGCCATAACTTTTAAAGTGACTTTTTTTGCTTCCTAAATGTTTTTTTTTTTTCTCATCAAATATCATTCAGATGACTTTTATTTCCTTTTACAAGTATCTCACCACAAATGTCTTGTATTACATCCCACACACAAACACACACTTTCTTCTATGCTGTTTTCTTCCCTTGTGAGCCTCAAATGAAGAGATTTAGTCAAGCGAGGCAGTCGGTGTTAAAGAAGCAAAACAAGGAAATATTTCTGTTGTTCGCCGAAAAATCCATAATTAGGAGCGCGTCGAGTGATGAAGTATATTTGGAGGAAATCAGATTTATGTGGTGTATACAAAAGCACAATTTTAAGATTTTTGATTTGCACCACTTCACTCACAGTGTTTCCAGAGGAGAACAAAAAAGAAAGCAGGATGAAGACAAAGAAATGAAGGACTGATACGCTTGCAATCAATCAGTCCACCACCGTGTGACTTAAGATTTTAAAGCACCGCTCAGTCAAGGTCAAGTGGTCCAGCCACAAAACAAGAACTAAAGTGGTTTCCAGTAGCGTGTCCATATGTTTTCATTATGCATTCCACTGCAACATTTTCACTGAAGCGTTTTTTTTGTTTCTTACTCATTCTCCAGAGCTTAAACTGTTATGGTGCACTACTTTTACTGATGGAGAGACCGTGCAGTTTGTTTTACACATCAAGCGATGAAGGAGTTCATTCAACATGTTAGAATGTACAGAGTGTATTAAACCTCATCCGGCACCTCTCATGAATAAAAACCTGAATGAAAGCTATTCTCTAAAGGGAGAACACTTAACATTCAAATCTTAGCCACTAATAGCTTTTTATGCATGCTATCGCTCATGATAATAGAGGAGGGAAAAAAGGAAAAATGGAGGGATTAATGAAAAGGCCTACCAGGAACAGGACCAAGGGCCTCAAGTGTCAGTGGCCCCCTGGTTTTTAACTGCAAGATGTCACTCAAGCTAATATGTACCGACCAGAAAGAGACTCAGAATGACCACGAAGAGACACAAAACAACTTCAAAGAGATCCAAAACAGCTACAAAGAGACGCAATGAGACTCCAATGACTACGATAAAGGGGTAAAACAATTGCAACGAGACACAAATAACAACGAAGATATGCAAAGCAACTAAAAGAGACACAAAACGACTACAATGTGATTTAAAACAGCTCAGAGAGAAACAAAGAGACTCCCCAATAACTACAAAAAGGGGCACAATAACTGCAGAGGAGATTCAAAATGACTACAAACAGACTCTAAATGATGAAAGGGATTAATGAAAAGGCCTGCCAGGCACAGGCCCAGGTGCCCGAAGTGTCAGTGCCCCACTGGCTTTCAAGTGCAAAATGTCATTCAAGCTAACATGTACTGACCGGAGAGCAGTGGTGCAGTGGTAGTTGATGAGGTGGGTGTACTGCTAGGTACATAGGTAGGTTACCGATGAGGAAGTGGGCATACTCTCCTATATTTTTAGCTTAGGTGGGTATACTGTAACTGGATAGAAAAAGAAGTGGGTATACCCCGTATACCTGAGTATACCCTCCACTACACCACTGCCGGAGAGGGACTCAAAATGACAGCGAAGAGACACAAAATGGCAACAAAGAAATGCAAAGCAACTGAGAGAGACACACAGAGAGACACCCAGTGACTACAAAAAAGGGCAAAACCACAGGAAAGAGACACAAAATGACGTCAGAGAGATTCAAAATGACTACAAAGAGATGCAAAGAAACTGCAACGACTAAAAACAGATTTAAAACGACCACAAAGAGACACAAAATGACTACAAACAGATTCAAATTGACTACAGAGAGATGCAAAGCAACTAAAATGACTGAAAACAGACACAAAAAGACTACAAAGAGACACAAAGAGACTCCTGATGACTACGAAAAGGGGCAAAACAACCGTAAACAAACACAAAATGGCAACAAAGAAATGCAAACCACTAAAAGAGACACAAAACAACTACAAAGTGATTCAATATGACTACAAACAGACTTAAAAAAACTATAAAGAGACACAAAGAGACTCTGGATGACTTTGAAAAGGGGCAAAACAACCACAAAGAGACACAAAATGACAAAAAACTGATTCAAAATCACTGCAAACAGATACAAAGCAAGTAAAATGGTTAAAAACAGACTCAAAGTGACTACAAAGAGACAAAAAGACTCCTGATGACAAATGCTAAGAGACACAAAATGGCAACAAGGAAATGCAACGCAATTAAAAGACACCCAGACTCCCAATGACTACAAAAAGGGCAAAACCAAAGGAAAGAGACACAAAATAATGTCAAAGAGATTCAAAATGACTACAAAGAGATGCAAAGAAACTGCAACGACTAAAAACAGATTTAAAACGACCACAAAGAGACAAAAAGAGACTCCCGATGACTAGGAAAAGGGGCAAAACAACCACAAAGAGACACAAAATAACAACAAAGAGATTCAAAATGACTACAAAGAGATGCAAAGCATCCAAAATTATTAAAGACAGACTCAAAGTGACTACATAGGGACATGAAGAGACTCCTGATGACTACAAAAAAGGGGCGAAACAACTGCAAAGACACACAACATGGCAACAAAGAAATGCAAAGCAACTAAAAGAGACACAAAACAACTACAAAGTGATTCAATATGACTACAAACAGACTCAAAAAGACACAAAGAGACTCCGGATGAGGAGGACCGCAAAGAGATGCAAAACAACAACAAAAAGAGACAACAGCGATGAAGTCTGTTTGTACTGCTACTATGGAAGAAAGGTGGTGGGGCCTTCTGCATGTCTGTGTCTCTCCTTTGTCTTATAATCTGCCTATGCAGTAGAATATTTACATCCTAACCAATATGACATCAGCTGTGCTTCTGCACAGAAAATAGCACTGTAAAGAGGACTTTCATTCAATCTCTGAAAATTGCAAGGTCTTCATTATCAAGCTCAAGGTCAAAGAGTACAAAAATGCAATAAAACCACCACTCAAAATGTGCACACTGGAACACATGTGGCTTAATACAGCAGTGGATAAATAGCTCTCTGCTGTAGTGGAGGCTTTAGTGGAATCCAAAGAAGATAAGGAACAAGACTTTCATATAAAACGGCAGGTTGGGATGATTGGGATCCAGGTTCATAAATAACCTTCAGAGTTTGGAGTGAGTCATCTCCGGGTCTTATACTCCTATTTGTGTTGAGACTGTAGAGTGAATAAGAATACAACATGACAAGATAGGCAGGGAGAAAAATTGACAGAGACGAGTCGGGGACAGCGGCAGAGACCGGGTAAAAACACACATGAGACGTAGACAGCTTCGGAGAGTGAAAGGGGCAAAGTCTGTTTTTTAACTCTTTCTGTTTTCTAATCTAATCAGCATTAAACTACAACAGTCCTTCACTCCAAAGCCCTGTTTTATCTCACAGACAGGCAGTCTTTGTCAATCCCCCTTTGGACCGTTGCCCCAGATTACAGAACCCAGATTCGGCGGATGAGAACAATACCCTTGTTTTCAGCCGGCCACCCAAAGGACAGCATGGTGCCACACAGACCAGGAGTCGGGGAGGGCTGAGTCCTGCTGTGTTATCTCTTCTGCCCGGTCTTATTTAGTCTATTTCTCCTAAATTTTCTGTTGCCTCTATAACTCTCTTCCTCATTGTTTCCAATTTCCATCTCTTTGTTTTAGATCCTGTCATTTAGTCAGATGCTAAGGGGACAAAGACACGCAAGGCATGACGAATACTTGAGCCAAATTACTGAACTTTGCCTCCCATGCAGACACTGATATTAAAACCACTATAAAATGAACATTAATGAATGCAGTACCATTTTCAGAAACTGGCATCTAATATCTGTTTGAGTCCTAAAATAAGAGACCACAGATCTTCCTTGGCCCGACTGGAAGTTCAGAACAATAACACGCAAGACACAAGACACTAAGCAGGCATAAGCTGTGGTATTTTCAGCATATTTTCGAAGTTTGAGGAGAGTTAAAAGATTGCAGTGAGTGGTTTAAAGCCCTCTGATTTGATGATGATAAGGGGCTCTCCCTATACTGTATCTCTGACTGTTGCTGAAGCAAAGTGGTAGATTCGGGCAAGAGAGAAATGAGCCCAATTATTCATTTCCTCTCATCCATTTACACTGCAAGGATGTTAGAGTGCCTGAGTGGAGTCAAAGATTGTCTGTGAGAGGAGAATGAGGTCCAGGCAGAGAGGGTTTTTTTTTCTCACTGTGACCCATTTCTTGCCCTATCCCTCAAGTCTGCCCTTTCCGATTTTGCTGCACCTGAGATACTAAACTTTGCTTGACAGAGGAGCTGCACACTGCACTTCAGTGGAAGAACGCCTCTCTGGGCTGCATGCAGGTGAACGGGCAAGTGCGCAGAGATGTTGACATGGCTGTTAGGTGCTTGTCTGTACAGCTTCATACGTCTGAGATTTGAAAATGCCTACTGACAGGTGGTGAATCAACCAAGCCACTTGCTTGATGTGAGGTGTTGTTGAGCGTTTGCTCTACTGGGAGCCTCTCTGATCTATGGTTACTCATAACACCCTTCTCTGTGCTAGGCTGTACATGCATCATTGAAGAGGCATGACTCAAGTTTTTGTTTTAACTGCAACACCTTCCAGAAAACTAAAACAATGCTGCAGTAGAACATTTAGCTGGATATTAATTATATGCAATATGCAATTGATGTGCAATAGCAGCACATGGTCACTGGCAACATTTGGTGCCAGTGAAGGAAATATTAGATGATGGAAAATCTAAAGATGTTTTTAATGATAACTTGAAACCCCACTCATTAACCCAAATAGCCAATCAGCTAATCAGATGGCAGCAACTCAATACATTTAGGCATGTAGACATGGTCAAGACGACCTCCTGAAGTTCAAACTGAGCATCGAAAGGTGATTTAAGTGACTTTGAACGTGGCATGGTTGTTGGTCTGAGTATTTCAGAAACTGCTGATCTACTGGGATTTTCACACACAACCATCTCAGAGGATGGTCCCAAAAAGAGAAAGTATCCAGTGAGCAGCAGTTCTCTGGGTGAAAATGCCTTGTTGATGCCAGAGGTCAGAGGAGAATGGCCAGACTGATTCAAGATGATGGAAAGGTAACACTAACTCAAATAACCACTGGTTACAACCAAGGTCTGCAGAAGACCATCTCTGAACCAACAACACGTCCAACCTTGAAGCAGATGGGCTACAGCAGCAGAAGACCACACCAGGTGCCACTCCTGTCGGCTAACAACAGGAAACTGAGGCTACAGTTCACACAGGCTCACCAAAACTGGACAATAGAAGATTGGAAAAACGTTGCCTGGTCTGATGAGTCTGGATTTCTGCTGCCACATTCAGATGGTAGGCTCAGAATTTGGTGTGAACAACATGAAAGCATGGATCCATCCTGCCTTGTATCAACGGTTCAGGCTGCTGGTGGTGGTGTAATGGTGTGGGGGAGATTTTCTTGGCACACTTTGGGCCCCTTAGTACCAACTGAGCATGGTTTAAACACCACAGCCTACCTGAGTATTGTTGCTGACCGTGTCCATCCCTTTATGACCACAGTGTACCCATCTTCTGATGGCTACTTCCAGCAGGATAACGCACCATGTCACAAAGCTCAGATCATCTCAAACTGCTTTCTTGAACATGACAATGAGTTCACTGTACTCCAATGGCCTCCACAGTCACCTGATCTCAATCCAAGAGAGCACCTTTGGGATGTGGTGGAACGGGAGATTCACATCATGGATGTGCAGCCGACAAATCTGCAGCAACTGTGTGATGTCATCATGTCAATATGGACCAAAATCTCTGAGGAATGTTTCCAGCACCTTGTTGAATCTATGCCACCAAGAATTACAGCAGTTCTGAAGGTAAAAGAGTACTAGGGTGTCACCATGTTACGTAGTCAACGTTAAGTTACGTGGGTTAGGTTTAGGAAAAGAAACATGGTGATGGTATACCTTAAAATAATTCAAAGTTCACTTGGTTTTACATGGGACACAAACCGGTCAGCTGGGGGAAAGTCCTGTGTTTGTTTGACCCATCCACCACCCGAAACTGCCTCCTTACTCAGACATTCACTCTTTGCGCTACTTCCTTCTTTAGTTACATCAGCTCATTGATCACTTGATCCAAGCCTCCCCGATTACATTGATTATACACATATTTCTGGTTCATGATTATGAGAGTTCTACACAAACTGTGGTGCATTGCTTTTTGTAGGTATACGTATGAACAGTGCATGAGAACAGCCTGGCACATGATGCAGTTTCTGTAGTTTTTATGTAGTGTCTGCTCAGCAACTTGGCTTCCGATAAGTTTAGCAAGAATTGAGTGGTATTTTAGATACCTAGCTACAATAGATCTTTCTTTAGGGTTTCTATCTAATATGTCCCACCCTTGGGTGGCCCTATGGGACAAACTGAACTCCTCCACTGACCCACAATACCCATGTAAGACACCTTTAAAACACTCAAATCTATGGAATTCATTAACAAATAAACAAGGAAACAAGACAACAAAAACTCCCAGGCTGGGAGGCAGAAGGACCAGCAGTCCCCTCACCAGAGGCCTCTCTCCTCTGCTGCATCTCCTCCATGCCAGGTGCAGTGCACCTCACTAAGTAATGCAGCTCATCTGGACGGATCTACAATGCAGGGAGATGGGACAACAGTACAGAACACATACAGCTGCAACATATGTTTATTGTTAATGGAGAGAAAGGTATCTAAAAGGTCACCCATTTTACTTTTTCTTGGCATCAGTATCAACACTTTGCTGTGCAGATCCGAAAGAAGGGAGCAGACAATTTTTACTGCACCAACAAGTGACTGATCCATAGTTAGATCCTGTTTTGTGTCCTTTAGGTGTCCTTATGCCGTGGCTAAT
Source organism: Epinephelus fuscoguttatus (assembly GCF_011397635.1). NCBI lineage: Eukaryota > Metazoa > Chordata > Actinopteri > Perciformes > Serranidae > Epinephelus > Epinephelus fuscoguttatus. The sequence goes on from NC_064769.1 coordinate 25,830,356, forward strand.
CTGCCATTTTAACAACTTGTAAATCATTTTTGCTGGATTTCAAGTAAAGCATTCGAAATCTGCAGTCTCATCCGAAATGCCACATCATGATCCATACTGTGTTAGGTAATTGCTTCTGCAAACACCAGCAACACTTAATCAATAGCTCTCACTCATCTCAGTGAGATGCTTATTACACCAGCTCATGTGCATTTTCATTTATCCGGCAGATGACACTGGCAGAGACAAGAGAATGCTAATATTGACACAGAGCAGCAGCCATCATCCCTGCGATGCTAATCTCATGCTGACGTTAGCTTCATGCCAATCCCTAGCATGTCACTGCCTATTAGAAAAAGGGCAGAGCTTTTCATATGAATAGAATGCTAAAATTGGAACTGGAGCACACATTATAATCTGATCACCAAAATGGTAATGTACTGTGATGCTACAGTATATGGAAAGAGAACATTTGCACGATGCCTGAGAAATACATGAACCTAATTACAGCTTTGCACAGTGTGTTATTCGTTGTTATGAAGGTTGCGTAAATACAATTAATCCTTTTAAAAGTAAAACACTTAGAAATGTTCTTGCACAACATGAAGGCTAGGTGAGGAATTCACAAGACTAAAACTCCGTGGACTGAAAAGCAAAGAATCCCACACACTGCTGATCACTAGAGCTCACTTTTCTCAGTAACGGCCATCTGGTGAAAAGATGTTTATGAATAGGCTGTACTGGTGTTAAAGAAAGAAGACAGATGTACTTGCTTACACCAGCTCTTCTAAGTAAGGTTACAGAGTAAACCTCTCTCTCTCTCCATCTCACATTTGCCTCGAAGAATTTTTTATGAAATGAGATGCAGAACTGGGAATCATGTGAATGACAATTGGAAGGAGATGAACAGCATGTATACACATTATTGTTGCCAAGTAGGTGCATGGAGAGAGAAATGAGGATGGGGCCTATCTGAGCCATAGTGAACCCCAGAGGTGATGTTGCCTGGCGAAGATGATGGATTGCTTGTCATGACAGATGGTTGTACTGGAGAGATGGGACGTAAGCCAGCACAGCGCTCAGCTTGAAGAGTCCGAGCATACTGTATATGTTAAATAAGAGGGAAATCTGATGAATCAATTCAGTCTTATAAATCATCTTTAACTGTTTGAAACCTGGAGTGACATCACTTTTCTTGTCCTGCTTTCAGACACTTTAAACAAAGATTTAACCCTTTGAAGCTTTGAGCAAATCAATGCAATTTTCTGAGCACCCATTAGCTCACCTGGTCGAGCTAGGCACCACAGCAAGGACAAGGCCTCGATTCAAACCCTTGGCCCTTTGTTGTATTTTGTCCCCCATCTCTTTTTCCCTTTTACACTAACAACTGTCGTAAAAGGCAACAAAGGCCTAAAAGATATCTTAAAATTTAGAAAAAAAAAAAAAATTGGTGCAATTTCAAAAACATGGGAAAAAAGGTAGAAAATAGTAAAAGATTAATATAATAATATAAAATAAAATATATGATATAAAAAATATTAATGAAATATAAAATATATATTAAAAAAATATATATATATATATTTAAAAATATATATATTCAAAATTATGGTACATAATTATTGTAAATTATTATAGTTTTTAAGCACTTGTTTTTAGATGATTTCCTTGTTTTTTGTGTTTAATTTTTTTCCTGATTTTTCTATGAATTTTCTTGCAATTTTTTGGGTCATTTCCTCTTTCGTTGCTCACTGCCTTCTTCCCATGTTTTTGAAAGAAATCAAACTTAGGTTTTAAAGGGTTAATTCTGTTGAATGCATGTTGTAGTAGCTGATTTTAATTTCAAATTCTGTTTTGTTCTGGGTGACTTTATGATTTATTTGTTATCAAGTGTGCTCTGAAAATAAAGATTGATATCCTGATTGGTTGATTGCAGTTGTGTAAAATTTCAGGATTGTTTTGGTGCCCTTATGTAACATTTTAGACCCTAAAGTCTCCATTAAAGGCAAGACAGAAGTAAAAGTACTTTCAAAATAAAGTGCTGAATAGAGCAGGACAGGTAGTACAGGTTTTTTGAGGCGAGAGCAGAGAGCAGTCATTGGAGAGAAGAACATGCTATCTTTAATTCTTAAAAAGATATTTTTTTGGTCTAGAAAGTGCAGTACACCTGAGAGTCAGAGCTCCTTGACAAAAGTGGGAAGGTCAGTACGCCATTGGTAGAGCGCAGAAGGGTAGAGCCTGCCTGACAAGAAGTGTCAGAATGCAGAGCACAGTGCTGATGGGTTTGGCCGGGAGGTATATGGGCATAGGGCTGGATCATGGCCTGGAGATATGCAGGTGTCAATCCCCCCGCAGTGCTGCCAAAGGAGGGGATCTAGGAAGCGAATGACACGGGAGATTTTAGAGAGGCTGAAGCTGCCACCGGCTGCAGCATTCTGTTTCAGGAGGAGTGCAGACGGTGGATCATTATTGCTCAAACATGGAGCTTGGATAGGACACCGGTACACCTACTTCATATTTGATTAAGATTACAGTCTCATTATGGACTCCTGTGTTGTGTTTTTATCAATAGATATCTCGCATATTTAAATAAGCTAAAAATATGTGTGTGTTTTCACCTAATTACAACCCTAAATGCCAAACAGTTTGTCTAAATGAGTCACTGAATGTGTAGAGACATGCTCAAAGTTTTGACTAAAGGCTTGTTTAGTTTAACTTAAAGTGACCAACTAGGCTAAGATTTTATTTTGCTAGTTTTTAAAATGTATTTATATGTACATTTCATAATATAGAGGGCCTCAGGGCCTCTAAAGTGAGCTATGGGCCTCTACTGAGCTTTTTTATATTTGCTCCTATTTATCACAGGTTTAAGTTAAAGGTGTAAGTCTTTTTATACATTTAATAGATATACAGTATTACTCTCAAATTCTGGTTGTTAAAATCCATGTTGGTGAGCACTTCTCCTTTTCCAAGATAATCCCTCCACCTGACAGGTGTGGCACATCAAGGTGCTGATTGGACAGCATCATTACTATACAGGTGTGCCTTTGGATGGTCAAAGGAAAATGTGCAGTTTTATCACAGCAAAATGTCACATATGTTGCAAGAATATGTGCACAGTTCCTGGACACTGAAAAAACATCCCTGTTCTTGCATGGCCTGCATCCTCACCAGACATGTCATTCATTGTGCATGTTTGGGTTCTACATCAGCGTGTGTTCATTCCTGCTAATATCCAGCAACTTCACACAGCACTGAAGAGGAGCAGGCCAACATTCCACAGGACACAATCAATGACCTCATCAACTCTGTGCAAAGAAGTTGTGTCACACAGCATGAGGCAAATGGTGTCACACCAGATACTGACTGATTCTTTTGAGTGTCTATGACCAAAAATGTACATGTGTTGTGTTCATCATGTGAAATCCTATTAAATGTCATTTTTTAAAGATAAAGCTACACATTTTAGAGTGGCCTCTCTCTGAAGCACACCTGTGTAGTAATCATGCTGTTTAATTAGCACCTTGATGTGCCACACCTGTCAGGTGATCTTCTCTTGGAAAAGGAGAAGTGCTCACTAACAAGAATTTTAACATCTTTGCTATCAAAAGTGGACAGACATATATGTATTGAATGAAAAAAAAAGTCATTAATTTAAACCTGTGAAAAATGTGAGCAGAAACAAAAGTGTTGCTTTTCAATTTTTAATGTATTTAGGAAGACATTGTATTCACAAGATTAAAAGAAATGTTTCCTCAGCGAGAACTTTACTCCAATGATTTTACAAAATTACAACAATTTACAAGCTACAACGACGGGAACATCTTTTTGTGGAGAGTATACACCCCTTTCTTGGTTACAATTTGCACAGTATTTACCCTACTTTCTCAAATATTGTTCCACACATATCTTACGCTCAGAAAACCCTTACAAATCTCACTAAAGTGCACACATGAAAACATCTTTTATAGAAAACACTGCAAGATACATTACAGTATGTGCACATGTGAGCTCACAGTTACAGTGGCATGGCTGCTGGTCGTTATTTGCTAAGAAGTGGGGACTTCGCTCACAGACCATCTTTAATACACTCGGCAAAATCTAACTCTGATTTACTCAAAATGTAACACTTTACTCTCTTAAAGACTCTTGACGTGTTAATGAGTTAAACAACAACAACATACCTGAAGAAGGGTGAATAATAATTACAAGGGTGAATGAGATGTTTCCTCAGTGCAAACTTAAATACTGCAACTTCCCCAAATCAGGGACTAATTTTGTTACAAAGTTGTATAATGGCCTAGAGTTGGTTCGTGTTCTCACGGCAGCATTTACAAGCGGACCAGATAAAACGCCTCACGTGAGAAAGCTGCTCTTGATTGGTCAGAATTTCCACGCGGGAAAAATCCAGGAATTAAACCAAACGTTGAAGAAGAGTACACTTGCAAGATAAATGTGACACTTTCTAATGTCACAATGGAGGGACAACTACGCAGGTTGATTGTAGCGCTGCTCATCGTGGACTATATTGCTGTCATTGTTCATTTTAGTCAAACCATACAGTTTGAAAACGAGGTGCGGCTCCAACTAGAAAACAATGTTTTGATGCATTGGATGTGCTGAATGTGCATATTAAGGCAGTACAGGAGGAGGTGCACATTAATAATCCTCCAGGACTGTAACATGCTCATGTTTAACCCAAACAATGTGTCATGTGACTGCAGTTGGTTCGGATCGAGGTTGAAACACGTTCTCACCACAAACGAACCGCACCAGAGTTCATTTGTAACCGGACTGAGACCTTCTTGAAGAGGTGGCGGTTACAAACGAACCGCACCAGAGTTCGTTTGTAACCGCCACCTCTTCAAGAAGGTCTCGGTGCGCACCTGTATGCAACTGCTGTATTCACACCTGCCCAAACAAACTGCACTTAGGGGGCAAACGAACTTGAGTTTGACTGAACTGAACCAAACAGGGCAGGTGTGAAAGCACCCTAAGACTACCTTTTAGAACACATATAAAACACATCTTAAATTAATCAATGAAGAACAAAGTAATGTAGTACTTTTTTGGCATTTTATACCAATACTAATATAAGCTTGAAAACTTTTTTCACTTAAAGTCCCCTTAAGAGATGGGGTTTCAGTATTGTGTATCCTGATACTGCAGTCACCTTATGTTATGCTTCAGTGGTGCATACTTACCAGACAAATACACAATTACATTGTTTACAGAATACCATTTCCCCCGAAAGCAAAATAAGGAGAAAGCTGCAAACTGTTTTCTTTAGATTAAAATGATGAGATTTCATCCCCAGATGGCAGCTCACTATATGTATGATAGAGGGTCTGAATTGACAGATGTTATGCCATATGCATAAGAGTCTGTGTTACTGACAGTCCCATATGGGCTGACAGCAGTGTCAGTCTGTTCATGTGCACTGTATGTACAAGAGAGCAGTTGCACGCAACCGACATACAAGTCCTTACTGTTTTCTGTTGGTAATGAGAGAATGTTTATCCAGACAGATTGTCATCGCCAATAAGCACTATCCCATCAGCTAAAACCAACACAGCTGTCTGAGTGTGTGGATTCATACCCAGAAATATTTAATTGGTGGGTAAACTCTGAGTTAAATCATACTGCTAGTGTAAGAGATTTATAAAAAGGGCTTAAGACATGTGCCGTATCACACAACTGCCCCCCTGGGGATTCTGAAGATGGCTGTCGTTAGCTTGGTTTGGTTTTATATATTGTTCTAATGCAAGTTCTACAGCAAAACCGCTCCCAAAATATGTTTTCTCTTTGGCGTCTTGAGTAGCAAAACACTCACAGCCCCAGGCCTGACAGTCTGTGTATTTGTCAACCCCCAAACTTTACCACATCTCTGTCACATGCTTTTTTCTGCAGCCAAAAACTGCACATTGCCAAAACAATTGCTCTTCATGCAATGCACTGGAGATCGACTGCACATCTGCCTTTGAATCGAGGGAAGCAAAGTTGATTTTCTACCCCAATTTCTCGTCATTACTGAGCCGTTTTCACTAAAAATAGATGCAAAACCTGAGCGAGCGTGGAATTACACACACAAACACACAGTCACAGTTATTAGACCTCATTCCCTAATCAATAGATCCGACAGGTTAGAGCATTATGCCGCCTCACCCCCACTGTGTTATTGTGTTTTTTTCCGCCATCTAAGGCACCTGTGTGAATGACTCCGAGCTTGAAATCCAGTCAGTCAGGCACATGTTGAACAGAAAATGAATAGATTTTGTTTTCATTTGTCCCACAGAGGTGCTCCTGGAAACAGCCAAACGATGAGGTAAACAACAGGAAGGAGCTTTTGGGCGATAAGCCGCATGTAAGCTGTTAAAGCTGTCTGGGAGGCTGCTAAATTACCTTATTTTAATGAGGCAAACGTGGGTGTAGCACGCCACATGAACATGATGTAAGACGAACCCGGCCACAAAGCACAAGGCGGAACTGTAATTTAGAGTGAGATACACTGTGAAGATATGTTTGCAGTTTTATCTGCTATCTAAGATACTGAGGATACTGCAGAGAAAAACACAATATTCAAGCAATTAACTCTTTAAAGTTTGGGTCACAATTACTGATACAATGGCACGATAACTAACAATAACAGGCAGACTTATTTGCATATTGTTTTGGATGCCTTTGCTTTTGGATAATACACCAAAACTGACCTTTTTATCACGGAGCTGATGATGAAATTAATCAAATTCAAAACACAGAGTCACCTTTCAGCTCTTCTTCAGGCTATATCCAAACTAGGTGCGACTGCTGGGGCATTTATAGCCGTAACACCAGTGACAAAGTCTGGGCAAATTAAAACCATTTCACCAGGAAGAGTTGCCGAGGTGATGATCTCGACAAGTCTGAGTGGAAAACTTAATCAAATCATTAATTGCACTACTTAACTGTGCAAAATTCTGTTCGACATGAGGGGAAAGACGAGTGTCATTTAGAGTGAACTGAGCTGCTCAAGTGTCAGTCAGAGGGTGAGGCAGAGAGTGACGCTTTGCATAAACCTCTTACTACACTTAAATATGCACTTACGGAAATGAAGTTTTGCAAAGAATATACAGGAGGTAGCAATCCGCTGAGCAGTGGACACGCTGTTAGATGAGTCACCCCTCACTGTGGTCTCAGCAGAGTTAAGGACTCTTCTGATAAAAAAGGTCACAGTGCTTCGTTATAATAGTGGTTAAAGGTGCAGTATGTAAGAGTTTGTAAGTTTGATTTTAATTTATCTTGGTTGCATGTTTTAATAATTTGTATTTACGCCTGTGTTTTATAAGTTGTTATATTTAGTCACATTATCTTAAATTAACTGACCACACTCCCCAAGACTCATGATTGGTCGACACATGTCAGTGTGTTCTCTAAGTGTGATTGGACACAGGTATCAGAGGAAGCAGCGGGACAGACACACACAAGCGTGATGAGAAGGGAGGACTACAAACACACACGACACTGAGTTGGACCGTGGAACAGAGGCAACTCTATAGAGGATCTGCACAGGTTAAAGACGGACCAGCAAGTGGACACGGGGCGACAGAAAGGAAAGTGACCAAGCTAAACTAGCTGGTGTGTGTATGTGGCACCCTCTGTTTGTGTATACTGTACATGTGACTGTGGATGTGTTCTTCTCCTCCACAGCGACAGCAGCAGACCGAGGGAGGAAAGGCAGCAGAACCGTGTGGGGAAGAGATGCTGGGAGACCAAAAGGAACGGCCACCCCTTGCTACCCCCCCTTAAATGTATAAGTAAAAGTTTCCAAGGGTAGGCCTTGTTCAGCTGTCCTCCAGCCGTTCCTTTTGGTCTCCTAGTGTCCCTTCTCCACACGGTTCTGCTGCCCTTCCTCCCTCGGACAGCAGCAGTTCGAGGGGTGAAGGGCAGCAGAACCGTGTGGGGAAGAGACGCTCAGAGACCGAAAGGAATGGCTGGAGGATGACTGCACAACCCTAACCCTTGCTACCCCCCCTTAAAAGTATAAGTAAAAGTTTCCAAGGGTAGGCCTTGTTCTGTTGTCCTCCAGCCGTTCCTTTTGGTCTCCTAGCGTCTCTTCTCCACAGTCCACTCCACTCCACAGACAGTCTGAGGGGTGAAGGGCAGCAGAACCGTGTCGGGAAGACACGCTAGGAGACCAAAAGGAACGGCTGGAGGACGGCTGCACAAGGTCTACCCCTTGCTGGCCCCCCTTAAAAGTATATGTAAAAGTTTCCAAGGGTAGGCCTTGTTCTGTTGTCCTCCGGCCATTCCTTTTGGTCTCTTAGTGTCTCTTGTCCACACGGTTCTGCTGCCCTTCCTCCCTCAGACTGCTGCTGTCCGAGGGAGGAAGGGCAGCAGAACTGTGTGGGGAAGAGACGCTTGGAAACCGAAAGGAACGGCTGGAGGACAACAGAACAAGGCCTACCCCTTGCTACCACCCCCTTAAAAGCACAAGTAAAAGTTTCCCCTTTCTGAATGATTTTACACACATTATAGACATTCTGGGACTCTTTAAAGACAGTGTTTTGTTGCCCATTGTGGCTGATTTTGTAGCTTTTATTTGGACATATTCGTATGTCTCTCAGCCATTTTAAGTCGCCCATTTGAATATTAACCTCTGCCTTTGTCAATGTTGTGATTATATCGGTTTTAACTAAATAATTTAAAGCCACCCTGGGAGTCATCTTTGTAACAGTGGATATATATTTTTTGCTGGTTTAGTTAAGAACTGCATAGCATTGTGTGTTACATAACTGATTGTTAATTCTCCTTCCAAGGTTGTAAAACACCAACGCTTTGGATTGGTGGTTCAGTCCCACTGCCAGCCCAAAGCATCTGTATTTGATTACCTTGGAGTGAATCACCAATCTTCCTCCAGAATCACATACTACACCTTTATTTACACACTGAAAACTCAAGCTGGAAGATTCAGCAGGAAAATATTGTCAAAGCAAACTACCATAACAACATTTTTACCTTATAAACCCAACACTGTCGAACAGCAACCTCTTTCATACAAAAAACAATTTCACATTCTTTTTCCCAAACTCCATATGTACCTTTTGTTATTGTTTGTCCTCCTGGCTTGACCGTCTGATAACATAGCTCTTGAATGCTTATTTTCACACAAATGCTGCAGTTTTGAAGTCTTTAAGTTAACTTTACTGAAAGATTTGTGAGGTAAAACCATGGGTATAGTCCTACAACCCAAACAGGAAATAGCAACAATCCAGGCTACTCTATGCATACAGTATGAAGTAAACATCACCAGCAAAGGTTTCATACATTTCTACCATAATGAGGAGTATATTTCTTTGCAAAGTTTATTCCACTGAAATCCTTGGGGACAAGGTAAATGTTAACAAATACAAAACAACTCATCATTTATTCTGAAGCATGGTGAGAAGATTTTATTGTGATTGGGAAAATCTCTCCAAATGACATGTGCATGAGGGGTCATTGACTGGTCAGAAGAGCGTTAAAAGGATGCAAAACTCTCATCAGTCGCTGTTACAGTCTTCAGATACAGGCAAAACTTATTGCTTACAGTGAATACCTATATAATACAAGGAGATCCTGTGGCTGTTGGTGACATGTGACCTGACACCATATCAAAACAGTGCATATATTTCCTTTTAAATAATTACAGCACTTTCCGAGCAAACATTGGTCTGACGGTGATGTGGTCCTTGTCCAAGGCCAAAAACGGCAAGGCAGTTATGAAGCAGATAGTGATGTTGTTTCCACATCCAGTAATTGTTCATTCAGATCCTTTCTTATGAACCAGAAAATATTTATCATATTATTGCTATGAAAAATACATGTATTTTTAGTTTTCACTCCACATCCATTCAAAGACAAGTAGGGTACTACATAACACCCATTTTTGAATATAAAAAAAGACATTGATGCCACATATGTCAACACATTCTCACTCCAGCTGGCTTTATAATCTTACTGGAAGCAAACACTGCTCTCAAGGGTGAAAGTCTGTGTTTGTTGGACCCATTCACAACCCCTCCCACTCATCCAACTTGGGCATTGGCCGCCCTAAGTTTCATTCTTGTCCTGCTGCTTCTCCCTCTTACACTCTTGAGTGCCATTAAAATAAAATGGTGACCGGCCACATATCATGCTGACATTAAAGGACAGCTTTTTTGTCAGTGTCTGACACTGGAAGTCATTGCCCATGTGCCAGATTTCAACGACTTCGGAGTGACACTGGGTTTTATAAGTATGTCTCCCTGGAAATGATATTCCTGTGTCCCTGTTTCAAGCTTTTGGTGTTCGTTAGAGCCAAAAGTCTTTATCCAAGGTGAAAATTCACAAAAAATGAAAGTGATGGTGGATGAATGAGTAAAGCAGAGGGCTTTCACCCAGCAGAATGAAGTTTCAATCCCTTCTGGGTAAAGGTTAATTTATTTTTTTCTTGTTAACAATGTAATTTTTCGTTGCTAGGACGCTCAGCAAATGTCACTGACGTCAGCCCCTTTTTTATAAACTATTTTTGAACCGTAAAAGGACGTCTTGATTGGATGTCCAAATAACAGACATTTCACATTTCAAAGTTTGCTGGGTTTTAATCAAAATCTCTGAAATTTACCAAAACGAAAATAGTTCAGAAATGTCACTGAAAAAAATACCTTAAAATATTGTGATGCAAAGAAATTCGTCTTTTCGTGTCAAAGTGCATTTCAACCTGACACTCCAAGCAGCAGATTCCCACAAGCAAACAAATCAACAAATTTTATTTCAGTTAACTAATTAATTAAATAAAGGCTTGAGTCCAGTGGCACATTTTTTGTTTTTGAGAAAGGTTCATGGAATTTAACCAACAACTCTCTAATCAAAACCGCTTTTTAACAAGCTTTCTGGGCTGTGTAAGAAAAACAGCCTTCAGTCTTCAGCCAAAGATTCTCATTCTGCAACCTATACATGGCTCTCCTCTGTTCTCTAGGCCAAGTCATTCTCTATAGGGGATGGCAGATCTCAACCACATTTTTCATTTGTATATGGAAAGTCACGTGACCTTGGCTGGTGGGGTTCTTCTTTGCAGATAAGTGGAGTAAGAGGCACACAGCAGGGACAGTAACTTCTGTTGACAGTAAGTGCATGTTGAAGTGTCTGAGCTTTTTCCATGGCTGCAAGTGGATATTTGAAAAGTACTGACCAGGGCAGAACCATTGAAACACATATTAACCCAGGGGCACTCACATATAAGGCCAGCTCACAGCCTAGACACACATTTATTGGCATTGTAAAATCTCAAACAATCAACATTTTAACATGACTCACCTAGTTCTCTGTGTTGAAAGACCAGAGGTAACATTGGGCTTTGAAAAGGAACAAAAATGTCAGGGATTTGCATGAATAAAGCACAGATTTATTGTTACAGAAAAAAAATATAGGCCACATTTTCATATCTACTTGAGCTACTCAAAACTTCAGTATGAAACCTTCCACCTGCTCCTTTGAATCTATTATATCTGACCTTTTCATGTTCACTTATGACCAACTGTTATTAATTGCATTCCTCATCATAAATTCCTCTCTATAATTTGGCATTTTCCCAAATCCCTTTAAGACTACAACTGTAAAACCCTTATTCAAAAAACCTAACCTAGATCCCTCATCGCCGATTTGCAATATACCTTTCCTAAACAAGGTTTTAGAGTTGGTACTGTTTCAGCAATCAAACTAACACCTGCCAGAGAACAATATCCTTGAAAATTTCCAATCAGGCTTCAGAGAGAACCCTCTTAGATTAAATGCCAACAGTGGAAATATATCTGTCCTCATCCTCCTTGACCTCAGTGTCGCATTCAACACTCTTGATCACAATCTTTTACTTAGGCGTCTTGAGGAATGGGTTAGTCTACCTGGTACAATTCTGAACTGGTTTCACTCTTATATTTCTGAATGGAAATTTCACGTTAGAATTGGGGAACACATATCGGAAGCAAATAATGTTGACTATGGTGTGACCCAGGGCAGTGTCCTAGGACCTTTGCTGTTTTCAGTTTGCATGCTGCCATTGGGATCCATCACCCGTCAGTTTGGTGTGTGTTTCCACAGCTATGCTGATGACACACTGCTGTTTGTGTCTGTGAAGCCAGATGACCCAAATACTGTTGACAGTTTGTCAGCCGTCAATAAATGGATGAGCCAGAACACCCTTAAGCTAAATGCAGATAAGAGTGAGATCCTCAAATTTTTTGGCCCAAAAAACAAGAGGGATCTGGTTCTCACTAAACTGGGTCATCTGGCCACACAGACACAACTTCAAGTAAGAAACTTTGGTGTCATTTTAGATTCTGATCTAAATTTTAAAGCTCATTTTAATTTGTTAACAAAAACTGCATTTATCATTTATGCAATATATCTAAGTATGGCCTCTGCTGAGAAGCTTGTTCATGCTTTTGTTTCCATTTGTCTTGACTATTGTAATGCCTTCCTCAAACTGTAAATGCAAAACTACATACAAGTCAGAATGCTGCTGCCAAGGTCTTAACAAAAACCTAAAACAGAGGCCATATAACTCTTGTTTTATGTAACCTACACTGCCTCCCACTATATTTTAGCATTATTTTAAAATCCTTCCATTAATTTTTAAGGCTCTTAATGGCATTGCCCATTACTATATAATAAATTCCCAACACCTTATGTCCCGCCACAAACCCTGAGATCCTCCACAGCTGCTTTTTTTTTAACTGTAATGTCACTACGATGTTTTTTTTTTCAATTATTTGATTAATTAATTAATTGATAAATTGATTTATTTGTCTCATTTCTCCTGTAATGAATGTTGTATAACAGTATGGTTTTATTTCTCTGCCATTTGTCTGCTGCTGAGTTGTAAAGCACTTGTGCAGCATTCTGTGCATGAAAGGTGCTATATTAATTAAGTTAAATTATTCATTCATACCTTAAATTTATTTATGGCACTATGGCAGTCTTTTACCAGAGCTGGTTGTTGTATTAATAATTGTGATGACAACTTATATTGCACCCATTATGTACAGAAAACATGACCATATGAACGTGGGGCAAACAATCACCTATTGGCTTCAGAGCCCGTGCAACCAAACCCCACAGTAAATTACTCAGTCATAACCTCACCTTCACCTAACTGTAATTCTCCAGGTGAAGAGAAGCAGACGCTTCACAAATGGAATTACATGTCCGCAGCACACATAAAAGCAGATGAGAGGCACTTGAGCTGCCTAATGTCACACCATAATAATGATATACTGCGCTGAATGTAACCAGTTATGCAAATGGGAAATTAATGAATAGGAATGTCAAGTTGTCCTCACACAGTCTGTATCTTAAAACAATTAGCAGTTAGGGCTAAAGTTGTTCCAACAAAATTGTTTTTCCCTCTAATTAATATTTAAAGTTATGTAGAAAGCTGCTCCAGAATCTAATCAGGTCACCAGCTCTATTAAGGGGAGCCTGTGGTGTCAGTATGAAGACTGTATCTTATATTGCTCTTTAAGTATTGTGTTGAATATTAATTTCCTTTATGGAGTCGACAGACAGTTCAGTGATGCATGCATTATTACCAACCCAAGCTAGAGCAAGAAGCCACTGCTTGAATTACAGGTGTGTACAGTAAATGCTGCTGAGCAGGTTATATGCATGCAGCCTCCTAACATCTCTGGCAATTGGTTTTTCTGGCTGGAAATAGTCAAACACAATGCCAGTAAGCAGGTCAGAGTGTGCAATGTTCACTGAACAAAAACCCTCAGTGTCGGCCTGTCTTTCTGTGAAATCAGCTAAATAATCCAATAATATTTTGGACCCTCTTATTTCGAAGAGGCACTGGAGTCAGCATTTAGTTGATTTCTCAAACTTTTCTCTATTTACTGTTTTGTAGAGGCAGGGGGATTACTGGCGCGGCAGGGGGGCTCCCTCACCAAGGTATTACACCACAAGCTGGCCTGAAATGATCTGCCTCTCTCTTACTGCTACTTTTTTTTCTTGAATCCCCATTCCCTATTTCTGTATGTCACTCCGGCTGCCTGTCTCTGCCCATCTTTGAAATTTATGCTGCCATTTCTCTTTTACTACCCATTACTATCTTATACTGTATACCCTCCCTTCATCATAAATCTCCCCGTCCTTCACCCTCCCACCATTTGCGCCTCCCTCTTTTGCTCTGCTTTTCTCCACTGATTTGGTTATGTGAGAATCCTGTGCCACTGGCCATCCATTCATCCATCCATCCCTCCATCCACAGTGAAGAGCAGATCATAGCAGAGAAGGAGGAGAAGGAAGGAGGGTTCATTCTCTGTCTCCACTCTGTCACTCTTTGATTGCCCCACTGTGTCTATTTCAGTAATAGAGTCATCACAAACTTACAGGGACTTAATGAGGCAGCAATTAACCACCAGCCAGAGTTGTGTGTGTGTGCGTGTGTGTCGAGGTGAGCTGATTTAAACTGTGTATATATATTGTGTATATTTGAGTCCACATGTGCTTCTGTAAAACTCTAAGTGTTTCTCTGCAGTGTGTCTTGTGTGCATTGTGGCAGCACAGTCGCATGTGCGTGTGCATTCAGTTTCAACTCCCATTGATGGTCCTCATCCATCATTTCAGCAGTTTAAATTGTGAGGACACTTGGGCAGCGTAATCCATTACAGATTTCACATCTTGTTATTTCTGTTAAATGATATGTGCTAATTTCAAACAATGACAAAATCATCATTGAGAAGTAAAATGTTATTTGTGATGTCACTTTTTTTTTATCTAATGCCTAGCGTGCTGAAGCAAAATGTGATTTGTGAGTATTCAAAAAAATGGAAATCAATGTTAAATGTATATTTGAACACATTAATATCTGCATTTCTCAAAGAGGTGAAACTACATAAATGAAAATTGAAGATAACCATGACTCCCCAGGATCACACAGCAGCTACCAGTTAATTATGCGTTAATTTGTTCAATCGTAAACCCAATCGCAAGGTATGTAAGTTGGCATTGAAAGTTTCTGCAAAACACAAATATGTTACATTTGAACATTATCACATTGAGACGTTCCTTTACATAAACAAAAGCCACTTGGTTATGATTAGTTAAAGATCATGTTTTAGCTTAAAATGAGGGTTTTGAGGGTACAATCCTGGCAGGAAAAGTAGTGATGTCTCAGTAAGAAACAAAAAGTTTTTGTGCCACTTTCCCGTCACGAAAAGCAGCAATGTCTTTGTAAAAACACAACTGATTTTCATGGCAGTATCCCCGCCAATAAAACAGTGACAGACTGTTTTGAGACAGGTTTGTTGTTTGTTGCTCTTGAACAGTGGTCTGCAGCTTGGCAGGCACCTCTCTAAGTGACACTTCACCCACTGTCCCCTCCACCTGCCAACCTGACAAAGTTAGCTTGTACTACGCCACTTTAGAAACTTTGACAGCAATATGTTTTTGGCCATTGTTTTTATAACGACAGAATTGTGGGTCATTTAGGTCAAGATATTTCTCAACCCCAACAATGAGTCTCTTGTCATCCAGTCTTTGTCACATACAAGACAGCAACAGCAACAGAGTTCTCTTTATGCATCCGCAGTAAGAGTAATGCATTTAATTCCGGGGGCAGCCAGGCTGGAAATAAGAAAATGGCGTAAAGTGCAGTGGGGCGGCATGTCCAGGAGCGCTCACGTGGTGTGAGTTTGCACATTGAAAATAATAGGGGCATATTTTTTGACGTGTGGCGTTCCCCGCGTGTGCGTTTTGGCCTACAGATGCACCACATTTTCCACCATGCTAATATTTTCAGGTTGAAAATTCTGCAATACAAACACCAACATTCAAAATTGTATCATTTTCTTTCAGTAGGATCTCCACCATTCATTACCTGTGCAGTAGGGGTAGGAATCACCAGAGATTCAGTGATACGATATTATCACAATACTTAAGTCACAATACAATATTATTGCGATTTCAAATGTATTGCGATATGCTGAGTATCGCGATAACACATATTTCAATATATTACCCTTTTTTCAACTGTAAATTATGTTCCCAAAGGAAAACTTTTCAGCATCTGTTGTAGTGTATCTAGTGAACTGAAAAATAAACTAATTATATTATTTTAGTAGGCCACCAAAAGTTGAATTTATATTTGCAATATTACTAATTTATGGAATTAAAAAATCAATACTTGGCAGCTATATAATACAATACGATATTGTCACAGAAAAATATTGCGATATTATGCAGACTTCCTTGGACCTTTACTCGACATTGATCGCATATCTGACTCTCAGTATGATAGAATGATGTCCTTCTGTGAGCCAAGTGTAACTTCACCATTTATTAACATGTACGCTGTGTCTTTCTTCCTCTACTGTATATATTTCTCTCTCCCTTCCAGTTTCTCTCAGTCACACTCCTTCTCCTATTCATTTGCTCTGGAAGCCTGTTGATCCATAACATAAAAGACAACCCCCAGAGAGCTCAGGCAGTAATGAAAATATTTCGATAAGCTCCCAGCTCTTTTTCACCCCATGGAACTGTATTCTGCTCTCAGTTCTGAGCTAAATGAACCTTGGTGGGTCCTTGATGTGGCATCAAGTGGTTTTTAGTTTAGATTTCTTAATGCGCAGGCCTTGGAACCAGCCTATCACCCTCTCTAATTTGCAGTCAGTTGTCACTTCTTGCTCTGTGTGAATCTGCCTCCACTAAGTGAAAAACAGTTTTGGATTATTGCCATTACGCCTACTCATATTCAAGTGCATGTTTTTGACAGTGCTACATATCCAGGAAAACAATATTGACAGAAGAGGTATGCTGAAAAACTCCTTAAAAATGTAAGAGGTGCCATTTTTCTGCCCCTTGATGAACCCTGGCTTTCCACTTCATTTCAGTTAGGTTCAATCAATTCTCCTATGTATTAATGTGCAGTTTGTTTAGCACCCAAACTGACCAGTGATTGAAACTGACAAAAACACTGAATGCCACAAATCAGTGTTTCTCTGAAGCTGTTCGGCATGTCGGCATGGCAGCTTACCCACCACATGTTCATGGGCACTCACTCTTTTTCTCTGATGACTTAAGATTGAGACGTTCAGGAGGTTTTTACCAAAAGTCATATTATTTGCAGAGGTATCTTCCTCTATAAAACAAATGGACCTGGAGAATTAAACAGGTAAAAACATGGAGTAAAGCAGTTACACATTATAAATCCTTCTACATTACAAACATTTTTCCGATGCTGCTCATCGCACATGGGCTTCTAACAATGGAGGCTGATGCAAAAGTGCAAAAGTGTTAAAGTGTGAATACATGAATGGCCCTATCTAGAGCCAGTGTTTGGTTTGTCCGATGGCAGTAAACACTGTGATCTGAACTGTTCTCGCTCTGAAGTCATCAAAATCCGATGCTTGGACAGTGACCTGCAGCATCAGACACTGAAGGAAAAAGCTGTCCTTTAATGTTGGCATGACACATGGCTGGTCACCATTCTAGTTTAATGGCACTCAGCAGTGTTAGGGGGAAACGGGGAGGGACAAGAACGGAAGTTTAGCCAGTGAAAGTCCAAGTCGGGCAGTCAGGGAGGGGTGGTGGGTCCAACTAACATTGACTTTGACCTAGGAGAGCAGAGTTCACGTCCTGTAAGATTCCAAAGCCAAACCCTGTTTTTTTTCCCGAAATTTAACCACGTGGTTTTGGTGCCTTAACCCAACCACATGCATTAGTTGTTGGAGGAAAAAAAACAACTCAATTTGCATTGTTGTACTGACATATTGGCCTCTAGTTTCCCAGCGCAGTGCAGGGTGGCGAACCCCGCGCAGCGCTAGTTTCGAGCAGTGCAACCCGAGGCGCGCTCAGTTTGGTAGTTTGGCAGACCGAGGTGCGCTGAGATGGATGTGGTGGCGCAGCAGGGGGTGGTGTCGACAGATCCAGCTTGGCGCAGTGACAGTTTCGTGCCAAAAGGCTTCGCCGAAGGTGCACTAAAAACTCACCAGCTGAAACCAGGTCTACTGTCAGCGCAGGCGGAGCGCAGCCGGTGTAAGCCGAAGTTTGGCTGACCGGCGGACAGTGTGCACATGTCACCAAAACCTCACAGGCAGGTTTCCAGAATGTCAGGCACATTAACGATGCAATAAATACCCAAAAAAACAGTATTCAATGCAACTATCTGCAATCAGCACATAAATGTATCTCTATATTGACTGTCCTGTCACATCTGATGTCAGATCAAAGGGGATTGGCACCGTTTGGCACGTTTGGCACGCGTAATGGAAACCCAACCTGATTTGATTAACACAGCATATATTCAGCATCTGTCATCTTAGAAAAGTCAAAAGAAAAGAAACAGAGTGAGACTGCGAGAGAGAAAGAGAGAGCGCGTGCACGCACACGAGAGAAACGCAACATTGATTTACAATTGTGCTGACCTCCTCCCAGGCTACCTTTGCATCATCAGCCCGTGGAGGTCTGCTCACTGTTCCGTATATTCGGACACTGTGAGCAGACCTCCTGGACCAAAACATAAGTTTCCTCCTGGGAGAAGTTTGACCATCTGACGCTGCTGCTCTCTTCTGCCATGGCAAATTGAGTAAACTCTCATTACGCCTTTACGCGGTGCATTTAAGGGTGAGGAGAGGGGCTCATTTGATTGGTGTGATGTGTGTAAAACCCACTCCACGCCTTCTCTCCTCCTCCTTTCCGACTTGCGCAGGTAGGAGGGACGGAGGTGGGAAAGAGGAGTAGCTGCGCCAGGCGCACGGTGTGTCAAACTTGCAAACTTCACCTGGCCACACCCAGCTGGCGAAGCACAGGTGCACTGTGCCTCCGCCTCGCCCGGTCTGCCATTGTGATTACTTTGAAAGAGACTGTATGCAAACTTAAAATTTCTTTTGAAAATGGAGGTGTGTTTTGAAGGAAGACA
Organism: Epinephelus fuscoguttatus; assembly: GCF_011397635.1. Taxonomy (NCBI): domain Eukaryota; kingdom Metazoa; phylum Chordata; class Actinopteri; order Perciformes; family Serranidae; genus Epinephelus; species Epinephelus fuscoguttatus. The sequence continues at coordinate 25,849,245 of NC_064769.1, forward strand.
ATGCATGTAACAGGTAGAACTTGACACGGATTCACAGAACCTCACCAACCAACGCACCCAGGGTAACTTTCATGTTGTATCTAGACGTGGAAAGTCCATGACCAAACGTTCATATGTGACGAGGTCAGAGTGAGAATGTGTTGGACGATCCCTGCTCCCTATGTAGATATAAATGACTCATTCCAAGGCAAGTAAAACACAATGATTATTATTTTCAGGTGATTAATTCTGCCAATATATCCCCCCATTGGACCTTTAACATAATCCTGTTTGAGAGACAACTTTAAGATCTGTAAATCACCTGCATAAGCACATCTTTAAATTCTGAGATGATCCGTTTCTGTAGAACATTAAAGTGTCGTGAAAAGTTAAAACATGCCGAACGCCTCACTGGCTTTATATTGCTGCTGTGGCTGTAGAGTCAATTCACTCAATTAACCAGCAACGATTCATTAAGTAAGTGGTCAATGTGGATAGTCACAGTTGAGAAATCATTAGGCATTGGTTCATTAGCATAGTCGTCTGTTCTTAAGTGACTTTTAAGTGAAAATAGGATTTTTGCAGACTTGCTGGAGTCAAAGGAATAATGCCAATATGTTCCTTATATTATGACCTATATATCTTGTTTGTAATACATCACATGAGGTAATACTCATACCAGAATAGTAAACAGCACATCCTGATTTTTCCTTTTAAATGTTCCTTGTTAAGTACTTCAAATTGCGTGTCCCTTCAGGCAAATCATACCTTGTTTTTTATTTATTATGATGCTGGATCCTGGGTTTGTGCTCGTGTCAGTAGTTCAGAAGTTTTCCTTTCCCCCTCCAACTTTTTTTTATTCCACTGTCTATCTCTCTGTCACACGTGTTATCAGGTTTCTTTCTTCTGTCTCCCTCTCCCTCTCTGACTTCCCTTCATCTCTCTTACCTGCAGGGATGAAACAGTGGGAGTCCCAGTTTGGTGAAAGAAGATACTGGTGAAGCTCCAGCTATGTTATGTAAGACTTTAATGCACAGACAATTACACACACAACCTTGTGAGGGTAACATTAGATCTCTGGCAACCTGTCTTTGACTTCGAGTACCAAAATAAAAGGGGACAAAAAGCAAGATGAAGGCAATGACAGTCAAGAAGACAAAGAAATAGAGCAGAAGGGAACAAGGAACGAAAGGTGAATTATGTTATTGTGAGTTTGAACTGCTTCAGAGAGACGGAAATAGACAGAGAGACAGGTAAACAAAGAGAAGTGGAGGCTTTCTGCTTCTCCTCGTCTGGCTGTGTGTCCAGCCAGGAGGTTTTGGCTGTGGCCTCTCATTCAATGCAAATGGGGTTTCCACCATACTGCCTGTTACTGTACTGCTACATTATATCTGGTGAGGCTGCTGTGCCCTGATAACGCCACACTTCTCCTCCGCTCACTTGCTTTTTTCCTCTTCTTTTCATGATACACATGCTGCTCTGTCGAGTCTTTCTGTTCTTTTGCCTTTTCATCCTCTGTCTGTCTGTCTGCCATCCGTTTCTGTGTTTGAGTGTCAAACCTCTCTTCTTCTCTCACCCTGATTCTCTCCATTATCCAGCTGCCATCATGGGAATGGATGAAGCCCCTGTGCTTTTCAAAAGAAGATTTAATGAAGCTTTCTCAGTCTGTATAATGTATTGATGTCCATTTTTTTTTTCCAGATCCTTTTGCCTAAAGCACATTTGACTTCCTTTTAGCACTGATTGGCCCAGTGGGACTTAAATCCTTAACCCTGACAGTGCAATGCTCTGATCATTGCCACTACTCACCACAAAATAGTCAGTGTTAATGAAGTTTTTGCAGCATTAGAGCTCAAATAAATCTCTTATGCCAACCAGACTTCATTAAAATTTCCTGAACTTTCCTAACCCGAAACCTTATCCCCATATTTTTTTTTTATTTTGGACGATGGAAATGAATCCCTCAATGCGAAAGATGGAGGAGTGGTACAAGACCATTTTTTTTTTAAAATTTTGGACATTTCAGATGAGTTCGTCCTGATCTTGTAAGAGTGAGACGACTCTTTTTTTCTTTAGTTTTTATACAGTTTTAATTATATTTGTACAATACAAAACTTGGTTTGGATTATCTGAATTTTAGTGTTTTTTGTTTTTAAATGTTTTTAATTTTAATATTTTATTTCATTTATTTATTTTATTTAAAAAAATGTGAATATTAAATTAAAAAATTACAAAAAAAGCAAAAAAAACAAAACAACAACTTTCAAACCCTTTCAAACTCCACTTTGAAAGTGTCATGTTCTTTTTTTTCTGACTTTCAGACAGTTGTATTCCCTGGTGCTAGAGGAAAATGGAAATATTAAAAAAAAAAAAAAAAAAGCCATAAAACCCTATCATGGACTGAGTTGTCATGGCAGGGGTCCAACAGACTCTGCAGAATCAGAGCATACTGTTTCACCAATCAGGTGCAAGCTCTGCTAGGTAGAACCACTCTGAGGGGTCCCCAAGATCACTTAGGCCAGACTAAAGAGTCCACAAAGTCCACAGAGTCCAGAAACAATCTGTAAAATCAGTCATAAACTCACCTGGTACATCTACTTACCAACTACCTTTCCCACACAACTATTTAGCACCCCACCTTAGGAACAATACACCAAGTTACCACAGGGCTAACTTTCCACCATAACTTAGAGACTTTGAGTCGCAAATATGATGACTTGAGACTTGCTTGACTAACGTTGATAGAAGACTCGACTTGACTTTAGTCATGACTTGAGACTTGACTTTGACTTGAGACAGATGACTCGAAAGGACTTGGCTTTAATTCAATATTAAAGGCATGCTAAGCACTGCTGGGCATCACTTCTGTTTACATTCAACAATGTTATCAAACACAATGGACCTAGCTCGCCCCCTCGTTCTCTGTGACTCTGTCATGAACAAACGATAGCTGCTAGTTAACCTGGATTTACACCCCTGTTCAAGGGATAGTGCACCCAACATGAAAATTCACCCATTATCTACTCACCCTCACCCTACTGAGGTAGGCTCAGGTGAAGTCTTAGAGTCCGAACAACACTTGCGGAGATCCAAGGGCAGAGGAGGTAGCAACACAGCTCCACTTAATGGAGGTTTATGGTGCCCCAGATTCAAACATCCAAAAACACATAATTGAAACCACAAAATATCTCCATACTGCTCGTCCATAGTGATTCAAGTGTCCTGAAGCCCCGACATAAAAAGGTGTTTTGAAAAACGTCATTTGAACTTTGTTTTTAGCCTCACTGTAGCCTGTAGCTCTAACTGCCTCTCTGTGCACTGCATTCACGTGTTCGCACTTGTGCGAGACCGTGAGACATGGGCACTGCGTTCATGTGTGTGTGCTTGCTTTCGCTGGTCTTGCTGGTTGGTGCATCCTGGACCCAAATGTTTTTGTTACCATTTGCGGAGCCTGGGCAGCCTACAGAGACCGGACCTTTTCACAGCATATTCAGAGGACATGTAGCTAGCCGATCGTGAGGAGATGTTTGCTGTATGTGACATATGAGTTGACTTGTGACTTGCTTGACCTGAGCAATGACTCGACTTGACTTGCTTGATTCTCACCACAACTAACTTGGGACTTTCTTAAGACTTGAAGATAAAGACTTGAGACTTGCTTGTGACTTACACATGTGTGACTTTCCCCCATGTCTGGTAACTATGTCGTAACTTGGGAATGCAGACATCTACAGACTCGTACGAGGCACCAATCGATGCAGAATCATCAATAATACCTACACACAAGTTGCTTCCAGGTTGATAAAACCTTCTGTTCAAAAGTTATTCCTAAAACACAAAGTTACCCTGCAGGAGGTCATTTCTAATTATAACTCATTGATACAGTAGTCACCATAGGTAGCACCTATGAGCTTCAAATTTTCAACACTTGTGACAATTCTCCAGACACACAAACACACCAAATTTCACGCCTGTATGGTATTCCCAGTGAAAGTTAGAAATTAAAAACTGCTTCACCACAACCATTTCTCCCAGTTTCCAACATCATTAAGACATGGGTTGATACCAATCAGCACAGAAGACTCCAAAATACCTACATGTGAGTTACTTCCATTTTACTTCAACCTTCCTATCAAGAGTTATTCCCAAGACATATATATAACCCTAACCCCAACCCGAACAACCAACCATTTTATGTCATTGTATCACATATGTGAAAGCATTTCCCCATGTCATAAATATTGGACTTGTTTCAACATTTAATAAATGGGTGAAAGGGGAATTTTTATGGACAGAAGTCAGAAAAACTGAATCTTCAAACACAACATGGTGAGCATTTATATTATAACTGACCTTCTTTGCCACATTTTCAAAAGGTGAGTCTTCTCACTGAATTAGGAAGTCTGAAAGCTTCCACCCTCCTGGAGTGTAAAACAAGGGCAAATGTCCCTGTACTATTGATTAAGCTACACACCAGTTAAACATCTAGCCTAGGAAGAACACACACTTGCACGCACACACACAGACTAGCGTTAAAACCTGTCCTTCATCTATATTTCAGCTTCTGTCCCCCTGACAGCACGAACTGATGCCGAGTCATTAAGAGAGCGACTGCCCTGAAAGAAGAGTCAGACACACAGGGACAGATAGAATGACATTTGTGTCATTTGTGCCTTATGAGGTCCAAAAGTTTTCACAAAACTTCATAAAAATATCTCTGAAAGTCTTTATAAAGATGGCTGCCAGGGAGAGCTTGCTTTAGGGTAAGAATATCAGGTTAATGACCACAGGACAAGGCAGGAGATGTCGACAGAAATAAGTTTTAATAAGTAAGAGAAATTCAATGATTCAAGTTTGTGTGTTCCAGTATAATGTAAGTGTTAGCGTAGTAGATGGTCAGACAGGTGAATGTCATCTCATTATACTTATTTGCTCATTTTCTCTGAGGACAGGCTGCAGCTGTTAAGCTGTATTATACACTTGAGGAGATACCCTGACATTTTAACTTTTGGTATTTTACTAGAAGTGCTAGGTTCTACTGAAAATGTGTTTAAACGGGTTTGTATTATGTTATTTACTTACTTCCACAGTTAATAATAAATGTCATCTCTTATTATGAAGTTGCAGGGTATTTTTAGACATACTTTATAAAACCCCAAGGGGAAATTCAGTTTTTCACTCTGTTAGCATATACACACAGGCCCGACATACACACACATGCACAAACAGGACGTACACATGTATTGAGTAGAGACATGTCACAGCAAAGGGGATGCCCATAGACAGGTGCCCTAAGCAGTTAGGCATTCGGTGCCTTGTTTAAGGGCACCTTGGCAGTGCCCATAGGGCGAACTGGCACCTCTAAGGTTCCATATTTGGTCCGGACGGTGACTTGTAGTGGCGACCCTTCAGTTCCCAACCCAAATTCCTATGGACTGAGCAACTGCCGCTACCACTGCTTACCTACTACTGTGATAGACAAAGGACAGAGGGTGTTGTGTGTTGTAAACCTCCTGAGGCAAATTGTGATTCCTGATGTCAGGCTATATAAACAAAATTTAATTGAACTGAAATGTAAGTTTTCTTTTCTGTATTCCGATATGAGTAGGTCTGTGACTGCGCTGTTATTCTTTTCTTTCCTTATGAAATAGTATTTGTACTTTGTTTTGTCTTGTGTGGCAGTGGAAACCCTTTAAAGGTAATGTTAAATAAAGCAAAACTGTAGGCATATGATTCTTTATTTATTTGTTTATTTCCCCCAAATGTTAATGTAACACAGACAAAATCATAAACCAGGAAGTTAAATAAAAAACAGCTTCAACCTGGAGAGGAATAAAACAAACAAACAAACAAAACAAAACAAAACAAAACAAAACAAAACAAAGAAATACAAAACAAAACTATACTACTACCATAGACCACACTGTCATTTTACCCTCACCAGTGTTGGGCAGTAAAGCATTACTAGCAATATTATTACTAGTAATGCTTTACTGTAATATCATTGCTTTCTCCAGTAATGAGTAGTGCAACTAACAACTAAAAAAAATATCAGTAATAATATTATAGTTACCCCAAAACCAAACAACTCATTACAACTTTACTTTTGTCACCACATCACTACTGACTTGAAATACAACAATCACATCAGCGGACTCATTTTTGGAATTGTCGCACTTGTGCAAGCACGCCACAAAGCAGCAAGCTAGTTTGGAAGATATGAAAAACACCTGTCTCGGGTCTGAGACGCCTCGGCCACTATGACCGACAACACAACAACATGAAGCTCCAGGAAATACACCCCACCAAAGGTGAGCCCTCCTCGGTCGTGGATGTCGGCTGAAGCACGACACTAGCTAAACAACCAAAAATGGATTTTAATCATGGACAGCTGTAGCTACAAAGAAATAATGCAGCGTATAGCTGGATATGTAGTGGATGAAATGTAAATGTAAATGAAGTAATGATTTATACACCGACCCTCACTTAACTGGTGCTCAGGTAACCATGGGGTCAGTTAGACTGAATCAAGCTTGCAAAAGATGATGAAGCCGACATTTAGGAGTTCTATTTTAACATCATGATGCATCTTTAGGCATGTAGGCACACATATAGGTGCACTTACCTTAATGCAAAACATTAAGCCTGAATTATACCTTCGCTTGGCTCGAAGGCATTTATACTTGCCGCATTCTCCGTTGCAGTATTTGCCGCAAAGATGGGGCGATAGAGAAAAAATACTATAGGAAGTAGTAAAAGCAGGCAAAAAACAGTAGAAGTAGAAGCAAGTGGAAAACAATGTAAACAGCAATGATGGCGGCACGAAAAGTATGGATTGCAGAGGAGGAGGAATTATGTCCACCCGTTACATGTAGCGAGATATCTGACTGGGGAACACAGCCAGCTTGTGAAGCCAATGCAGGCTGTAGATGAAGAGATGCACTTTAGCTAGTCTTCCCTCAAATTCATCCATTTTGAACTGAGTGACACTAGCGCGGCTTGCGGAAAGTTTCAAAATCCTGGAGGTGCACAACCTCGCGAAGCGCCAGCGCGCGCAGCTGTCGCCAGGTGTGTGATTACATCATTTGTGGCTTGCGAACCTCACGCACTCGCAACCTGTTTCCATTATCACCCAATGTGCAGATGATCTACACCTGCATCACAGAAAACTGATTGTAGGTGACAAGAAATTTTGAACTCCATGTTTAATCATTAAAGAAGCAATTCAAAATTTAGTGACACAAAAACCACAACTAGTGCAACATGCAGTAAAATGATGAATGAGCAAAATTTGTCCATCTTGCATAAATAAGAAGGCCTATGTGCAATTCATGTTAGATCAGTTTTCACACCCGAATGCTCCTCCATTTTAACCTCCACTGTTTCTCTTCCAAATGAGTAGTCTAGAAAAATGGAGCCAAATTGGACTGGTTAAAATCTGGCCCAGTGTTCCTATTATGCAAATTATAAAGCTGTTTGTATGGTCAGAAAAATGTTTCAACCAATGAAGCAATAAAAAAAAGAAAGTAATATAAACTGCCCGACATTGAGTACAAGAGTAATGATTTGCTTCTTATAGTGATATTTGAGTTGTATTTAATGTGGCAAACATGCATCCCATCCATCAATAACTGTCACCTTGGATTATGTGACCAGAATCAGACAACATTGCTTTTGTTCCAAAATAAAGTGATGGCCACTCAAATGTATACATGGCAGATACCAGTTTTTTTTAAAGTTCTCAATTAATTTGTCATTGGTATGTGTAGCAGAGAACAGGTCTTTTCATGTGATGTGAACTGTGAATGGCAGCCAGCAATGCACAACAAGAAACAAAAAAAGAAGCCCTATACAAAAGAAGATCGATCCTCCGGCCAACGCTTCATAATAGATCTGTTGATGCAAGTATCTGGGTGTTTGTGTGCTTCGTGCTTCACAGGTTTGTGGTCAGGAGTATTTCACAAGTTTGAGATCTGTCAGTGCATTCAATCAACCCATTCAAACTGTGCCGTCATGATCCTGGGTTTGTTTATTTTATGTTATCCCATGGACTTTGTTTAGGAGTTTTCTGTCTGTGTTCCTTCTTTCATGTTATTCATTCATGTTTAATCTGCTTCCTGTTTTATTTTGTAGATTCTCTCCTCATGTGTCATGTCTGGTTTAACTTCCTGTCTTTGTGTGTTTTCCTGCCTGTTTTCCGCTTGAGGGCCCTTGTGGACTGGTTGAATTGTGGATTTGGACAGCCCTCAACGCTCCCAGACTTCTTGGGAGTGTGCCGGCAAAGTCCACAAGTCAGCAAGTGAAGTCCGGACATTAACTGTGTGATCCATTTACGTTGCTACAAGCTGCTACAAACAGTAAAAATAATAGTAAAGAGCACAGCCACTTACGGTAAATATAGGGCGCAGCCATCTTTGCTTTCGTCAGTCTTTCGAAACTTGTGGTCCTCTGAATTCATACGAGACCGCTACTGGTAGAACTGCCTCAAAGAGGCGTGTCATGACGTGCTGCTGCATAATTTTGCACAGCTTCTTGTCTTTCGTACCATCTTCAGTAAGATCTTTATAGAACGGCCCATTAGATTCGGCCCATGTCTCTGAAGTGGTTTTGTCATGCTGCACAACATAGATCACAACAGGTGAGGCTTTTCCAAACCGACAGCAAGGTCGAAACAGGCATGTGCAAGTAAAGCACTATTCAGATGGGATTAGTTTTACATGGGCACGTGGGGTAATGTCACTTTACTGGTTGATTTTATTGTCATTTTTTATTAGCCACATAGCCCTGCTACATTGCATACTTAACTTACCTAAAGCAATCAGAAGTCCCGTGCCTTGGACAAGTGCTTGCGACCTTCTTTTGGTTTTGAATTGTGTTCGTCGTAGGCCCACAGTACCTGAGGTTTCACGCGTACTTGTCTGACTGTGAAGTGCAAAACTGAGTGCTTCTTCAAGAGCCTCCATGCTTGAAAATCTGCGAAAAACCACTTGTAAACAGGATATGACGAAATATCTAAATACATATTTACTGCTGGTCTATTCGCACAGGATTAGTATTACCTGAGGTCATTTTCCGGGACCCTTTTACAGAAGGTAAAAGTTGCGGTAATCTTTACTGACATCGTGCGGTAATGATTACTGACATGGCACATTCAGACAGGACTAAAATCTCTGGTATTTATTACTTTACTCCTCATCCCTATGCAAAACTAATCCTGTCCGAATAGGGCTTAAGATGAACTCAAACTCCAAGGGTACTGGAGCACTCTGCATATTAACTACATGCAATGTTTGACTGTGGCATGCACATTGCATGTAAAGGGGAGAGCTTAAAACCGTGTTATTTGTACATCATGGGATGAGAGTGGGTTGGAAAATGACACTGCTGTCTGTGGCTCCATGCTGCTTTCTACTACCTCCAGCTCTCCTGGCTACTACGACCAGCCACCTGAACAAAATAAATATGTTAAACAGAAATGATTTCCTGTGGAAACATTTCTCTATTCTCTTTTCAGTTACAGAAATATTTCATTTGCATTTCATTTTCATCTCATTCACCTCTAATTGAAGTAATTTAGTTCCCCTCTGCTCTGCTCACATCTTGATGATACAGGCGGATCATTTTGGTGTAACTACATTTTTTCAGGCACCATTCTGCTGACAAGCCCATCCAGAACTTTCACTGTTCCCAGCAAGCAGGGAAAGAAAGGTTAAATGAGGAACTGTTAAAGGGACACATTCTTCAATGAGCTGGCGACAAAGAGTCAGGACACTCTGTACCTTCACCAAATGCCCATTTTTAAGAGCTTTAAGGGGAAAGATCAAATGTTGAAACAAAAAAAATGTTCAGGTAGAGGTGTAGATTAAGTGTGTAAATGCGGTGTTTTTTTAAATGCCAGGAATGGCTTTTCATGCAACACTGTTGTTCAGACATGTCTAATTCTTTAAGGACATATTTAGAATTGTTCCTCGAGAACTGGGTTTTGCAATGTTGATCTGAATCCTGTTAATGTTTGAGCAATGGAGCTGGCCCACGACTTGGCGTGGGGCATATTTTAAAGCTGGCAGGATCAGCTCTGAGGTCTCTCTCTGTGATACTGTCAGTAATTGATATTCACCCTGCGCCCGTCTACAGTAGATGCCAGGACAGTGTGTAGCGAGGATGACCTTTACCAAAGAGTTTCCTTGTAATAACGACATCTTTTTTCACAATTATGAGATCGTTTCTTGATAATTGGGAGTGAATGATGTTGAGATAATTCCAAACTCTTTTGCAATCAACTTCCAACTCCTAAATGTTTTTCTGGGGGTCTAATAAATTTAAGTTTATTGGTGCCAAGAGGGAGTTTAGTTCTGCAGCGAAACAAACTTGGACCTAATGCAGATCCCAGGCGCAATGGTGACATCATACCCAGAGAGGGATATCCTGCCACATAAATCCAGACAATAAAGTCTGCATGCTGAAAGCAGCTCCCAGAGCAAAGGACAAAACAAACAAACACACTCACTGCTCTTAATCCTGTGTCCAAAGCTCCACTGAAGCAGTCAGAGGCGCTGTCACATGACCCCAACAAGGAATTACAGATTAACATTCCAGGCTGTTCTCACAAACTGGATGTTTTCCTACAAAAAAATAATGCATCCAAATTTATACATATCTGTATTTTGAAAGGCTGCGATCATGTGATCAGTGTGTTGACGGGAGTAAACAAGGGAGCAGTCCTGAGTGGTCTTGCAAGGAGGCAGGTTGGGGAGGTTGGGGTGATGGATGGGGTCTCGAAACCTAGACTCTCCCCTGGGAATTTCCCAGTTGTGGGTTTGGATCCATGTTTCTTTTCTTAAACCTAAACCCAAACACAGCAAATAAATACCAACATACTTTTGGAGGTGATGTGAATCCAAAATGGCTCCAAGGAACCCCTTCCAGATGATACGAGTGCTGGCTGAAAGATGACATCGCTGCTTGTCTCACACACTCTCACACTTGCCCTCATCTTTCATAATCTCCACTGGCTCCCCATCGCCCAGCGTATCCACTTCAAACTCCTCATCATCACCTACAAAGCCCTCCAAAACCGGGCTCCCCCTTACTTGTCTGAGCTCCTCCACTGGCACACTTCCTCCCGCACTCTCAGGTCTGCTGATGCCAACCTCCTGTCCTCTTCTGCCAGGACTAACCACCGCACCTGAGGGGACATGGCTTTCTCCGTTGCTGCTCCCACCTTCTGGAACTCACTCCCTAAATACATCTGACACTCCCACTCATTCTCCACCCATTATAATTATTTTTACTGTACATGAACAAGAGATTTATTCTCACACACTCACACTCCAACTGTGTGAGCTGCTTGCCTTGCTCCAGCCAGGTACCCACACAGACACTCTCTCAGGAGCATACTTCTGTTTCTAGTGACTGTTAAAACTCCACTGGTCTCCCTGACACAAAGAGCCCGACAGTAGCTGCTCATGGCTGCTGAGCGCTGACATCCACCACTGCGGGAATGCACACTGACATCCATGTCACACTGTGCGGTGACAGTGTCCTTGTCAAGGCCGGAGCCAGATGTTGCAAACATTCAGGGCTGAGCCTAAACCTTCGGGGGTCTGGTGGCATGAGATTTTTTTTCCTAATTAGGATAGCTGAATGCACAGTTTTTCAAGTCATTTGAGATAAAAGATCGCCTAAAAATTTGGACATCATTTGGAGAAAAACATGATCACTGCCAAGGAAATAAATAACATCCTGTCTAGCCTACATCCTATTTTGTATCTAATTGTTCTCCAACTGTCATCATCCTGAAACCATCACACCACAAATGCTGAGGATGACTAATGTAGACTCCTGCCACCTGAAAAGAGGCAAAAAATTGTCTGATGTTACTATTTTTACATTGCACAGCATAGAAAGGATAGGAACTTGGCCTGCACAGCATTACTAGATGTAACAGAAGCTCTATTGATTTGGCGATACACTCAGAGAGACTGAGGAGAAATTACAAAAAGAAGAAGGTATGTTAAAACCTGAAGGCCTGTTCTGCTGCCATGGTCAAATAAACCACAGCCATAGAGCCGTGCCTCATACAGTCGTTCGCTCGCCACCAAGACCACACACCTGGGTTGCATTTTTTAAATATGCTAGGAGGAGGTGTATTCGCAGAATTTAAGACTTTGCTTACTATCTACACCTGCAATAACCAATTAATTTTTAACTTGATATATTAGCAAGCAGTTGCTTACTAAGACATCCAGCAGTTATGTAGCAACGTTATCATTCATTAGTAGTCATGTCACCAGCCATCTGTCAGATGTAAGCCCAATAATTACTCTTTTAGCTGTGTTTTGGGTCTCTACCAACTACTGAGAGGAATATCTCATATCTCATGCTTTTTCATCTGCTAAATGCTCTACTATGCTCAACAGCTAGTCGCTAATTGGATTAGAGTAAGGGCTAATTAAACTGTGATCTGAAAAACACTACAAAGCTCAGAGGAGCTGCAGATTTGACTACTAATTGACCTTTCGCTAAGCCCCACCCCTTTGTGATGGTCCAACAAGCTGTCAGAGTAAGCATGGAGCCCACACTGTAACTAACTGCACTCCCTGAAGAAATATTATCATATTGTTGGAAAACTGAAACAGTGATTCCAGAGAGAAGCAGACAGAGGGGTCTACAGTCTGTGTTTGAAGGATATATCCAGGATGTCAAACTGACTCAGCAGCAACAACAGGTTAAAAAGACAAAGATAGTTAGAAGCTAAAGCCGAACTATAGGCTACAGATCACAGTGTAAAAGTGAACCACCACATCACTGCTGATCACCACACAAGACAATGAATATAAAGGGAAACTTTGCTGATATTGAACCAGCTGTGTGGCATCACAGTGTGTGCAGATGAACAGTGTTTGGCTTTATCCCCCTGTGCCAGCACCTGGACCTCCTCCGCCAGATGTCAGATCTCTGGGGGAAGTCAAACAGCATTCATCTGTGCACACTGCGATGACACACAGCTGGTTGAATATCAGCAGTTTCCCTGCTTCCCTTCACTGGTTCCTGTACAGCAGGGTCGGCCTTTGTTTCACTGTTATAATCATTAAAAAGCAAAAGCAGCATGTGTATACATTCAGTAGACTATATCTTCAGTAGCTAGCTAGCTAACCCTACACTTTTCAGGGTCTGATTTTGGTTTTGGAACGGGGAAGAAACGTATATCTTTTTCCAACCTCTCCAGGTAACGAGTATCATTAATACACGACGTGCCCCAGGCACAACATTTAGCTCCAAATCCACAAAACCAGCCTGACAATGAAGGAAATCTGAAACGACTGCATTAGAGTCAATGGAGCACAGCTGTGTTGTTGTCGGACCCTGGTCTGAGCCGGCCGCATGCTACGATATGATTAGCCAGTCTGCGTCCGGGGACGGGTCTTAGGAAAGGGTCAACTCTCTGTAGGTTAATCACTTCCCCTTTCACACTGACACATTTTTTTTTTTACATAGCTGTTTGACACATTGTTAATATATAGCCACTTCAACAATGATACTACACACTAGTGATTCCTTGAACTCCCTGTACCTCCCTCAAGACTGTCTTGAATGCTAAAATGCTACTACTTAAGTTCTATCAGGGCATAAAGACATAAGGGTTGTCAAAACCAGGATGATCTCCTTTTATGTCAAAACAATAAGTCAACATACTGAGAGCATTTTTAGTGCAGTGTGTTTTATGTACTGAAAACCCAAGGGTGGAGATAATAAAGATGTTCACAACATCTAGATACCAAAATGCAACAGGAAATATGCTGCTGAAAATATAGCAAAGACGATGTATTTGAGGCTTAAAAATCATGGTTTATGCAATCGCAGTTCAGTGGTGTTTATTTATCTGACCTGCAGTACAATACCCAGCTGAATGCGTATATCACCATCCAAGAAAATCTACATTGAAAACTGATAACAGTCCTCTCTTTTACGATGCTTACTGCCCATCTATCCAACTTAGATAAGACTTGATATGCCATGGTCTTTGGGAACAACTTTGGGTTCATTTATGGTGGTCGTAACTCGGTTTCTATCGAGCGCTGTGCTTTTGTTGGGGGGTGTCGGCCAGTTTACTGTAGCTCCTCAAGTTGATGGTGCATTTTATTTGAGCATCTATAAACTGCAGTAAAACTGGCAATGAAAGGAGGCCAGAAAAAAAAGTTACAGCACTTCAACAGAGCAATAAGAAGATGAAAAAAAGAGGTGGAGAGATGGGAGGGGGGAGAACAGAGGAGGAGGAATGGATACGGGGAGTGGCACTTAAGATAGATACTCTCTGACTCCTCATCTGATGAAGAGGACGAGCAGAGATGGAGCGATTAAAAAAGGACAGAGGAGAAATGGAGGGATGAAGAGTAGATGAGTAGATAATGGAGGGATCAAAGAAATGGGGTTGTCTTCATGTACCATGAAATGGAGAAAATCAACTTGCTTGTTGCCAGTTTAGCAAATATTTGCTTGACATTCAATGTTAATATTAGCTTCAAATGGAATCCCTGAGCAATGTTGGCATTTTATTCAATTCATTTAGTGCCTGGAAAGTTGCTTCTTCATACATTGTGACCATCCCACCAGTGAAATGCCATTCTTGCAAACTATGGTTTGCTGAACACAAGAATGCTATTCGCAGTCACAACATGGACTATGCAATAGTGAGACATTATGCTCAAGCCAACCATTTCTGGACTGCATCTCTTAAATTCTTAGATTCTACCTCCCAGTCAGGAGGGAAGCCTTTTGGATATACACATTAAACTCAGTTGAACCTCAGAGCCTCTCAGGTTATTTGTGACCCATCTTACTATATAATGACGAAAACTCTGTGTGTGTGTGTGTGTGTGTGTGTTCCACGTTTTTCTCCTCACTTACTTGGTCAATCCATGTGAAATTTGGCACAGTGGTAGAGGGTCATGGGAGGGTGTGAATGAAGCAATATTACATCAAATGGCCAAAGGGGGGCGCTATAGCAACCGATTGAAATTGCAAACTTTGAATGGGCATATCTCATGCCCTGTATGTCGTAGAGACATGAAACTTTGCACAGAGATGCCTCAAAATCGATCTCTTCCTAGGAAGTTTGACCGATCTGCATGAAACTGGGTGAACATAATCTAGGGACCAATATCTAAAGTTCCCTCTTGGCAAAAGTTGGAAAACTTACTAAAACTGAGCTTCTATAAGGCAATGAATATTGTGGAGGGCGTGGCTCATCACATAAAGGTGTATAACATCTCAAGGGTTTCACCCATCACCACGCAACTTTGTAGGCATATGACCACACATAATCTGAGGGGACCCCTCCATTATTGACCCCATCAAACAAAATGGGGGTGCTAGAGAGCTAATTTCTTATCTAGGCCTAACTGCCATATCGATTTTTACTGAACTTGGTAGATATGTAGAACAGGACGCCTCAAGGTGACTGGAGAAATTTAACTCTAATTGGCAATTGGGTGGCGCTATAACAACAGAAAAATGCTTAAAAATGGCTGAAATTCAATCGATCGCTGTGGCTCCCCCTGTGGACCAATGTTTTTTTTTTTTCCTAATTTTTGGTATGACTAAGTCATGGTATGGTATGCTGTACATAATCACAGAAACTGTCAGTCAGTCATTGTGTCTGTCCCATGTTTTTCTACTCACTGACGTGGTCAATCTATGTGAAACAGCACATAGGCACTGAGGACTGGCATAGGTAGAAGGTGACAAAGCTACCAATGGGTATGGACTATTATGTCGTTAAGATGATTTTGTACTATTATAGCCTATGATAGGCAACATGTATTTGACTGTTGTTTCACAGTAGAGGAGGTTATTTAATATTTTCAATCTGTACTGTGACTAGTCCTCTCTGATGAAGATACAGCATGCATTGAATCGTTAAGCGAGTTGAAACATGTAACTACTTGCAATCCGTCGTTCTGCAGCGTTTTAAAAACCTGCCGGTTCACACCAATGTAACTAGATGAGATGGAGTATCACCTCTATGCAACAACTCTCTGTACTTCCATTCTGATTTCTAGCTTTTCAGGCTTATTTTGTGGCTGAATATAATTTGTAGCTTCTTTAAATATGAATGAAGATAGTGATAGTGACATACTGGCTGCAGTTGCATTTGTAGTAGTGATGAAACAGTGAAAAACAGAAACAAAGACGGACTGTATTCATGATAAATACGCCACAATAACATGTTGGGGATCACAGGGGGCTGGAGCCTATCCCAGCTGACACTGGGTGAGAGGCAGGGTACACCCTGGACAGGTCACCTGACTATCACAGGGCTGACACATAGAGACAGACAACCATTCACACTCACATTCACACCTACGGACAAGTTAGAGTCACCAATTAACCTGCATGTCTTTGGACTGTCGGAGGAAGCCGGAGTGCCCGGAGAAAACCCATGCTGACACAGGGAGAACATGCAAGCTCTGCACAAAAGGGGTTTGAACCCACCACCCTGAATTTGAACCGGGAACCCTGTTGCTGTGAGGCGACAATGTTAACTTGTCATCAATCATTGATCTGAACTGGGCTTTAGTCGTTTTGCACCTTATTGAACATATGAGTGAATTGTGTACTCAGGTATTTTCTTTTGGTTCAGTCCTTGTGAAGTGGCCCATTGAAGTGTTTGTTGCACTGTCCTTTCTGTGAGCACCTACCTCCATCTGTGGAGGGGCTGAAGTGCAAGGGATCCTCCAACTCTGCCATTCTCGCTAATGTTTGAAACATTTTAAAGCTTGTAAAGGAAAACATCCTAAGCTTTTTTATTTTCAAAATGTGTTCATGAACATAACCGTGTCGTATTTTTGATGTCTGACATAGAACTCTGTCATGCAGTTTAATCGACTGTTACACTGACTTCAGAAAATGAGTTTTCAGGATTAAATTCGTTATCTGTAGAATTGTTTTATTTGAGGAGAACACATTATTTCTTTAGACTAATTCACTAATTTGTAGGCCTCGAGTGACAGTAGCTCACCAGTTCAGAGGGAGTTCATATGATTCACTGTTGTGAATCAGAGCCAACAGCTATAGGTTCTGTTCTTCAAAGCACACTGGCTCATTTGATTCCATGTCACTAAGACAATTTCCCGGATCTGACCCACTTTCACATTTTATTCACATAAACAAGTGATGTCTCAGCTCATTTATGGACAGTAGGCTTGCACGCTCTTTAACTTGAAAGCTCATAGAAAGATCATATTGATCTACTGAGAATCCCAACAAAAGATTCTTGTTTTGGCTTTGGTGCATTAGTATCATGACGAAAGTGCTTTAAGGTTCTTGATCAATGGGTAATGTCAACTGTGGGAGCATAGTGACAAACATATTTGGGTGATGGACCAACATCGTGTTGGTGGAATTCAATCACACACCGTTTGCACAACCTTTGAAGAAACTGTTGATATCTACTCTAATAGTGCTAAGACAGACACACTAGTGATGAGACAGAATATTCTTGCAACCAAGGTAGCTTGATGTCTCACAAACACTCGTGGTCCACTTTTACACTCAAGTGATTAAACATATATTCACATTCTCCATTTCACTGAGGTAAAGTTCCATCTGGCGAAACCTCTGCTCCATGGGCTGCTCCCCCACTGCAGAGTGGCTGAATGAATGTCAGCTGTGTAAAAGAAATGCATTGCATCAGGCTGTAGAAAGGAAATGGAAGAATTGCCACCATCCCTGTTCACCAAGCCAGCCATCTGTTCCAAATGCTTTCTCTTGGCACAGTGTGCCAGCATATTAAATCCATGACAACTTCCTTTCCCCCTCCAGAGACGTTAACCTGTTTAATAAGCCCACCAGCTCATGTGAAGCCCCGCAATGTCCCGCTGTGACTGTAGTTGTGTAAAAAACGAACTGTTTTCCCTCCTGCTGCTGTTTATATGCAATATATACCATTACTGTGCCCGTATCTACAGTGTAGTACTGCTTACTGTGCAATGTCCACACCACCCTCTAATCTGAGACCTTGCTGGCATTGTACACACCTCCTGCTCCACTCTCCAGTCTTTATAATTTATTTCAAGCACCTAATTCTTTTGAGCACAGCACAGTGGACCATGACCCGGCAAGACAGCGCTGCACTTTAATCACTGCAACAATGCAATATGCCCAACGCTTGACTGAACCGCAAAGAAGTGTACCCTTAATAGACCTTCCCCAACTGCACCTGTACTTATTGTCCCTGGGCCATGTAGGTGAGTATGCAGAGTGCAACACTGCCTCGAAACATCTGCATCTTTGTAAGGCATTTTTAATATGTCTTCATATATATATATATATATATATATATATATATATATATATATATATATATATAGATATATATATGTATAACTTAATCAAAATCATGACAGTTCACCATTAAAACCACTGTATTACTTTATTGATCATTATATTTGTTCTACACATAATGCAGGGATCTATAATACTGTACCACACTGATGGCCAATCACTCAAGATTTTTTTTTTAACCCAACCACCACTCTCTTTGTGAGGACATTTTTCACTTGTTTTTCTTGATCATTTTAATTTGTTTTTTGGCTTTTCTTTCCCATTATTAATACTAATTATTATCATTTTCTTTCTCCACATTTAGAAGAGGAGTTCAGTGTAGGCAGGTGGTGATTACGTACAACACAACCAATACACAAACAGCATTACTCCATTATCACAAAAACAGAAACAAACAGCAGACAAAAAATAAGCAATGTACCTCACACAATAAATGAACGATTAGTCATACAATAGAAATTTCATACTGGCATAACAATGTTCCAAACAAGCTCGACTTCAACAAGTACAAGCTGACAAAAAAGGCCTTCTTGAAGAAATCAGAAAAAAGACCCGTCACTGTTTTAAGTTAGGCCACATATCTTTTTCCACCACCCCTCAGCTTCAATAAACTTTCCCATCTATCTAAATAACCTTTGTTACTTGTATAATATCCTTCCTGGTGTTTAAGGAAGCCCTTAAATCTATAGATGTTTAACGATTCTACTCCTGTTGCCTTATAAATGTACTGTTTCGCAAATTATACAATTACACTACTCCATACCCATTGGTAGCTTTGTCACCTTCTACCTATGCCAGTCCTCAATGCCTATGTGCAGTTTCACATAGATTGACCACGTCAGTGAGTAGAAAAACATGGGACAGACACAATGACTGACTGACAGAATGACACACTGACAGTTTCTGTGATTATGTACAGCATACCATACCATGACTTAGTCATACCAAAAATTAGGGAAAAAAAACCCAAAACATTGGTCCTCAGGGGGAGCCACAGCGATCAGTCGCATTTTAGCCATTTTTAAGCATTTTTCTGTTGTTATAGCGCCACCCAGTTGCCAATTGGAGTTAAATTTCTCCAGTCACCTTGAGGCGTCCTGTTCTACATATCTACCAAGTTTAGTAAAAATCAATATGGCGGTTAGGCCTAGATAAGAAATTAGCTCTCTAGCTCCCCCATTTTGTTTGATGGGGTCAATAATGGAGGGGTCCCCTCAGATTATGTGTGGTCATATGCCTACAAAGTTGCGTGGTGATCGGTGAAATCCTTGAGATGTTATACACCTTTATGTGATGAGCCACGCCCTCCGCAATATTCATTGCCTTATAGAAGCTCAGTTTTAGTAAGTTTTCCAACTTTTGCCAAGAGGGAACTTTAGATATTGGTCCCTAGATTATGTTCACCCAGTTTCATGCAGATCGCTCAAACTTCCTAGGAAGAGATCGATTTGAAGTGTTTTTAAAAAAATTCAAAATGGCAGAAAATCTATATAACCAGAAGTTATGGGTTCTTGAGGCAGATTTGTTCCTCATGAGGAGAGGCATCTCTGTGCAAAGTTTCATGTCTCTACGACATAAGGGGCATGAGATATGCCCATTCAAAGTTTGCAATTTCAATCGGTTGCTATAGCGCCCCCCTTTGGCCAATTGATGTAATATTGCTTCATTCACATCCTCCCATGACCCTCTACCACTGTGCCAAATTTCACATGGCCTGACCAAGTCAGTGAGGAGAAAACATGGAACAGACACACAGACAGAGTTTTCGTCATTATATAGTAAGATCAACACTAAATCTTTGTTTCTGTAACATCCCCCAACATCACACAGAGATCCAGCTCCAGATGAACTCATTTTTGAGCACTTTTTTTTTTAACCTCACCCCAAAATGCACATACAATATGACAGTACATAAAAAGATGGACGGTCGACTCAGGCTCTGAACCACAAAACCAGCATTAATCTGATTCTCTAGCACCCCATATATTTAGCATTTGTTTCTAGTAGCCAGAAATTATACATTTTTCTGAATTGAAAACACCTTGTGAATGAGTCTGTCTTTTTTATGTACCAAACTAAAATCTAGTGTCCACAGTATAGGGCAGTCTAAAGTAGTGACAATAAGTGATTTATTTTTTTTTGATTAGGTATTATAATGCTTTTGCTTTTGTTTTGGGTGTGATCTCCCTTCTTTGTGCTCCTGGCGCTGCTCATCATGCACACATGTCTGTAAGGGACTAATCAACACTCCCAGTCTGCTCACCTGCCTCGCATCAGCTCATTAGCTTGTAGTGTCTGTCCCAGCTCTTTAACCATTCTTCACCAGACTGACTGTTTACATGCACATTAATGTTCCATTATTTTCCTAATATGACAGAATTCTAATTTGATTCAGGTCATGTAAATAGTAGATTTTTGCTTCCTTTTTCTGAATTTAGCATTTTTCAATTAAGATATTTTATATTTGCCGATATTATTCAGGCTTTTGGAACATTCTTTGAACATATTTACAACACAGTTTGTAACACGTAACTTTTTGCCTCTTTACGGTCAGAGTTTGCAAGACTGAACAGAGATGCATCCCCAAAAGAAAAGCCCACATTTCTGGTGTGTTATGAAAGACTTGGATATCAACAGGTTTTTGGATATGTTCAAATATCACAATGCTGATGAATGAAAGAGGGAGGCTGTTTGTACAGTCGAATAAA
Source organism: Epinephelus fuscoguttatus (assembly GCF_011397635.1). NCBI lineage: Eukaryota > Metazoa > Chordata > Actinopteri > Perciformes > Serranidae > Epinephelus > Epinephelus fuscoguttatus. The sequence continues at coordinate 25,870,277 of NC_064769.1, forward strand.
TCTGTCAGCAATGAAAGACTTTTAAAAAATCCTTTATGATGCAAAGAAGCAAAATGGCCCAAGCAGCTCCAGGTGTTCCACTTTTGAAGCCATGTAAATGGCTAAGTAGGAATATTGTTATTTCAGGCAAAAAGCAGAATATAAATGGTAAACGAAGTCATTGTTGTTTCAACCACAGTCTATCCACACTTCAAGCCAACGAAACTCAGTCTTTAGAAAACTGTTCTTGTGTTTTCAGGCTCCTAATTAGTCTCTCCTGTGCTCCAGCATCATCACCTGCCTACCTACCAGCAATCTCCTACCTTCCAAGTCACCCATTTGCCAGGCTTCTCCCTCAGTACACGCTCATGCCAGTCCCAGTCTCCAACTTTACTCTCCCCTGCTGCCACCGGATTCCATTACCTGTCATTACTGCTTGTCCAGATCCTTTGCTACAATAAAACTCTCTTCTTACCACCATCACTCTGTCTGTGTCCTGCATTTGGGTCTCACCTGTGTTCATAACAAATGGTGTGTTGCTGACCTTGCAGAGACTTGCTTGGATGCACACTGAGTAACCTTTGAACTGCAAGCATTTTGAACACCTTCCATGGTAGTTTGTCAAGGAAGATTTGAGTGTCGACAGCTTGAAGGGCAATGTGTACACAGGCTTTGCTGGTGCAAAAATCTAGCCTAGTAGACAAACAAGGACTTAATAAAATAGATGATGTAAATCTATGTAATTTGTTGGAATTACAAGACCACAAATTAACTCAAAGGGTTGAATGTGTCTGCTCTCTCGAATACATCATCATAAAGGGTCCATGTCATTGGTCCGACAGCCCATTGGTCCGACATCCCATTAGTCTGACGGTCCGCAGTGCTGAACGGCTCCCGGCGGGCGTATTTCTGCCTTGATGGTGCGCCATGACCGGCTCTGGGTCAGCTGGGAAAGGCTTGAGGCAGAGCAGGCTCACAGCTTATGTGTTTGTCACTTTCTTTTTCATTTTAACCCACACCATGATCTTTTCCTGACCCTAACCATGTGGTTTTTGTGCCTAAACCTAACCAGACCTTAACCACAGGACATCATGATATATTCGGAACAGACTTCGGAACAATGGGTTTAATATGGTCGGAACAATGGGATGTCGGACCAATGGGCTGTCGGATCAATGGGCAGTTCCCATCATAAAGAGGTATCAAAACACTTCTAACTGCATTACCGGATATGATAAGGATCAAAAATAAAAGGTGCTGCTGTAAGATGTTAATTATGATTTGTATGTTCATTTTAAACAAGCAAAACCAACTGCATGGCCCGTATGTGTTGTCAAGATCGTAACATCGACCCTTGTGTTCACATTAACAGTGAGACAGTGGCCTTGTATTCTCACAAGCCTGCATAACAGATTACACGCTCCCACAGGTTGGTTCCCATTCGGATTCCTAATCTTGTGAGCAAGCTATGAACCTGTGTCACAAAAATCTTATCTACATAAGTTCCATTGGTTTTAAAGCCGGCAGGATAAAATACTTTCCAGGAACATGACATACATAAACCAGAATGATAACAAAAGCTAACTCAAACAGCAATGGTTAGAGATAAAGTGTCATTTTGTAGCCAAACAACACAAACAACCACTCATTACTAACACTGTCTTCATTTTCAGCAAATTTAGGGTATTACACACATTTCCTAGTCTGTACACATCCTCTTGGGACACATTTTAGGCGTCAAACATTGCAGCTGTCTCCTCCTCTTATCTTGACCCGTGTCACAAAATCAAACATGTTCAATATTCCCTGTCATTGTTCTGGGCACAAAAGGTGTTTCAACATCAATTAGGTGATTTGCAATCTCCCAGCAGCCAAAAGGTGCGCTCTGTCGGACTGACATGACAATGGTAGTGACATTGGAGTGCTGTAAATATGGTGATGCTGTCAGAATGTGTTAACTGCAGACACAGCAGTTGAAAGAGCAAGAAATTGTTTTGTCTTAGATTCCATCTGCGTCGCCTGCGGTCACACAATTTGGTGGTCATGAAACACAGCAGTGTGACAGCAGGTAGGCAGCTGAGCCTTCCTCCCAGATAACACACTGTACATATCAGCTGGAGACCGCTATGTCTCTGTGAGAGACGTGATGGAAGAGAGCCAGTGGTGATTGCAGGCAGTGTTGGGGGTACTGCTGTAACACATTACTTTTGTAACTACTTTCTAACATTTCACTAACTGTAATTAGGCCCAGCAATTCACAGCATATTGTCAAACTGTCACTAGCCCCTTTTACACTGCCAGATTTTTGGCAAATGTTGGGCTGTTTTGCCGGCAAGCTGCAAGCATTTAGACACAAAGAGCCGGATTGGCGAGTTGATCCAAGGTGCCCAATTTTCCGCCTCATAGGGTAAACATATTGGCGGAACCTTTTTGGTTTAAACAGAACGAGGTGGCCTACCACCACAGGAGGGGCTATTGATGACTTGTGGGAGGAGCTGTTGATGACGGCGCACGTGCGACTCACTGGCGGTGGATAAACAGGAAACGGCTGATAGCAGGAATTAGCGAGCAGTAGGGCATTAACGACTTTGATTTTTTTCAGGTCGACTTATCTGACAATAAAGTCGAGTCGAGTCGAGAAGTCATTTGATGACGTCATCACATTGACAGGGCAGAGGGAAGTGAAGTATCTCCACACATGTGATGTGTGTCTGTCAAGGCCCGAACATACTCAGACGGAACGTACGCGGAAGGGACTCTGCGGAGGTCCGCGTGGACTCAAAGCAGACGTCCACAAGGCCTGTGCATGCAAAGCTCAGATTTTACGACCGCGTGGACTCCGCTCCACGCACCACTGACTGCTCGGCATGTATTTTCACATCGCGGGGATTTTTCATGGACATTTTTACAGGAAACTACAACGCGGAAGTGCGCTCGACTATGAAAGCCTGAATGACTGCGGACATTCCTCGCGGAGTCTGCTCTGCTTGTAGTATGCCATTAAGGATAAAGTACCAGCGTAATCAGAGGCATTCCGTACACAAGCACACAGAGAGAGAGAGGGAAAAAACATACAACTTGTCGATTCCTCCCAGGGGGTGTCAACTTGTGCCACTGACGTTGACACGTCGACAAATCGACTTTTCTGTTAATGCCCTAGCAAGCAGCTAGTAGCAAGAGGGAAACACAAACCTGACAGACACTGTAAAGATGAGCAACTGAGGAGACAAGGAATTGCACGCCCTCCTTGCCCTCGCAAACAAAGAGGCCATTACCGTCAGATGACGGGGACAGTGAGGAACGGGCCGACTTACGAGAGAATCGCCGGAGGACTGTCTGGCCGCGGCTTCCCTCCCACGTCACTGTTTACATCACACGCTGAGCTACACGTTTTGTTACTTGCTCACGCCCCCCCTTGCCCCGAAAAAGGCGCATTCTGTATAAATAAAAGTAGGCAGGCGGCATTTTGCTGCACTCCCCGATTTTGTTTTTACACTGCCAATGCTGGAAAAAGACTGATTGGGCTTTCCTGCAAATTTGCACAATTCCTGTTTAAAAAAGGCTATTGACTTTGGCATAGTGGCCACAGTTGGAATTGCACGTCACATGACACCAACTTGGCCAAAACACTTAAGCTTATTGACAATTATAACAAAAGAAACAGCTGTAAGAGAGGATTAAGACTAAAAAGAACCCTGCGGTAGAACAACATTGGGGAACGTGTTGGCGCAGGTGTGTTGCCCAAGGGACTGACAATGAAATACAATCTGAGTCCAGTTTGAATAACAGATCAGTTACAGAGTAATCACGAAAGTCAGACTGCCTCCATTTAAATGCATTTTACAAGCAGAGCTAGAGTTGATCTGAACACAGCCTCAAACAATGAATATGTTTTGTTTTTGTAGTGCTCAGTGAGCAACTTCCATTTGAATGAATTCAGCACCATGTTAGAAAGCTGTTATGATCTCTAAATTTGCTTCACCAAGACAAACACCACAATAAAGGGGTAAATGCGCCATGTGGGAACTTTAACTAAGTACTTAGAGGTAGCTGTAGTCTGTGCGTATAGCTCTCCTATCACTGCTGTCTGACAGCAGACAGGAAGATAGACTTTGGCTGTGTCCCAAATCACTCCCAATTTAGTGTCCATGAAGACAATCTGTGAGTAATGACAGACTTGTTACATGTGAGAGTGCCTGACTAAATGTCTTGTCATTTGCAATGTAAAGAACATAGAAGATAAAAGCATGTGTCTTCCAGCGTGTATCCGTGCATGTGAACACCTCAGTGTAGTGATAACCTTGTATTCTCACAACCCAGACAGATCCTAATCCTACGAGACATGCCACTCCCCATGTCCTTCCTCTGTCTTTCACCGTCTTATCTCTGCCACATTCCCTCTCCCTTGTCTTCCTCGCCCCTGCATCACTTTACCACCCGGACTGTCCACCATGAGATGACAATTACAACTCTGTTGACACGCTTACTCCACAGGGGCCTGTGCCTGCTTTTTCTGTCCTGCGGCATCTGTCTCTCTGTCTGTCTCTCTCCCTTGTCTCCCCACGTCTGCATGTTTCTGTCTTACTCGGTTTCTGTCTACACCTCTGTCTTTCTTTTCCTTCTCTCCTCTCACTCAGCACTTCTGCACCCATGGGTGTCTCTTTCTGTTTTTGTCGCCACACCAGCCGTCCCTCTGGCTCTTTTTGAACTCTTGGCTGCACCTTTGGTGTCGCTTTCTTTTCAACTTTTTCATTGCATTGTTTTCAAGTTCTCCTTTCCTTTGCTTTTACTTTCCCCAGCTGCCTCATACTTCCCCAGCTGAGTCCATACATCACGGCCGCAGCTGAAGTTACCCTAATGCTGTGCTGAGTGACTATCCTCTATTTCGATTCTTTTTTTTATTTTTTCATCGTCAGGTTTTCCTAGTCTTACAAATTCTTTCAGGAGCACTGAGGGCTTTTCATTAAGTCACAGAGATAAATGATATAAGCCCCGGAAGCACAGTGCAGTTACACTGCTGGCTTTATGATGTGAAAACAGCTTTATTTCTGCTCTTTAGCGCTGTGGGAGGTTATGCAGGGACAGCCCATAGATCTAAGAATGTGTCAGCTCTATCAGCGTGTGTGTGTGTGTATTTGTGTATGTGTGTGTGTGTGTGTGTGTGTGTGTGTGTGTGCGTGCTGTGGAAAAGGGCCAAGTTAGTTGGCAAGACTGTGTTCAGTGTCAGCTTTTATTGGAAATCACGCAGTGTGGAGAAAGCACTGCTTTTAGTAGCTCTTATTAAGTGTGGATATAAAACACTATCTGGAGCTGCTGTGTGGTCTTTTGATATCCATGTAATATGGTTGTAGAAAATGCGGCTGTGTGGCGTGAGAGTAAGAGGGCGCTTAAGACTTTGTGCATGTGCATTTAAGATGTAAATGCATTAGAGACTATGCAAATTGTTGCCAAATCTATTCAAATGAAATATGAATGAAAGGAGGAGAGAAGCCCAGAATTTAATCCCATTTTTTCAGTAGTGCAGACAGTATAAACTGACAAATGCTAATACAGACATAAGCTAAGGTATAATATGATTTTAAGTACAAATTCAGGTTCATTAATCAAGGATAAAATCATCAGACAAGCATCTTTTGAAAATGTGATACCACACTAAATCAAAAGTGAATGCTCTAACACCAGCGGGCTCTTATCAATATTTTCTGATAACTTAGGGTGCTTTCACGCCTGCCCTGTTCGGTTCGGTTCAATCAAACTCAAGTTTGTTTTGCCCCTAAGTGCTGTTCGTTTGGGCAGGTGTGAACACAGCAATCACATTCAGGTGTGCACTAAAATAACCAGACCGAGTCCTTCTCAAAGAGGTGGTCTCAGTCCGGTTATAAATGAACTCTGGTGCTGTTCATTTGTGGTGAGAACGTGTTCCGACCTCAATCCGAACCACCTGCAGTCACATGACACATTGTTTGGGTTAAACATGAGCATGTTACAGTCCTGGAGGATTATTAATGTGCACCTCCTCCTGTACTGCCTTAATATGCACATTCAGCACATCCAATGCATCAAAACATTGTTGTCTAGTTGGAGCCGCGACTCGTTTTCAAACTGTATGGTTTGACTAAAATGAACAATGACAGCAATATAGTCCACGATGAGCAGCGCTAAAATCAACCTGCGTAGTTGTCCCTCCATTGTGACATTAGAAAGTGTCACATTTATCTTGCAAGTGTACTCTTCTTCAATGTTTTGTTTACTTCCTGGATTTTCCTTCCAGCATGGAAACTCTAATCAATCAAGAGCAGCTTTCTGGCACAAGGCATTTGATCTGGTCCGCTTGTAAATGCTGCCGTGAGAACATGAACCAACTCTAGGCAATTATGCAACTTTGTGCCAAAATTAGTCCCTGATTCTGACCAAAGCAAGAAAATTCAAGGACTGAAAGCACCCTTTGACGTGCAAATTTGTATCTGACCAGCTCAAGGACGCACATCCCTATTGGGTGATTCTGCACAATTTATGTCCACTTCCAATGTTCAACACCAAAGCAGGAAGGTAGTGTACCCTTTTATGTCAGTAAGAAAGCAAGGGTTTGGGATGCGAACACACATGTAGTGTATCCAGCTTTCATGCAGTTTCATGAGTTCACCTCACAGACCCATAACCCCAAATATAATTTTTTAATAACAGGAATGTCTTGCAAGTAAAGGCAAAAACTGAACATAGGGTAAGATTCTGCTGCAATAGAGTTATCTTACTTGGTATTCTGTCCCCTGTGTGCACGGCTCCACACGAAGTGGCAGATAGCTAAACAGATGCACCAGGCACTGAACGAGTTAAATGATGACTCAGACATGGAAGCAAAGTTGAGTGCTGTTTACTTGTTTATCTTCTTCCATTTGCTTTCTGACAGTGCTTTTTCCGGAAACTCTGTGAAACTGAAAGTAAACCCACAAGGACGTGTTCCTAATGGAAGTAAAAAGAGTGCAGAAATGTAAATACTTGCTTGATGCTTCATAATTAGACAGATGGCTGCACTACACACGAAGGGAAAGGGGTGATCATTCATACATCTCCCCAAATATGAAATAAAACAACAAGATATGCATAAAATTAATCCATAAAGATGAAACATGTAACATAAACTTACAAATAAAGCTTCTCCAATGCTCACCACAGGCAGATGTGAAGGATTCAATAGAAAAAATTCTGGAGCACGTTACTATGCATATCTCAAGACTGAAAGGCTGGTCTCAAACTTCAAAGCAACCACCAGAAGATGTGAAATGTTCTTCCCTTACATGTGACATGTATGATTTACTATTTGTGTTGATCCTGATTGATTTTGTGTTTCTTTTATTAGGTGTACTAAGATATATTAATGTATGTATGCTTATTTTTGTCCTTAAGCACTTTTAATTCTTGACTGAATAGCACTTACCTTCAAAGTATTTTATTTTTTAGCACTTATACTGATTGCAGTTTTGGCTCTTCCAGGTTCCCCCTACATATGCTAGCAATATACTCTTTGTTAACAGGAGATAGGGGTAATGAATGGAAACTTTGAAGATTTTCAACCAGCTCTTTATCATTGCAGTGCATGCAGATGAACAGTGTTTGTCTTTCCACAGTGCTGCAAAGGTCTGGAACTCCCTGCTCATTTGCCGATGGAGGTCTACTGGGTGACACAAAGCATGTCATCGATGACACAGAGCAGGCTGAAAATAGGCAAAGTATCCCTTTAAACTTGATTGTTCAGACTGTCCTGCACTTCTGAAACTTATTTCAAAACTAATTTAACATTGGGTTCATGTAATGTGAATACAGTATATTCTTTAAATCAAGTGGTGGTACCTCAGATCTCTCTGATACAGGGGAATAAAACGTGAGCCTTGATGCCATTTAGGCTATGTTGTTATTAGTGCTATGTCACAGGCAACTGGACTTGCTTGAGTTTCTTGAAGTTGTGTGCACACACATGATGGCCGGGTGGGCCAACAACTCATGACTCATATGTGACCTCAACGACTCTGTAAGGGTTCCCACCCACACAGAGGTTGTAGCCTCCGACTCCGCACCAGTCCGTTAGAACTGAAGAAGCCTCTTGGATGAGAGGTGAAAGGTCGTCAAGAAACTCAAGCAAGTCCAGTTGCCTACGGCATAGCACTGAAGATTACTATGACCTGGATGACTGAGAATCTTCACCAAAATCTTTTAGGCTATGCAGCCCTATGAGCTTATTGATCCTGCTCCATCCCTAGTTTGTAACTGCTTTGTTGTTTCCACCATTTCTTCAATTTCCTTGCTTTTATAACTTATTTATATATGATTTGTTGACACTATCAGCATAAAAAAACTGGTGCCTGTGCATTATAGCTTCCTTTGTGGAGGTATCCTTTCCTTTACCTAACCCTAACTACAGTTTATTTGCCATAACCATGAACTTTCCTCTATTTTAACCACACAACTTTTGCTATGTGCAAATATTACTGCTACAATAACTTTAGAAATGTTTAATTGGATGTCAAAAAGAAAAGAAAAGAAAAGAAAAAAAAGACCAAAACTATTCTTGAGTTTTTCAGAATTGCCCAATGTCAACATTCCTGTCAGGCCAAAGGGATGGTTGAACAATAACAAAATAAAGTTGTGACCTTTAAGGGGATTGTGAACCAGACAGTCCAAAATAGAGCAAGGTTTAATGTTCGCTGTATTGCACGATCCAATTTTATGTACATGTAACTCTCTACTGGAGTTTAAACTGCTTTACAAAAGACTTGGTGACAAACTGAATGGGTCAGGCGGAGGGAACAGCAGCAGCTCTAACCCCAGAGAGGTGCTGAGAATAGAGTCTTTAAAATAAACATAGTGGCCACATTTCAAATTAATGCCCATCTCGACATCATATGGGTCAGTAAACATGCATCATTTAGAATAGTCAAAATTTTATGTGCTGAGTATTTAAAAGCAAAGGCTTAAGCAATATAAACAAGAATTACAATGGAAAGATATTAAGTATAGAAAGTAGGGAAACTACACGCACTCTGTAGTTTCAGATACAGCTGTACTCGCTGTCATCTCGTTTAGTTTAGTTTTCGCATGCTGCCATTTCATATTTTATTTTGTGACATTTCACTAATCAGATCTCTCCCTGAGTCATCAGAGCATCATTATGTTGCTTCCACTATAGAGAGCTGTCATTCCACTGCTGCTGTTCCCAGACACCGCCTCCACCCCACTGTCGCCTCACCACCAGCGCCTAGTCTCCATTGGGATTAGTGTGTCATTATGCTGCAGATTTCACAATGGCATCTAATTACCACTCTACACACTTCTGTCAGTAAAGTCAGTATTGCAATAAAGCGTGTTTATCATCATTGGAATCAATATAAATGAGATCTGGTTATAGGCTTCCCTCACAGTTAAAATGTATCTACCATGTCCAATAGCTGAGATCCTAATAACTCTTAGCTCAACTTTACGCCTCATTACCAGAATGTCAAGGAGCTGGTGCCCTAATGCAATAGGCTCACTAGTGTACCTTAATGCTGAGCACATTCTTCTATGTGTGAACCAATATAGAAGAAGACAGGCAATCTTTAGGGTAAATTGTTTGTGCGGCGAGCAGCGCTGAATCTTGACTCATACTATTATTAACCTGCATATAACTATAGGATCTGGGATCAAATGTTACATGAGATTGCAACAGAGACAGTTAGCATGTGTGTGGATGAAAGTGGCTGGGAGACACATGCAAGATGTAGAACAGGCAAGTTCAGTTGCAGTGTGCATGGTAGAGATTTTAAGTGAGTAGTTGAAGTAGTAGTACAAGCTACTTCCTGCATGTGTGTGTGCGTTTTCTAAATTCCATCTTGTGTCAGTATGTGTGTGCATGTGTTCAAGGGTGGTAGACGATTGGGGACAGGGTGCCAGAGGGACATGAGGAATCTGTTTGATGTCATCACCATGTGTCCTTTCGAGTTACCCTTGGCTCTAATCTATGGTGAGACGCTGTCTGAGTCCCTCATTAGTTACTGGTAACTCTCTTTAGTGTAATGTCAACTTCCGGAGGCAAGGTTGACCCGTGGACGGAATATCAATGTGAACAGACGTGGTGAAGGTAGATTGTCATGAATATTGCCGTTGCATGAATAAGAACATGACGATGATGGTAATGTGGGGTCCTCGTCTGTGTGTGATCCGGTAGTACATCCAAGTCTCTAAAAATACTCTTGCAGATGATTGAACATGGAACCCTGTTTTGTTTTTGTGTTTTGTTATAATATGAATGCAGGACATTGGACTACCATTTTACAAGTGTTGCATTCTAATTGAATGGTTGCGCCCCAACAAACTGAGATTACTGACCTGACATCTTATGAGGGCATAAGCCACTCCTGTAAAGCGTTGTGTTTTTGCACCAGAAGGCTAAGTAATCAAGCTCAAGTCAGGCAGGGTTTGACCCTCCCCACCTGCCAGATGTAAGCTCCTCTTTCAGCAGAATAGAGGTGCACCCTGAGGTCACCTATGTCCAGTGTACACACATGTACTTTCAGGCAAACACAGAGGCATGCACAGGAATGCCCAGCGAGGAATCAAGATGCTTGTGTTTGGGGAATATGTTGAATTTCTTGCATATTTATTCTATGTTTTTTTTAACATCTGTTTGCTTTATTAGGATTGGGAACCAGTCATTTTATGAGATGCATGGCTTTTTTCCATTTTTTTTATATGCATGAAAAACACAGCTAGCCAGCCCTTAGGGTAGCAGGGATCAAGTGCAATGACCTTGTGCCAGCAAAGGGGTAATTTCACTGCAAGCTGAATTTTCTCTGCTTTTGTGGCTTTCCATGGCATTACCTGTGCCAAAATATGTGAGGAGTATACAACAAAGGGGGGTCAGTGAAAAATAAAATGCAATCTATGTGCAAGTGCATTGGTATCTGAAAATATACTTGAGCCCTGCCCTTTAAAAACCCACTCTAATCCCAAAGGCTTTCATTTTGTGACATTTCTTTTAGCTTTACTTGATGAAAGACTACAAATATGGACCTTTTAAAACCACATTCGGATTGTCTGTGTCACTATAAAATAACAAGGGTTACTATATTGTAACCTCAGTTCTATTTCAGGTTGAGCCCTCTAATGGACTCTATGGTTAATATTCTCCTCGTACCATGAGTACACATTTGCCCATTGAAATTTACATAAAAGTATCAGGATGTGTGTATCCAAATACGTGTGATTAACACTTGATTTAGACTTCAATTTAAATTTTAATTCTCATTTTAACAGGGTAATCTTTTTTCATCTTTGGACTAACAATTGCTAAGGTCAGACCTTTTTTAACCTAGAAAGATGCCAAAATACTCACGCTTTTATTACCAGTTACTACAATAAACTACAACTTGACTGCAACTAAAGCTATTGCAATTCCCTTTTCACTGGACTACCCAAAAAGTCAATAAGAAAACTACAGTTAGTCCAGAATGTGGAGTGAGTGTTAACTAAAACAAGGAAAATGGATCGCATTACGCCACCGCTGAAGTCACTACACTGGCTACCTGTATCTTTTAGAATTTATATTAAGGTTGTTTTACTTGTTTAAATGACCTTGCCCCGAAATACATTAGAGATTTTCTATTATACAACAGTTAGCTCCGACCGAGTAATTTCATTGGACGAGAGGCATTCCGTGAGTGCTGATATAGAGTATAACATCACTGGGACTTGTAACAGTAAAATCACTCCGCTCACAGGTGTTAAAAATATAAATACAACCGTTAATTAACCAACTGTCACACTCGCTACATTGACGCAAACGGGCACTATAGCGTTACACCAGGAAGATTGATATTTACCCCAAAATTACATTTGAATTAAATTATGAGAGGTCGTCAGGAGAGGACGAGGAAAAGGAAAGCCAGGACTCTTCTGTGCAGACTTTCAGGTGTGTTTGTGTAACATCAGCCGACCTCAACAAACTGGAGAGGAGCAAAAATGAAGCGAACACGGTCAGGAATTATCAATGATCATCTGATGAGGTACTGATGAGGATGAGGGAGAGTGGAAGCTGAATCCGGCCATGCCAACATCCAGGTTTGCCAACGTTTCATCAGCCGAACTGGACGAAGTTACACAGCTGCAGATCAATGTAAATACAAAGTAGGTTAGCTTGTGAGTTCCTGGCGTGTGTGCTGCGTTGCCTGGCAACAGACTGGGGGAACTGTTTTTTTTCGCGGAGCTACATAACATACTTAAATAATTTATTTCATCACCTTTTGTTAACATTTCCTTACTCAGCATTGCTGTTTAAGCTGTTGTTGAACTGTTGTATAAAAGCAATATCACACTCGAGGTCATGACGTTGTACTGTATATCATCACGGCTGTAAAGGCCTGCAGCCTCGTGCCTATGACCGAATCACAGCCGTGACGATATACAACAACACAACAGCAACAGTACAACGTCATGACTTCGAGTGTGATATTGCTTAAATATTTTATGTTCCAGCCAGACCACTAAGGTCCTCCACTGCTCCAATGTGTCCCATAAAAGTACTTTCTGTTTTTACACGCCTTAACTATGGAAATTACCTCTGGATATAAGAATGGCAAGCTCTCCCTATCTTTTTAATCTGGCTTTTAATGTGGAGCAGCATTACAGTCTTGTTTTTTTAGTTTTAACCATTGGTTTTTACCCTTTTCATGTCTCCTGTTTTTTTTAAAAATTCTATTTTATTTATTAATTTACTCTATTTTTATGCTATGGAGTTTGAATCGTCTTTATTGTTAGATTGTTCTGTTTTTGGTGGTTTGCTTTTTTAATATTTTATTGTTTTGTGTCTGTGTCCAATTTTGCCATGTGAAGCACTCATGTTTATATGAAAGGTGTTATATGAATAAAGCTGAGTTGAGTTGAGTTATGTGCATACGTAACTTAAAAAAACTCCATGCTGACTTTTGGTTTCACATGGGACACAAACCTCTGTGTCCTTGGTCAAAGTCCTGTGTTTGGGTGAATGAGCCACCACCCCAACCATGTCCCTCCACAGACTTCCTCCTTTGCTTTCATGATATGACATTCATATCATGCATAGGTCATGTGATTACAATCATCTGGCTCATCATTACATGGGTTATATACGAATTATAGTGCACTACTTTTCGTAGTATGAACAGTGAATGAGAATGACCTTAAAATATGATTTTTTTTAGGTGTGTTCTAGTGAGACACAGTGGATGGAAGCATAACTTTGTTTACAACAAAAAAAAAGACAAACCCCTCCACAGGGTACCTTTAATTTGCTGTATGCAGCTGGTTCCCTCATAAGGGAATCTGTGCCGGACTCTCCTCTACATTACAAAGCTGTTGGTCCACCACAGCAAGGTGGTGTGTGCTGCATTTAAAAGGCTTGAGAGTAGCTGATCTGATTGGCCTTGATTGATGCCAGCTGCTATCACACCCACTGATAATTTAATCCTCCTAATCCAACCACTTTTACAACAGTGCTGCAGGTGCTCTGGTCATGGAAATCTGTTGGTCACACACAAGAGAGCCAGTGCCACCTCCTGCACTTTGAGTGATAAACACAGTCTGTGCAGAGAATGTGTAGGTAAGTCATACAACAAGCACATGGGGGCAAACACGGCCTCGCCATGAGGGCAGAGTGAAGTGCCATTTAGAGAAAAGCCGGTATCAAAGGAAAAGTGACATTTTCGACATCAAACCATAGAAAGGTTACACCAGCTCAGAGGCTAATTAATGACTGTGACTGAACTCATCATCATCAAGCACACCTACAGTATCTCCTCAGTAATTTACTGTATGCTGAGTCTTAATTTGGCAAACATTTACAAACAAGGTGAGATGGAGGGGAGCTGCCCTGTGGGGATGCAGTAGAGGATGAAAGTGCACTTGCCAGGGTCCCGCTGTTAAAAATTCCCCCAGCCAACAGACAATATTAAAGTCCATGTCAAAGTTGGATATGAGCTTCTGAGAACATGGGGCTATATACAATTACAAGCTGTGGAAAAGTCAATAAAAAACAATCTGGCATGGTTCGTACTCCAATCCTGATTCCCTCTCCACAGTTTTTTGACCAAGCTTTTGGAGGGTGACTTTGGCATCATCCAGTCCTATTGAAGCCCTGCAGATGATTTTACCTGTTATGAGTTCAACCATCAGATAGTCAGATAGAGAAACAAAGTGCAATTTACACTATATTTAATAACAGTAATTAAAGGTTCAGAGTATAGAATTTAGGGGCTACATTAGCAGAAAAATAAATATATTATAATACGTAGCTTTTCTTTAATGTATAATCACCTGAAAATAAGAATCATTGTTCTTTTGTTAACTTAATACAAGCTGTTTATAGCTACATAGGAAGCAGGTACTAGTCTAAGAGATTGCCATGTTGCACCACCATGTTTCTACAGTAGCTATGAATGGACAAACCGAACACTGGCTCTAGATAGGGCCATTTGCATTTGCAGAACCTGTCAATGTTTGTGCCAAATTTGAAGAAATTCCACTAAGGTGTTCTGGAGATATCACTTTCATAAGAATGTAAAGGACAAGGTCACAGCGATCTTGGCGTTTGACCACCAAATTCTAATCAGTTCATTGCTGAATCTACATGGATGTTTGTGCCAAATTTGAAAAAAAAAAAAAATCCTTTACGGTGTTCTTAAGATATTGCATTCACAAGAATGTAACAGATGAGGTCAGGGCAACCTTCACCCTTTCCCACCAAATTCTAATCAGTTCATCTTGGAGTCCAAGGCATGTTTGTGCCAAATCACAACAAAATACTTTGGTCTTAAAATATGGTTTTCACAAGAATGAGACTGATGCAAAGTCACTGTGACCTTAAACTCTGACTCCCAAATCTAATCAATTTATCACTGAGTCCAAGTGGACATGTGTGGCAAATTTGAAAAAAAAAAAAAGAACTTTATGGTGTTCTTGAGATATCACTTTCAGAAGAAGAATGTAACGGATGAGGTCACAGTGACCTTGCTGTTTCACCACCAAATTCTAATCAGTTCATTACTGAGTCCAAGTTGATGTTTGTGCCAAATTGAAACAAAATCCTTTAAGGTCTTAAAATACCATGTTCGCAAGAATGAGATGGACACAAGGTCACAGTGACCTTGACCTTTAACCACCAAAATCTAAAAAATTCATCATTGAGCCCAAGTGAACATGTCTGCCAAATTTGAAAATAAAAATCCCTCCTGCTATTCTTCGGATATTCTGTTCACAAGAATGTAACAGACAAGGTCACAGCGACCCTGACCTTTGACCACCAAATTCTAGTCACTTCATCATTAAGTCCAAGTCACTGTCTGTGCCAAATCTGAACAAAATCTTTTAAGGTCTTAAAGTATCATGTTCACATGGATGAGATGGACATAAGGTCACAGTGTCCTCGAACTTTGATCACCAAAATTAAATCAATTCATCATTGAGTCCAAGTGGACATTTGTGACAAATTTAAAAAAGAGTTCCTCATGCTGTTCTTGAGATATTGCTTTCACAGGTGTGTAACAGAAGAGGTCACAGCAACCTTGACCTATGACTCATGACAACCAAAATCTAATCAGTTCATTGTGAGTCTAAATGACGTTTGTGCCAAATTTTAAAAGATTCCCTCAGGGCCTTCTTGAGATATCACTTTTATGAGAATGGTATGTTCGTCCATATGGACAGATGACCCAAAAACATGGCATGGAGTCATAAAAAAAAGGTGAGCACACATAGCAGGTGCTGAGTGAGCGGCCTGTCTACAATGTGCAGAGAGCACAGAAGAAACACTGAGTTGTAGTGTGATTTGTAGTAATTCGGCTCCTGGTAAAAACTTTCTGAATGATGAACATTAAACGAATTCTAATCGTGAGAAGTTTTTGCTAGATGCCACTAAATCTTACACATATCTTACACACTGCTCCTTTAAACCCCTCACTGACGCCAACACGCTGTTTTGAACACCGAGGGTCGAATTCACAAAAGGATTGCGTGGCTTTTGCGGCCGCTAAACCGATAAAATGGAGCAAACAGATACCGTCTAACTCACAAAGCACGCACAGAGGGTGAAATGCTCCACTAACTGCGCTGCCAAGCAGATTGCGTCTCGGTGCTCCGGTGTTATTTGCATGTATTTAAATGAGGTGATATGCATATATTTGGCGCAAAAATTGCCCCTTTCTATGCAAATGAGCCTCATTGATAAACAACCACTAATTCACTAACACCAGCGCTAACAGCCGCACACAGTTTGAGTGAAGTAAATAACGTCTTTAGAAAGCTGGTGCAAACTGGGCGCTCCTCTGTGGAAGCCTCTCGCCCAGACTTTCCAGTTATCGTGGCAGCAGTGATTGTCTGTTAAATCAGTCTGTAAATAATATTTTGACATTATTATTATAATCATTATTACTTTAATGGCATCCGAAGATACTGATGCGTTGAACAGGTGACAGTCTGCGGTCGTTCTCAAAATGCACTTCTGTCACGCACTTCAAAAGCAACTTTCAATAATTTATTTTACGAAACGGGGGGAAACAAACGTGAACAAAAACAGTTCCATAATTCATATTAAATTCAAAAGATAACAAAAAAACAGCTCCAAGTGAGAGGGAATAGTGATAAAGTGGTCAAACTTGGTCAAATCCACAGCCTCAACCCATCCGACACTGTTAGACTGACTCACCAGCAGACATCACTACATGAGGGTATACGGTATTCAGTACTTTGCCAAACAAAGTCTGCCATTATTCTGCCACGGTGTTCTTGGCGCAAAGCCAGCATTTATACTTTGCCATGTGGCTAATTGCAGTCAGGGACAAACTGCACTCAGCTGCCAAACTTTGTGGGCGTGTTTGCGCTGGTATATCATTAGCGCAATATCCTTTGTGAATAGGACGTTAAGACGGAGCAAACTGCGGGTGCAAGTGAAGTGCAATTCAAGGTGCTATCAGCAGCCTCAGTTCATTCTTTGTGAATGTGGCCTTCAATTTGTATTATTGTCTGAATACCCCAGAACTCATGCCTGTATCTTATTTAGCAACAACTGCCATGCCTCAAATAGAAAATGATAGATTCATGAAATTGAAAAGTGCGATACACTTGTTGAAAAAAGGGCTGTCTGGCAGGTACGGTGTAGGACATAGCAGACAACCCAGGGAGATGAGAGAGAGGTCCGGGGCATCATCTTACTTCTGGAAATTTCACATGAAGCTCCTGCAGAAAAAGGACAGAGGAGAACGCGAGAGAAAAGAGGGAATGAAAAACTGAGACTGACAAGGAGAAGAGGGCAGAGCCGGTGAAAAATAGATTGGACAGATAATTGAGGGGCGAATGCACGAGAGGCAATATGGAAATTTAATATGTGAAATGTATTATGCATTTGACATTGATGGAAGTATTAAGTATGGATCCAATGGTCCCTATATGAGGTTGAACTACAAAGTCATGGGCATTATCTTTTTTTTATACACTTTTTGCTGCATCACACTTTTTCACCAAATAACAAGCTGTTGAATTAAACATATGTCCATTGTCTCTTACAGTGTTACCAAGCACTGACAAGATACTGGTTGAAGACAATCCAAAGCATTAACCATTGTGACAGGTGGCAACACTTGCACATGGAACATTTTGCTCCCACACTCCTTGCTCATTTGGTTGTGCAAATTGCCGCAATACAGATAATTTTCCTCCTTTCTGATATAGTAGAGGCCATTGTCTGAAGAGAGATGTGTATTACATGTAGATGAGGGTGACGCTGCACTTTTAAAGACTCAAAAGAATGCTTATTTAAAGCTCTTAGGAAGAACTAATTCTTCTCACATGTAAATGAGAAGAAAACTGAAGGCCTGGAGCTTGAATGAGCCTCAGCAACAAAAGAGGTGTCACTTCTTGTCACTTGTACCTGGACTTCCCAAACACTTACCTGCAACTTCAAACATTCACACGGCATAGTAATTACATAATGATTGTTTCAAGCTTGCGAGGCACGAGAACTACAGGGACACATTTCCACATCTATAACAATTAATTAAGCATGAAACAATAAAACAACATTATTCGTAAAACATGTAGCATGCCTGCGGAGATGCATGCTGATCTCAGCATTGCAGTCTTTCAGCTAAAGCCAACAGATGGAGTTTTAAATATGTAACAAGCAACTGCAGACCGTCCCATCAATTATATATATTCTTTATTTTCCAGCAGCGTTTCAGTCGCTATTGTAATGTTTCATTAACACAAGTCAGCATTGTCACTCTGGTTATTATCTCCACCAGGCGTAAGGATTCGGAATTGTTGTGAAACCTATTTCATCGACTGTTTTATACCATCATTGAGGGCTGACTCCTTGCTCCTCTTGACCGGCATGATTAAATCCCATAGTAAAAAGAACTCCTGGCGATAAGCTCAGGTACAAACAAGCCCTACCTAGTCTGTTGCAAGTCACATCTTGGCGACTATGCCATCCCACCATGGGGGATTGAGAAAGAGTTATCAGCATCAACCACTGTAAGACTAGACTGTTAATGTCAATTAAGTTGTTACCTAAAATCATATTAATGAATTCAATTAACAGTTGAATTGAATTGAATGGAATTGAATAAGCACAGTGCAGCAGAAATTAACTAGCCCATGGGACATAAAGTGAGGGTGCTTTCAGACCTAGAGTTGTCTTGCTTTGTAACAAAATTAGTTCCTGATTCGGACCAAAGTTGCATAATTGCCTAGAGTTGGTTCGTGTTTTCACGGCAGCATTTACAAGCAGACTAGATCAAATGCCTTGTGCCAGAAAGCTGCTCTTGATTGGTCAGAATTTCCATGTGGGAAAAATCCAGGAAGTAAACCAAACGTTGAAGAAGAGTACACTTGCAAGATAAATGTGACACTTTCTAATGTCACAATGGAGGGACAACTACGCAGGTTGATTTTAGCGATGCTCATCGTGGACTATATTGCTATCATTGTTCATTTTAGTCAGACGCGTGTCCACGATCTGTAATCAGCATACTACCACGCCCCCATTTCTCCATATAAGGAAACCACTTGCCTAGAGTTGATTCATGAATGAAGGAAGCGGTTACGCAAGGAGAGAAGTAGTAAATTTCACAGTTTGTTAGAAGCGATGGCGCTGGGTCTTACAGGAATGCCATGGGTCATTGTAAGATTGTGGAGGACACAGCATGCCAGGATGATCTTGCACACCTTCTCAGGGGTATAAAGTAGTTTGCCACCAGCCGTATCTGATCCAAACACATCCAACGGCCCTTAAGCGCGCCAAAAGTGCGCTCTACGGCGCGTGTGTGGGCATGTGTGTTATTATAGCGCACCTCTTGAGGGGTTTCAGGGTTTGCGTATGGTGTCATCAGCCATGTTTTAAGGCCATATGCCCGGTCACCCAAACAATATAACATTTTAACATTAATGGAATAGAGACTTACTGAAAATACTAACTTAAAACAATTGAAATAAAAGACTAGAACAAAAGATGCTCACCAACAAGCCATCCACTTCTCACAGCCCCTGCCTCCAAACGCATTCCCACTGTACTGTTTTGCAAAATAAATGAGTCGTGGGTGCCTCCTGGCCAGCGGGCCACAGCCTGAAGGATATGGCAGTCGGCATTACAGATCATCTGCACGCTGATGGAGTGATAGTTTTTCTGTTCATGTTATTGTTAATATTTGAATTGTCACAATGATGAGGATGAACGTGTGTCAATTTCATGGTAATTTAATCCATTTGGCCAATATATTAATAAATTAATTATTTTAAAAAATGTTAATTAAATCTCTTTTTCATGAATGTGGTTTTATAGACTCTGCATGTACTTAAAAGGTATGTTTGCATTTTCTAAGTCAGTTCGGCCTTCCTCATTTGTGCGTACGCATGGTCTGAGGCAGTTCTAAATTTGTTCACAGAGTAAGAACAAATTCGGGTAAGAAAATATTGATGAAACCCGGATTTGTGCGTCAAACAATCGTACGCGCAGTTTAAGCACAGATTTGTGCGTACGCACTGTTTGTGAATGACGCCCAATGTTTTGATGCATTGGATGTGCTGAATGTGCATATTAAGGCAGTACAGGAGGAGGTGCACATTAATAATCCTCCAGGACTGTAACATGCTCATGTTTAACCCAAACAATGTGTCATGTGACTGCAGCATTTAAGACTCAAGTTCAAGTAATGTCACGAGTCATTAGTGTTAAACTCCAAGTCAAGATGCAGCTCTTTTTCAATTTGTCTTAAATCATTAAAACTGTCATGTGATTCGAGTGCACACCTCTGGGAGTGACTTCATTCTCTCCTTGGGTGATCACAGCTAAAAATCATTGTTGGGTGTTTTTATACAATAAAAAATTCAGTCAAGTCAATTTTTATTTTTTTTGGATAGCAGTGAGGCATATAAATATACAATGCGGTTGAAATTCTCAGTGCTGAGGAAGAAGTTGTGCAAAATGCGTTCATTGCTACCAGCATCTGTTTTAATGTAATACTGAAGTAATAAGTGTACAAAATGAGAATGTGCATGACTAATGTGTATATGGACATACGATGGTATTCTTTATTCTGCTTGAAAATAAAATAAATAAAAATGATTTAAAGGGAAAAAAGAGAGAAAAATACAAAACAATTGCAATGAACACTATAAAAAACGTTCTGCACTCAAGCTGCATTGTATACTTTTGGGGACTTGGACTGTCAGTAGAATTTATTTATTTATTTATTTTCATTGTTGGTTTGTTTTTGTGTATTTTTTCCTCAGGGAAATTTGTGATTTTTATGGTTACCAATTTGCATTTTCTGGGTTGTTCTGGGAGAACCAGTTGCAAGTCAGCACTGGAAGCTGAACTTTTTCAGGTTTACAAACTTATGCAACATCCTGCTGTGCTCAGCTTGTTGAGTATGACTTTAGTCAGGGTTACTGAAAGATCATGGTTTTGGTTAAAAGACAATAAAAGAAAGTTACTGGTGACTTTTTCAGTTATTTGCTGCTGCAAACTAGTTGTGTATAGACATGACTGTTAGGAGATCATATAATAGAAATATGATGGTATTAGATATTAGAAAAGAGTGATACGAACAGCTGTTTTCTTCTTCAACTTTCATAATTTCTCAAAAACTCTTTGCTCTGACTTTGATATTTTTCCCTCCCTTCCTCTGACTGTGTTCCTCCTGATGACTGCTCATCAAACCGGAGACCTGCAATATATCATTAACATATACACTCACCATCTTTTCTGTCTCTCTCTCACACACACACACACACACACACACACACACCCACACACGGACACAGGGAGCCAGTGAAGCATTGAGAAGAGGTCTATTCTGACTGTGGTCAAATGAGTCACCTGGGAATCAGACGGCATCAATCCTGCTGTCAATACAGGGCAGCTGAGCCATTCATCCTGCCCACCCGCAGGGCGAGTGTGTCAGGGCGCCTGCGTGCACGCGCCAGTGTGTGTGTGTGGAGAGGAAAGAGTGTGTTTATCTGTTTATGGGTGTGGGCTTGTTGGTGAGATGCAGAGAAAGTGTGTGTCTTTGGGAGCAATAAAGTGCATGGACTCTTTTGAGTGACTGAGACATTTTGTCTTTTCAAGAAGAAACTGCAGGAATATTTCTCTTTTTTCTTCCCCCCCAATTCATCCTCTCCACATAAGTTTTTTTTTTAAGATGGTGAACATGTCTTACATTATTTATCACAGTCTTTAACAGCCTCAGGGCATGAAATCATATAGATTTACCCTCTAACACAATGACTGCGCAGGTCTACAGAGAACATGATATCAATATGTATGACTATAAAACTGAGTTTATGGAAGACAGTTTACATGACTGACTGAAAATTGATGCAGTTATATGTGTGTGTAGTCTTAAAATGTGAAGCTCCTGATATGATTGTGCATGTGTGTGACCTTGAGCTTAAACCCTTCGAGGTATAGTGTGTGGATGTTTGAGTGTGTGTGTGCAGCGAGCGGTTTTACCTTGTATGTGTGTGTTTCCTAACCAGTTGTGCACTGCCTGAAGGCATCATGAAACAACAGTTTTACCACTAGAATACATCATCACCATATTATCACCCTATCGCACACATAGACACACACACACACAGGTAAAACTTAGAGATGATGTAGTTGCTGCGTAGATCTTTCTTTTCCTCCTTCCCATTCGCTGTCTCTCAGAGACACAGAGGAAAGTCTCAGATATGGGTGATGCCACTGGTCATGTTCTTCTCTGTTTGACTTTCCCTGTCTTTCAAACAAAGACAGGTCATCCAGCAGGCCATTCTCCCCTCTGTGTCTCGCTCTCTATTCTCTCAGCTATCTTTATCTCCATTTCATGCCCCCCCTTCTTCTCTTTCTCATGCTCTTCACTCCCAATCTTCCATCACTCTAGTCTTTTTTACCATGTGTGACTAATCCACTCTGATGACATTGGTGCTCTGTGTGTGTGTGTGTGTGTGTGTGTGTGTTGTTATCTTTTGTCTGTACTTGCTTGTTTTGGAGCGTGAGACCTTATGGAGCTTTATTTTGGGCATGTTAGATGGAACGGCGATCTAAATCCATGTTGTGTGCGACGAAAGGCAACATGTTAACTGATCATTTCTGACACGTGGAGGAATTTAATTTCTGGCAGTGAGCAATGAAATTGAATGAAGAGTATCTGTAGAAGAAATGAGATCAGCACATTAGCTGGGGTCTTTTCTTGTCTTGAATAGCTTGGTAGCCCACAAGTTTGTTGGCTCGACACGCAACACCGGGAAGTTATAACATCTCTGCATCTTTTTAGCCATGTTCTAGTGATGGAAATGTTTGCCTGTCCATTAAGTCTTTTGATTGGTCACTTCGGTCTAGAGCTTAGATTCTCTGCCCGAGCCCGGGCCCGGCTTCTCATAATAGACCTAGGCTATGGAACCAAGTACTTATCACGCTGCCACTGGCTGCGCTCATGTGAGCTGTCAACGGTGCGACAGTGACAATGTTTGTGTTAGCTTCATCGAGCGTACCAAGTGCAGCACAATGCTGGTATATGACAGCAAAAAGACGGGGACCTCGATACTTAAGACGCACACGACAAAGGCTTGCCATGGAAAGAAAGACGAGAGTCAGCTTTCAATGTCCACATTCGTATCCTTAAAAAAAATGTCGGGTTTGAACCGGGATCCGGCTCATAATTACAGTTAAAGAAATGGGCTGGGCTCGGACAGAACATGCACGGGCTTGGGTGGGGTCGGGCTGGATTTTTTGGGGCCCGATCTAAGCTCTACTTCGGTCAATCTCAGCATTGCATTAAATTTTGTACAGACATTCATAATCTCTTATTTGCCAGAATAAATGTTAGCATTGTACATACCATCTTTTGTCACTACAGACATAGCTGAATATGTCCCAAACTTTTATCAAAAAAATTCTACCATTAGTTGCTACAAATAAAACTGAACTTCACTTGAAGTTTTTTCTGAATTATACCCCTTTTTGTCGCTACAGACACAGCTGAATTTGTCCTAGACATTTGTTAAAAAAAACACCCGCTTTTGTTGCTACAGATATGCAAATATGTCCCAGACTCTCATTAAAAAAAAGCCTCCTTCTGTCGCTAAAAAATACAGCTGGACATGTCCCAAAAGCTCATTAGAAAAACTGAAACTCCTGTTAAAATTTCTCCACTGTTTTTGGTCTCGAACAGTGGTCTGCTGCTGTCTGCTGCTTGGCAGCCATCTTGCCTAGGTGCCACACCGTCCACCACCTCCTCCTCATCCTCCTGATAAGAAACTCAGCTGTGGCCGTGTGAACTACCTCATAGAGTTCAAATAAACACAAGAAGTTTGTGCTCTAGAGAAAGGATCAGCGCTCAGTGAATAACCCCCTAAGCCCTATGATAAGCTACTATGGCAAGGCTTAACTATACCGACCAGGAGTGATAACTAACACGTCTTTGGGGTCATCACGTGGGAACCTCCTTTCACCAGTGTTTTATCTAGTCCTATCTAGGTCCCACGACACTTTCAGGAGGCTAGGCAGTGATCTCTGGCATTCCAGAGACACTCCCTTAATGCCAGCTCTCCCTGCTCCCCGCACCAACCAAATAACCTCCTTTACCTTACTTACACATGGCTTTCTCAGCCCAAACAGCACTGCCACCGTCAACAAACCCAGGCTCCGTTTATGCAAGCTCCAGGTAGTGACAGTGGCGATACTACCTTTCTTAGCACATTCACCATACTCTATTTCACACGCTACATAGCATAACTCCAATATAAGCTAAAGTTAAAGGAGATAGAGAAGATAAACTCATATAAAATGTATTAATGTAACTGTATCTGTAGTTTGCAGACACACACACATTTTATTCTAGTGACTGTGCTGGATCTCTGGAGGATGAATCCTACTGACTTTACTTCAGTCACCAACAACAGGTTGGCATTTTTGCTTTGAAATAAAACATCTTGACAGCAGCGGGACTGACTGGGCACCATGAAAATCTGTACCACATTGCATGACAGAGCATTTATCCTAATGACTCTGTGTCTTTGGGTTTTGAGTGGAATGAAGACAGATTGCCATGACATTTGGTACACACATTATGTCCCTCTCATGATAAATTCTTATCGCTTTAGCGACCCTGTGACTTTTCACAGTACCGTCATCTGGTCAAACTTTTAACTTGTCCACGGCATTGGTTTATGATTGATTCCTACAAAACTTATAACATTCTTGTCAGTGTTTAGTAGGGTTGGGCTGAGTGCTCGGATGAAACGAATATCCGGCAGTGCACTTTTTAAGAGTACAAGTATCCGATGAGTAAAATGTGTTATCTCCACTCGTGATAAAATTTAATCTACTACTCTTGTGATAGAAAATGATCTGAAGCTCAATTCTGAGGCTGTTCTGTGGACACTTTTCTCATAGGTAATAAATAATGCAACTTCTGATCAATCCATATAAATTTCAGGCATAAAATAGCAACTGCTGATTAGGCCCAACCCACTTTGGATTTAAACTCCACCTACCTCTGACGTAAACTCCGCCCATTCTGAGTACAGATACAGATAATTTAGTTGGTTGAACAGATAGAGACAGAGATACAGATAATGATGTACTCACTCATCCCTAGTGTTTTGTGCTAATTTGTAAGTGCTTGCATGCCAACGTGTTAAACTAACGCTGTGTGTCAAATTGCGAACTTCTGTACGTAGTGGAAGGGGAGGGACCTCTTTTCAAACTGGAAATGACGTCCTAGGACTGTGCGACCGTGAACGTCACTGCATTGTACAAATACATGTGTTTTTTTGCACTAAGCACCACTATACTGTGTTCGGCTATAAGCCAGCAGTGTGTTTATTGGGCTAATTTAGCAGTCTGTAATGATTTGGTACTGCAAACAATAATACAAATGCTAATGCTAATTTGCTAATGAGCAAATTTGCGGTCGTCATTTCCGGTAAGTGCACAATGGCCATGTTTGGTTTGAGACAACACTACCCTGTCAAAATTTGCGCACTACGCCAATGAGTACATAGTGCACATAGTATACTACATGGAAGTGTACTAACAGAAGTATGTGATTTGAGACACAGTGTTAGTGCTAGTTAGTAAATGTTAGCATGCTAACATGCTAAACTCAGATATGCTAAACATTATACCTGCTCGGCATCAGCATGTTAACATTGTCATGGCGTGCATAATAGTATGCTGAGGTTAGCATTTAGCTCATAGCCACACAACACTATTGAGTTGATGGTAATCTTGAATTCATTGCAAGATATATTTGCTATTTCTTTTTACGTAGCCTATTTCTACAAAATGAGTTCTTATTGCTCCTAGAATCAGACCATGTTATTTGTCAGTACCTTCCAAAATAACCCATGCTGTGTTACTTATTCCAAAAATCACTCTCTTTTCTCATCCAACCATCCACCTCCCTTAAGTTTAAAATCACGTTACATAGAGAGAACTTTCATTATTTGCACAATCCCACTTAAAACTTAAACACAGGTTGGTTTAAACATTTGAACAAACCACCACTGCTGTTATTTTTATGGTAAGGTGAGTTGAGGACAACTCCAAGTTGTGTTGTCTTATATCAAGGACACTAAAGAAAAGAAAAATACAGCATCTAATAGTTAGAGTATTGTAAATCAGACCACTGCATGCAATCACAGAAGTGCCTCACATTAGGATGACATATAAATTTGCACTCATGGGTTTGTGCTATTTGCTATGTATATAATGCATTCAAATATGTTATATCAGACTCTGTTGTTTTCTCCTTCAGAGCGATAGATTAACTTTAACAACTGCATTCAAAGCAGTTTTTTCAACCTTTTAGAACTAAATGTGAGTGAAAGAGCAATTACCAGTCAAGAAACAAGAGTAAAACATTCGGAGTATATGTTAAATAGACAGAAAACGTGTAAAAGTGAAATGTCACAAGCCAAAAGGGTTCAGAAGTGCTGCCTTAATCATTGTCCTTAACGCCACCATGCCACTCTGCTCTCGTGCTGTGTATTCAGCGTGAGTAATGTGCTGCTTGACACAAGAATGGATGGCAAAAGAAGGGCGATGTCAATAGTGGGTGCTAGCCGAGAAGTGGTTTTTCATTGCTAGCTGTCATAACAGAAGTGTCTGGTCATGCATCTCTCTGACTCCATGCAGTACATCACTTGACGCACTGTAAACACACGCGCTTGAAGACACACACACGCACACACACACACACACTGAGGCTCAAACTCTATAGACTCAAGTGAACGCGCGCAGCATTCTTCGGTAAGTGAATGCATTATATTCAGTAACACTCATCACGCTGAAAAGTATGTGTTGCAGTGAATACCAAGCAGTCAGCCAGACACAGAGAAGCTGTTATGTGACCAGACAAAAACACAGGGGGAGGGAGATTCACAAAAGCCAACAACACCACAATTAGAGCAAAAAAAAAAAAAAAAAGGGAGGGAGACGAAGATGGATAGACAGAAAAGAGAAGAGACAGATGGAAAGAGAGAATCACAGAAGGACAGTAACAAATAGATTAAGATGGAAAGATCGAGCAAGGGGGTAATTGTTCCCAGGGTGGAAAGAAAGTATTGTGGCGCTGCCAGCAGAGCCGGCCTTGTTTAAGAAGAAACTTCGATCCAACTTTGTCCTTTAAGAGTGTTTATATCCCCTTCACACCATCTCCTCTGCCCTCCTTTACCTCTCTCCCCACTGTCCTTTTTCTCTCAGCAGCTGTACTCTCTAGTTGAATCCTAAAACCGACTCCAAGTGAGAATGTGTAAAACTCGTGCAAACCAGAAAACACACTCCCAGGAAAATCTAAAGCTGAATAGAGACATTGTCTGTTGTCAGGCGGTCTCCCAGATGTTTGTGTGAAAGACAGATGGATGAGCAAAACTGCCAGTGTGTGTGTGTGTGTGTGTGTGTGTGTGTGTGTGTGTGCTTGTATGCATATTAAATGAATGCCATTTTCAGTGATGGAGTATATATTTGTGCATAAATATGGATTTGGGGTCCATTTTTGTTGTTATGTTTGTGTGCATGCATCCGACTTTTCATTTTGTTGGAAGTGAGAGTGTTGTGCCATGTTTGTGTGAACACATCAGGATTTTTTTTTTTTTTTTGCAAGGGTGGGTAAGGATTCACCTCTGTGTGTATGCATGCATTTTATGGGCGTAATAAAGTTTAGAGTTTTATTGATTTGGACTCAGTCCTGACTCACAGCTATCAGCTTCATCTCCATGCTGACCTGTATCGACCAGATTAATTCCGATGGACAATAAAACTTAAACTGTTCCACTGATCACCACTCCAAGACCCTAAACTGATTGTTCGGCACTATTAGTGTGGGGGAGGAGGAGGTTTACAGGGGTGATAGTGGAGAAAGAGAGGAGAGGGATGATAAGGGAGGAAGGTAATTGTCGTTCAATCACAGTTAAATGCAGAGGATAGACAACAGGGAGGACAAGATTATGAGGATAGTTAATAAAAGGATGGGGCCATGGATAACTACATGGACCTATCAGGCAAATACAAAGAATGAACATAAAGCAGAACTGATTCATAAAATCATAAAATTGTAAAATTATAAATGATTAAATCAAGTAAGATTTTAAAAGAGTTGCAGCAGCGTGAAGTGTAAAGAGAAAGTGAAAGCGTAAAAAGAGAGTTTCAGACCTGTATCAGGAACATCAGAGCTAGTTAAAGGCTAAAGTGAACAGACAGGTTTAAGCTTTCTCTTTAAATTATTTAGCGAGCTAGCTTCCCTGATATCTATAGGTAGCGTGCTCCATAACTTTTGGGCGTAACAGACAAAGGCTGCATCCCTGATCTTCTTCCGGCTGTTGCTGGGAACCTCCAATAAACCAGTAGCAGATGATCGCAGTGTTCTTGGAGGCAAACAGTTAACAAGGGAGTTAGCAATGTAGCTTGGTCCTAGCGAATACAAGGAGGAGGAGCTTAAAATCAATTCTAAATGTAACAGGAAGTCAGTGCAGAGCAGCTAAGACTGGCCTGACACTCCTCTTGGTTCTGGTTGATAGCCGAGCTGAGAGGTGTTTTTTGGAAGGCCAGTAAAAAGTGCGTTACAGTAACCAAGTCGGCTTGAAATAAAGGAATGAATCAATTTCTGGGCATCTTTTTCATTTAGAAATGGTCGTACCTTAGCAGTGTTTCTGAGGTGGAAAAATTAGGTTTTCAGCACCTTGATAATGTGGAACTTGAAGCTTAGATCTGAATCAAAGATTACACCATGATTTATAGCCTCTGATTTAATCCAGGGAGTTAAATTTCCCAGATTATTAAGTAGCATTTCTCTTTTTGTTCAAGGGCTGACAGGCAGGATTTCAGTTTTGTCTTCATTTAGTTGTAAGAAATTATTGCTCGTCCATTTACTTTTTGCCAAAAAACAGGTAGTAATGGAGTTTATGGCTGCAGCATTGTTTGACACAGCAGAGATATAAAGTTTGGTGTCATCGGTGTAACTATAGAAACAAACATTGTGCCCTCTAATGATGTCACCAAGTGGCAGCACGTACAGTGACAATAATAAAAGGAACAAGGCAGGTTCCCTGAGCAACCCCCAAACAGAGGTCGTGTTTCTCAGACACATGATTCCCAAGACTGATGTAAAACGTTTGTTTTGAACCAGTTTAACACATTCAAAAGGACCAACCAACTTTTTAAGACAACTGATTAAGATGTCATGGTCAATTGTATCAAATGCTGTGCTTAGGTCTAAGAGGACAGAGATGCAAAGCAACCAAAGAGAGACTCAAAACGTCTATCAAGAGATCCAAAACAACCTCAAAGACAGAAAATGACAACAGAGAGATGTAAACAACCACAAAGACAGAAAATGACAACAGAGAGATGTAAACAAGTACAGAGATGACTACAAAGAGACACAAAATTACTACGAGAGAGGCAGAGCAACTAGAGATATTCTCAAAATGACTACACCAAGATGCAAAACAATTACAAAGGGACACAAAACCACAGAGAGATGCATCATGACTAAGAGATGCAAAACAACAAAAAACAGGCAAAACAACTATAAAGTCTGTGTGTCTTGCTCCTGTGTACGAGAGGTGCTGAAGCGTTCTGCATTTCCGTGCCCAGGGGCCCGCTGTCTCATAATCCGCCCATGGATGGGATGGTGACAACACAGTGGAAGAATGAAAACTGATAATAAAAGCTTATCTTTTCTCACTAATTACTACAAAAGTTTAAGGTAATTATTCTGCTCTGTTACTACATGTATGTGCACATCTGTGACGGTTAGTATGGGGAAAGATGATGGAGGCAGGGCAATAAAGGAGGAGATCAAAGTAAGGAAGGAAGGGCACTGCGATAAAAAATTTAACAGCCTTATCCCAGCTGCTCAACAGTTTAAACCCCTGCAAAAAATGGAAAGATGAATGAATATTAAGTGGAAAGAGAAGAGATGCAGGTGGTGGAAATACGAAGGATTCCACTGGATATACCAGAATATCGAGCCGGAGAGGTGGATGGAGGGAGGATAGGATGATAGGCTGAAAACGAGCAGTGATGAAACATTTAACACCCTTACACCATCGGCTGAAACTGTAAACTGGTTATTAATGGGAAGAAAGACAGAGAGTAGGTGAAAGGGGAGGGAGGATGGATGGATGGAGAGAAAGACATACAAGGTTGGAATAAGGGAGTAAATGCTGATAAAAGTTTAAATGGATGTATTCCTGTGGGAGGAAGAAGACAAGGGGAGAGAAAAGACGGAGAAAGATAAGAGGGTAAATGTGATAATTTGAGGACTAATTCTACTAAATTATGCAGTGCCAATTTATTCAGTCAAATCTACCAACACTGAAATACTTAAATAACTACCTCAGTTTTTGAGCTCTTGATTTACACACAGAGCAAACTGAGTTTTATGGATGGGATGATGGAAATTTCTAAGAGTCAGTTGGACCAGAGATATCCTGGTCTTGGCTGTGCAGCTTGAACAATGACAGTGTCCTAAAATCTTGGTCTCTCCTACCATTACCTGCTTGATGTGATCCGTCTGTGACCTCTAGGTGCTTATTTCAGTTTGTCCATTTTCTGCACTCAAGTGAGGTGTCAATCAAAAGTAAGAGTGCAGAGGCCACTTTGATACCGAGCTATCGGCAATGTTTACATGTGAATGGACGATATGTGAAGAGATTAGAACATGTGACATGATGCAACAGCAGTCCATGGATATTTATGGATGTAATAATGTGTTTGAACTAAATATTTTACCAGGTTTGGATTGTGTTGACCTTTGCAAACATATCAGGACAGAATATTATTGACTGGTGGATGATAATTTGGCCTCCTGGGTAAGTCACTCTGACCTTGTCATATATCGATGCTTGGTCATGGACTTGCAACATCTACATATGACGTGCAAGGTACTGCGGGTGCCTTGGTTGTTATTGTTCTGGGATGCCATGTCACCAGTTACGTTTTCACAGGAAATGTACACTTAACTTTGGTACAACTCTGCGGTTCAACATTTTTTCCTTCAACAAGAAACGCATGTGGTAACGTTTAGCCAACACACGCACATGGTTGGATTTAGGCAACACATGCACATGGTTGGGTTTAGGCAACGCACGTACATGGTTTGGTTTAGGCAACACGCACATGGTTGAGTTTAGGCAACACACGCACATGGGTGTTTTTAGGCAACACACGCACATGGTTGGGTTTAGGAAACACATGCACATGGTTGGGTATAGGTAACACATGCACATGATTGGATTTAGGCAACACATGCACATGGGTGTTTTTAGGCAACACGCACATGTTGGGTATAGGTAACACATGCACATGATTGGATTTAGGCAACACATGCACATGGGTGTTTTTAGGCAACACGCACATGGGTGTTTTTAGGCAACACATGCAAATGGTTGGGTTTAGGCAAAACACGCACATGGTTGGGTATAGGCAATACACGCACATGGTTGGGTTAAGGAAAAAAAGAACGGGGTTTGGTTTTACATTCATTCAGGCGGTGAACACCAGCCTCCAGGGTGAAAGTCAGTGGTTGTTGGTTCAATCCACCACTCCTCCTATGCCCCCTTCTCTGACCTTCGCCCCCTTAACTGATGTTGTTGTGTTTCCCCCTGATGCCACCGGGTACTGTTAAAGAATAACGGTGACTGGCTGCGTATCATGCAGATGTGAAAGGATGGCTTTTTTTGTTGATGTCAGACACCGCAAGTCACTGACCAAGCACCAGTATTTGACGACTTCAGAGTGAGACCAGGTGGTGTTAACATGATGATACAGGCATTTTGCTCAAAGCACCACTGTGCCCGAGTACAGCCTCACAGAGGTTGTCACTATGAGCGACCACTTTCATATCCATGGTTATAAAATATTAATTATATCTTTTAAAGTTAGTTAAGTATGTCTTGTATTAGCATGACATAGTATGGGTATGTTCTTTGACAAAGTGTCACATATTTTCTGTTACACAAGCCTGTACTGAAAAGGCAATAATGAAATTCTCATTTAACTGTCTAAAAATATGGACTGTTGGATTTTTACCACCTTAATCTTTGCACACAATATTCACTGACCAGGAAGCTCGTATTCTTTTTCCTGAGCTGCTACTGTGTGGGAAGATAATGACAGAGATTGGATGTGAGGGATGAAGGGGAGGAGGAGAAGACTGATGGTAACAAACAAGAAAGGAGGCAGATTCAAGATCATTTTATTTATACATACACGTGATAATGACAGAGGAGGAGGAAAATACAAACTGTGTGGAGCAGATAAAGAAAGCAAAAGGAGCAACAAGGGAAAACAGTCAACATGACAAACTGAGACAAACCAGGGAGGGGACAGAGGGGAAGAAGGATAATGGTGAAATTTTAAAAGGCTTCACTCATCTTTTCATGAGTTTGACCTGATTGTTGCTGGCAGAGAAAAAGTGTTAGAGTCAAGTAACGGGGGAGAGGGTGGAACAGAAGAATGAGAAGATAATAGAAAGAGATGGACCGCAGGGTAAAATGAAGAATTTATGCAATAGTAATTTTAAACAGCTTTTTTGCTTTGACTGGAGATGGATTGAAGGGAGGAGAAGGAGTGACGGTGGAGGTGGAGGAAGGGGGACAGAAGAGATTGACAAAAACAAGGAAGGGTGGTGGCGTAAATGTAAGGTTAAAATAATACACTTGAAACGGTTTTACTTGCTGGGTCAGGAGGCTAAATGGTTTTCCTGCTCTACTGCACGGCAACAAGAATAAGGAGGGAAAAGGCAGAGATCGGGTGAGACAGATGTGACAGGGTTAGATTACAGTAAAAAGGAAGGAGCTCACACTTTAGTTCAGCTTTTAAAATGCTGAACATTTTGTGCTTTTCTCAATTTTATCATTGTCTTCTGAATATATCTTTGGGTTATCGGATTTTGGTCAGACACAAAAGTAATTTGAAAATGTCATTTTGGGTTGGGGCTTTTTTCAGTTTTTGACATCTTTAAGCAATGAATCGGTTAATGATCTCTGCTAGGCGTGTGTGTGAGTGTGTGTATTTGTGCGCAGCTAATCTTGCAAACTACTGGACCAATAAGCCTCATATTTTATGTGCACATTTATCACTGTATGCTGAAGGATCTCTCGTGGTTGCGGTGTCTCATAATTGGTGAAAAAGCCTGTTTATTGACTGCTTTATACCATTGTAACATAACTGCTGACTCCTCACTTGTCTCTGCTAAAAACAACAAGCCTTACCTTATCAGTTGGAGGCCACGTTGGGGCTGTCATTGTGGCTCAAAAACTTACATTGAAAAGTTTGGTCTCATTTTGAACCAGATGATCTGCAGATTAATTCCATACCTGATATGTTATGATCCACTTTCAAATGAAACATATTATCCTTAAATATAAGCAAGATGAGCTTCATTGTTTTTGTTCAAATACAAATGGAAAAAAATATTGAACCCATTTCTATCAGAATAAATGGTGAGGGAAATTCCACCAAATTCCTGGGGAAACAGTGATGATTTTTTAAGCTTCAAGTGTCATATTATATTGCGTTATGAACTTCAAACTTGGGGCGTGGGAGCTCAACTCCCATGGTGGGGGAGACTCTCTGTGTGGAGTTTGCATGCTCTCCTTGTGTCAGCGTGGGTTTTCTCTGGGTACTCCGGCTTCCTCCCATAGTCCAAAGACATGTTGGTTAATTGGTGACTCTAAATTGCCCCTAGGTGTGTATGTGAGTGTAAATGGTTGTCTGTCTCTATAGCCCTTTTTAGATAGGAATTGTGCAAATCTGCAGGAAAGCCCAATCAGTCTTCTTTCAGCATTGGCAGTATAAAAACAAAATCGGGGAGTGCAGCAAAATGCCACCTACCTACTTTTTTCATACAGAATGAGCCTTTTTCGGGGCAATGGGGGGTGTGAGCAAGTAACAAAACGTGTAGCTCAGCATGTGATGTAAACAGTGACATGGGAGGGAAGCCGTGGCTGGTCAGTCCTTCAGCAATTCTCTCATAAGTCGGCCCGTTCTTCACTGTCCCAGTCACTTGACGGTTAGTGGCCTTTTCGTTTGCGAGGGCAAGGAGTTCTCCCCAGTTGCTCATCTTTACAGTGTCTGTCAGGTTTGTGTTTCCCTCTTGCTACTAGCTGCTCGCTAATTTCTGCTATCAGCTGTTTCCTGTTTATCCACCGCCAGTGGGTCGCACATTTGGTGTCATCAACAGCTCCTCCCACAAGTCTTCAACAGCCCCTCCCGTTGCGGAGGGCCACCTCGGTCTGTTTAGACTAAAAGGGTTCAGCCAATATGACTACCCTACAAGGCCGAAAATTGGGCACCTCAGATCAACTCACCAATCTGGCTCTGTGTTTAAATGCTTGCAGCTTGCCAGCAAAATGACCCAACATTGACGGAAAATCTGGCAGTGCAAAAGGGGCTTTTGTTTAACCTATGGCAGCCTGTCCAAGGTGTACCCCACTTCTCGCAATAGGCTAAAAGGCTCCAGCCCCCCACGACCCCTAACAGTATAAGCGGTTACGGAAAAATGAATGAATGAATGGCCATTTTGCCTTACTTTTTGTGCTTCTACCAAATGTGAGTGAGCAGTCTTGTTTGTTTCTTTTTTGTCTGTTCTCATTGTAACCTTCAGACAAAACAAATTACACAAAAAGTCCAGTTATTACCGAAAGATTTGTGGCTGTGTTTTAGTTGTTAAAAATACATCCATCCTCATGGGGCGGCAGTAGCTCAGTCCATAGGGACTTGGGTTGGGAACCGGAGGGTCGCCTGTTCAGGTCCCCATCCGGACCAAAATTTGGAGCGTGGACTGGTAGCTGGAGAGGTGCCAGTTCACCTCCTGGGCACTGCCGAGGTGCCCTTGAGCAAGGCACCGAACCCCCCAGCCGCTCGGAGCGCCTGTCATGGGCAGCCCCACTCTGACATCTCTCCACTTAGTGCATGTATACGTCCTGCTTGTGCATGTGTGTGTTCGGACCTGTGTGTAATTGACAACAGAGTGAAAAAATTGAATTTCCCCTCAGGGATTAATAAAGTATATAAAATTAAAAATAAAAAATTACATTACGTGGTATCTATATTTCACATACAGCGCCTGTTAGCAGGAGAAATTGATAGTTTCTGTGCAATGTGCTGTAGCTCTGTCTAAAATAGACAAGGCATGCATTTTAATTAGTTTCTGGGACGCTTCCGAAACATGCTTGTGAGTTTCTGCTGAAATTACAAAAATTGTCAACAGCGGTTGCAGTCAGCCCAGGGCCACCTGGCAGAGATCTGCTCTCTACTGAGTGCACTTTTGTAGTTGAAACAAGTAATCAGTGTAATTAAATTAACCATTATTTGCAGCCATAATTTATTGTATGGTAAGAATCCCCTTAAAGTTGTCGAAATGTGATATTAGGGTGTGCTATTACATTTTTTTCTGGCAGTAGTTGAGACCAAGGGAGAAAAAAAGTAACAAAAAGAAAGGAAAAAAAAAACAAAAGTGAGGAGAATGGGATGGAAGGAATGATAGTATGAAGCGAAGAATGTGGTGGGACTGACTTTGGGGAGGTGTAGAGCGTGAAAGGAAAATTGAGAATGTGTATTGAAGTTTTACAGGCTACCTGGCTCGCCTCTGTGGGATTTACTTGACCCCTCTCATGAATCATAGACTTTTATGGGGGATGGCTCTTAAAACTTCTTCACGGAGAGAAATTTATGCGGTGAGATGATGAGATTCACAAAACTACTGTAGCTTGGCTCATGTGCATGCATGAGTGGGGGTGTGTATGCATGTGCACGTACAAATCTTTTATTTGCACATGTATTTGTGGTTGTGTGTCATTTGTGTGTATGCGTGATACTGCACTCTGATATATTTGTGTGAATCATCCACCTACTGTTCAGTCCAAATGCACGATTCCAAGTTGTCTTATATCTATTTTTTACTGCAAGACATTTAGTCTGGCTCTGCCGACATGTTTTGATACTATACTCATTGTCTTCGTGCTTGTTTTTGCAGTTTGGGTATTTTTCTGCTTGTGCATTTTCTTTATCGGTATTTCTTGTTTATGTCTGACTCCAGGTAGACAGACAGCGTGCACCCTGAGGACACAGTGTTTGCCAAAAGGTGAGAAGTATAATGGGGGTAATTCTGACACTGACACAAAAAGAATAAAAGAGTCTTAGATCCTCTGCAGAATCTCTAAGAAGCTAATGACACTCTCTGTAGAGGCAGAACTATGGCTGCGTTTTAAAATATGAAGCCTCTGAAAAGTCCCTTCTCATTGGACTTGTGCCCATTTGATATCTATTGTGGTTATTTGTTGCATCTTTTGTGAGCCAGATTGCCCGTATGTGCCTCTGAACTAAATGCATTTGAGAAACTGTCTCTATTTCACTGCTGGTCTCAGTATTGATTTTCAGGCTTCACAAAGTATTGAGAATAATTGAAATGCTGAATTCATGTAATTAGGATGGATATTTAAAAACGAGCCGTATTGTTGAACCTATTTGAGTGGGATTTGATTTTATTAAGCAAAGCAGATGGCATATAAAAATGTCCCGTACTAATGAATAATTAAAGTGGTATTTTGGAGGCGGCTAGATGCTCTGATGATTTGAAACAAGGCGAAGGTTTTGAAGCCTGATACGGTCTGAAATCGTTTGCCCCCGCTCACAGTTATAATGAATATTAAGCCCCGGAGCATTTTGGTGACACCATAAACATCAGAGTTGAAAAATTAGCTGCTGTAAAATACTCCTCTCCAGCTGATTATAGCAGAGTGGGTGCCAGAGATAATTTTCCGTTTGGTTTTGTTGGTGAGAGTAAAATTTGTGGGTCTCACACAGGAAACACTGTAATTTGATGCTTTACCTAACGTTAGCTAAACCTGAAGTTGACGCTGTAGCTTTGAGTGTCTGGCTCTGGTTAGCACAGGGTTAAACTATTAGCAAGATTTTCAGTCCATCTCTAATTTCATTTATCGTCAGACTCTCTTTGGACTCTCTTTTTGATAAGTCTGTCTTCCATTTTTTTTTGTTTCTTTGCAGTGTAGGCAGTTGCTGCCAGTGCTGGAATACCAACTGCCTCTGCAGGATTCTCTGCCTTCCACCAGAAGCAGAAGCTTGTGCATCAGCTTTCGTAGAATAGCCAGTAGGCACGCCATGATGATTCTCTGAAATGACTTTTGATTGACCAAAGTCTCCCGTCATCGGCTATATTTTCTAAAACCTTAAAGCTGAGCGAAGAGGAGGTGCAGAAGTCTGGTTTTCTTTCAGACCACTTGAAATACAATATGCTCAAAGTTTTTTATGGGATTTTTGCTCATTGACACCAAAATAAAACTGCCTACACAGCTTGAAACTTAAGATTGGGAACTGGACTTATAAATGGCCTGCTTTGGCAATATCCTGGTCCTGTCACGTTGGAATTTGTAATAATAGGCCTCTACGCCATGCCAGGTTTATCATAGCCAAGCCACATCAGCCATAAAGTATAACTCTGTGTGTGTGTGTGTGTGTGTGTGTGTGTGTGTGTGTGTCTGAGCAAGTCACATATGCCCTTTTGTCATCTCTATGTGAGTGAACTTTAATTTGCATGATGAAGCTGAAGGCTGACTTTGTGTGTGTGTGTGTGTGTGTGTGTGTGTGTGTGTTTGCGTTCGTCTAGGAGACTGGGCAATTCTAGAGGCTGGTAATCATGAAGATTAACATCACATCAGCCATGCAGTCATACGTGATGGCTGCTATGACTGATGCATTCCCGTAATAGCCGTTACCGACGAGCGATGACAAATCGGCAACTTGAAGCAAATCCTTCAGTGTCAAATTTAATAAAAGTCTTGCGTGAAGCAGTGCAGCCAATCAAAAAGACATGTGTACATATTTTCTATTGAGGCAACATATATTTTGCCAGCTGTAAATTATTTGTATTAAATGATCCAATCAATTTAAATTAGATTTGAAAATCAGCGCTCAGAGTAATTGTGCACAGTTTGGCTAGAGGCAAAGCTTATGTAATGATAAAACATAATTCATACCAGTCAGATCTGACCCCCCAGGAGCTGTGGGCACACTGCAGGATGGATCATAAAAAGCTACTACATCCTACATGGAACAAAGTTCACTGATAGTTACACAGGAAGTTGTGAATCAGGGGTGTCCAAGTAATCTTAGTTCATGGGCCACATAGAGTCCAGTTTGATCTCAAGAGGGCCGGGCCAGTAAAACCATTGCATAATGGCCTGTAAATAACAACACCTCCAAATATTTCCCGGTCCATTCTAAAAACAGATGATGAACAGCTAGAGGCTTGAGTTGAGTCTGCTACTCACTGTCATTACATGTGCATTTTCCCACACATTTCCACTCCTGTAAAGCTGGCGTCACCACACCAAACTAGAGTGGAAGCTACTGAGAAAGCAGGTTTAAGTCATCCCCTGACTTACAAACCATTTACAAATCAAAAGTTATGGCAGGTCCTCAGCAATAGAGTTTCACTAATGCTGTTTTAAGATATTCATCTGATACAGAATCTTTTGTACTGAAGCTGCTGATTGACAATGTTTTGCACTATGTTCAATATCTTTAAATATGACCACAATAAGTAAACTTTTTTTAAGGAACTTTATTGTGTTATGTTATGATAGCTTTGTTGGTAGTTTCATGAATGTTTTGTACATGTGGGTGTGGTTTAGGCAGGTGGTAGGAGGCAGGGTCAGCACTGATGTCACAGATGGGGGTTGGTGGTATTGACTCATTAGCCGCTATTAGCCGCACTTGGGGGTAGAGCTGGAGAGGCCTTTGAGCTGAGCGGACACACCACCAGGGAGACGCAAGACATACCGAAGACAAAAAGAGACGGAGAGAGCGTTTGACATGCCACCGTGAATTATCCATGCAAATACACATTCACTCTGAACAACCACGAAAAAGGGCGAGCTGGACAGCTGGTCCGAGGGAATCGCACGTGAAGGATGTCAAACGGAGTCTTCCGGTCCGAGCAAGCTGGTCGCGAGGAGCAAGAGCAGTGGCATGGCGGTGAGTCAACCACACACACCCCACCGATAGGAAAGGTCACACTCACCCAGGGAAGTCCAGGCACATTTGTCACACATGTGTTTCAAATCACATACTTCTGTTAGTACACTTCTATGTAGTATACTATGTGCACTATGTACTCATTGGTGTAGTGCGCAAATTTCGACAGGGTAGTGTACATGGCTGTTGTGCACTCACCGGAAATGATGACCCCAAATTAGCTAGTTAGCCAACTAGCATTAGCATTCGCGTTATCGTTCGCGGTACCAAATCATTACAGACTGCTAAATTAACCCGATAAACACACTGCTGGCTTATACCCCACAACAGTATAGTGGTGCTTAGTGCAAAAAATACATGTATTTGTACAATGCAGCGACGTTCACGGTCGCACAGTCCTCGGCCGCCATTTCCAGTTTGAAAAGAGGTCCCTCCCCTTCCACTACATAGCCAAGATGGCGACCATTGAGGGCGAGAAGTGTCCATAGTTCCACACTCAACTTCTTGACCGTTTTGAGTGCACCATCCAGGTACTCATAGTGCACTGCATTTT
Source organism: Epinephelus fuscoguttatus (assembly GCF_011397635.1). NCBI lineage: Eukaryota > Metazoa > Chordata > Actinopteri > Perciformes > Serranidae > Epinephelus > Epinephelus fuscoguttatus. The sequence goes on from NC_064769.1 coordinate 25,909,855, forward strand.
TCCGTACTTCTCAGTGTGAACGCACTTGTGCACTCAAAATATTAAGTGTAACTACAGAAGTACGCGATTTGAGACACAGCATAAGTTATGGGCTTGCTAGCCTATGAGGTTTCCTGAGCCAGGTTTTGCATAGCAGCGTAAAAGTCACCGAACATTCTGATGAACCCAATTCAAACTTTCAAACTCCAAAGGAAAGTTGAGGCTAGTTAAACTTTAATTGTATTGCAGCTGACGCCCGTCCACAGCGACGAGTGTCAGGGTACTTTGGACGTTGTATCTGGACGTGTAAAGTCCACGACCAAACGTCAGTATGTGACAAGGTCAGAGTGAGAACGTGTTGGTTCTGGACATCCCTGACTTATGTTGGGCTACTATACTGCCCCTAATGAGACAAAACTCACATAAGCTGACTCAACATGACAAGTAAAAAAGGCATAATTATGAAGGCTAAAAGTGTCACTGTAGGTTAATAAATATAAATCATCTGCTGATATAGCTTGGGTTTTTTTGTAAGGTTGAAAGTTGATGGATGAAACTGCAAAGCATTTTGGCAATGGCTTATTAGATAGTTCTTTTTTTTTTCTTTCTTTGTGCTGATTGTTAGTGTGCTCACATACATGACTGCTGTGCATAAGTAGATTCAATGTGATGCATTCACTGTAAACAAATGGAGGCTCATATGAGAGCGATGGTGGGAACAGAATATTTGAAAGCCAGCACAACTGTGTCTGCTCTCTAGCTGACTAAAGGCACTTTCTTTTTAGTCATTTTTTCAAAGTGGATGTAAGGAACCGTAAGGACCCTTTGCGTATTTGTGTGTGTGACTGAAGGCGCTTGCCCACTGGTGAGGAGGGTATTCTACTAATCTGAAGAACAGAGAGGCATAAGTGGAATTCCATTTCCCCACAGGCCGAATCATTTCATTAAAATCTTAATGACGGTCCACAAGCTACGAGTAAAGAAGAAAAACAACTCAAGTACTGCAACTCAAAGCTGCAGCACTACGGTCATATGTGAACTTGTTTCATCTTGTTGTTAGTAAAACATCATCGATGTATAATGTGAGCGCACATTATAATTAGAAGCAGATGAAGCTGAATGGACATCATTATAAAAACCTTTCACAGAGACGCAGCTTCGACCTTGAAATGACTTCTATATACATCGAATTTATAACAGCAGATTGCGTTGAAGGCATGATCACGCTCTATATGCATGCATATCTGCCAACCCTGCTTCAGTCTTACATTTCAGTTGATTCTGCAGTGACTGCTGGGACTGATGTTTGGTACACTTGCTTATTTCGCAGTGTGGGGAATACTGAATGTTCACAGCTACCAGTCAATTTGAGGTCACACACATTTCATTGGAATTCACATCTCAGATCTGGATTTGCACTCCAGGAAACAAATAAACAAATTTCACCACACAAGCTGTCAACGGCAAATGAAAATCGATCTTAGGGAAATTCAAATACAAACAATTAATGAAAGATGATAATGACAGTGTGTAATCCACTACGTTGTTTAATCTAACTCTAATCCACTCACTAATATTTTGCCCGAAGGCTCAGTTCTGATCATGTTGGAGACAGACACTGTCCTCACAAGACAGTCAGAACTATAGAGAAATCAATCCTTGCTTTTCTCCTGAGTTATTGGTAGTTATTCAAAGTAGAGGCAAAGCGTGGGCCGGGGCCAGAGCTGCTGGTTCCCCAGACTGTTGGCAGAGCTTCGGGCTGCTGAGAAATAAATGTATGAGAATGATCAGGAAAGCAAAACTGGACTTACCTGAATTCTCTGCTAAACTGCTGCAGAAGCCGACTGGGTTACTGGAACGTCACAAAGTCTATAAATCCCGTTTTAGGCATTCTTGGTACGAATCAAATTGATAATGGGGAATATTTTAATGGATTTTTTCCCCCTTCCTGTAACTTAAATCTACAATCTATGGCACCAGATTACCAGGACTTAAAATTTTATTAAGACATTATCACCAAAAAACATCTTATAAATGTGAGAAATACAATGAACACAGATTTTAATGCAACACTTTTGTTTTTGCTCCCATTTTTCACAGGGTTACATCAAAGATTTTTTTGTGCTCTCTCAGATTTTAGTCACACATTTGAGCACTTCTCCTTTTCCAAGAAAATCCCTCCACCTGACAGGTGCAGCATATCAACATGCTGATTAACCAGCATGATTACCACACAGGTGTGCCCTGGGATGGTGACAGTCACAGGCCACACTAAACTGTGCAGCTTGATCACACACAGCACAATGCCACAGATGCCCTAAGTTATGAGTGAGCGTGCTGGAATGTCCACCAGAGCTGTTGCACATGAACTGAATGTTCATGAAACTACCATAAGCTGTCTCCAATGGCATGTGTCTGAATTTGGCAGCATCTTGATATGCCGCACCTGTCAGGTGGGTGGATTATTGGAAAAGGAGAAGTGATCATGAACACAGATTTTAGCACATTTGCAACCAAGTTTTGGGAGAAAAAAATCTGTTGAGTGCTTTAAAAAGTCTTAGATCTTGTTTTAAACCTGTGAAAAATGGGAGCAAAAACAAAAGTGTTACATTTTTTTTTTCCAGTATCTTACTATATAATGACGAAAACTCGGTCTGTGTTTCTGTTCCACGTTTTTCTCCTCACTGACTTGATCAATCCATGTGAAATTTGGCACAGTGGTAGAGGGTCATGGGAGGATGTGACTGACACAATATTACATCAATTGGCCAAAGGGGGGCGCTATAGCAACCAATTGAAATTGCAAACTTTGAATGGGCATATCTCATGCCCTGTATGTCGTAGAGACATGAAACTTTGCACAGAGATGCCTCTCCTCATGAGGAACAAATTTGCCTCAAGAACCCATAACTTCTGGTTATATAGATTTTCCACCATTTTGAATTTTTTGAAAAACACTTCAAATCGATCTCTTCCTAGGAAGTTTGACCGATCTGCATGAAACTGGGTGAACATAATCTAGGGACCAATATCTAAAGTTCCCTCTTGGCAAAAGTTGGAAAACTTACTAAAACTGAGCTTCTATAAGGCAATGAATATTGCAGAGGGCGTGGCTCATCACATAAAGGTGTATAACATCTCAAGGGTTTCACCCATCACCACGCAACTTTGTAGGCATATGACCACACATAATCTGAGGGGACCCCTCCGTTATTGACCCCATCAAACAAAATGGGGGCGCTAGAGAGCTAATTTCTTATCCAGGCCTAACCGCCATATGGATTTTTACTAAACTTGGTAGATATGTAGAACAGGACGCCTCAAGGTGACTGGAGAAATTTAACTCTAATTGGCAACTGGGTGGCGCTATAACAACAGAAAAATGCTTAAAAATGGCTAAAATGTGACCGATCGCTGTGGCTCCCCCTGTGGACCAATGTTTGTTTTTTTTCTAATTTTTGGTATGACTAAGTCATGGTATGGTATGCTGTACATAATCACGGAAACTGTCAGTGTGTCATTCTGTCAGTCAGTCATTCTACCAGTGCGCCCCACTTTTAAGTCAATACAACATATAAACACTTTAACTATCTGCCTTTCAACGTGCTACCTCAACTACTAATGTACAGTTTTAGCCCACTATCTATCCCACTATTGGCAATGGTACTACTGTACTTTCAATAAAGCAATCGTACTATCAAATTCACAAAAACTCTGTCTGAATACATTGCTCTTCTTAATGGGTTCAGGTGACTATTTAATCTGCAGTTCCCTATGACCTGTATCCCAAACACACACCATGTGAAACTGTATGTGGGCAACTGTGCACTCAATGGGTATGGACGAGTACTTATTGATTACTTAAAGCTGTTTGTGTGTTGCTGAAATGTGATGCATATATTCGCAAATGCACTGAGCACCAGATCTCAAGTGTCTCGGAAACACTAGTGCTGAACATGTACTTGTATAATGTGATGAAAAATTGTCATTTTCTATTTGTGGAAGTTAAATCCTGTTGTTTATTTCACATACAGTTTGATTTTCCTCACATTTTTCTGCTCTGTGAAAGCACCGATCCAACAGCATGACAGGATACTCTATACTGGCACAGTGTTAAATGTGAAATACTCTTTGTTTTTTTACACTCTGTTGGATTTCAGAACTCTTGTAGCTTGTGTTGCAGGATTACTGTGAGACACACAGACAAGACAGCTCTTGAATGGGCTGATGCAGTAGGGGAAACTTGTTTCCGGGATTTTGCTCATCACTCTCTGATACGATTCATGTTTGTAGTTACATAAACAGGGTTGTGTGCAGAGCTACTCTGGAGGCAGAAATTCTGAAATCATCTGATTGGCTGAGTGAAACATCAGCGGGTGGAGTCAACGGTTAAATGATGAGTTAATGATAAAAATGCATTCTTTTAAACTAATATTGAATAAAATCTGATGTGAGTAAGAACACCTTTGCTTTAAAATACCTAAAAGTGTAAGTCACCACCTGCTTTTTTTCCTGCAGTCTAATCCTTTTGACTTTTAAACAAGCCTGCTGAGATTCAGTGACCTAGTAATACCCCTTTGCTGCATCAGAGGTCGCTGGAATATTTGTAAGCTTTTTTTTCCCACAACACACTGTTACACAAATTCCAAGAAAAAGGTTGTATTGAAATTTCTGTGGAAGGAAAATGTAACTAGTCGGACGGAAATAAAACGCCACAACAGTGCAGGGACTGTGATGAGTCATACATGCTAACACAAAATACCTGCAAAAAATGGTAGGTCATTCTAAGTCAGTTTAGTTGGTGGTCAGTGTGTCGTGTTGCATTTGATAAACCTTGACGTGAAACAAAGCAAACTGTGCAATGCTTAGAGATGTCACCAACTGCTTCAGACTGCCGGCTCGCCTGTAGAGTATCATCTCTGCATTAGTTCAAACTCCACGTACCTGCTGCTGTAAACAGCAAACAGAGGCAGCAAAGCAAGCAGAGTGGGACAGCCATCACGGCACGTCTGTCTGTCAGTGTTTGTGCCTCTGCGAGATTATGTAAGGAGGAGATTATATAAGTCAGGAAATTCACATTAACACCTGACCTGTTGTCGCAAATCCTGCTGATGCTGCAGGTAAGAGAGGACGAGAGTGAGTGTGTGTGAGAGAGAGAGAAAGACTGTGTGCAGGAAAGGCTGTTCAGAAAAGAGAAGCAGAGACATCAAAAAAGAGAGTAAAGATGCATAAAGACAGAGGCAGTGGTCATACCATTAAAACCCAGTGGCATGCTACATTTCTGCAAACCACACATATGATAATGATGTGACATTTGCACATTATTATGCAGCTGATACATTGCTGTGGTTAACACCTAGTTAGCTTTAGGCACAAAGTCCACTTAGTTATGGTAAGGAAAAGATCATGGTTTAACTTACAACAACCGATTCTAGAGGCACAATCGCCACCAGAAACCCAGCAACATTTCGGTAAAAGACAACCACCTTTTGTGGCACTATCCCCACTGGAAGAACAGCAACCGCTCGCAAAAAAATAGCCATGTTTGGTGGGGTGAAAAGCTGCAGGAAACACAGCCCTGACTCACTGAAAAACAACCAGTTTTATTGTTTGTTAGTCTCAAACTGTGGTCTGTAACTTGGCAGGCGTCCTACCTAGGTGACATCCCATACACCATCCCCTCTAGCTCCTGCTGAAAAAGTCAGCTGTATATTTTGCCACTTTAGAAACACTGATATGATACTTATGAAATGTGCAAATGTAGTATATTTGTGTTTGCCGAAACATACAATACCAACGTTTTCTTCTGGCAACTGGGCTGCATGTTGGTTCGTTTAAGATAGTAAGAATTTAAGGGTTCTTTCACACCTGCCCTGTTTGGTTCGGTTCACTCTAACTCAGGCTCATTTGCCCTCTAAGTGCGGTTTGTTTGGGCAGTTGTGAACACAGCAATCACACTCAGGTGCACACCAAAACAACCGGACCAAGACCTTCTTGAAGAGGTGGACTCGATCTGGTTACAAACAAACTCTGGTGCGGTTTGTTTGTGGTGAGAACGTGTTCCGACCTGGATCCGAACCAACTGCAGTCACATGACACATTGTTTGGGTTAAACATGAGCATGTTACAGTCCTGGAGGATTATTAATGTGCACCTCCTCCTGTACTGCCTTAATATGCACATTCAGCACATCCAATGCATCAAAACATTGTTTTCTAGTTGGAGCCGCGCCTCGTTTTCAAACTGTATGGTTTGACTAAAATGAACAATGACAGCAATATAGTCCACGATGAGCAGTGCTAAAATCAACCTGCATAGTTGTCCCTCCATTGTGACATTAGAAAGTGTCACATTTATCTTGCAAGTGTACTCTTCTTCAACGTTTGGTTTACTTCCTGGATTTTTCCCACATGGAAATTCTGACCAATCAAGAGCAGCTTTCTGGCACAAGGAATTTGATCTGGTCCGCTTGTAAATGCTGCCGTGAGGACATGAACCAACTCTTGCAAGTTAGTAATAAAATTAGTCCCTGATTCGGACCAAAGTAAGACAACTCTAGGTCTGAAAGCACTCTTAAAATCCTGACGTGGACCAAGTTCCAGAGACTGCCTGAAAAACTGGCTCACAACAGTTGTGCATATCCAACAGTGACTCATTACATGATGCTATGATATAGCCAAGTTAAACAATTTGGTACTGAAATGTGCACACTGGATATAGAAACCACTCCAGTTAGTTAAAATAAGAATACATTTGAATGCTAATTGAAAGAATACCAATAAAAAGCTTTAGACAAATATGTAGAATGGCTGCTAATCATATGGAAGAACAGCCTGTCCTCTTAGTTTTGGGCCAAGCAGTGTGAGATAAGTCCCTCACACCAATTTACAGAGTGTCCTCATGGGTGATCATCATGGCCTGAAGTGTGCGCGTGTGTATGTGCAGAGATGTATGTGTGTGTGCTCCCCTTGTTAAGCCTGAGGGGCTGCAGACAGAATGACAGAAAAGAAGATAAGCTGCAGTGACCTCCGTCCTCTCCTCTTCCTCTCTGCCTGTTTAACCTTCCTGCCCGACCCATGGGACGTGTGCTTGCTATGCTGTGCACTCTACAGTGAGAGTGTGCAAACAAATTTAAGCTGTGAATGCTGCAGGTGGAAACGCAGACTCATGAAAGAGTGTGTGCTCGCGCGGCTGTGTGTGCTGCGCGGTGACAGATGTTCTCTCATCAGTGGGTGCATTCAGAGATGTGTTTTTCCACATACTTTGTTTGACTTTGCTACGTGTGTGCCTCCCTTCCCTGTTTACAAGCCCTGCATATGAAAATCTGTCTACTGTGCACAGATATCAATCTACTCTGGCATTTTAACTTCAGATCCTGTTTATTGTGAGATGTGTTGATCAGGGGAAGCTCTGTTAAAAAACTGTATATTTTTGCAGCCTGCTTTCCTTTTTTTCCAGTCCTGATCTGGACCAAATAGAAATGATGTACGAAACAGGACCCTGAGGCACTCCCCACCCCCCTGAGGCCACCTAATCTTGGCATGGTGGCATGTTGGCTAAGCCCAGGATGTAGGTTTCATTTCAACATTGGAGGGACAGAGGATGGGGGGCAAGTCTGGGTGTCCTTCCTTAGGTGTTAAACATTTTTTTCATTATTTTATGGTGGAAATGTTGTTATCAATGTAAAGGAAAACACCAAATTCAGGCACCAAGTGAGAATTCAAAATATAAAACTTGAAACCATCTTGCGATGAGCTCACAGCAGCCGTGACGCCAATCCATGACTGACAGGAAAATAAATGTGGTCTACGTGGTGTAATCGTTCCATACTGAAAAATGAGATGCAGTCTCTTAATGAATCATTACGAGACACTATTGTGCACAGAACTGTAAGTGCAGGGAATTCGTCTTCCTCACTCAGCTTGCTTGAACACATAGTGTATTTGATGGAGCTTTGGTGCTTCTTACAACCAGATGTAACTACAGTCTCTCACACATTAACAGGAAATGGGGTAGCCAGTTTTATTGGCGATATTGGGTTAAGGAGGCTGGAATGGTAGTAAAGGCCGAACACATGCTCACTCCGACATACATATATTGAGGTTTGGTCATGGAGTTTACCATGGGTGCATTGGTTGTTGACGTTCAGGGATGCCTTGTCAACTTCAACCTGTTAACAGCATTGTCTGATTTCAAAATACACTTCCGTTCTGACAGAAGATGTACAGTTTGCATACAGTCATGCATACACCAGAGGGACACTTCAGTAGCTGGATATTTGTAGGGACATATCCCTGCTGTCCCTACCAAATTCTCCCCTCTGACTGAGCCAATATTAGCGTGAAGATCAACAAAACTAAACAATGGCATTTAGGAACACATTTAGTACAAAATAATAATGATAAAGCCTCAACATGTTTTACATATACTAACACATACAGCATGTCTTTGTCATTTCATACTGTTACTATTGTTGGTTGCATGACATGAGATTAAAAAAAGTAAATTACATCAGTACACATCAACAATTTAATCTAGCATTGTAGCACAAACACACTGCCACAGCTATTAAATTTGAGATGGGAGACGAGGGGGATGATGAAGCTGTATAATGCTGTTACCTCTCTGTCCTACAACTGCAGTATCAGGTGGGATGCACTGGATCATTCATGCCGACAAGCCAGCCAATCTTCCCTTCGCCCACTCTATGGAAAATCCTGTCGTCATCGCCATGAGGAGGAAGCAGAGAGGGAGTTTCGTGAGTTGCCTGGAGCAAAACGTTTTGAATTCTGTGAGAGTTCCTGTCCGCTTAAATGCTACAACTGCAGGACATGGACTTCTCTCTTCCTCTCTCTCCCTAAATTGCCTTTTTTTTCTTTCCTCACGCTCTTAATTTTGTGCTACGTTATTTAATGTAATGTCATTTTTTGGGCGGAATCTGTGACTGTAGGCTATCACTTTGAATGTCTGGTGGTGAAAACAGATCAGACAAAGACACAAAGTCAGATCACACATGCACCTCGACTCCCAACATGCATACAAAGTTAGTGTGATTGACATGTCAGTGTTGCGAGGAGATCCTTGTAAATGATACAGCAGCTCTGGCGCTGTCTGTTTGGGTGTGTTTAGGTTCGATGGACGTCTCCGGCTGTCTTGTTAGAAGAAAGAATTGAAACTTTTAACTTTAGTCCCCCACCGAGTTTCTGTCTACCTGTTTTTCTTAACTACATCCCATGCTGGGCACCACTTTGTGATATCCCTCTGAATTTGTGAGTGTGTGTGTGTGCCTGTGTGTACTGTACATGTTCACACAGCTTTGCATGAGTTATTTTTTTTTCAGCTGAGGCCTCAATTTCCTTGTCAGACACTGGATTGTTTTGAACAGTTACTTAAAATTGGCCCTGTGTGAATTTATTGAGATATTTCTGTTTGTTGTATTTGTTTGTGTGTGTGTGTGTGTGTGTGTGTGTGTGTGTGTGTGTGTGTGTTGTCCAACTGACCATCAGACAGTGTGACAGAGAGAGACAGCGCACTCATCAAGCAAAGGCAAGGCACGACACATCAGGCACATGGGGTTCACAGCAGGAGAAAAGTAATGGAGTTCACAGCCCGACACACACACACACACACACACACACACACACACACACACAGTGAGAAAGAGAAATAACCATAGACATAGAATAACTTGGTGATTTGCTGAGTGAAACAGCTCTATTGCTGATTAATCAGACAAACCTAACAATGCTCTGATTATGCAATAAATACTGATTTTAATCATCATATGAGGAAATGAAATCCCTGGTGTTAACGTACTGCTTTATTTAAGACCGCCATCCGTTCCAACCATCTTTTTGTCTGACTCATATTGTATAAACATAGCGCTTCATTCTATCAAAAAAACAAAACAAAAGCATAATAGGTCATTCTTCACAGAGGACATTTTGACTTTTCACAGAAGCAAAAGCACACGTTAATACTGAAATCAATGATGGCTGAATTGACCCTTGGCTAAGCCCCGCCCCCCTTCGTTACTGTTGCCACGTCCGTCAAGCTTTCGCTCCTAGCATAAGAGATATGGAGTTTTCAGCGATATCATTGAGAGATATTCCAAAGGAAATAACATCAAAATTCTGGAAAAACTGTTCGGCGATATCAGAGAGAAGCTGACAGGAAGGTCTTCAATATGCATGTGAGAGCTACTTTCACAATATCATCTGCTGGCGGAGTATAAAAAACGAGAACATTAAAATAGAGGGAAAAGCTCACCAGTCGCAATGCAAGACACATCTTGACACTTCACGTGAAGGACAAAGAATGTTCTTGTACAGCAGGGTAAGTCAATATATGGTTAATGTCGAGTTATGTTCCTTCCTTGGGGCAGACAAAGGGAGAGCAGCTAGCACACAAAGCTAGCGTTAGCTGACGTTAGTTAGCATCTTAACTTGGAACAAACATAGGTGTTTTTATTGATCTTTGCTGGATTCAGCTGTTCACGTGGTCTTCCACACTGTTTTAGCCATATCTTCCTTGGGTCTTGGGCTTGTGGAAGGGGAAAAATTCAACACCTTCAACACCTTTTGGGTATCAGGTGTCGGACTTGAAGGTAACGTTACCATATGCATGCCGCTTCGGCATATTAGCTTCTGCTGAAAGCTTGATGGACCTCTCAGTTGCTACACACGGTTGCTAACGTAGAATTAGACAGTGACTGATTAAGGGAGAGGCTTAGCGAAGAGTCAATTCCATTTGCTTTGACTTTAGGATCCTGGTATTGCGTATGTTGGCTCACTGGAACACCTGAATATAACACAGCCATTGATAATATTATTACTACTGTATACAAGTACTTTTCTTACCACAACAAGTCAAAGTAAGACATTGATTTTGTGTCTAACCAAAGCAAATACATTTGTACCACATAAATATTACTTCCAAGCAGTGTCCAAAATTAACTTTTCGACTCACCGGCCAAATGGCTAGTGAATGTTCAAACTTTACCAGCCACTCAATAGATTGCCATTGTTTTTTTGGCTGGTGAGTGAAGCAAAGTTACTGGCCACTTGCTTATTTTACTAGCAGCTGGCTAGTGGCTAGTGTTAAATTTGGACCCTGCTTCCAAGTTACATTTAATTTCTGGTAGAGATAAGTAGAGTGTTGGAGATATCGGCCGTAGTCCAGCATAGGTTAGATTTTCAAGACCTGCTCTCAAACTGGAGCCGCAATGTGCAATACCGCACCTGCCCCGCCACTCGCACATGTGACCAATTAGTTTAGCAACCCAACACATTCTCACTCCAACTTCGTCACATTTCGACGTTTGGTCATGGATTACCCTCGTCCAGACATGACCTGAAAGGTACCCTGGGTGCATTGGTTGTTGATATTCTGGGACACCGTGTCAAGGTCTGCCTGTTACATGCGTTGTCTTCTTTCAAAATACACTTCTGTTTTCACAGGAAATTTACCATTTACATACAGTCTCTTTCAAAATAAAGGTACTACGATGGTACGACAGAATTGACCTTTTTTCCCCCTTCAACAACAAATACACATGGTTGGATTTAGGCAACAAAAGCATGGTTGGGTTTAGGAAAAAAAAACAGGGTTTGGCTTTGTAATCTTACGGGACTCAAACACTGCTCTCCCGGGTGAAAGTCAGTGTTTGTTGGACCGTCCACCATCCGTCCCACTTAGACTTTCACTACCTTAACTTTTGTTCTTGTCCCGCCATCTGCAACCACCTGCGTATCATGGCGGCATTAAAGGATGGCTTTCTTCGTCAGTGTCTGATGCCGCAGTGACTTCCCAAGCGCTGGATTTCGACGACTTTGGGGTGAGACCGGGTTGAGCAACCTGACCCGACCTGAAGATCTGCAGCCGCAATCAGAACCACAAAACCTGTAATAACCCTACGCTTTTCATAATCTGGTTAGGCAGGATGTCAAAAGTAATTATTTTGGGGCATTTAATTCATGTGAAACTAAGATAATATATTTTAAAACAAGGGTAATTCAGGAAATGCAATTCTAATGATTTAAAAAAAATATTGGGCAGCACATCCCCACAGTTAACTTGCCTGTTAGTGCCGCCCCTGACTGAAGCAGCCTTCATATTCCAGCTGGTGCAGAAGACAAAGCTGACACACAGTCAGCAGTCAGAGAATTCAAATGTTGAAACATTATATTTAATTATTATTATTTTCATTTTGTTTTAATATATGTGTAACCGGGTGGTAAATAAGATTTCCCACTCAGGTCAAATGTAGTTCTCAGGGTTCATAAATGTCAATAAATGTGTTTTTGTTCTTTCATTTTGAGTGTAACATCCTTTAAATGTGAGATGAGTTAGAGTGTAAGTGCATTGGCACAGGTTATGGTGTTGTTGCGGATTATGGTCACAAGGCGGCAGTATTGAGTAATGTTATTGTTACCACGCCAAGTGCATCATGGTCTTTCTTCCTGTTTTACGTGTGGACAATGTGGAGATAGTTAACGTGGAGAGCAGTGTCGCAGGCTGTCATGTGAAGTAGTAGGTAACTGGACATATTTCTTGTAAAATATCCATGTATAAACATGTCAAAAGCATTAACTGTTGATATTTGAACAAGATGGTTTGTCTTATGCACTGTTGGAGCTTGTGTCAGGCCGTTTTGAGCGTGCGTCCACGACAACTGTTTGGCTAATGTGCATGCTAATGTCCGAGTGAATAAAATCTCACTATGCTTGTACTTTGTCGTGAGAGAAACGCACTGGTTTACATTTTATTTAACTCTGTTTGAAGGTGACTGAGTGAATGTTTTACCTGTGAAAGCCTGGGAAGTTCCATGTGGCTTTGGAGAAACAAGGGATAATGTAAGTGTCCTGTAAAAATGTATTGCACTTTCTGTGGTAAACTTTTATGTGCACTGTCATGGTTTTTTGATGTAACTATGTATTTGACAGGATGTATTTTCTGTTGTCTTTCATAAGCCATGTGCCACTGCCGTATTTTCTGTATTTTTTCGTAGTTTGTATTTTGTCATCTTGTAGCCATTATTTTGGGTACAAAGCTGCCACAAACTCTGACACTGTTACAAGTGACCTGTTCCAGTTTATGTCAGCAATAAACTTGCAACCAAACGAACCCCCAGAAGTAAATGTGTCCACGGGCTACATATGTATCGCCCAACACCCACGATCTGACCTCATGATTTTTTTTTAACCCAGAACTGAACTCAGAAATTAAATTAAGACAAAATACCACCCACGAATCACCTTTTTGCGACCCAATGTAGGACTGTGCCGTACAGATGTCTGCCCTCTCGCCTATGTAATGGAACTAGATGGCACTCGGCTTGTGGTGCTTACAGAGCCAAAAATATACATTTGAAAAACTGAGCAGCAATGTCTCTTTCCAGAAATTATGACCCAGATACTCAAGATAATCCACAGACCTTGTTGTGAGCAGCATATTTTCTTTCTATCAAACTACACCTGCCAACCGTATCACCACGTAGAAAGCGTGAATCTCTGTGGCTGATATCTCCAAGTCTGCAACTCACACCAGAACAATGTAGACTGATAAATAGCATTGCAGGTATAAGGAAAATAGATACACATAAAATATATTTTTGATTTTGGGGTGAACTGTCCCTTTAAGGTGTCCCTCCCACCTCAAGTCTCTGAAAACAGTTTTGAGTCCTGCTGCATTTAACGTGACACATTATCAAGTAAACCATGAACCAAAGGGCAAACTGCTTCAACACGTTTCTATTTAAAGAGCCAGATTTATGCTCTTGTATTAAGTACTTTATCTGAGACGGTGACTTGTTCAATATGTGAACCTATTTATGTGTGAACCTATATTTATAATCTTTTTATTTCATCTTGCAAGCCTTAAATATAATAAATGACTGGAGCAAATTTGCATTCTTGACATATATTGCCATGTTTTAAAGACCAATCTAATTAAAACTTCACGATGGCAATTTTCTTTATTTACATAATCCTCTGTTGGAGTCCGGTGCATGTATGAGTCATCAATTTCAACATAAATAATCAACGTCTCACCCACATTTTCATGCGGTATGACACTGTCGGAGATGAATCATGTACCTCCGTGAAACATTTCCTTTGTTTGCATTCATATTTATATCACTTACCTCAAGCGGTGAGGAGTTATCAAGTCGAAAAAATTCAAAGTCAGCTATATTTATACAGCATTTTGGCTCGTCAGAAGGGGCTTTACAAAAATTAGAAGGACGCCAAAAATGTATACACAAGAGACAGTGCAAGGGCTTGTGTGCGTATGTGACTGTGCATGCATTTAAGTTCTCTACACTTAATCTCCTTTCTGCCACTTCAGCAGGCAGCATCAGTACACTTGGCTTCGATTTAATCAAGCATTGCATTAAATGGTTGACTTGATGTTTACACACTGGATTTTGTTCTATTTAGGTACACTTAATCACTATTACATTCTGTTTTGCAAGTTCCTGTTTAGCTGAGCAGGCAATGGGTTTACAAGCCTCCCCATCACTGCAGCTGACTGCTAATAATTTTTATTGTGTGATCATGTTGGTGTGTTTGCAGCCATGGGGAAATTTGAATGATAATAATGATGCAATCTGAATAACTCCGAAATAAGGTGCTGTGTTATTAGCTGACATTGGTGGTATGTATATTTGCTGACATATTAAAACAGGTAGTGTAGCTCATGGGACAATTTAGTGATATTAGAGCAATTTTAAAGTCGTTATTCTAAATTTCGGTTAGTAGAATGTAATTATCATGTGGTACAATTATGATTTTTTATCTCTGGTGGAATTCACTTACATTTTAGTGTGCCATCAGCTTATCAATAGCATTTTAACCTAAACAATGAAAAGTGTAAAATTTTCAGAAAGGTAAGTGTCGTTTTAAGGCTCTGTGTAGTTATTTGCAAAAAATCAGGTGCTCCTCAAGGATGGGACAAAGAGCCACTTAAAGATAAAAAACAATGACTGACACACAGTATAAAAGTCCCTAATATATGCAGGTGGTCCAAAAATGCATCCTGGGCACTCTGACTGTCGTTAAAAATCCTTTATTAATACATGGATAACCAATGCATTTCATATAGAGAGTCTTCATCAGAGTGTAAAGTGCATTGGAAACAGGTTTGCAATTTAAGAGCTCATGTGAGGGTTATGTGACACAGTTTCACATGATATATTGGTGTAGCTTAGTAGACAAAAAACCACATTGACAGAAATGAAAATGACATAAATGTGTACTTTAAATATTAACATATTTAGTAACAAGAGAAAAAAAGGTTCAATTTCAAATAAATAAAAAGAAAACAACAGTGAAATGGAATAATAATTGTGATATATTGTGACAAACATGCACATAAAATGGCAGAAAACTGAAAATTATAAGATATGTATGACAAGGACAAAAAACAATGTGTGAGTGGACAACAAACTCATAACGTATATAAATTTGAAATATTTATGAAGTGTATAACTCATGGTAACTAACAAAAAGATTTGATAAATTATAATTGTAAGTAAATGCCTCATAATTGCATCACACTAACACCTAAAATCCAACCAAAGAGCACCCTCTGGGGCATCACCAGGAACTGACATACCATATACTTACAAATTTTGCTTTTGCTATGTGTGTGTGAGTGTGTTTGACTTGTCTTTGGCTCCTCTTTACTGTAGGAATACATGTGTGGCTTTTATGGCTGTCTGTCAGCCAACAGGAGTTGTTAGTGAGGTGTATATACACACTTAGACACACACACAGTCCTATATCTGTCATTCTGTCTCTACCTGCATCTGCTGTCAACTGATAAACTACAGCCGTAACAGGTTGGTATGCAGGTTGATTTACTGCCCTGAGGTAAATAAAGGAGACATGTGTTACACACACAGAGATACACATACACACATACACTATGTGTGTGGACAGGCGTGTAAGAAAAAACATGTTTCTCATATTTTCCAGCTCAAAATTCCTACATGATATTGACAGCATCAGAATATTTTAGCTATGCAAGCAGCATGGCTCTGTGGTAATGTTGATGGATTTGTCAGCCCACCACTTTGGTCCAGACTGAAATATCCCAACATATATTGGATTGCAATGAAATTTTGTATAGATATTCATGGTCCCCAGGGGATGAATTTTAAATTTGTTTTCCATCCCATAACTTTTTTCCGGTGCCACCAGCAAGTCAAAGTTTTCACTTAACCAGAGTAATATCTCTACATCAAACGTTTTGGCAAATCCATTTCTTGAGCACAGTCTCTCTCCAAAGTTGTCGAAATCCAGTAGTTGGGCAGTGACTTGTGGAGTCAGAAACCAATAAAAAAAGATGTCCATCAGGGGTAAACGCAGCGGGAGGGCGGTGTCGGCATCCTGTCAGATTCTAAAGCCAAACCCTGTTCTTTTTTCCTAAACCTAACCACTTCCTGTTGTTACCTAAACCCAACCACATGCTTTTGTTGTCTGAACCCAAACATGTGTGTTTGTTGAAGGAAAAAAAAATGTCAGTTCGCCATGTTATACAGACATAGTGCGTTTATTTTGAAAAAGACTGTATGTAAACGGAAGTGTATCTTGAAAGAAGAGAACACGGTGTCCCAGAACGTCAACAACCAACGCACTCAGGGTACCTTGCGCGCCGTATGTGGACATGGAAAGCCCATGACCAAACGTCGATATGTGTGATTTGTTTTGTTGTGTTTAATATTTTGGTAATTATTGGATGGTTTGCCAAGAAATTTGGACATTTATGTTTCCTTCAGGATGCATTGTAATAACTTGTCAAAACATTCCTGAACGTTCTTCCTCTGGTGCCATCATATGGAAATTTCATGAACAGACATTGGTTTCAACAGTACTTAGTGTTTAGTGCTAATCAGCAAATGTTTGCACTAAGATGAGGCACATAATAAACATTATACCCACTAAATGTCAGCATATAACATCATCGCTCTGAGTGTGTTAGCATGCTGATGTTAGCATGCAGCTCAAAGTACAGCCTCACAGAGCTGCTAGCATGGCTAGATTTGACTACAGAGCTAGCCCGTGGCACAGGCAGTATAGTGAATGCTATAGGTGCTGTCATCCATAGGGGACGCCACAAATGGTCGAAGAAGAAAAATCTAAACATTTATCTTTTACTATTTTTACTAATACTATTACTACAGTTATTTTGGAATATTACATAAGGCTACAACAGCATAGCTATATCGAAGCCCACTAAATAATAGGGAGGCTTTTTTTCTGGGTTCCTGATACCCCCGACTTGTTACACTTCACCCACTCTCTTGAGGTGAT
Organism: Epinephelus fuscoguttatus; assembly: GCF_011397635.1. Classification (NCBI taxonomy): domain Eukaryota; kingdom Metazoa; phylum Chordata; class Actinopteri; order Perciformes; family Serranidae; genus Epinephelus; species Epinephelus fuscoguttatus. The sequence continues at coordinate 25,927,149 of NC_064769.1, forward strand.
GAGCAAGTTATCCGACGTCAAGTGAACCCAGAACATTCCAGGGAAAGGCTTACCTAGGGCACCAAATGTGCAAAATCTGCCGAAAATCTATGGAGCTTCCATCGGAATTTTGTGGGTGCAGACTCTGCGTGAGCCTGATGATGAGTAGCCAAGGGAATCGGTAGTTTAATCATTGCACTCTTAAATGTTGTGGTCCCTGTGAAATGGAAGTTAGAGCATCTTCAGCTTCTGTACTTTGACAAATTTCCCAGTGAAAATTGAATACTTGATTAGTGTACAGTTACAAGAGGGATTTAAATCAAATCTCTGGCATTTGATTGGACGGCTAAAAAGCAGGCGGGCTGACAGGTTACAATGAACTCTGTTGCTGAGGGGACTGTTGGCTCCCCATCTCCCATGCAGTGAGATCAGGAGGAGGACAGTGGAGAGATGAGTGAATTAGACATCAGTCACATTGTTTTGGAAATATGAACAAAGGTTTGGCCCACAAACACACATCTCTTCCCGTCTCTTTCCATATTGCTCTGTTAGCTAATCCAAAACGGTGACGTGTTGTTCAATATGACTGGTGTGGCTAGGTAGTCGCCTAAGACTCATTTGACTGGATGAACTTTTGTAAACTTTTGTGAGTGCAGGATGAGTCATCAGACAGTTGAAGCCATTTTACCTGGTTTTACAGAAAGAGAAAGCACAGAGATTTTGATGTAAAACACTTAAAATGAACTCAGAAAGGACACATGATTGAAACTAGGAAAATGTATTTTTCATTTCATGGGGACTTTAAAGCATAACAAAAACAGTTGTTAGGTTACAGCAGCGCTTTGGAAAAAGTCATCCTTCCTCCTCTCAGTAATGCAGCTGTCCAGTTCTCATTATGCACTTATAGGTCAGTAATATTTATTTTTGTGACCTATCAGCCGGAGGAATGTACACAAAAGGCCTCATGTCTCCACCTGAATCTTAAAACACTGAACTAGGCTATAAAGAAGGCTCACTGCAAATTAAAATGCAGTTCTTGCCTAAATATAATTTGTATTTTCAGGCATATACTTTGAGGGCAAACTAGAAAATAAAAAATCTAATAGTATAGGGAGACTAAAAGGGAGACAGGCTACAATTTACTGTCATGTTAGAATTGCTGAGAGGCTTTTCTACGTGCGCACACCTCAAGTGTAACATAAAAAGAACACAAATTGTTGGGTTACAGGAGCTGATAGGTGCTGGAATAGTCATTAGCTGCAGTTGGATCTAACAGAGCCTGGCAGGCTGATCTTTGGTATTTTAAAGCAGAGGCGGGACGTCTTGTACAAGTTGTTTTGTGTCACTTTGAGGAGGTTGTTTCTATTTTTGTGTAACACCCTGAGTACACTTAATAGCCATGCACATAAGCCCTGTTTCCACCAAACACTTTCGGTATGGTACCTTTGGAACCAAAAGTAACCCTTCAGACATGGTACCTAGGCCCCAGTGCAAACAATACTCTTTTATGTAGGTTGTTGTCACTCACTGCTCCGTCCAGCACTCCTCCAGTATTTCCTCATTACCGGCGACACAGATGGAAGTCTGCACCTCGTTTATCGTTCAAAGTGGTTACATGAACCTCAAAACCAGCCACAACTCAGCCCTGAACAGAGTGACCGTCCTCTATTGACCAATCAACAGACTGCAGTGTTCACAGCTCCACCTTTTAGTACCAGATCTGTGTGCTAGGTACCCCAACAGAGGGGGGACCAAAAATGGGGACGGTACGGAACGGTTCCATTGGTTTAGAGAGCAAATAACATACTAACCCACTGGTCTAATGGTGATAAGCAAGTGAAATATTGAAAAGCATACATTATTTTAATTCAGATTTTGCTCTCAAGTGCTAATTCTGGCCACACGAGCACACACACAGAGCCATGAAGTCGGGACATGGACAACAAATGATGATTCAGACAAATGTCAGCCATGTGCTGCCCTCCTCTCGTCTCCTCACTCTCAGTCTGATTTACCCTCTCAGCCCCCACAGTCCAATCTGACATCCATCCTCCCGTCCTTCCCTCGCATCGACATTTTACCCCTTTCCTTACTCCCTACGCCTCCTCTCCTCCTCTGATTCCCCTCATCCATCCCCATCTTCCTATCCTTGATTTGCTTTTGTTTGCTCTCCTGATCACCCCTCCCACCCTCCATCTCCCTCCCTCTCAGTTAATCATTTTGATTGGATCGATCAATATAAGGAACTGGGGGTTGCACAACAAAGCAGTGGGTTGCGTTCCATAAGCTCACTGCCTCAGCACAAGTGCAACAGACTCTAAAGGAACAAAATAAAATAGGCAGTGTGGAATCATATTCTGTTACAGCACACAGGCAGAGAATTAAAGAATAAATGCAGCTATGGTATTGCCTGTCGATATTTCAGAAGAAATAATTGTAATATAACCATTTTTCTGATCTGTTGCAATAGATCTTGACACCGAAATATTACAAAGAGTTGCAAAACTTAAAACCACAGTTTATTAAATGTACAGTCGCTCATCCAGATGAAACTTACTATCAGATTGTTCATTTCTAAAGTGAAGATGCATGTCATATGGTGATTTTTCTCCCTCCACTAAAGGATTGCATGTTCACTCAAACTGACACCTTGTGACTTTACATGTATGAGAATTTGCTAAGATGATAGATGACATACAATCCTACCTGTAAACCCATATGAATGAGAACAAAAGAAAAGTCATTAGCCAAGTGGGATGCTGCAAGCTCATCAAATGTGCCTTTGCAATGTCAGCTCCAGGTATATTCTATCAAGGCTATTGGCTGTCTGATTTTATGTGCAACAAGCCACACATAATTAACAAGCCTTCTGCCTGGGTGGGTCACGTGATTATCCCATGGAGTCCCCTGGGAATGCGACGTCTATTACTAACCATGTCCTGTTATTTGGGACTGGCTTCAATCCCTGAGGAAGGGTGAGAGTATTTACCAAGGAACGTGGTCCATATTTTGTCACCCACATCCTCCGGGCACATGAATCAAATAAAATGACCCGATCTAAGCTGGAGAAGCAAATGTCTGAATGTCTGGAGGAATGAATGGGGCAGCTCTTTTTAGAGTAGGTTGTTTTACTTCAGTGCAGTGATTATCAACCTGTCAATTGCAACCGACTTGTCGATCTGTGGAGGTTGAAATTGATCACAAGGTAATTTGATAGTTTTCACTGAGGAGACTGCTATCCTAAAGTTGCTGAGGGACTTTGATAGGTTAATGCCAATTCATCCACTTTTCATAACGTCTGATGAGATTTGTAGCATTTATTGTATGTTCTTTTTTGTGTATTTGTTTGGTTAAATGTTGTTTTGTATTATAGTATACTAGTCCATACCCATTGAGTACAGCATACAATACCATGACTTAGTCATACCAAAAAAAAAACAAAAACACTTGGCCAATTAGAGTTAAATTTCTCCAGTCACCTTGAGGCGTCCTGTTCTACATATCTACCAAGTTTAGTAAAAATCAATATGGCAGTTAGGCCTAGATAAGAAATTAGCTCTATAGCGCCCCCATTTTGTTTGATGGGCTCAATAATGGAGGGGTCCCCTCAGATTATGTGTGGTCATATGCCTACAAAGTTGCGTGGTGATCGGTGAAACCCTTGAGATGTTCTACACCTTTATGTGATGAGCCACGCCCTCCGCAATATTCATTGCCTTATAGAAGCTCAGTTTTAGTAAGTTTTCCAACTTTTGCCAAGAGGGAACTTTAGATATTGGGCCCTAGATTATGTTCACCCAGTTTCATGCAGATCGGTCAAACTTCCTAGGAAGAGATCGATTTGAAGTGTTTTTCAGAAAATTCAAAATGGTGGAAAATCTACATAACCGGAATGTGTTCTTGAGGCAGATTTGTTCCTCATGAGGAGAGGCATCTCTGTGCAAAGTTTCATGTCTCTACGACATACGGAGCATGAGATATGCCCATTCAAAGTTTGCGATTTCAATTGGTTGCTATGGCGCCCCCCTTTGGCCAATTGATGTAATATTGCTTTATTCGCATCCTCCCATGACCCTCTACCACTGTGCCAAATTTCACATGGATTGATCAAGTCAGTGAGGAGAAAAACGTGGAACAGACACTCAGACACACCCACAGACAGAGTTTTCGTCATTATATAGTAGATATAGTAAGATGTATATTTATGTGAAACAGCTGAAGTCCTGGGACACAAGACGAATTGACGACATGTTAGGGCACGTGAATCAGAGTGTGCATGGCTGCATGTAAACGGGTATATTAGCAGAATATTCATTTTCTTTAGCAGTGTAAAAAGCTTATTAGGAAGACTGTGTTTTTCAGAATAAAGGCAAGAACCACAATGTTTTGTGTATGTAAACATAGTCACTGTCTGCATATGCGGATCACATTGAGACTTCTTGTCTGAGGCAACAACAGGCAATGCATCGTATTTGTCACAAAAGTTAGTTGAGGACAAACAGCAACACTATGCTGGTTAGATGAGCTGCAGCATACCTAAAAAAAAAAAGGGTCTAATAAGCACGAATGGTGAGACGATCGATACAGGTTGAAAATGGACTGCACTTGTATAGCACCTTTTTAGTCTTCCAACCACTCAAAGTGCTTTAACACTACTTGTCACATTCACACACTGGTGGCTGAGGCTACCATACAAGCTGCCACCTGCTACTCTGTGCTCATTCAACCGATAGAACAGCCACTGGGGGCAATTTAGGGTTCAGTATCTTGTCCAAGGACACTATGACATACTTCGACTCCGAAGTTGTTGAAATCCAGCGCTTGGGCAGTGACTTGCAGCATGAGACACAAATGAACAAAGCCGTCCTTTAACTTTGGCATGATGCGTGGCTGGTCAGCGTTATAGCTTATAATTAAGGGGGCGAAAGTCTGTGTGGGGCAGGCAGAAGGGGTAGTGGATGGGCCCAACAAACACCGACTTTCACCCAGTGTTCGCGTCCTGTAAAATTATAAAGCCAAATCCTGTTCTTTTTTTCCTAAACCTAACCACATGCTTTTGTTGTTGGAGGAAAGAAAACAACAATTGGCGTTTTTGTACTGATGTATTGCATATATTTTGAAAGAGACTGTATGTAAACAGTAAATTTCCTGTGAAAATGGAAGTGTATTTTGAAAGAAGACAAAGCATTTAACAGGCATAACTTGACGGTGTCCCAGAATGCCAACAACCAACGCACCCAGGGTACCTTTCACGTCATATCTGGACCAAACGTCGATATGTGACGAGGTCAGAGTGAGAATGTGTTAGACTGGAGGAGCTAGGGATCGAACCTCAAAGTGAAGCAGTAGCTTTGACTTTATGCTATTTAACAGCCCATGCAGGGTGAGCATATTCATACAAATGGCATTGGTAATAAAAACAGAATTTATTTGTTTATTTTTTCTCCATCTATCCATTTTCATCCCTTTATCCAGGGCTGGGTCGCTGGGGCAGCAGGCCAAGCAAAGCACCCCAGGCCAGATGAGACATGTAATCCCTCCAGTGTGTTCTGGGTCTACCGCGAGGCCTGCTTCCAGTGGGACATACCCCGAAGACCTCTAACAGGAGGTGCCCAGGAGGCATCCTGATCAGATGCGAACCACCTCAACTGACCCCGTTCGATGAAAAGGAGCAGCGGCTCTACTCCGAGCTCCCTCCGGATGTCTGAGCTCCTTACCCTATCTCTAAGGCTAAGCCCAGTCACCCCACGGAGGAAACTCATTTCCACTGCTTGTATCTGTGATCTCATTCTTTCGGTCACTACCCAGAGCTCATGACCATAGGTGAAGGTTGGGACGTAGATGGACCAGTAAATTGAAAGCTTCACCTTCCGGCTCAGCTCACTCTTCACGATGACAGTCCGGCGCAGCGCCCGCATCACCAAACCACCGATCCATCTCACGCTCCTCTCTAACCTCACTTGTGAACAAGACCCAGAGATACTTGAATTCCATCGCTTGAGATAGTAACTCTGTTTTTTTCTATTCCCTTTAATTCTTAGTGTAATCCACTGCCATTTACTGTAGCGAACCAAACAGTGTTGCAGCATTCAATCCAACGCCCCCTTACTGTCTGAACCATCCGTCCTATAGTTGCTTGTGCAGCATTCGACAGGTTTGATCTCCCGAATTCATATGCCATTTGGCTGTGTTTTCATAGCCTCGTCCCTTGTGGGATGTTCCGGTGTTTAGTTGCTCTCAAGTATCAGCTGCTTTTGATGGAACTGTGCCTTTAGATGTGTTGACATTGTGTGACAGAGGCAGGGAAAGAAAACCAAGCGCCTTTTCTTCCTCATGTGTTTACACTCTCATTATACCCAGGTAGAATACCTTTCAAAAGGTAAGAGGAAGGTTAAAAGGGGGAGAGAGAGAGAGACGGAAGAAAAGAGCATATAAATGAGAGGGGAAGAGATTGAGCCACAGGGGGAAGAGAGAGGTTTACAGGAGGGGAAGAAGGAAGGAGAGAGAGAGAAAGAGAGGGCAGAGAGGGAGAGGCACTAACTGAGGGAGAGAGCAGGTTGTTGGCTGAGCTCCAATGAGCTCATTGAAGAAGACCCTGCTGTCAACTTGTATCACTGTGACAGACAGCAGACCTGCCACTTGGGGGCCTGCTAAGACACACACGCACACACACACACACACACACACACACACACACACACATGCGCTGGAGACACACATGAACACACACACCTACAAACAAAAATAAACATGCAGACATACACACTCACAAAGCACACAAAGTATGAGGAGACACTTGCAAATGCAGAGACAGATGCAGACATTTGCACATACACAACTACACAGGATGGAAAACATCAACACAAGCAGACACACACTCATATTGTATATACACATAATGTATGACACACCAAAGTGGTCAAAAATATGCTTGGACACACTCCAGCATATAGGCACACACACGGCATGACATATTCATTATGCACATATGCAGCAGACATGAGTGCTCATATGCTGAGAAATGTGCACTGAGTGACACCACATGCACATCCTATTTGTAGATATACATGAACCTGCGGTTAAAGAATCATACAGATGTTCTCATTCACATGCACACAGTATTTACAGTCATGCACATACTGTATGTTGACATGCATGCAAACACATATTTCAGGTTGCCAGGTTCTCAACCAGGTGTGCGGAAACCTCCAGGGACGCCCTCGAGGTAGTTCTAGGGGAGTAGTTTATTTTCACTCTTTAATTCACACTAGATTTGAGCCCAGTGTGAGTCATCAGAATGATTATTCTGATCATAGTTTCACTTATCCATGGTTATCTCCTCAACTGTATCGACAAGATGTCTCGACACAAGCTCAAAGATCTGTATCAGGGCTATCAAGGTACTTCTACCCCATTGGGATTGGCTATGTTGAGCTACAGTATATAGAGCCTGATCCGATCTTTTGTTGTATGTCGGCTACCACACAGGTGTTTTTCCTTGCATAGCCTTTATGCACAGCGACATGAAGTACAGCCGTCGTCAGCTTTTCAACTTTCTGCTGTATGCCTCTCCTCCCTGTGTGTGTGTGTAAAAGCAAGGGTTCCTGTGGTGAAACACCACACACCATAAATGACAGCAAAATGCAGTATGACACTTTATCTATGTTATTTACCTAATTTACATGCACTCATTTTGTGTCAGGTCACACACAAGCTTGCGTTTTGCTTGTTTCTCATCTATACATGGTGTTTCACCATGGAGACACGCAACGCAACTGCAAGTGCAACAAAAGCCCTGCTAGCAAAAGGCCAAAAAGAGTGATTAGTGATGAAGTAAAATTTGTCCAAAAGATGAAAATAAGCATTCAGTGGAAAACAGTTAGGTAACTCAAGCAAAGCTGCACTGAAGCTACTAACACTGGAGTAAACTCTCCTAAAGGGGAAGAGAAGACATGGAGAGGGTTTATTTTATTCTTCAATATTATTTAAGAACAAACACGCGGAAGACATTAAGGAACAGCTTGGATGCAATAATTTTTTGTTCTTACTGTATTGCAGTCATTGAATTGTTAGCATATACTTGGAATGTCCATTGTGCATTTATATTATCTAAAAAGATGATGGTAGAAATACTGAATTGTGACTAAGCATCAGGATACTCGATACTAAATGACGGATCGGGAGCAAGAAAAACTTGATCGGGACATCCCGAGGTGACAACTATAGAATCAACCTGGTCTCTCTACGAAGTCTTCGAAATCCAGCACTTGGGCAGTGATTTACAGTGTCAAATGGACAAAAAAAAAGACGTCAGCAGCTGATACTTGAGAGCAACTAAACACTGGAACATCCCACAAGGGACGAGGCTATGAAAGCTGTCCTTTCACAGCAGCATGACATCCAGCCGGTCGGCGTTATAGTTTAATGGCGCCTGGTGGTGTCAGGGGGAGACACAGCAGGACAAGAATAAAGGTTAAGGTAGTGAAAGTGCGAGAAGGGCAGGCATGAGAGGTAGTGGATTGGTCCAACAACCACTGACTTTTACCTGGGTGGGCGGTGTTTGCTTGCCATAAGATTGTAAAGTCAAACCCTGTTCGTAAACCCAACCGTGTGTGTTGGCAAAACGCAACCATGTGCATTTGTTGTACCAACATAGTGCATTTATTTTAAGATACAGTATGTAAACTGCAAATTTCCTGTGAAAATTGAAAGAAGACAATGCATGTAACAGGCAGAAGTTGACATGGCGTCCCAGAACGTCAACAACCAACACACCCAGGATACCTTGCATGTCGAAATTGGACATGGAAAGTCCATGACCAAATGTCGATATGCGACGAGGTCGAAGTGAGAATGTGTTGATAGACTCCTGGTCTGAATCATATCTAACAACTGAAATCTCTTCAGCTCGAGGTGCCTGAAGTGAAATCTTAAACCTTTTATGATGTTTGAGTATTAACCTGCTTAAAACCTTTAGGGACATAATGCATTCTCTAGCACCCTAAGGTCACCCTGCAACCTTGACCACCACATTTACATGCATAACCTCAACCTTTACTATAACCTTAACCTAAACCTAATGCTAACCTTTTTCCTAAAGTGTCAACCCAAAACAAAAAATGAGAATGTCCTAATTTTCCAGAATCTCAAAACGGTCCTTGCAAAGGGAATGACAGTGTGAAACAAAAAGAAGAAGAAGAAGAAGAAGTGAATCAGTACATACATTCAGACACACAGACACAAGCATTAATTGTCTGATCATTCATGGATGTATTTCCTGCAGGGTGATAGTACACATCACTTCTGCTCGCCCCTCTGTGTAATATGATCCCATGAGAGTCATCTGTCTCCAGCCTCTGTGTCTGTGTGTGAGTGGAAACCATCTCTCTCCCCCTCTCCTCTTTGTTCCTGATAATGATGACACCTCTGACCTCCCACGTTCCAGTGTGCCCTCCAGGACCCTCTAACCAATCAGAGCTGGAGTTGCTCCGTGAGGGAAATCCTGTTAGAACCCGTATCAAGCAATTAGAAAGCCCGATGGGAACCTTGGTGGAGTGAGATGGGATCCTGATCACTTCTTCAGAACATCCGAGATAGATAGAAATAGTCTGTTTCTGCCCGCGACCATGTGTGTGTGTGTGTGTGTGGGTCTCTGTGTGCACTTTTGTTTGTATGTCTGTCACGAGACAGGCAGGTTATATAGAGACAGCAAAGTCATTACTCCACGGCATTACGGATCGATAACCGAACCCTTTTTCAGACATCCACCTTGCTCAACATGTCATCCACCTCTCTGTCACCACTCAGACTCTCAAAATCATAGATTTCCTGTCCTGTAACATGCTCCCAGCATGTGGCCAAACTTTGGATGTTCACCACAGGGCTCAGCATATCATACATTTTTATGTGCTGTCATATCTCAATCCTTTGAACATTGAAAATAAATATAGGAAATGGCATAAAGCAGATCATTTTTGGACAAATGAAATGTCATAGTTAAAAAATATGATGATAATAATTCTCAGCTGCCCGTCAGAATGTAGGAAAAAAAGCATTCACCAATAATCCTCACCATTTAGTACTTCCACAAACATGATTCTGTTGTTTTTGTCTGTCACTGGGAAGCTAGCTTGGTTTTAGACCTCTGTATTGCTGCCTGCATTTCAGATAAATTTCCTTGGAGACCAAGCGAGCCAATCATAATGGGCATCCTCCTGTGACAGAACCAGAATTCATTCTGAATAAAAAAAAGCAACAAGTGTGGGATGAAATTGAAGCAGCTGTCTGGGTTGCATATTGACTTACAGAAATAGAAATTCTTAAACTGGCATCTTTCTTTGATCGTGGTTATCCACTCTTAGCTACCAGTACCGCAGCCTCTGATAGAACTGAAAATGATGCTGATGGAATGGAAAGGGTAAAAAAAGAACCCCACACTCACAGAAAATACGCTAAAACAAACACAACGTCAGCGAAACGAAATGGCATTTCTGTCTGATTATTTAACCCGGGCTCAAATCCAACTCTTTAAAAACTGGTGCTTTGTCGGTGGCTGTTGGTGTCACATACTGACACACAGAAGCACTTTGCAGTGGTGGTATGAGATGCACCAGGCGCCAGCATTTTTTGATGCTTTAAGGAACAGCGAGAAAGTCCGCACAGGGCGAGCAGGAGCGATGGTGAGTGGGTCGAACAAACTCCAGACTCTCAACCGGAAGACATCTGTTCGTTGCTTGTATGAAACCAAGAGTCAACTGAGTTAACAACGTAGTGCGCTAATATGTGTAGCATAATGGCAAGTGACATTTGTTTGGTGATGTATCTGATCCCTAATGCCGGAATTCCACTGGATGCGTGTCCGTTGTGCAACGGCAGTGCTGGTTATCCGCTGCATGCTCCGCCGTCCGTCAACACCCACTGGCTGCGTTTGCTGTGCGGAGCGTTGCGGCTCTGCCGAAAGACATATCGGTGCACCTCCATGATTAATATCTCCTTGTCCATGGTGTCAACGGGGTGAAATGACGTCTGAAAACTTCTGACCTGTTGACTTAAGGCCTGCCTCCGCCCATTATGTAGTTTTCAAGGTGTAGTGCAGGCAAATATGATCCGCCATGAACACTGTATATATTTTGAAAATTAACCGGATGTTTTATTTTGTTTCTGTGCACGACTTCCTGCCCTACACGATCTGCTCTGTGCTGAATTGCTGCGTTTTGCTCCGGCGTCTGGCGAAAATAGAAGTCCTGTGTGTCTGTTGCGGAGGGCTCCGGAGTGCCGCAGCTGAGACGGAGCCGGAACGTGGCGGAGCCGGAACGCAGCACAGCTGCAGCCGGTGGAAACAAACACATTGACTAGAATTGAATCCTATCAGCTCTGCTGCCGGGCTGGAGCACAGACGCAACCAACACGCATCTGGTGGAAATTGGGGGTAAGGCCAAAACACACCACCAGCGAACGCCACAAGTCAAAAAAATATGCCCCTATTATTTTCAGTGTACAGCCCCACACTGGTGGTGGCTAGACATGCGTCGGCACTCCTGGATGCACCACCTCGCGGCACTTCACGCCACTGTCCTATTTCCAGCCTTGCCACCCCTGGAATTAAATTCATTTTTCCCCCCACTCACTCTCTGCTTGTACATAGCAGCTCCTCTTCTCTGCTCCTGTGGCAGCTCGACTCCTCTCCTCACCATGGATGCATGAAGAGAACATTCGTGTGTGACAAAGACTGGATGACGAGAGACTCAGGTTTGAGGTTGAGAAATAATAATAGCTAAACGACCCACAATCCCGTCATTATAAAGACAATGGCCAAAAAGATATTGCCTGGCAAGTCATAGCTCTGGAGATCGGCTCTTTAGGTGAGAAACCAAGTTAAATTGGCTATCCACACATGATTTTAAGCTAACACAGAGGTGGCGGAAGTGCAGATCGATGTGGGAAAAGAAGTTTATTTTGAAAAAAAACACCATGCATATAACGACTGTACATTCACATGCCATCCCTGCGCATCCAAAACTGACTCAGGAGGTCAAAGTTGGTGGGTCATGGTCCAAAAGTGGGTCGTGGGTCAATTCTGAATTGACCCCATATGATATGCAGTTTGTAAAGAACAAACATCATTTTTAAGTACAGTAGATTTACAGAACATAGCTTTTTTTGAAGTGTCGTTTCCTAATGTAGAGTGAGTTACTAATGGACAGTTACTTGACAGAGACAGAAACCTAACTCGAGGACATTGTCAACCTCTAGTATAACACTGAATATAATTATCTGTGTGGACCTTGAAATTATGACCAAGGCTTGACAAGTTGGGAAACACTTACCTAGAGAGTAGACTTGTAGAGCCACTGACCAGTCGTCTGCATTTGACAGGTTGGGAGTGAGAATGTGTTGGCTTATTAGGCTCCTGGGAAGCACTTTGTAGTCCTTATTTGAAGGGAGGGCTATCCAAGTAAAAGATATCTATCTCTATATTGTTCCATTGTAAAGTGAAGAGAGATGTTAAAACTGTCTTGTGCAACCTTTTATGTACACAAAATGACTAAATACTATCACTTGCCACATTGAATGTTGACGAGAGAGTATGTTGGAATGAACTCAAGTTATTGAAATTCATGACTGTATCAATGTAGAAGGCTGCAGAGGTGGACATCTTGCATGATACACCAGTGGTGACTCGTATTTTAGCATCCTATTGTTTCTGTTATCTTTGTGTAGACAGCTAAAAATTAGAGAAAAAGTAGAGGCTGGCAGTTAGAAATGGGAAATGTAGACGGAGAGTGTTCAGGGATTAAGGGACATTCACTTTAACCATATATTGTTGTGGCTCCAGAGGCCACCTTGCTAATGACTAAACAGTCTCTGACTGCGCATTGTTTTCTAGAAAGAACATCTGCTCCGAACAATAATTGGATTGTTTTACCAATACTTGCATTCCCCTGTGTGCTAATTGGAATTCCAGCCTGTCAGAAAAATCAACTTTGGTAGACTGAACATAAACAGGTGTCTGTGTCCTTTGATAAATCCCTCTCTCTCCTTATCTCTTACTCTTCCTCGAACTTTTCCCCACGTTGTCTCTTTCTGACCTATTCAAGCATGCACATTCACACACAAACACATGCACAACATCTTCATCCTCTGGACTCTGCCAAGCTGTGATTACCACAACAGTGACTTTCTTTAACGGGGTTATAATAATAGCTGTCAGGCAAGGAGGAGATGCCATCTTGTCTTGTCTGTTGCCATGCCCATTTGTACCATTGAGATCCACTGAGCTGTTCAACAATCCCTCTGGAAAACGAAACTCATATTATTATTCTTTACCTGATTAGGAAATGTACACGATGATAGGCCTGGCTCACTCTGGGCTGTGTAAGAAAATCACATCACAAGAAGCATAATTTCCAGACTGTAGTTGAGCAAACTGAACCACTATCCTTTCTCACAACCATTCAGGTGCCCTTAAAGGTGTGGAAGATTTTCGTAGCATCTAGTGGTAAGGACTGCAGATTGCAACCAGCTGAAACTTCTCATATGTGCCAAATGTGAACTCTAACTCAGGGTTCCTTCAATGTTTTTTGTTCAAGAGGTTTTTACCATGAGCCGAATTATCCACAGAGGCAACACATTCTCTTTTGCACCTTGTCAGATATCAACTTTCGCCATGGATTTTCTACGTCTAGATACAACGTGCAAGGTGCATTGGTTGGTGACATTCTGGGACGCTGTGTCAAGTTCTGCTTGTTACATGCTTTGTCCTCTTTCAAAATACACTTCGGTTTCTCAGAAAATTTACCATTTACAGACATCTCTTTCAAAATACATACACTACATAGGTACAACACTTGAAATTTGACGTTCTTTTCCTTCAACAACTGACCCAAGTGACTGGGTTTAGGCAACAACATTACTTTGGTTTAGGAAAAAAGAATGGGGTTTGGTTTGATAATCTTAAGGGACACAAACACCACTCTCCCGGGTGAAAGTCTGTGTTTTTTGGGCCTGCATTTTGATGACTTTGGAGTGAGACTGGATTGTCAGAGGTCTCTCCCTCTCCAGGTGATTAAAATCAGTAAACACACTGAATAAAGTAGTGTCACGTCACCAATCAGTGTTTGATACTATTGGGCTTGTTGCAGACATGCCGTTAGTCCAGCACCTGTAAATGTGTGCCCACCTTTTTCGTCTGATAACTTAATGGGCCTCATTTACGAACACTGGGAACACACAAATCTGTGCCTAAACTGTGTGTAGGATTGGTAAGGCACAAATCTGAGATTCATCAATATTTTCTTACATTTATACTCTGTAAACAATTTTAGACCTGCCTCAGACCATGAGTACGCACAAATGTTAAAGACCCAGCTGGAATATTTTCTGTTGACTCACTTTATACACATGGATAATTTGCATCATATAAACGTGACATCGCTGAAACAATGAATGAACTTCCACCAGTATGTCCTCAACGTCATACGTCCCCGGAGGATCTCTATGCTGATTTGCTATCGTGGTGCGAATTGGTTGCTGAAGTTCTGATTTTTCAACTCCTACGAATAAGAATATGAGGCAAAATAACACTAGTCACTTCATTCACATCACTTAATTCACGTCATTCGTGTTGCATCCATTGTGTCCATCGCACCGCCTGGTAGAAGTCTAATTGCGTCTTTGCATTGACTTTATATGTAATTCACTCGCACAGATTGTTTTATTCGTGCCCGATGTGGATACAACATAACAAAACAGAAACACACACACCTTACGAAATGCACATACATGTAAAGTAAATCTGCATTCATTAAAAAAGGCTTTAACAGACAATATTTCAAATCATTAATTTACTAATGCTTACACTTTGACGCCCTTTCATGCTATCAATAATTGCTGTAATTTAAATATTTGACTATAAACACTGTGTATCTCAGTACTAGGTTACAATGAGTGTTCCCATATGTCCCTATGTCCATATTAAATTGTAACAGTTTGGGGTTTTATTGTTTTTCATTAAATCTGCCTGCATTAATGGCTACCATGAAATTATTAATATTGACATAAACATGTCATCCAGGGTACCTGAAAGATTCAGATTTATCTCCAAGTACGTGTTACAGTGGCATATCTAGCCTTGCTGAAGAGACTGCAGCCCGTGACTTCAAGAAAGAGCGCGTTCAGAGGCCGACGTAACATGTCTGAAGAGAGTGATGGCGCTGAACAGCTGTTTCTGACTGCCGAGACATTCACAAACGCTCACTGACGGCCTGACACTGTGTCAGGGCTTTAAAGGAAGCAACTTTACTGCGTTCTCCATGATACACTTCATGCAAACATATCCCCTTACATAGAGAAATGGAGGTTGTGGCAGTGTGCTGATGGTAAATAGCGGAGAAGCACCTGTCAATTTAGAATGATTCTGATTCACTAACATACACAGCGTGCTAAGAACAATTTCAGCAGCTACGCACATGTCATGAATCTGACAGTAATCTGCATGTTTGATTATTTTATGCACAGAGTAAGAACAACACGTATTACTAAATGAGGCTCAGCCTGTGCTCATCATTTTTCTCTGATAAGGGGCCGGTTGCAGTTTGCTCCTTACGTATGACAGTTTAGTTTTTCCTTAGCTGAGGCATTACTTACTGGTGTTGCACAGAATCTAAAAGGTTTCCTTAGTCAAGGACAGACATTAAGTCACTGACCGCACTGAAAGAGATTTTAAAGCAGTACAATTCCATTGTAAGTTTTCATTGAGACCTTTTGTTTGCTTGAATGTGGGCTTGTGATAGCCTAAAGCAAGGTTTATGCTTCTGCTTACCTACGACGCAGAGTGCTTTGCGAAGGTGGTGCGTCCCTCTGTGACCAACACAGAGATGCGACTTGCACCTCCAAAAAATTGTAACCACGTGACCCAACCCAGACCACAAGAGCTATGATTGGTCCTTCAAACTACATCATTTCCGGCATTTCGCAAGGTGTCACTTCCTGCTGCAGCACCACAACACTGCCATTTTCAAAAGTCTCCATTGTGATCGGTTGTGTTTTGAGTTTGTTTTGAGCGTTTAGCATTTGTTGTTCAATGTCGATCATTTCAAGCTCCAGCAACAGTCTTTCTCTCTCACAAAGCCGGAAGATAAACAAACAATGAACGTGCAACGACCATAGACGTCACAGAGTCTAGGTAGGCATATAAAAGAACACTGCACCCCCAAGTGCTTTGGCAGGGAATTGCATAGCGACATAGACCAACAGGACGCAGAACTACCATAGGCACACAGCAACTGCGGATCAACTGCGTGCATGTTGCGTCAAAGAAACTAAGTTACCTGTTATCGCACATAAGTATCCTCTCACTAAATTGGCCTGATAGTAAAACAAATTGGAAGAAGACACAAAAGCGGCTGGAGGAAGAGCTCTAGAGGAATTCAATAAAAGAAAGAACATACTGCAGTGTAAATTTGATCCGAAACTAACAGCAAACATGGGAGGAATTGCAACATTTTGAGAGGAACTTCACCTCGGTATCCGGCAGCCGGTTGAGGGTGTTTGAAACTCAGTGAATGACACAGCACACAGTTGACTTGTGTACATGAAATGCCTCGCCAATAACTGATTGGAAAGATCCTGTTGCATAAAACCACAGACCAATCATTAATTGTTATGAGGCTGGAAGAGCACAGCTTTGAAAAGTCTAGTGATCCAACTCCAAATCATAAATTGATCTCCGGTCAAATTTATAGTGCAAAATCAATTGCTCATCATTGAGGGTGTCCATCAGGTTCTCCCAGTCATGGAACACTCTTTTTAGGATGCCTTTATTTTCCTCGCTATAAACTCAGCCATGTTGCTGTTAAGATGTAGTCAGAGGTACCTTATGTTGTTTTCCTTACTTTGGTTGCTAAGGTCCTCTGTTTAACAAACTTTAAGCAATTCCTTAAGTGTAAGACCAAGATAAAGTGAAAATCTTAAAGAAATCTAAAGGAAAAGACTTGAGGATGTTTTGTGCAACCGATTTTATTTATTTATTTATTTATACTATCGGACATTAATATATACTTTCAACATATTGTACCACAATAGCCATAATTAGAATTATAATATTATTACTTTAATAATACTTTAATATAATTACTTTATAAATAAAACTGATTGATTGATAAAGCAAACCGTAAGTCAGATTTAAAGGAAAATCTTTACTTAAGGTGCTTTGTGCAACTGGCCCCAGACATTTAAGAGTTTGTTTTGTTTTTTTTTTACCAGAAGCTGAATTATCTGCAAACAAACAGACCCAGTGATTTAAACTATTAAAAACAGTGAATAAAGCAGTTTCATGTTAAAAATCTGGCTTTTTCTCATGCTGCTTGGCTCATCATCGAGGAGCTGCTGACTACGGTGGCTGACACAAAAGTGCAAATGGCCCAATTTAGAACCAGTGTTTGTTTTTACCATTCTGAGCTACTGTACACGGCGGAGCAACATGGTGGACTCTATAGATGAGGGCCTGCTCTACAAGTAGATATAAATGGCTCATTACATTCTAAGGTAATGGGAACACAAAATTTTTTTTTTTATTATTTTCAGGTAATTACACATTAAAGAAAAAACATACTTACTATTTTAAATCCTACACGCCAGTGGCCTATAGAAGATGCCCACAGTTATACCAGGCAGCTCCCAAATATACAGTATACATTTGAGTATATGAATATGTGTGCACAGGCTTTTCTCCAGATTTCTTTTGAGTTTGGGTTTGTTTGAGGACTTACAATAGTTTATATGTTAGCTTCCTATAATGCCATGTTTGTACAAACCATCTGGCTTTTGCAGGAAAAAACACACCCTGTGTTTTGAAATTTCCCCTCACAAAATGTATTCAAAATAAAAAATACATTAAAGATAACTGTACAGTGCTGTAATCTAATGCAAGACCTTGTGCGGAATGCAGAGATACAGAGTTCAATACCATAAACCGTTGCAATTAAAATACATCATGTTGATTATGATGTGCATTAGGGAATTTGAGTGCCCGTGAGGATTAATTAGATGCTCCTTAGTATAGAACTGACATGATTAGGAGATAATCAAGTGCTGTGTAGCATGAAGCGCAGTAGCCCTCACTGGCTGTTCATGCAGACATGCAGATAATAACACCTAATTGTTTACTGCTGCTCATAAGTGAATCTTTTTCAATCTTTTGCAGATCAAGTATTTTAAATAAAAATGGCATAAATGCCACAGCTCAGTGCAAATAAGAAATAATCAGCCGGTGGCCTCTGTGTTGTGCCAGCACGTTCCTTTCTAATATTCATGTAGCATCTCTCTGTAGGCTTTCAAGTTGATATAAACCGAAAGCCCAAATCACCTCAGAAGCCCAAAAGCTTTTGACTGATGAGTCTCTGTTTTGCTCCTCATCTGCAAAGTAATGCACCAATTCTTGTTTTGCAAGCTCTTGCACAACAATCTCCTCCTCCACGTGAGCCCACAGGGTTAAACTTGTGAAATATTTTGCACACAGCGTGTCAGCTCTACTTCACACGTAACATCTGCACTGCGCGGTTCCCCCCAGCCCCCTCCTCATGTCCCATCCCTTTCTCCAGCTCAGCTGGCATCAAAGACTGAGGGAGCGGGAGAGAGAGAGCGCTGCCCGAGTGCCAAGGCGGTTGGATAGTGATGAGTGATCCTCGATGTGTTCAGCATACTAAACAGTGAAACAGGGAATTTTAATTCTACATCTGGCCCTTGTTCAGAAGCTGTGATTCTTTCTTTCCTATTTTCCTTTTCTATCTCATGTCACCAACATTGCCGCCTCTTCAGTTTTTTTCTTTTCCTGTCTTTTTCTTGAATTTTGTATTTACAGTGCCCCATTCCTTCTGTTTTTTCTGTCTCCTCTGCATATTAAAGTAAGAGAGATGGTATGGGGGGAATACTTATACAGAAACAAACCACAAACCCTGAGCACGCAGCTTTTGTAAACTAATCAATGGGCCACACACATGCACAAACACACACATAGACTGCCGGAGCATTTCTTTACATCTGTATTATCTATGATTTTGTGTAGATCTTAGATTTATTAAAACTCACAGGCAAAGTTAAAGCTATTATTTAAATACATTACTTTATATTAAAGGTTGCCTGTGGCGTTTTAAGCCCTGTTTCCACCAAGTAGCATGGTACAGTTCAGTTGGGTATGCTTTATTTACACTGTGAAAAGTTGTGGATGGTACCAATAGAGCTGTTCCTTACGTCCCCATTTTTTTGGCACCCCTTCTGTTGGGGTACCTAGCACACAGATCTGGTACCAAAAGCTGACCAGTGTACACATTTTGAATATTTATACAGAATCTGTAGGTGATGGGACAAGATTCTGGTATCAGAAGTGTTCTGGTTTTGGCTGTAGTCTGTTTGTAGGCCAAGGAGTGTCGACCAATCATGTCTGAATGGCAGGTCAGCAGTGTATGTGGAGGCCAAAATGCAATCTCAGAACCCTTCCGCTCTGTTGGATGATGACCTTTTTGAAAAAATGTATCTGCATTCTTAAACAGATAAATATTTAAAGAGATTAGCTGACATGAGTGGTGTACAAAAGAGGAAGTCCAGACTCTGATATCCGCTGACTACACTGGATCATCCTGAAATATCGGCCCTCGCCCCCCAGAGACTTAATCGTCATAAGATGATCGCTGATGGGTTCAAAGATCTAACACAAATAAAGGAGAGACGAAATTTGAGTGTGATTGACCTGATTGACTCACTGTCTGCTGGCAACCCTGGTGAAGTTCCCATCCAAATGTTGCAGTTTCCTCCCATATTTGTTGCTTCCTGTTTCGGATCATATATCTCATCTAGGTATGCAGCCGAAACCTGTATAAACTACTTCCAAGTGACTCCAGGCTGTTCGTGTTTACTGTGTGTACGTTTTCCTACAAAAAGTTATGCTCCAAAATTTGTATATATCACATGTAATCATGAGCCAGTGATTTGTGTGTAACCCATGTATTTTGGAAGGCTGTGATCACATGATCAATGGGTGTAAAGAAGGAAGGCAGGTTGGGACGGTGGATTGGTCACAAAACACAGGACTTTCCCGAGGAGACTGGTGTTCGCAACTGTGTGAACTGTGAGTGAACTTTAAGTCATTTTAAGGTACATTATCACCATGTTCCTTTATCTAAACCTAACCTATGTGACTTAACTTGCCTAAACCTAACCTATGTAAGTTTATGTTAAGTATGTAGCGTCTCCTAGACTTTCATGCAAACTGTTGTGTGTGCATTTCTGTGGGATATCTTTCAAACCTTTGTATGAGGATACATTGAATGGCTCATGTGTGCATCCATACTTTTCCAGAGCTTCTCTACTTCCTCTGTAACCAAGGTACCACTTAGATTGAGCACAGAGATTTTGGAAAAGACTGTGAGTGAGTGTCCAAAGGCTTAAAATTACACTAGAAAGAGCAGGAAAGAGGCACAAATATAACTCCATGGAAGACTTCAAAACAAACGCAAACACAGCCTGTTAGTTAACAATTAGCTGCTTAAATGGCCCTATTTTTTTGCCACCAGCTAAAAACAGCTAAGTCTTTGTGGCTTACAAAATGTTTGACTTCTGTGTGCATGTAATCCCAACTGTAAAACCAAGAGAAGCTAAAAGCTGCAGAGAGGCGGAGAGGCTGAGATCAGTTTTCTGTCTAATTACAGAAAGGCAATGATTTACTGTTAATATTTAAAAACACATAATAGAGCTTTAAAGTGGCTCTTGAACAGACTAAATATTCCACTTAGTGGAAAATGTGACTCAGTCTGTCCTTAAGTTTATGGATATCTGCACAGATAAAGCTAATGATGCTTGATTGTGACTGTTTGAAATGTCACCTGGTGCTTTACAGTGTCGTATGGGCATGCAGCTTCACTGTACTCTATGAACTGCGTGTGTGATATGAGCACACAAGTTTTCTTATTGTAGTCTACTTTGTTGTGTTTGTCTGCATGTCTGTATCTGTGTGTGTTTTTGTATGTGTGTGTGTTTGATGCACTTTTTGCTGATTGCAGCGGTGATGCATGTGAGCTGCAGAGCGTGGCGTCCGGTCCACTGGTAGAAACCACAGATTTATGATGTGGTAATTTACTGCTGCAGCTGTTTTGTATGTGTGTGTATGTGTGTATGTGTCTGTGTGTGTGTGTGTGTGTGTGTGTGTGTCTGAGGTGGGATTATTTACAGTAAAATCAAAGAGTGCTTTGTTTCGCAGTGCTCACCTCATCAACTCAGGAGTTTGTTTAGGACTGGACAGATGTGTAAGGAAAGTGTTCCTTTGGTAAGATAAAATATGAATACATAAACTTGTTATTCTTTTAACATGCAGCCCTAAAATAAAGCTGTCAGCACAGTCAGGATAAAGTAACAGCTTGTCAGTTATCCTCAAGATAATGAGAAAAAGAAGCAGGAATTGAAGAAAGTGGCTCCCTGTGGACTCACAACTTCACCCATCAAGACATCTTAGCACAGTGTTACAGACAGCATACTGCAAGGCCAAACAAGTAGCGTGTATTGTAGAGGCAGAGGTTAACAGTGGAAAAAGCATATCTTTATACAGTTTTTATTCATTTAAATCTACAAAATTTGTCAACACTTTTGAAAATGCTACAGTTACAAAACAAGCCACCTGACCTCAGCAGTGGCTCCAAAATACAATTGTGATCTCATTCCTACCAAGCAGCTAGCCTAGAAATCCAGACCCAAATCTAGAAAGATTTAGGGTCTGGCTATGAGTAATGCAAATGGCCCAACTTGAGGGGCGGCACCAAGCATGCATTTGAAAATATCACTGCATGCAATTGGATAACACTACGACCAATCAGAACAATACACAGGGTGACGTATCCAGAGCTTAGCTACCAGCAGAGCTAACTGGTGGACTGGACTCTTGCTGTATCCGGTCGGCAAAACAGCAAAAACATCCTTCTTGCAAAGGAAAGATTCGAGCGCTGTCTTCTGTTCCTCTTTTAGAGAAAAAGCCAAGTCTAACTCGTTCATTGTAGCGGCCAAAGCCATTTCAAACAACTGGTGTTCATCCATAGCCATCTTGCAGTGTTTACTGACTGATTCTGGACTTCGTCGTCGCAGCAATGTCGTCATGTTTAGCTCGCCTCTGGCCCACCTATATCAGATACACCGATGTGATTGGTGCAGCTCGGCTACAAGGGCATGGGTAATGAGCATCATTACTGATTGCCAGAGTGACTCGCTGAGCAAATTCAAATTGTGCTCTAGCTAGAACTCTGGATTTCCAGGGTACCAAGCAGCAGCATAGGGGACTGAAAAATTTAGCCAACACTGTTGTGCGAAAAACCGCAGTTCCTTCAATGACCATTTGAGGCTGGCTCCAGAGGCCAGTCAATCTCCATAGACACCCACGTTGAAGCTTCACAGCACAACAAACATGATTACAGCCTGATACAAAAACCGGTTTTGGTCTCTGGCTAATTTTGCCACTGATGACAACTGCATGGGGGTGAATGTCTATATACCTCATGTGTTTACATTTTAATAAGGCTTAAAGTTATGCATACTTTAAGGTTGGGGCCAACTGAGTGACAGGTTGTTTGCAAGATGTCGCTACAGTCTGTGAGTCAGATCCACCCCTTGCTCCTCCAAAGCTCCAACCTTGTCTAAAAAAAATTGGTCATTTCTGGCTAATGAAAAACAAGATGGCAATGGCTGAAATTCCGAACTCAAGGCTTCAAAATGGCAGTCCATAAATCAATGGGCAACCAAAGAAAAGGACAGCAGAAGAGATACCTGCACACCAATACAACTGGGCTGCACTGCTCCAAAAAGGTTCACAAGCTGAGATCAATGCCAAAAAATGTCAATATATACAGAACATTTGCGCACAAAGGAAGGTTGCCCAAAGTGCAAAAAATAAATAAATAAATAATTAAAATAAAAATGAAATTAACAAAAAAATTAATTTATTTTATTCTATTACATATTTATTTTTTATTTATTTATATATGTATGTATATAAATGCATGTGTTATTTTTATGTTTATTTTTTTTTCTGTGTATAGTTGTTTTTTTTGTACATTTGCATATGGTCTGCTGTCACACACTGGTGTTTGAGGATGTAGTGATTTGTCAAGTTCTCATATATCACAGGTCCTCAGAGTTGATCTCATCTAATCAGTGGCACCAGCTTACTGATTCATCACACCTGGTAGGAATCTGTCTGTGTCTCTATCTGTTCTGTGAAGCACACTTGTCAGTAGCACTGATGATAGTCAAGGACTGAAATGTTTGCTGGTGTTTTTGACCACTTTTCATTATTTTTCGCACTTTGAGCACCCTTCTTTTTGTGCACGGATGTTCTGAATCAATTGACTTTTTTTTGGCATTGATCTCAGCCTGTGAACCTTTTATCTTGCTGTCCAGCCCAGTTAAATTGGTGTGCTGGTATCCTTTCTGCCATCCTTTCTTGGTTATCCATTGTACCGAGACACCAAAGTTAAACTTTTCTGTTGCTCTAAGCAGCCCTAAGACTTTACAAACCAATGGGCAACATTGTGGTACCTACAGTATGTCCATTACCTTACACAGTTTATGATCCATACTCGACACTTTTTGCTACTTGGGTTGAAGCCTTGGTGTTACTAAAAGGATGCAGAGGACTGCCCTTTGCATTGTATCTTGATGCAGAAGGAATTGGGTATAAGAAAGGGTTGGCGGTTAGGTTCAGGAAACACACAAAGATTGCACGTCGCTAATTAAACACCTGGCTTTGAGTATCTTAAATGACATAGACAGGTTTACATTAGCAATGGTGGAAAGCCCAGTGTGTCTCATACAGATGCTAAACGGTGCCCCCAGCATCATCACAGTGACTCTGGGAACACTGCCTAGGCGACGTGTTTTGATGGTCTGGCTCAAAGTACAGAGGGCAGTGGATTCAAATAGTGTCTACAAATCAGACAGTGGCCTTTATTACAGACTCGCCATTACACTGTCAACTGGAGGTCAAAGACTCACCCATGAAAACAAACAGATAAAGTGCAAGCAACAGGATATATAGATAGGTAAGTCTTGTCTGGTAGCTTCAAGTTACTTCAAAGCAGCTTTCTTGATGAGTTGCAGACACTTTTCAAGAGAGTTTACTTCCAGCAGTGCAGACACAAAATGAGCAGAGCTAGAACAAAGAGTGACTGAGCCTCCTGTGACATGTTTGAATATTTCATGCTATGTCCACTATATGTGTTTTATGTCTGAGGGAAGAAAATGAGATGAATAATATATAAAAAAAAATCTTCATTTAATGCATTATTAATGGCTTTTGCTGTGTTTCATGCTACATACAGATGGCTCTGTGACCTGTGATTTAGTTTTTCTGTCTCCTAGAAAACCCATGAAGAGTCTACACTGTCTACACCCTCTTGTATTATGTAGTGTGTGTGTGTGTGTGTGTGTGTGTGTTTTATGTGAGTGTATTCAGCCTGTGATCTCATTTATAGCAGGATATAAAGTTGAACATTTTCCAGATTCGCAATGCACTATTATTGCTGGAGCCATCCATTCTTATTTACTTGTACTTGTCCGTTGTGACACAAGAGGAATACATCCAAGTTACTGTTGTTTAGAGCCAGGGAATTAGTCTCAGAAGCCTAATTGTGATGACCTCATCAAATATGATGACGTAATATGGGGTCTGGTGGTTAGCAGAAAACAAATCACTTGTGTTTATGTTTATTTTCATGATGCTACCAATAGGAGGTTTGCACATGTCTCCTAAGACACCCCTGTGGGCTGGATTTCCAAACAAAGCACTCAGTTGTAGAGATTCAGCAAATAAGGATAAGAAGAAGCTTAAAATAGATCAGGTGTCAGTGCATTCGATAACATCTGTGAGCTAATTATTACCCTGTCACAACATTATCTGACAAAAATATATTTGCTCTTCTTTCATCCAGTGACACGAGTTCATGTGAGCTGCACCAAAGTGTGAAGGATAGCCATTTTGCTTGCTTAACTCCCCTGTGTGGTTAAATATTGAAGGCATTCAGCTGAAATGGCCTTTACCTAAAGAGCGTTTTAGAACCATGGCTAAACTTTTTTGGATGCTCCAGCACTGTAGAGAGAGACACAGACAGGAACTGGAGCTACTGTATGGGGAAAGAATTTTTGTATTATTTGGAAAAAAGTAAGTACAACATATAATTGCGTCTTGTGGTAAGAATTGCAGAATACAACCAGTTGAAACTTCTCTAGGACAGAATTATTCATTGTTCAGGAGTTTTTGAGCTGAATCGTCTCGTGGCAGAGACGGGCCACTTGCCCAGTACCCGCTAATGCACGCTCACCTTTTTTCTCTGATAACCCAAGGTATTCTCACCTTTTTTGTGATCCAGAGTTCGGAAGGTTTTTACCGGGAGCCAAATTATCTGCGGAGGTCTCTCCCTCTCTTGGACGGTTGTGGCTCAGAGGGTAGAGCAGGTTGTCCCCTAATCAGATGATCCCCTGGCTTCTCTTTGCCGCATGTGGTTCCTTAGGCAAGATACTAAACCCAAATGGCTCCCGATGGCTGTTCCACTGGGTGTGTGAGTTAGTGTGAATGGTCACTGAGTAGCAGGTGGAACCATGTATAGTAGTCTTTGCCACTGGTGTGTGAATGTGACATCTAGTGTAAAAGTGTAAAAGGACTAAAAAAGGCAGTCCATTATCCATGTTCTCTCCAAAGCAAACAAACCTGGTGATTTAAACCATTAAAAACACTGAATAAGGCCTAGTGGTGGCTTAGTGGATAGAGCAGGTGTCCCACATACAAAGGCAATATCCTTGTTTTCACAGCTGTGGATTCGATTCCAGCCTGCAGCCCTTTGCTGCATGCCATCCCCTCTCTCCCTCCCCCTTTCATGCTAAGACTGTTCTATCTAATAAAAGCAAAGAGCCCCAAAGAATAAATAAATCTTAAAAAAACAAAAACGAATAAAGCAATTTCACACTACAGATCACTGTTTCTTCGATGCTGGTTGACTCAGGCCGATGGGCCGCTAGTGTAGCACCTGCTAACCTCATCTTTCTTCTCTGATAACCTGAGATCCAGACATTCAGGAGGTTTTGCCAGGAGATGAATTATCCGCAGATGCCTCTTAAAAAAACAAGCTGACCTGGTGATTTAAACCCATACAAGCAATTAATAAAGCAGTATCACATTAAAGATTTGTGTTTGTACAAACTGCTTGTCACAGACTAACTAACTATGGTGGCCGAAGGAAAAATGTGATTCTAGTGCCAGTGTTTGGTTTATGTATGGTAGTCATATTGGTGGAACCCTTTTAGTTTAAACAGACCAAGGCGCCCTTGATGACTTGTGGAAGGAGCTGTTGATGACGCCGCACGTGCGACTCACTGGCGGTGGACTAACAGGAAACAGCTGGTAGCGGGAATGAGCAGCTAGTAGCAAGAGGGAAACGCAAACCTGGAAGACAAGGAATTGCGCGCCTTCCTTGTCCTCGCAAACGAAGAGGCCATTAACCATCAAATGACGGAAATGGTGAATGACAAGCCAACTTATGAGAGTACTTTCCTCAGAGTACGTCACACACTGAGCCACACGTTTTGTCACTTGCCCCATTGCCCCGATAAAGGCACATTCTGTATAAACAGAAGTAGGCAGGTGGCATTTTGTTGCACTCCCCGATTTTGTTCTTATGCTGCCAATGCTGAAAGAATACTGATTGGGCTTTCCTGCAGATTTGCACAATTCCTATTTAAAAAGGGCGATAATGGTACAACATGGTAGACTTCATGGACATGGTTCCTTTAGGGACTGCTGATCATTCTCTTCAGCCAGAAAGCAAAACGAGTGAGACCCATAACTTGTGTGAGTACATCCCAGTGCTAAACAAAGCTGTGATGTCGACTACATGACTTGTGTAGGCTGTCTAATTACGTATTTTTACTGTCTTATGCTTCAACTGTTTTACAAGCAAATGTGGCAGGAGGGTGGGGGGGGGGGGGGCAAGGACAGTGTCCCTGCACATTGGACGCTTGCTCCAGCCACTGCGCTTCCAGCCGCCCCCACTTATCTTTTAAATTGACAAACGTGTAATTCATGGCACGATTTCAATGGGATAACCATCAACTACCATACATATTTTTTCCCAAATAAGGTCCCATGGTGGTCCACCAGTGGGGGAGGGAACCCTAACCCCCAGCCTAATCCTACGTATAGCCCACTTTATTAGGAATCGTAAAGTGGCAAATTAAGAACAATGTTGGACACCAAGTGGGGGTCGACTGTCTCACCACCATGGACAAAGACTTGAAAAAGGTTTTCACTTTCTGAGGATTTTAGATTCCGTACATATTCCATGATTTTGTCCAAATCCACCAGAAAAAGTCAGCAAAGCTTTATTTGAATGTTTCCTTATATGCTGCCCTTTCTCTGACCCAGTTTTCTTCTTTCCTCCTTGCACCTTGTCACCTCATTTCTCCCTTCTCTCTTCACTCAGAACTTATTCTGTATAGCACCACACCTGACCTCCCCTCTCACCTCTTATTCTCAGCTCCACTCTGCTATCTTTTCCTGCCCCCTTCCTCACTTTTCTCCCACTCCCCTACCTTTACTGATCCCATTTCCTCACTCATATTCCCACGTGACCCTGCTTGTCAGGATGTTCACCCATGAGTCCTCTCCAGTAAGATGTCTTTGTCACTCTCCCCTTTCACCTCCCCGCTTTTTAGTTTTTCATTCTTTTCTCTTTCCCGTCAGAAATCCAATCTCAGAAGGCGTTTCGCCATTCTTCTCTGTCCTGTTGTCACTCCTCTTCCTTTGCGTTATCTGTAGAACCTGCTTTGCGTGCTCACATCCGTCTTGTTCTATCAAGGAATCTCAGACCCCAAGCAATCATGAATATGCTAAATCTCGTGCAGACATAAGATGAATACACAAATATAAAATACAGCAAGAGAGAGGGAAGCACAGAGAGAGGGAACCCAAAGAGCACAGATAATGTCCTTTCACTTATGTTATATTATGTGAAATTCAATGGAAACATATAAAAAAATACATTATAGAAAGTACTCTTCTAATGGGAAATACATCTGATAAAGTGCTCACCAGTATGGAGGGTTATGAAAATGCTGTTTCCAGGAAAGAGTCTGCAGAAAGAGACTGCAGACTTTATATCCTGCCCATGCAGTCATCAAACTGACATCTCACTTGGTTCAGGAGAGCTGAGCAAAGCTCAAATGGGGATCAAAAAGTCAGTTTTGCCATTTCAAATTTTAGCATTCCTGTTGATGGAGCACACAGTGCAGCACCAGCTGAGCTACCCATGTTTCCCCAAAGCTCTTCCTGTCTGACACAGTCATTTTTAGACCTTTTAGGTCTCCACTAGCTCACGGCAGGGTTTGCTTTCAGTTTGAACCAGGTATGTTTAAACAAGAGTGTTCATGATGGCAGTAATTTAGCAGTCCTCAATCACACATCTGTTCAATATGTTTGATGCACCATTATATTCACACACAATGACACACTAAATAAAGTAAACACATCACAATCCTATGAAGTCAGTTTGATACACTGCAGCTGGCTACAATTATCCAGCTGTATTCCTCACCCGGTCTCATGGTTCCCAAACAACAATGGGGGCCACTGGATAAACTAGACAACAAAGTGCCTGTATGAGTGTGCCGTAACAAAGAGCTAGTTGACTCAGAGGCTGTAACTGTTTATTTAGCAGATGACGGTTTGAAAATAGAGAGTGGCTGAAATGTCGTGTTAAATATGAATGCAGCATTTTCTTATGCCTGCCACAAATGAGGCAATTTGCAGTTTCATCCATGCACAGTTTTACAAGATACCTCACAAGAAAAACAACAGCACTTGTGGTTTGTTAGAATGTCTGAAAAGACCTCTGCCTCACTGTTTGACCTCTTGCAGCCATGTGCATTATGGTACTTGAATGTCAAGAACAAGAGTGGCAGTGAGATGTTATTAGCGACGTCCTAAAACCGCTTGGGGTGCAGGTTAGGGTAAACGCATGGGTAAAAGCATGTGACTTTGACATGAAGGTTCAATTCCATTTTAATCTCAGTCAACATGACATTTAATCATGACCAAGAACACTTCTTAACCTTAAAGGAATAGGTCCCCCCAAATAATACTCACCACCATGGGCTCTCTGTGGTGTCTTGTATCCATTTGGAGGCTCATGGAAATCCAAACACAGCTGTTTTTTGTAAACTATTGCTCAAGTCAATGAAGCATTTCCAAGGATAATCCAAAAATGCTTTGTAAGGCAAAAGTTTAGCTTTAGATTTATTAGTCACATTGAATTATACAAGGTACAACTCCAGGGAAATGTGATCCCATCAGCTCCTCTAACTTGTGCACTGTAATTAAGTAATTTTTTACATCGCCTTACAATGTTGGCTGCTGCTTTCTAACTGTCCAACCCGGTCTCACTCAGTCTTCGAAATCTGGTGCTTGGGCAATGACTTGTGGCATCAGATGCTGACGAAAAAAGCCATCCTTTAATGTTGACATGATACTTGGCCGGTCGCTGTACTAGTTAAACTGTCCTTGGCAGCATCAAGGGAAACATGGGGGGGACAAGTACACAAGTTAAGGCGGCGAAAGTCCAAGTCGGGCAGGTGGGAGGGGTGGTTGATGTGTCCAGCAAACAGCACCTTTCACCCGGGAGAGTGGTGTTCGCGTCCCTTAAAATTATAAAGCCAAATCCTGTTCTGTCTCCTAAACCTAACCACGTGCGTTAGTTGTTGGAGGAAAAAAAAACGTCAATTCACGTTGTTTTACTGACAAAGTGCGTTTATTTTGAAAGAGTCTATGTAAACGGTAAATTTCCTGTGAAAACGAAGTGTATCTTGAAAGAAGACAATGCATGTACCAGGCAGAACTTGACACGGTGTCCCAGAACGTCAACAACCAACACACCCAGGGTACGTTTTACGTTGTATCTGGACGTGGAAGGCCTTTGATCAAACTTTGATATGTGACGAGGTCGAAGTGAGAATGTGTTGAAATGTCCATGTTTCCGGATGGTTCTGGTAATCCATAGTTTGGAATGATGTAACTGTCCACGCATCCAGACTTCAACATGATGGCCGCATGGTTGCTCCTTCCAAACACGCCACCTTGGATTGGAAGGGTTTTATGAAGTTTTAAAACATTTTAGCTGTCTTTTGGTTGAGCTCCGTTGAAGTCTGTCTGCACAGATTCTGTAATTTTTTTGGAAATAGAAGATATTATAAATAGAAAACCATCTCTAGGACCATAGAGAGCGTCGGGTCCATGTCATTGGTCCAACAGCCCATTGGTCCGACATCCTATTAGTCCGATGGTCAGCGGTGCATATTTCCACCTTGATGGTGCGCTGCGACCGGCTCTGGGTCAGCTGGGAAAGGCTTGAGGCGGAGCAGGCTCACAGCTTATGTGTTTGTCACTTTCTTTTTCATTTTAACCCACACCATGATCTTTTCCTGACCCTAACCAAGTGGTTTTTGTGCCTAAACCTAACCAGACCTTAACCACAGGACATCATGATGATTTTGGAACGGACTTCGGAACAGTGGGTTTAATATGGTCGGAACAATGGGATATCGGACCAATGGGCAGTTCCCGAGAGCTTCAAGAGGTCTGTCCATACATTAGTTATATTTTGGGGGGTTGAACTATTCCTTTAACTCACAATGACCTACACTTAATGAAAGCTTAACCATAGCATTAACAGATCACAACCCTACAAGTCATTGTTGTAGCAGGTATATGTATCAACCTACCTTGCTGTATAGATTTGAGGATTTGTGGAAACCTACACATACAGTCGGAGCTTTAAGTGTCATTTTGAATTCTTTGTACTAAGTGGGTACAGTATTAGAAATTGCTGCAGTGGTGACACCTGACAATTGTTTCTGTCATCACCTGTGATTCTGTAACATAATGTAGCAGAGTGACCATGTGTGCCAGATCCTGCACCCATGTGCAAGCAAAGCCAGCCCCCAAATCCTCAATGCACACATGTCTGAATAGGAACAGATCGACCGTGCCTATCCCAATCTGCACAACACCTACATAACGCACCCCAAATCAAGCTCTAAATGATCCTGTATCATTAAAGATATACATGAATGGTTGTCAGCTTTTACGGAATTTACAGAAAGTCTGCTGTATATTACTTATTGCCTATTTCAACAGTAATATCTTCAGAAAAAACATTATGTTTCATATATTTTAAAGCCTCTTAGCTGTATTGTTACAAGAGTTCTGTAATCAATAGTGTGGCAGCCCACCTGTCTGGCCGTCTGCTCTGTTTTCTTCTCACAGGAGCCAGGGTAGGTCGTCAGGGCAACTGGCTGCACCTGAGATGTGGGAGTGACAAAAGCACAAAAAGGTTGCTCTCACAGGCTACTCTCAACATCTCCTCACGGCCTCCACACCTCTGTGGTTTCATTTAGGTTTATGTCTTTTGCAGCACTCACACATGCCTTTACGTGCTTCCATCCACGTCTCTACTCCCAATCTTATTTTCCTTATTAATTAAATAAACTAATTTGGCCTTTGAAACTCGTGTCTTACAGGCCCAAGCCAAGTTTGCCACAATGATAAAGAAAATTAATTTACATTTTGGGGAAGCAGTCTGTTTAGGCCAAGATTTGACCACTACAGTATGTGACTGTTACTCAAGGTAATTGGTTTAGGAGAACATTTAGATCTCGTACAGCCTTATAGGGCAGTGCCACGTCTGATTGTATTAACTTTATTGTTTCGGATTAGCAGGGGAATGTCGTATTTGTGCATTCTTCAGCATGCAACCAGTGAATTCATTTACGTCGGGAGGTTTTTTTTCTTGAACAGAGGACATGAATTAAATAAAAATTTGAGCTCAGAAAATTGACTTTTTCTTTAATCCAGCTGTCTAATAAGCTTGCTGGCGCAGTCTGAATATCCTTTGTGATGTATTTGTGAGGACTGGCATGGTTATAGGCTACTTTGCTGTTATTTTACTCAGTTTGAGCTTGATGAAAAACAGCTAGATGGGCTTTTAAGAGAGTGAGGGTTTTCATTTAGACTGCTCGAGTTGAACACACATGCACAAACACACTCTAATCTGGCTTCTGTCGAACACAGTTATTGTAAGGAAGGGGCTTGCAACATTGTGGTCGCACTTTTCATCCAAATTTCTTGCCACATGGTGCACACGGACTCACCGTTGTAGTCAACTCTGTTATCCTTTAACTATATATTAGACAGACACCTTGCTGATGGCTGTCATTATCTGTTTTGGCAGACTCTTGCAATACTTTGTCCACAACCAGGCCCTTGCCCTCTGGCATTAAAACTCCCACAGACAGCAGTTTGCATTCCCAGCCGAGCCCATCATATTAGGGCTTAACACAGGTTCATAAGGTGTCCAGAGAGAGGGAGAGAAATACTCAAGCAAACCGCTGAGACAGGAGATTCACGACGTGACCAGACCTGTCGTTTTTTCTGGTGCTCTTTAGGGTTTAATGTAATAGACCTCTGCCAAGTCCAATGAAATTCATACTTTTCTTGCACAAAATGGATAAACGCTTACTATCAACCAATTAATTCCAGCCTTCTTCTTCCAATTTGGAGTGACCGATGCCCCTTGCGCTGCAGCTGTCATCATTTCCAGCTTCCACTGTTGTTCCGTGGAGGGTTTGGACGGCCACGTGTCTCCTCTGATAAACACAGAGTTGACAGCTACTTCTTTTCACCTGACAGAGTGGAGCTTCCCTGGGAGGATGTGACACACACACAGGCTCACGCTGTCCCTCCAGATTCTGTCACTTTCCCCACAGGTGCTCTGGCCGCGCTGTTGGAGTCGCTACTGCGGTGACAAGAACATGATCCCTCACCAGTTTCCCACCCGCCAACACTGCCAGTTACGTTTAATGGGGTGCCCAGTTGATGGAGGGTGGCATTTTTCTTTTAAATAGGTTGTGTAATTGTTTTTTGTTAAGATGTTTCCACAGAGGCCACAGTTTGAAGTTTTCCCACTTACACTCCATCACCCTCTTGCAGATGTTGGTACAATTGTTTTTGTTAGCACTTCTTATCCTCGGTCATAAATCCCCCAAGTTTTATTCATGGTGTTCTTAAAGGGTTCCACAAGACTATTACCGTAATGATATGTTGCTGCTAAGAGGTCATTGCTGTCTATCCTTCCCAGAGATCATTTCACAGTCACCATAATCAGGAGCAGAGGCACTATGCACTCAAAAAGTGAAATAGGAGTGTTGAGCGATTTAAAATATCAATAAGGATCACTTCGTTCATTTTTAATGTGCCCGTAAGCCATGCCAGTAAACCAGCATGCAGAATGTCAGGGGTTTTGGAACTGACACACTTACATAGAAAGCAGCCAGAATTCATGTTATTAGCTTTGCCTCTGTTTGACAAATCGAAATGTTCACTGTGAGCGAGAGCTGTGATTACAAGTGAACAAAAGCAAGCAGTGGCAGCAGATTTGCCAAATGTTTTGGGAGTCACAACATTGATATACTAACTCCTTGTTTCCACTTACGCATGTGACAGGTGTCCGTAGATCTGTAAATATGTGGATGATGTCTCTAGTGTCCAATGCAAGGATGTGCATTTCTTTCAGCTGGATAGACACCTGGTAGAAACTACCTGTAGCCATGGGGGAGAGACTAATTAGAGAGACTAATTAGAAACAAGACCTGCCAAGTACGTGGCATCCATCAATCCATCCATCCATTTTTATCTGCTTATCCAGGGACGGTCGCGGGGGCAGCAGGCCAAGCAAAGCACCCTAGACGTGTCTCTCCCCAGCAACGCTTTCCAGCTCCTCCTGGGGGACCCCAAGGTGTTCCCAGGCCAGATAGGATATGTATTCCCTCCAGCAGGTTCTGGGTGGAACGTGGAACGTGCCCAGAACATGTCTAATGGGAGGTGCCCAGGAGGCATCCTGATCAGATGCTTGAACCATCTCATCGCATGTCCATCCATCTTCTAACCGCTTCATCCTCTTGAGGGTCGTGGGGGGGCTGGAGCCCATCCCAGCTGACATTGGGCGAGAGGCAGGGTACACCCTGGACAGGTCACCAGACTATCACTGGGCTGACACATAGAGACAAACAACCATTCACGCTCACATTCACACCTATGGAAAATTTAGAGTTACCAATTAACCTAGTCCCCAATCTGCATGTCTTTGGACTGTGGGAGGAAGCCGGAGTGCCCGGAAAGAACCCACGCTGACATGGGGAGAACATGCAAACTCCGCACAGAAGGGCTCCCACACCTGGGATCGAACCGGCAACCCTCTTGCTGTGAGGCGACAGTACTAACCACCAGACCACCGTGCCGCCCTCTCATTGCATGTGTTGTGAAATATTAAATTAAAAAGTTGTATGAACGGCTGAACAAGTCATAATGACAATCAGACTGTACATAATGTATTAAATTTTAACAGAATAACATTACTCAGATTCACAATGTGTTAAAAGTAGATAAAGAAGTTCAGACAAACTCACTTGACAATCAACAGGCAACTGAATTGGAAAAAAAAAATAGCTTCGTAGCTTTTTAGCAGCCTGTTAGCTAAGCTAGCACTCTGTCATACAGTCTCTCCAAAATCCACTGCAAAAGTTCAGTTTTTTGATGAACTCACGGCAAATTCCACACTGAAATATTATGGAAGGGAGAGGTTTTGCAGGTACATCGGCTATCACGGAGATTCCCATAAGAATGAATGGACTTCTGTTTGCCTCATCTTCATACACAAAAACAAGTGGAAAGGAGGCGTAAAAGCCAAACAGCCATGATAGCAGCTCTGAGAGGATGTGCTTGTCACAACGATGCTTTAAGCTAACTGCTAACTTCAGCATGCTAATATTCAACTCTGGTACAGATGAGGGGTGATGGGAATTTATCTGACAAGTCATAAACCAAAGTTTTTTTCTTAGCAAGTTAAAATTTGGGCCTGATGGTGCCAGAGGAAGTCACTATTTTTTTTTCCAATTTATTTCTTGGGGACATTAACGTCTGTAGTTTCACTGCAGTCCATCCAACCACAAGTGACCATCTCATCATATTGCCAGAGGCCAAGTCAGGGGATCACCCACGTGATAAGGATTTGTTGTCTGAGAACTGTGAATGTGATAACAGAATTTTCTAAAAATCCATGTACTGAATTTTAAAATATTTCACCAGCTAAGTAACATTTTCGACTTGCTGGTGAAACTAGAGGACATACCAGGCCATCACCAAAGCTAGTAGGGTTTATGCTCTTGGGATAGTCTGAGTGGGCGGAAGTTCGCTGCAAAGATCAGCCTCTCATTGGATGGAACGAGCCACCTGCTGAAGTCCTGCCCTACCACCTCCGGTTGTGTAGCAGTTTTCAACCGTTTTCAACATATTTTTGCAAGCGCACCATTGCTGTGGCACCGCCCAGAATGATTGTGATTGGCTGAAAGAAATACAAGCAGCCGGGGCGTTTTTTTTCTCCAATCTTAAAGTGAGAGTTGGCCCAGCCAGACCTTTCTTTACTTGAGAAAGGTCTGGTGAGCGAGACTACTCTTGGGATGATGAAGGACAACACACTGAGATTGTCACTTATAAAGCAATGTTGCTAGCTTAAATTACCAAAAGCTCTTACAGTTGCAAAATATAGACACATAGATGCTAATTTGGCAATGTGTGTTCAGCTCTCTCATACGGTAATGTTAGTTTAAAAGATGGGCCAGTGGCTCCACTCATTTAAATTTAGCTCATCCGGTGAGATAATTAGTGCCTCCAGAGCGGCTTGATCTCTGAAAATGTTTCTTCAAGCCCGACTAAATGTTATGTGTAGTGGTGAGTGGGTATGTCTGTCTGTGTCAGGGTAGTCACCCTTACTGCCTGTTTGTCTACCTGTCTGCCAGACAGTCAAACACCTTCCTGTCAGTTTAGTGGACTGCAATTTGTAGAGCCCAGAGCTAGACAGATTTGTGTGTGTGTGTGTGTGTGTGTGTGTGTGTGTGTGTGTGTCTGTGTGTGTGTCTGTGTGTCTGTGTGTTTATGACTGCGTAGGGGCAGGGGGAGGTTGAAAAGGGCCACTCTCGGTGGTAACTGTAATCACAAAGAGTCTGTGATGGGTAAAATCTCATTAGTGCTAATGCCTGATAGCATGAATGTGGTTTACGCACATCCTTCATGGTATCTCCTCAATTAAAAGCACACAAACACACAGACACACACATACTTGCATTCACTCACAACTGTACATGAGATGCATGCAATTTTAATGAGCTCACAGGGTTTGCTAATATGATTTAGGATTGGTGCACTCATTAGGCGAACCAAAGATGATTCTGTGATGATTCCTCGCCTCTTTGGGATCAAGATCTGAGACTTATGTAGGCGTATAATGATATATGAACTCATATCCCAGGGTTACATCCTATCAGTGTGCCCATATTTGATGGTAAGAGTGCTCCAAATCAAACAGAAAACACATTGTCAGGAATTACCCTCCAGAATGACTCATATAAACAGTGTCTGATCTCAGAAACATCAGTCATGATTAAAAGAAACTGATGTTGACTGTTAGTAGGAACCAGTACATGAACAACCTTTGTGTTACAGTCAACCAATGATCCCGATCTTCTGATGATATTGTGGCTCAATAACAACTTATTATTACCTCTATTTCCTGTGACAAAAAACCATAACTCCTACAGCTTGTCGGTGAACATTCTCAGTCATCCAGTTCATGGTAATCGTAAGTGCCAATATCGTAGGCAACTGGACTTGCTTGTGTTTCTTGAAGACGTTTCGCCTCTCATCCAAGAAGATTCTTAATGACTGGTACGAAGTTGCAGGCTATAAACCCTGTGGGGGTGGGAACCCTTGCTGAGTCATAGGGGTCACATAAACTCTTAGTTTCAGAGTCATTAAGGTCATAATGTGGGGCGGTGACCCACCTGGCCACCATGTGAGTGATAAGGGTCAGGTGGAACCAGGAGAGAATGGGTGTGAAGTCATTTGGGTTTTTATGGGCTTCTTTTACTCCTCTTTCAAACCATCTTTCCTCCCTGGCCAAGATGTGTGCACAGCAATGTGAGGACAGCAATGTGCACATCTACGATATTAGCATGAACTCCTACAGCGGTTATGGGATTTGTAATTTTAACATTACCATGTCATTTTTGGTGGCATGATGGTGCAGTGGGTAGCACTGTCACCTCACAGCAAGAGGATTCCTGGTTCGTATCTGGGGTGGGGGATTCAAATGCCCTTCTGTGTGGCGTTTGCATGTTCTAAGCTTGTCAGCGTGGGTGTTCTCCCGGTACTCTGGCTTCATCCCACAGTCCAAAGACATGCAGCTTAACTGGTGACTCTGTAGGTGTGAATGTGAGTGTGAATGGTTGTCTGTCTCTATGTGTCAGCCCTGTGATAGTCTGGTGACCTGTCCAGGGTGTACCCTGCCTCTCACCCAATGTCAGCTGGGATAGGCTCCAGCGCCCCCGCGACCCCTAACAGGATAAGCAGTCATGGAAAATGAGTAAATGAATGTCATTTTTGGACATTTGCTGAAACGTCTGAGGCTGTTGTTTCTCTTGGAAAAGTTTGGCAGGATATCTGTCCGCACATAAAAACACTCAACTATGCTAAGTCACACATGCAGCAACAAACCATTACTCTGCAGCACCCTAACAATATATTAAAAGTATGTCTTGAACATTTTCTATTATCAAAAGTTCCCCACTATATATACGCTATATTTGACTGAACTATACACAGACTTTGCTTTTAATACAAAGCCAGATGGATTGACTTCCAGTGGGATTCATGAATATGTACATCTGACTCTGCAGTTCTAAAAACACCAGCAACTTTCCTCCTGCTCATCAGCACAACTGTCTCACAACCCTGGCTTTCCACTGAAGATATAAGCATGTTGGACAGGTATTATACATTGAGAAATTTGGAGAACAGTGACAAGTGCAAAACAAAGTGTCTCCTTTTCCTCTTCAGACTGTGGCATATTCCTTTTTTTCCATCAACTACTGTCAACTGCCTCTCCAGAAAGCTGATTTATACCCTTGTCACATCTCTTTTATTCTACTTCGGTTGCTTATTGAGAAAAATCTTGTGCCACTTCTATTTGTTTCTCTGTATCCCTTTGCCATACAGTACACACAGAAGTTCCAATAAGTATATGGTGTGCTGACACCTGTAATGGGGTCTTGGTTGTGCGTCTATGTGGGTGCTGACTCATTGTACACTTATATTCAGGACGCTCTTATGTCTACACAAACAGTGCACTGACTGTCAGCAGTCTGCAAGCATGTTATGATTTCACTGCATATGCAAGTGAAAATTATCATTAAGTGTGTGAATGCACTAATGCGAGTGAGTGAGTTCAAGCAGAAAGGTTGGCAAAACACATCGGTCCACTAAACTCCAAAGCTAACAGATCTGTCATATCTGTTCTCTTTCTCTGATCAGCAAACAGCAGAGTACAAAATCTGTCAGCTAGCAGCTTCTTGGTTTTAGTCTGCTTTGACCATCACTTTCACTGGTAAAAATGACAAACATAAGGCTATCACTGATCAACAGTACTTCTGTGAACAACGTGACACCTGACCAAACTGAACCTGACTCTGGTCGGGGTCTGCCCATTGGTCCGACAGCCCATTGGTTCGACATCCCATTGGTCCGACCATATTAAACCCATTGTTCGAAGTCCCGTTGTTCCGAAATCATCATGATGCCCTGTTGTTAAGGTCTGGTTAGATTTAGGCACAAAAACCACTTGGTTAGGGTCAGGAAAAGATCATGGGGTGGGTTAAAATGAAAAAGAAAGTGACAAACACATAAGCCGTGAGCCTGCTCCGCCTCAAGCCTTTCCCAGCTGACCCAGAGCCAGTCGTGGCGCACCATCAAGGCAGAAATATGCCCACTGGGAGCCGTTCAGCACCGCGGAAAGCTCCCCACACAACCTGGAGCCCAGGGTTAATAACAGGAGGTTATGGTGTTTCACTCTCTCCTCTCTATGGCACTTGTATCTCGACCAGTAGCCTACTGGTTGTTGCTGGTCCGCTATGGTACACAAATACAGTCATACAACGGGACGTCGGACTAACAAGAGTTCGGAACAGTGAGAGGTCGGAACAGTGCTACGGCACCCTCTGGTCAGGTGTGTGTGTGTGCTCTCTGCAGCCCTTGTTTGTACTCAGACAAAGCATCATTGGACGTCATTGGACAACACAAGAATGTTTTTTTGTAAACAAAAAATGAAATAAAATGAAATTTGCTTCAGGAGGAATGTAACAGCAGCAAAAAAAACATTGGTGAATTCTCTGGGCACATACTCTGGTTCGGCATCCATAGAAATAGAGTGAGAGTAGAAAGGTCATTGAACTGTTCATTGTGGTTGTTTTACTGACTTACTTGACTTTAACCTTTTTGCTCTTTGGGGAGCATAGGTCATTCATGAACTTCCTCCAGCTGGTTTGGTGTTGGGCGATCTGTTCTTGTTTCCTGGAGTTCCGTCTCGACAGAACTTTTCCAGCTGTTTCTTGGTCTTCCTGGCTTTCTTTTCCCTTGTGGGTTCCAGGTTAAGGCCTGTCTGGTTGTGTTGGAGGATGGTTTTCTCTTCGTTTGCGATGGTGCTAGGCCAGTAAATTCCCAGGATGTGTCGTAAGCATCTGTTAATGAATGTTTGGAGCTTGTTTGATGATGCTTTTGTAGTTCTCCATGTTTCTGCCCCATATAGTAAGACTGATTTAATGCTGGAGTTGAAGATGCTGAGTTTAGTTTTTGTGGAGATGTGGTTTGTGTTTCATACTTGCTTCGGTAGTAAAAAGGCTGTTCTTGCCTTCCCTGTTCTTGCTTGTACGTCTTTGTCACTGCCTCCATCCTTCCCGACAACGCTTCCCAGGTATGTATATGTGTCCACCTCTTCTAGTGCCTCTCCATCCAGTTTTATGGCATCATCTGTTTTGTGGTTTATGGTCAACACCTTGGTATTTGTTTTGTTAATTTGAAGTCCTGTGGTTGTTTTACTAGTACAAACAAAAATGACACGGTGGAGCAGTGGTTAGTATTCTTGCCCCACAGCAAGACACATCCCTGGGGTGGGGTAGACCTTCTGTGGAGAGTTTGTGTATTCTCCCCATGTCAGTGTGGGTTTTTCTCCAGGTACTTCGGCTTCCTCCCACAGTCCAAAGATATGCAGGTTACTGGTGGTGACTCTAAATTGGCCATAAGTGTGAATGGTTGTCTGTCTCTATGTGTCAGCCCTGTGATAGTCTGGCGACCTGTCCAGGGTGTGCCTTGCTTCTTGCCCAGTATCAGCTGGGGCTGGCTCTGCTCTGACCATCCTGCTACATTGATTTGAATTGTAATGTCCATTCTTCTCTCATTCTATTTCTATGCTGGCATCTTAATATTAAAAATTGGACACCAGGGAAACATTGTTCATCAACTTTAAT
This sequence comes from Epinephelus fuscoguttatus, assembly GCF_011397635.1. NCBI lineage: Eukaryota > Metazoa > Chordata > Actinopteri > Perciformes > Serranidae > Epinephelus > Epinephelus fuscoguttatus. Next base: position 25,967,613 of record NC_064769.1, read on the forward strand.
TGTTTGAGCACCAAGCACCAATTATGCAAACACAGAGTCTGCCTCCCTTTGTACCACTGGAGTCCTGTGCTCTGTCTGCGCTGGGCACACTGGGACCTCCAATATGGAATGCAATGATGTGGGCACAACAGTCTCCGAACTCCCATCGCTGGACCAGCCTGAGTCCTGTTTCATCAGTTCACTCTGCCATACTGCACATTAGCCAGGAGCAGACTGGGTAGTGGAACAGCTCTAGGTCCAAGGTTCTGTCCCTCTGTAACACCAGTGCAAATCTCCCAAGTGGAATGAGTGTTTAGTGGTTCCTGCAATACAACAAGCCGATACTTGTTTTCCTCTTGTGTTTGCTCTGGCTGATCACTTCATGTTAAAACGTCCCAGATATACTTTCAGTCATATCATATCAATAATTTAAGCTTACAAATAAACTAAATACCTTTGATCAGGTCCTCCAGCATTTGAATTAGGAAGCTTGTGAAAAATGACAGTGGAGTACAGCTTTTATTTCAATGCGTCATCTACTCATGGTTCGATTTAGGATCTGTGCCAAAAGCCTTGATCAGGACATCCCTAGTGCTGTATATAGGGTGTCTATAGAATCTGAAGGTAGGTGTGCCCCTCTGTTGCATTTCCACTTTGTAAATTAAACTGATCAAACCAGATCCTTTTTGCATAAAATTTCTATTAGAATACGTAGCTTAAGGGGAGCCTGAGGCTACAACAACATGAGGTTGAAGGAGCAATGATCTGTAGAAACCCACTAACATGAATGGATGGAGCAATGAAGAGCGACTAACACCGCAGGAACATGGATCGAGCTCAGTACATGCTGGGATGTTAATAGAAGTTAAATAATATTGGAAGAAAAGTATTGGAAACACCTCCCTGAGTTCACCTTTTAAAACTACAAAAATCGCAAAGTGAGCTGTTTCATTCTCGGAAAAAAAGAATCCAGTCTTTGTTATGATTTAATTTAACAATGTTACTGCTTACTAAATTGATTTGGTAAGGTACAGCAGCTATCAGCCAGCCAATGCTCACACTGGCGGTTCTTGGCTTTCGGTCAAATTCCCAGTGGATCAATTGACAACTCCCCCCTGCCTCCCCCCAAACTGTTTTATGGCAGTGGATTAAAGAAGGAGAAAAACAAGTCTGAACTCTAGACAGTCCCACGACTGCTTCAAACATGGCAAACATTTTCTTTCTTTTTTTTCCCTGTCTCCTTCTCTTAATTCAGCTCTCTCTCTCCCAGATTTGAGTCCGTGAAACAGCAGGTGACACCGCAGCGCAGCAGGACTTTGTATTTTTAATATCTTGTCTTTTGAAATGAGGTATTTTGAGGAAAGTTCAGCTCTGGTGCATCCATGTCTGTCCCGAAATCCTGAATGTTACATTTGTTGTAAGACATACAGAAAAATGTGTGTGTGTGTGGGACGTGATGGGGTGTTTAAAGGCATTATGGTGGAGCAAATGTCTGCATCATGTCAGTGTCAGCATGGGGCTAAGTGAGCTAGAGTGCCCACACAGCAGCACACACATAGACGAGATGGCTAGATTGAGTCTTGTAAAAAAAAATACAGTAAATGTGTGTGTGTTTGACAGGCTTTTTATGTGCTTTTATACTCCATTAAAACTATCAGCAAACTTCACAAAATGCAGTTTAAGTTTGCTGTAAGTCTAGCCTCAGTACATTCATGAAAGTAGACTTAGATTAAGACGACTGATGTGTTAGTCCGCACTAATCACTGAACTCTCCACGATGCGCACATTAATTAAAACTCATCTCCATGACAATGCTATCAAAAAAGCCATTCATTATTTAGTAAAATGAAATTCTTCATTTGTGAATCTTTAGGAAGACTGGAAGAGTGATTAAAACTATCTAAAATAAAATATGATAAATGGAAATGAAATACAGCTAATGAAATGTCTCAATCTAATCCATGCCAAGAATACACGTTTTAAATTAATACATTGCCTAACTGTGATTGGTCGAGTTGAGAAATGTTTTCGTGATTAAAGGAACACTTCACCCCCAAAGGACAATTTGTTAATCACATACTCACCATTTTTGCTAAGACCTTAGTATTTGAAGGGATAGTTCAGACTTTTTGAAATGAGGATGTATGGGATACTTACCCATAGACAGTATACTGTGCAGTACAGTAGAGCCAAGCCAAGCAATCTACTGCTGTGGAGGGGTCAGCAACAAAACATGTTTTTGCCACCTAAAAGAAGTCAGTATCAGTTTATGTGATTGCTTTGTTCAGAATATTTTCACATCTCTACCATGCAATCCAACTGCAATTTGGACCAGGAAAATAAAGCCTCTATATTGCTCTTTCTTTAACGTCGCTGAACACAGGAGCTGCTGGTCTACCGCCGCCTCAAGTAGTTTTTGTGTGTGTGTGTGTGTGTGTGTGTGTTATTGTGTGACTTTGGCTTTATAAACAGTTAATTCAGATTCACCAAAGTCACACAATGAGACAAACTAACTGATTGAAGCAGTGGTAGACAAGCAGCTCCCATGTTTAGTGAGCTAAAATTACTGTTTTTGTCAGTGGAGTCTGGTGGCTTTGACGAGAGCATAGCTAGTTAACTGAAGCTGAAAACAGCATCCCTGTTGGAACGGGCTGTCTGATGAATATGTAAAGCAGTGAAAATACTCTCAATATAGCATACACTTGAACTGATATTTTGTAGGTGGCTAAAATACATTTTGTTGCTGACCCCCATTCACAGCTGTACATTGCTTAGCTTCAGTGTCGGACTCCAGCCTGCTTCTCCAAACTGGGGGCGTGCCGACTGACATCTACTGTATGTAAATGACTATGGATGAGCACTGTACAACTATGGATAAGTACTACAATCTATCCCTATAAAACTGAACTGAAAGTAAACTTTGTCTATGCTCTGTCTCTTCAAAGCCAGACTTTGTTGATACAAAAATAGTAATTTTACCTCTCTGAACATGGGAGCTGCTGGTCTACTGCTGCCTCGATCAATCAGTTTCTTTGTGTACTTGTGTGCTTTTGGTGAAATAACACCTTTAAACACCGAAGTCACACAATAACACAAATACTGATCGAGGTTGTGGTAGACCAGCGGCTACCGTGTACAGTGTATTTAACAATGGAGTCTGGCTTTAAAGAGAGGATAGATAATTATCGCTTTAAGTTCAGTTTTACATGCTAAGATTTTAGCCAAAATGCATGTTTTTGGGAACTCCTGAGGATACGACTGGATAAATGAGACTTGTGCTGTGTCTCAAATTGCGTACTTCTGTAGTTACACTTAATATTTTGAGTGCATAAGTGCGTTCACACTGAGAAGTATGGGAAAGTACCCGGATGGTGCACTCAAAACGGGTCAAGAACTTGAGTGTGGAACTATGGACACTTCTCGCTAATGCTAATCGCTAACTAGCTAATTTGCAGTTGTCATTTCCGGTGAGTGCACAACGGCCGTGTTTGGTTTGAAGCAACACTAGGCCAATGAGTAGATAGTGCACACAGTATAGAAGTAGAAGTATACTAACCTAAGTATGTGATTTGAGACACACCATTGGGGTTTGTTAACAGATGTTTTAATGTAGTTTTGCTGTTTTGCTTGACCTCAGTTCATCAAGATATTTCCTCAATTTCGGAATTCCACTTAGACATGCAAGAAAAATAAAGTTTTCCTCCCAAATTCAGTGTAACACAGGGCGAAGAACTGATGTACAAAAGGTCATTTGAGGGATGAAGAATTCCCTTAAGAAGGCTGAACTGAACCTCAGCTGGTGGTCTGTGTTTTATTGCATTACAAGCGAATGACTCATGGCTTCACGACGAGCTCTGATTGCAGCAGTCTGTTTGAAGTGATTTAATTAGGCATTCGGAACCAGCAACACAGAAGAGTGAGCGATACATGACTGGAGCCACAATAATAACTCAGTGAATATGATCACAGTTAATACAATTGAGTTTGCACTGTAGCGACCGGCATCATAATGACATGAAGACAAGACCAATCTTATTGCTTTCCAGCCTGAATTACAGGCATATCTGTAATTCTGACAGACTTGATGCTCCTTTCTACCTGCCTGATGTGTCATTCAGCTATTTTGTCATCTCTTCTTTTGGTGGCTGGTCATCTTTTTGTCCATCTGGTATAGCTGACTGGTTCCCCATGTATGGTGAGGTGTAAGTATCTCAGCTTAGTGCTGGAGGAAGCTGAAATACAAGGAGCAGTAAGCGCTGCTCTCTGCCTTCTGGAGCTGTTAATCAAAGATACTGACTTTGACAGTGTGCGGCTTCCGCACTCAAAGTGTTATGTAAGTTTCATCATGTAATCATCAATGTTTGAGTACGAAAAAGGAGGTTTGGTTTTGACTTCTTTTTTTCCTTTTGTGGAAGTATACTCTTCTCTTTCTTTCTGTATATTCTTGTATATCTTCATGTCATCTTCTTTTTAATATTTATTTTGATGTAGCAGTTATGAGTTTGACGTTATGACAAAGAAATGCAGCTTTCTTTCAGAAACATGCTCGGTTTTTTTTTCTGATTTCACAACAGTTGCAGAAACGAGTGTGTTGAAAAGAGAGAGTGAGACAGAGAGGGGTGCAGTGTGTGTAGGTGTGTGTGTGTCGCTGACAACTGAGCATAAATCTGGGTAATATATCTGTGCTGACACAACACTACAGCTTGTGCCCACACAGAAGCATATAATGAAACACACACACACACACACACGCACACATGTGACCCCACCCCGTCAACACACACACGCGTACACACACACACACACACACACACACACACACACACACACTCAAGCACACATCAGTACACCAGTGATCCATCCCATATAGTCAGTCTACTAGACCCTTTTAAGCTAATTGGTTCTACAGTGGTGATGCAGGCAAAGCTCATTACAGACTACAGACTGTCTGACACAGTCGCTTCTGGAAACACGCCTCTCTGCTCCTTAGGTATGCGACAGAAAAAAATAATCTTAAACATTTTTAATTCAACAAAATGGCTTATAAATAATTTTTGGAGACAACTTTTTAAATGGCTCCTTGAATCTGTAACTTTCCACAAATGTGTTTGGTGTTTTACATAAAATGTTACACTACATAACAGGACAATAAATTAAGCATTTTATTAGGTCTGTAAATTTAGTCTAAACATTAAATGTATGTTTATGTGCAAGCATTACATGTGTGTGACCTGCACATATATCAGGCTGAATAGCTTCATTACAGCCTTCACCCAGAGGATGAGTCTACTTCTGCTGCTTTCCTCTGAACAAAAATTATAAATATTACAATCTTTTTATCTTGCAGGATCTTCACAGGCTGCCATCACTGTCTGATGTGTGCAGAACTGTAGAACTAAGTAGTAAATAAGCTGTACAATAGTTACTCAAGCTTTGTTTCCACCAAGCAGCCTGATTGGGTTCAGCTCAGCTTATTATACATTAGAAAGTTTATTATTGCGTTCCCATTATCAAAAGTTGTTTATGATACATTCCATCCTTTTCTTTTGTTACCCCTCTGTGCAGGTAGCTAGCACACTGATCCAATACTAAAAGGTTGAGCTAGAAAACACTGCACTCGAAAAGTGACACTTTTACTCAACAAGGCCTCTATGCACAAACCACAAACCCCCATTTTCCAAATATCCCATCGAATGGGACACAGACTCCGAAAACTCCAGACAGTTCTTTTTGTTCTGAAAATGTCACACAACCAAGGGGCAACCTCTGAGGCTGGAAAATGAAGCTAATGTGGAAGTGCCAAAAACTAGAGTTCATCAAATGGCCAGTTGAGGCTGGCTCCAAAACAGAGTAAATCCCCATAGTCCCCCATATTAAAATGCCCAACTTCACTGCAGAAATGTTTACAGCCTGGTACAAAAAATGTGTTTTGTCTGTATATCTACTTTCAACATTCATGATAACTGTACAAGGAGTGATTTTTTTATTCTAACTTACCTGTTTACATTTTAAAAAGGCCCAAAGTTATGCATATTTTAGGGAAGTATGGCATGAGTGACAGGCTGGTTGGAGGCTGTGAAGCATCTGTGAGGTGTAGTAGAACTCTGAAGGTGCCTTCACACCTGCTCTGTTTGGTACAGTTCAATGTTTCGGCAGATGCAAACACAGAAATCGTGCTCAGGTGTGCAGCAAAACAAACTCTGGTGCGGTTCATTTGTGGTGAGAACGTGTTCCTACTTCAATCCGAACCAACTGCAGTTGCATTACACATTGTTTGGGTTAAACATGAGCATGTTACAGTCCTGGAGGATTATTAGTTGGAGCCGCGCCTCGTTTTCAAACTGTATGGTTTGACTAAAATGAACAATGACAGCAATATAGTCCACGATGAGCAGCGCTACAATCAACCTGCGTAGTTGTCCCTCCATTGTGACATTAGAAAGTGTCACATTTATCTTGCAAGTGTACTCTTCTTCAACGTTTTGTTTACTTCCTGGATTTTTCCCGCATGGAAATTCTGACCAATCAAGAGCAGCTTTCTCACACAAGGCATTTGATCTGGTCCGCTTGTAAATGCTGCCGTGAGAACACGAACCAACTCTAGGCAATTATGCAACTTTGTGACAAAATTAGTCCCTGATTCAGACCAAAGCAAGACAACTCTAGGTCTGAAAGCACGATGAGTATCAAATCCACCCGTTGCTCGTACACAGCTCCAACCTCTCTTGCAAATATGGTCACTTCTGGCTCCAAAATGCTAGACTCAAGGCTTAAAAACGGCAGTGTAAAAAACTACTGGGTGACAACACAGAAGCTACATTCATTATTCATACATGCAACCCCATCCCTTGGACAACCAGTTAGGTGCAGACATTCCTCTGCATAATTGGTGAAGAGGAAATACCGCAAGAGCTAGATGGAGCAGTGACAAAGCTATCACTATCTGGTAACAAGCCTGCCTACATAAGAGTACTGTCTGCAGTAAAAACACAGAAACAGATCTACGGTTTAGCCATATTTCCGTACAGGTTACGTATGGTTCTGGGGGAGTTTGGTGGAAACCAACATCAAACACTTCAGTAGTTATAGCAATACTACTGTAATCTTCTAAATCACCCTGGCATCCTCTTTTTCTCCTGCAATAAAAGTGTATGTCCATAGAGTTTTCAAGCAAATCTTCAGCAATCCAGTGTCCTGAATCTTGTGTAAACAATTGATTCTACTAAAAGTTGCCAGTCACCTCAGTACTAACTTATAATAGCAAAGGTTACATTTTAGCATTCTGTAATTCACTGTGTAAGGATCTTTTTAAAGACAGGAAGTTGACCTAAAAGCACCCTGTCTACAACTGCTGTCTTTAACTGGCATCAAGTCTTTCACCGTGATTGATTTCCATTGATTTTCTGATCATTGCCTTCATTACTTCATGCTTTGCAGAGAATTGAGCTCGGATCACTAGCCAGATTGTCTCAATATAAATTACACTGATATTTCAAGTGTCAAGGTGGACCTACATCAGCACTCATTGTTTAAGACACTTCATCTGCTCCTCCTTTCTCCTCGTCTTTTCTACTCTATCCTCATTTCAACTAACCTGATCTCTGAAGGCTTCTTGATTATACAACTGTTTTCTCTTCACCGTTCTTCCTGTCTTTCCTTGCTCAGCAATCACCTCCTGCTGCTGCCCTCCTGTTCGTCCTCCTGTTACCTAAAGGCAAGCTTGGGTGCAGATGTTTCTATTTAGACTGTTAATCAACTTCAGACTCTTCAGGTTGACGTCTCATTTTAAGATAATCAAGGCATGTACAGCAATGGCACTTTTAAATATTCATCATACAAATAAAGCATTCTGTGATTTAAAAACACTGAAGTGCCAAAAGTGTAAAGAAGTAGGTATTATGAAAATTAAAGAGTTGTCAGTCACAGTAAAATTTAGCAGCTCGTTGCAGCTGCTGATTTGAGGGGAATTACCACCTGGAAGTGAGGTACTGAATTATGCAAAGCTTCAAGATATGATAAACAAATCTACAATATTAGGCAGCCTTCCGCAGCAGTCTTTTGAGTGTAAACTTCTCTGCATAACACACTTAAACTGGTTGGAGTGGCAGAGTTTTGGTAAATTTAACAAAAAGTCCTAGTTCCTCCAAAGTTGGAGATGTATGGTGGAATTAAACGCTTTGCCCTTCTCTGTGTCCCTCATTTCCTGTTCTTTCTCTCCTCGTCCTATTTCTCCACTCATGTCAGCATTTCCCCTCACTTCCCTCCCCCTTTTCCAGCTCTTCTCCCCTTCTTTCTCCTCCTTTTCTTTCCTGCTTGCTTCATTATCTGTCTACCTTCATGTCAAACCTTTGCCCTTCTCCCCATCTCCGTCGTCTTCTTCCTTCACTTCTTGTCTCTTGTATTTCAATTGATATATAAGTTTAGACGTTTACAACTGACATCCTTGTCAAGATTAGACCTTTCTAACCATCACTCTGACTGCCCACACCTCCAGCAGAGGATGCAAGGAAAAGCTGACAGGCATGCGTGTGTGCGTGTGCAGTGCTACTTTAAGAGTGCTGACAACTTCTTGCAGATTTGGACTAAAAAGGAATAACATATTTAAACATTTATTTTTGGCAAAGGTATCTGGAGTGTTTCAAATTTCTACTTTATACACAGCAGTATTGAAGACATGGTATGTGGCTTAAAGGGAAATTTCGGTTTATTTCAACCTGTCTCCTATCGTCCTAATTTTGTTTCAAGTGACTAGTGACATAAAATAATAGTTAGCATGTTAGCCGTTAGCCTAGAAACAGCCGGGGCGCATAGTAGCGTCAGACCTGTTAAAACGTAAGTGAACGGGCAACCTTCAAGTGCAAAGTTAGTCCACTAAACAAGCTTTTGTTCCACAAAGACTGCCTCATATCGTTAGGATAAATATATCTCGCCAGCTCTAGATAAAGCCCAGCTGGATACTACTCCAGGTGGAGGTGTCTCGTCCTCGGTCGCATCCAGACCTTGAAAATAAGGCTGCAACTGGTCCCATTCCTTGCAACAGAGGCATTCCTCTTGTGTGGGCACTGGGGCACAGCATCCACAGGTACACCACCAATCTCCAGAGCTACGCAGCCTTGCAGCAGCCATTCCTCCTCTCTCGTCCTCTACCTGTTACGCCTCTCTCTCTCTCCTCCTCTGTTCTTCAATTTCACGAAGCTCTTCGTCAGTGTATTCTGGCTCAAATAAATAAGGGCAGCCATCAAACTCTGCAAAATCAAACTCCTCCTCCACAAAGTTGAAGTCTGGCAAAAAGTCAGCCATTACTCTATAAATCTTTTATAAAATAAATGAATGAACTTGTCAGGCTACTGTCCGGTTCTGCCTTCCAGCTGTTGCTGCTTGTTCAGGCATGGTATGAGATCGCTGCTTGTTCTATTCGGCCACGCTTTGGAAAGCAGAGCTAAATGGTAAACAAACACGGCAGCACACCGGTAAGGTAAGACAACACGTTTACATGTCGTTTTTTATATGTTCTCTGATATTTATCCTAATGATATGAGGTGGAAGCTTGTTTAGTGGACTAACTTTGCACTTGAAGATTGCCCATTCACTTACGTTTTAACAGGTCTGACGCTACTATGTGCCCCGGCTGTATCTAGGCTAACGGCTAACATGTTAACTATTATTTTTATGTCATTAGCCACTTGAGACAAATTTAGGACGATAGGAGGTTGAAATAAACCGAAATCTCCCTTTAAGCAATGCTAGCAGCATTCATGGATGGCAATGTTGGTAGGTTAATCTGTTGATTGGTCCACTACTTTGTTTCATACTTCAGTATCTTGACACCTATTTTTTTTTTTTTTTGGGATGAATTGACATGAAATCTCATAGGCATTCATGGTGGCCAGAGGATGAACCCCTCTGATTTTGGCAATCCCTTGACTTTACCTTTGGTACCACCACCTAGTAAAAAAATTTGTTTTGTCCAATACTTTGGTTTATGAGCAAATACCTGCAGAAATAATCTCATCCCCAACAGCCTCTGTAATATATAAAATATTACTAGTTAACCTTATTTAAAAGTAATATGTTACATTACAATATTACTCTCTGTGTAAAGTAATAAGTTACTTATTTCACTACACCGTCCCGGTGTGCCGGTCAGCTACATAAGCACCAGAGAAAGAGTTATGCATAAGAACGGGACAGTGTGCCAGCATTGCTCTGCAGTTGTAGGAGACGTGGATGGAAACACATCCAACATTTACTAACATCACCCAGATGTGCTGATGACCATGATGAGGAAAAAAACAAACCGGAGGCAAGCTCTTTATCCCTGCTGCTTTCAGGCAGCCCAAGGACGCAAAAGCAGAACAGGATACGGTGTAGGTATATGAATGGAAACACACTGGACATGATAAAGCACATGGTCACTGCCACACTGCTATAAAGTCGCCTTTAATGAATGACATGACAATATACAAGACCCTTCAGGGGATGCTAATTTCTGGTGGTGCACTGGTGGGAGTGGAAAAGTGTGGATCAGAGTGGATAACTGGAAAATGAAAACAATAAACAGTTTATATCAGGTAATAATGAGTTATGTGACGTTGCAAATGTCAGTATATTATCCAAAATCCTGTTGATAATACTAATTTACTAAAGTAAAGTAATTTATTACAGTACACTTCATACAACATTTGTAAAGTGTTACCCCCAACGCTGCTAACACACTGATATAAGACGGTTAATTTGGAAAACATTAGACCTGCTTTCAGCATCTTAGCATTGCCTCAAAGCACAGCTGTGCCTAATGCCATGTTCATGTCATATAGGAGTTACTCGTAACCAGTCTTACCTGTAAGTAGCCTTTATGTCAACTTCCAAGTCCTAAGTACAACTGGGAGACTCAGATTTTTCTGAAAGCGCCGATATATCCGACAGAAGTGCCTGGAAATCAAAGAAATATAGGGGCCTCATGTCAGCCAAAGACAGTCAGTCCATATGATTAACCCACATTTAATGGATGCAGTGCATTCATCCTATATGATGTGAACCCAGCACACATTAAGCCTCACATGCCTGCATGGCTGTTAAAGCTTAGAGTTGTCGAAATGTAAGCCGTGTTTCATGTTTCATATTTTCCTAAAGAGTTTGATTTGTTGGTAATTCGGGTTTCTTTAGGGTCAACATAGAGTACTAAGAGTATGTGGGTGTTAATCTATATGTGCATGGATGCGTCTGTCCCTTCCATAAATCAGCATTTACTTAAATGAGCATTGTCTACACAGCAGCATATCAAACCAAACTGCTCCTTCCCACGCTAATTCAGTTAGGTCCTTTGTTTTAATAACTCTCAGCTGCGTTATGCTAATAGTGTTAGTGGCCTCTCTATACAAGAGCAGGCTAATATTGTTATAGCCTTTGTATCTAATTACCATAGCTGTGGCTGTGAGAGGGCTGTATTGACAGAAAGCTGAGAGAAAACCCGATGAGAGGAGTGTCATTAGACTACGCGTGTATGTGTGTGTTTGTACTGGCTTTCATTTGCATTGAGAGCATGTGGGTGTTTCCTTGCAGTCTTGTGCATGTCTGAGTGTGGATATGTGGGCTGAGGGAAGGGTCGTTAGATACTACAGTATTTCTATCCGTCAGACAGTCATCAGCTCAATCCCAGCCTAATCACATAATGGCTTAAAAGGCTGGCAGAAGAGGGGGAAGAGAGAGGATAAGAGAGCTGGATGCATAATTGCCTTAAGAGTAAGGCATTAACATGGTATCACTGCCTCATCTGGATCACAAATAACTATATTCTGCCAGCCTCAACAGAGATTGTTATTCTGTGATTGCATTTATTCCTTTAAAAGTGAGAGACAGCAGCTTTCATAAATTATAAAAAAGTTTTCATAACAGAGTTCAAAGCAAATTTCCAGAAAACAAAACAAAATAAAATACAGGGCGATTCTTATATGCAAAAGTCAAAAAGTTATTTCCAGTCTGGCCAAGGTATTTTATAAGTAGAATCCCAACTGCCTTGCTGACGAGGCCAGCTGAAGATGGAAAGAAAGTATTTTTGAGGCATGAGGATTTGGTCCTGAACTGCAGCCTCCTGCCAGAGGGAGTGTTTTAAAGAGCTTCTGTCCAGGGTGGGAGGGGTCAGCCACAATCTTTCTTGCCTGCCTTACAGTCCTGGAGGCATAAAGGCCCTCCTTTTCCGCTGAGCAGATGATATGCTGCAGTCTGCCCTTGTCCTTGGCATTGGTTGCGCCATACCAGATGGTGATGAAGGAGGTGAGGATGGACTTGATGATGGAAGTGTGGAAGTGTACCATCATTGTCTTTGGCAGGGTGAACTTTTTCAGCTGCCACAGGAAGTACATCCTCTGATGAGGTTGCTGATGATCAGCTCCTACTTGGTGCCTAGGAATGGGGACTTCACAGTGTTGACTGGGGAGTTACAGAGGGTGATGGGAGCAGGTGCGTACTTTCTTAAATCCAAAACCATCTCCGAGAGTGTTTAGCTTTTGCACCAAGGCACCAGAAGGTAGTCTCCTACCTGTAGGCAAACTCATGCCCACCAGAGATGAGTCCAGTGAGGATGGTGTCATCTGCAAACTTGAGGAGCTTGACGGACTGATAACTGGAGGTGCAGCCGTTGGTTTACAGGGAGAAGAGCAGAGGAGAAAGGACTACATTCTTGAAGGGAAATGGTACTGCTGGTCCATAAGTCAGAGACGTATTTCCCCGGCTCCATGTGCTACTTCCTGTCAGACAGGAAGTCTGTAATCTGCCTGAAGGTTGAGTTGGGCACATGCAGCTAGAAGAGCTTGAAATGGCTGTATTGGCACAGTCTCTTGTTTAAACCTTATTGCTTGACAGGAATTTTAATATTGGACGATCCTGCAGAATTATGTTCAGGGTCCATCACCAATGTTTTTAAAATTCTTGCTTTCTGTAATATCTGCAGTTGGCTGATTGGTAAGGTTAAGGTCAGGGAAAGATCATTATTATGGCCACTAAAAATGCAAAAATGGATTGCAAGACTATGATTGGAGATTAAATGCCTGTATTATTCATGGAAATCAAACACCTCAACCATCACACTTTCTGTCTTGCTACATAAAGGGCACGCTACTTCCTGCATTTGAACTTAACATCGGCTTTGGATGTAAATCGTGAGGTACAAAGTCCTCCAATATAAAAATTATTCCAGGGGATCCTGGCCTGCACATGTATTTCGAGGAGAGCATTGGGTTGAAGCAGTGGATATATCAACAGAGGGGGCTCTGTCAGAAAATTAATTAAGGGTCGTCCAACAAAAAAGTTTAACCTGGCTCTTGCTGCAACATAAAATGACATCATCCAACAAAACGTGAAATGCCTTATTCTGTCATTCACCACAAGACATGGAGGATAAAATGAAAAAGTCACTGCGATAACTTCTCAAGAGTTGTGTTACAAACAGCTGGGGGGTGTCTTGGCATCTAAAGGACCTTCAAATTCATGGGTCTAACTCATGGCCTTCAGGGATTGTATTCCATCACTTTAATGGTTCCAGTAGCAACAAGCCCTCACCAACTAAGAACTTGTGATATATACTCTGTTTAAACACTGCCACATGTGTGCATATAAGTTTGAATTCTTTTGAGTTTAAACAGTTTATGATCCTCTATATTGTATTCTTTTTTTCCATTACACATTGTAGTGTAGTGATGGTTTACAAGGAGGAAAAACCCCACCATATTAAAAGAGACTAAGTGACGAGAAAATATGTATTTTTTTTTTTTAAACATGAGTATTTGTTTTTAGAACACCTCTGTAATAGCTTCTGTCTGCACTGTTATGTAATTGCCCTTAATTAACCCCAACACCAAATCCTGATGGGAAAACAGGACCACAATAGAGATAACAATTAATGAGTTATCATTAATTGATGAAGGGGTGGGAGGTTGGATTTGTTTAGGGGTGGGAAGGAAAAACAATCAGTAGGTCCTTTGAATTGTCGAGTACACCATGTTGCCATCATTAATAAATACCACAGGCAACATTTTATAATTAAAATGATTTAACAGTAGGTACAATGGGTAATTTTGACACAACCAAACAACAACTATTGTGGGTGATTTTTGTTTTGTTTTCCTTGTACCTCTGGATGTAAAAAGTAATTTTATTTTTTTTTTTTATTTTTTTTTTTTTTTAAATCAAAGTCAGTATTTCGTTTGTGGAGAACTTAAGAATATTTATACATAAAAACCAGGTTTATATTTTCCTTGATTGAGAGGCCATCACACATCTTCTGAGCTGAAGACAACCAATAAACCAAAATTCTGTCTTCCTGTGGATCAGTTTACATATTGATATTTCAGTACAGTCTCCTTACAGCCATGCTATTATCTACATGGACCAGGTGTGGTTCACTCACTTTGCTAACCGCCATGTAACTAATCAACTGATCTCCAGTCCAACCCAGTCTCACTCCAAAGTCATCGAAATCCAGTGCTCGGGCAGTGACTTGCGGCTAGACACTGATGAAAAAGCCATCCTATAACGTCGGCATGATACGTGGCCGGTAGCCATTACAGCTTAATGGCGCTTGGCGGCATCTGGGGAAACCCGGTGGGACAGGAACTAAAGTTAAGGCTGCAAGAGTCCTGGCAGGGCAGGCAGGATGGGTGGCGGTTGGGTCCAGCAAACACAGACTTTCACCCAAGAGAGCAGTCCCATAAGATGGTGCCATGTCATAATTCCGACATCCCATTATTTCGACATCGCATTATTCCGAAAATTACCCATTGTTCTGAAATCTCAATGCTTCAACATCCCATTGGTCCGATCATATTAAACCCAATGTTCCAAAGTCCCATTGTTCCGAAATCTCAATGTTGCAATGCAAAAAGTTGAAAAAGCAAGCAGCAAGGGAAAGCAGCAAGAGACCGTGTTGTCCTGTTTTGAGGAAGTAGAAATGATGTTGAAAGTTATAATTTTAACCCAAACCATGATCTTTTCCTAACCTTAACCAAGTAGTTCTTGTGCCTAAACCTAACCAGACCTTAACCATGAAACAGTTATTTTGTAACAATGAAAAATGAGATTTCGAAACAACGGGACTTCGTAACAATGGGTTTAATATGGTCGGAACAATGGGATGTCGAAACATTGAGATTTCGGAACAATGGGTCATTTTCAGAACAGTGGGATGTCGGAATAATGGGATGTCGGAATTATGAGCGGACCCCCATAAGATTATGAAGCCAAACCCTGTTTTTTGTTTTGTTTTTTGTTTTAGGGCAAAACAATTCACTATGTTTTACCAATGTAGTGTGTTTATTTTGAAAAAGACTGTATGTGAGCAGTAAATTTCCTGTGAAAATGGAAGTGTATTTTGAAATAAGACAATGCATGGAACAGATACATATTGACACGGTGTCCCAGAACGTCAACAACAACCAACGCAACCAAGGTACTTTTCATGTCGTATCTGGATATGGAAAGTCCATGACCAAATGTCAATATGTGACGAGGTCTGAGTGAGAATGTGTTGTCTAGTCCCATCTTAATCTTATTCATATACACTGAACAAAAATATAAACGCACCACTTTTGTTTTTGCTCCCATTTTTCATGAGCTGAACTCAAAGATCTTAAACATTTTCTATCCACACTAAAGACCATTTCCTCACAAATATTGTTCACAAATCTGTCTAAATCTGTGTTAGTGAGCACTTCTCCTTTGCCGAGATAATCCATCCCACCTCACAGGTGTGGCATATCAAGATGCTGATTAGACAGCATGAATATTGCACAGGTGTGCCTTAGGCTGGCTACAATAAAAGGCCACTCTGAAATGTGCAGTTTTATCACACCGCACAATGCCACAGATGTCGCAAGTTTTGAGGGAGCGTGCAATTGGCATGCTGATTGCAGGAATGTCCACCAGAGCTGTTGCCCGTGAATTGAATGTTCATTTCTCTACCATAAGCCATCTCCAAAGGCGTTTCAGACAATTTGGCAGTACATCCAACCGGCCTCACAACCACAGACCACGTGTAACCACACCAGCCCAGGACCTCCACATCCAGCATGTTCACCTCCAAGATCGTCTGAGACCAGCCACCCAGACAGCTGCTGCAACAATCGGTTTGCATAAAGAATTTCTGCACAAACTGTCAGAAACCGTCTCAGGGAAGCTCATCTGCATGCTCGTCGTCCTCATCGGGGTCTCGACCTGACTGCAGTTCATTGTCGTAACCAACAGGTGGGCAAATGCTCACATTCGATGGCGTCTGGCACGTTGGAGAGGTGTTCTCTTCATGGATGAATCCCAGTTTTCACTGTTCAGGGCAGATGGCAGACAGCATGTGAGGCGTCGTGTGGGGGGGCGGTTTGCTGATGTCAACGCTGTGGATCGAGTGGCCCATGGTGGCGGTGGGGTTATGGTATGGGCAGGCGTATGTTATGGACAACGAACACAGGTGCATTTTATTGATGGCATTTTGAATGCACAGAGATATCGTGACGAGATCCTGAGGCCCATTGTTGTGCCATTCATCCACGACCATCACCTCATGTTGCAGCATGATAATGCACGGCCCCATGTTGCAAGGATCTGTACACAATTCCTGGAAGCTGAAAACATCCCAGTTCTTGCATGGCCAGCATACTCACCGGACATGTCACCCATTGAGCATGTTTGGGATGCTCTGGATATATCGACAGCATGTTCCAGTTCCTGCCAATATCCAGCAACCGCACAGCCATTGAAGAGAGTGGACCAACATTCCACAGGCCACAATCAACAACCTGATCAACTCTATGCGAAGGAGATCGTTGCACCGCGTTAGGCAAATGGTGGTCACACCAGATACTGACACCCCCCCCCCCCCCCCCCAATAAAGCAAAACTGCACATTTCAGAGTGACCTTTTATTGTAGCCAGCCTAAGGCACACCTGTGCAATATTCATGCTGTCTAATCAGCATCTTGATATGCCACACCTGTGAGGTGGGATGGATTATCTCGGCAAAGGAGAAGTGCTCACTAACACAGATTTAGACAGATTTGTGAACAATATTTGTGAGGAAATGGTCTTTTGTGTGGATAGAAAATGTTTTAGATCTTTGAGTTCAGCTCATGAAAAATGGGAGCAAAAACAAAAGTGTTGCATTTATATTTTTGTTCAGTGTATATCAACAAAATATCAGTTATCTCAGATGTATTGAGTGTTAATGGTTGTACGACTGCTCACTGAAGGTAAAACTTCTTCATTTTCTGTAAAGCTATAGTTAGGTAACTTTATTTAAAGAAAAAAAAAACTTCCACCACCACGCCGGAATAAAAACAACTGAATAGAACCAAGAGGAGTCTTTAACAAATGTCAATCACTGCTCATGCACACGCTGTACAGCCCCACTCTCCTGTGCATGCTCTCACTCAACATCTTCAATTTGCAAATTCAGGACGAGCCCTGCAAACACAATGGCTGGAAGACAACCACAAGCGATGAAAAAATTGCCCATCCTGCCTTTGCCAAAAACAATCCTGTCCGGTCCCGTAGCTATCCCCACCTTGAAAAAGCCAACATCAAAGGTCTGCATAGTCTGCATAGGGAGGTGGTTGGAGTGGTGGACGCGTCAAACATACACAGGACTTTGATGAAGGAGACTGAGGTTTGTGTCCAGCTTGAAACCCAAAGTCAGCGTTGAGTTATTTTAAGTTACACATGTGAGTAGTGTCATGTCTTGTTGCTTGTTTTGTTTCAGGCTCAGTTTGGCTCTTTCCTTTTAGCTTGCTTTTCATTGTCCGTCATCTGATGGTTGTGTTTGTTCAGGCGCTGTAGATTCTTGCAAATACCATTAGGAGTATTAAGAGGAGCCAAAAAATGTCTTTTTTTCATAGATTATCTGTCTCATGTACTACTGTCAGGATAAAGTAGCTACCTACTGTGGTTGTAATAAAACATTTCTAACAAAATACTGATCCTTTTACTCAGTTCTGAGTAGTATTTATCTCAATTTATCCCACTGAATCTCACTACAAAGGTAAAACTGATTAAATGTGACACCACTGGCAAAGTTACCTCAGCATCTTACTGAAACTTGGTTTGTACTGTGTTGTCATCTGTGTATCTTCAAAATATTCTAAAGTCATGCAGACAGGTCTTGTCCAGCACTGTACAGTCTCCAGTAGCTCTAATAAGCAGCAATGTCTGTTCAGCTAAGTTAGAGTATTGCTATTCTAAATACAGCATTATAGCTTTAACACAGTGAACTCTGCGGCGAAATAATGCTGTTCAAACAGACCTCTCTAACACAATATAAATAGAATTAAAACAATGCTTAGATTAAAAAACGAAAGGTGATCAAATATCAGATAATCATATGAAGTTCTGAGATCTGAATTGGGTCACAAAAAAGCAAAAATGTGGGCATCCTTGTGGTTAGTCTGAAGGTGGGTAATACATTTGAGAATTGAGGCCATGGACTGGTGTCCTTGCGCAGATAGTGCATGATTTATTATTTACATGTGCTAATGTGTTTTTGGACATCTCAGGAGGAACCGAACTGGCATTAAACTTTCTCTGAGACGAACACCACATACTGAAAACTTTGCAGTGTCTGTCTTAAATCATCCCGTCTCTCACGGCCTCAGTCTGCCGTGCGCCAGCCAATAAAGCAGAAATGTCATAAAAGTACATTTGCTTTTTTAAGACAGAGTTCAGGGACAACAAAGTTGATCTAATCTGATGTCAGATTCATGAATTTGTCACAGTGATGGCATCCTGCTGACAGTGCACATTTCATACATCAAACAGTATGATATCTGCATTGAAGCCCTGATCTCTGCTGTCAGACTTCTTGAATGTGTATGTTGATGCACACACATCTAAGTGCATTTGATTAATTAGTTTGTTTTTGGAGGAATATAGCCTAGCTAATATTATGTACGAGGAATTTGGGAGTTTTGGGGAAATTGCATACTGTAGTACATTCTCTGTTTTGCATGTTAATGTCTAGGAGTAGTGTGTCCCAATTCCTGATGGCAGGGAGGGATAGGGTGAAGTGCAAGAGACACAAATAGAGGTTTTTCAGAGCAAGCCTGTCTCACTCCGAAGTCCAACCCTTGAGCACCGACAGACAATGCCGTCCTTAAACATCAGCATGATACACAGCCGGTCACCGTTATTGTTTAACGCCATTTGGTGGTGTCGGGGGAAATGCAGCTGGACAAAAACGAAAGTTAAGGCGTTGAAAGTCAGAGTAGGGTGAGCGGGAGTGGTGGTGGATGGGTCCGACAAACGCTGACTTTCACCCGAGAGAGTGGTGTTCGCAACGAGTAAAATTATTAAGCCCAACCCTCTTCTTTTTTCATAAACTAACTGAGGCCTTTTTGTTGCCTAAACCCAACCACGTGCATTAGATTTTGGATGAAAAAAAAAAAAAAACATCAATTTGCGGTGTTGTACCAACAGAGTGCATTTATTTTGAAAGAGACTGTATGTAAACAGTAAAATTCCTGAGTAAACGCAAGTGTATTTTCAAGAAGACAATGCATGAAACAGGTGTAACTCTGGTGTGCCCCAGAACGTCAACAACCAGTTCACCCAGGGTATCGTATCGGGACGTGGAAAACTCATGACCAAACGTTGATATGGTGTTAGAGTGAGAATGTGTTGTTAGGAGGCACACTTCAGACTGAATGTTATAAGAAATCATCAGCAAGATGGCTGCATGAGCAACAAAAGAAACTCATGATTGTATTTTATTTCTTAAAGCAGCTGTGCAGAACTGTTTACCATTTATAAAACTGTCCCTAGTTCGTACTTTCGATGTCATGGCGGATAAAGAAGGAGCACCATCTAAAAGTAAAAGAACAGAAGAAGGCTAAACGGGACAGTGATAGGGCTCGAGCCCAAACGAATGTAAACCTCGGTCGGGCATTCACCAAGTGGAGAGAGCTGAGAGATTCTAAAGGTATTAAAACTGATCCTGAGTTGGCCCTTTTCCTAATCGACAGGTATGTAATTTTTGTTTTTATTTAGAGAATATACTGCAACTTGTTAGACGTTGTTTCACTTCATTATATGACGACATGGAAGTTATAAGCAAGCTAGATGTAACGGTAGCTGATGTGAACCGCTTTTTTCTAGTAACATTACAACAAACGCCACAAAATTATCTGTGACTGTGACTATGAACACAAATATAAAGCAGGCAGTTGTCCTCAGTTTATAAGAAATTCAGAGCTACACCAGAACATTTATGATTTTCCTCTCACTCTCCAAAATAAATACATGCGGTAATTGCCGGTTGCAGTCGAGATTTTACGATACCGGGCTGTGGGTGTCATACCGCTTCGACCAAAGGGGGGCACTATAATCAACGAAAATGTAAAGTTCCGCACAGCTGCTTTAATGTAGATTTAAAAATTATGATTAACATTGTTTTATCTTATTCCAATGTATAATCAACTAGCTAACTAGCTAGCTCACTAAGGGTGCATTATTAAGTTTAAGTTTAAGTTTAAGTTTATTTCTTTAATTAATCCCCCTGAGGGGAAATTCAGTGTTTTCACTCTTGCTTGTCAATTACACACAGGTCCGAAAGACACGCACATGCACAAACAGGACCTATACATGCACAAATTGGAGAGATGTCAGAGTGAGGGGCTGCCCTTGGTGAGGCGCCCCGAGCGGTTGGGGGGTTTGGTGCCTTGCTCAAGGGCACCTCGGCAGTGCCCAGGAGGTGAACTGGCACCTCTCAAGCCACCAGTCCATGCTCCATATTTTGGTCCGGACGGGGACTCGAATAGGCAACCCTCTGGTTCCCAACCCAAGTCCCTATGGACTGAGCTACTGCCGCCGATTTGTGAATGATAGTCCCACCTATTGACAAATTTCCATGTCGCATTTTCCCCCTTTGAAGGCATATGATGCCTAAAATCCAGCAGCAACATTGCTGCACTTGTTCTCACTCCTCTAACATTAGTGCAGACTGGCACTGATATTTGTAGGGGGAACTGCCCATTGGTTCGACAGCCCATTGGTTCGACATCCCATTGTTCCGACCACATTAAACTCATTGTTCTGAAGTCCGTTCCGAAATCATCATGATGCCCTGTGGTTAAGGTCTGGTTAGGTTTAGGCACAAAAACCACTTGGTTAGGGTCAGGAAAAGATCATGGTGTGGGTTAAAATGAAAAAGAAAGTGACAAACACATAAGCCGTGAGCCTGCTCCGCCTCAAGCCGGTCGCGGCGCACCATACGCGAAATGCAATTGTGGGCATTTTACAGTCATATTGCATTATTTGCAGACAAAATATGTTAAAATTTGCTAAACTTAAGGCCAGCCAAAAATAAACCAATAATGTGGATTTAGTATATCCAGAATTGTAATTTCTAGCAGTTTGGCGAAGGCTTCCAGACACTTTTTAACTCCCATGAAGGGAAATTCCATTTTTAGAAATTTAATTGTATATTTAAGTGAAAAAAATACAAATTAAAGAAATTCAAATACTTATAGACCAATTTATTTTTGTCATCTGGTCAAAATTGCAATGCACACCCACAGACATGTGTGTGACTGTGTGATGGGGACGGATGATGCAGTTCCCTCCCTCACTGCCTGTCTTGTCCAAGGACAGTCCATTCTTACAGAATCAATGTTTTCAATCTGGTCATTACGATTTCACCATCAGCAGCATTACAATCAATAATTCTGCATTCTCTCAGAAGGTGTAGGCACCGGGCACTCTCACACACTCCCACACATAAATACACACCGACTGTTTATTTAGTTTATCGAATGCTGTCTTATCCTGGCCTTCCATGTGACCTTGTCTCGTCTCTAATCCTTATAATTCCTCCTGTGTGTTTAAATTGGATTATTGTCATTTATTTCATGTAGCACACACGGGCATTTATCTTCATTCATGTTAGAAAATCTCCCGTGAAAGGTAATAATAAATAATTATTACTCAATAATGACACTAATTTTATTTAGCCTGTTAACAGTGGACACGATGAAGTAGAACTCACATGACAAATATATTCAGTTCTTACTACGGCCGTGTCTACAATCAGGGTGTCCTTGGTGTGCACCCAGGGGCCCAGCTTGCCAATGGGCCCTCACATTTAAAAACAGAAAATAAATTAAAATAATGATTGTAATGTTCCTTTTTTCATGGTCTGGGCACAGATTTCAGCAACATAAAACACTATGTTTACCATTTACCACTTACTATGGTGTAAAATATGTATAAATAATGATAATAATTGGATAACAGGATTATTGTACATAGATCCAGGATCAGTACCAATTAAAATGATTTAAAAATTGTATACATTTTGAAGACAGAAATAATCTTGTGTTAATCTAATTATATGAAACAGTAAGACATCTCCAACAAAAAGGTCTCAGACTTTA
Source organism: Epinephelus fuscoguttatus (assembly GCF_011397635.1). Classification (NCBI taxonomy): domain Eukaryota; kingdom Metazoa; phylum Chordata; class Actinopteri; order Perciformes; family Serranidae; genus Epinephelus; species Epinephelus fuscoguttatus. The sequence goes on from NC_064769.1 coordinate 25,989,994, forward strand.
TCCTTTTACAAACAGCTTGTTTTTTTATGTTTGGCTAGGGCCCTTTGACATTAAACACTCAGGGAGCCATTAAGCCTTAATCCAGTCAAGGTGGTTCGATATTTGATATAACTGGTGCAGACACAAGAGGAGGAAGAGGACAGAAACTGAGATGATAAAAAATATGATGCAGTGCAGTGATGACATGAGATATGATGATTTAACACTGAAACAACAGTAAATGTTTGACCTTCTTGGCTTCCTGTTTGTCAAAGAATTGATTTTAAGACTACTGCTGGTTTATGAAGCACTCGATGGTTTGGGCCCAAACTGATTTTTGACCTCTTGGATCACAGTATTTTTTAAAACTTGAGATCTCTAGCAGTGAGTTCTTATAAATCGGGGTTTAAAACTTAATTTCTATTCAGGACTGCATTTCAATTATGTTAAATTTAGGATGTTGGGATGGCGCCTTGTCAAAATAAATCAAATCATGTATGACTGGACCATGTGGGAATTTAATTTGAAAGGACAGACACAGGAAGAGGCCACGCTCAGCAGTCAGACAGGAGTCAGGTTACAAACCAATCACAGCCGACAGATATCTTTCCCTTCTTCTAATATTCAGTCTGATAAATATGGAAGAATTGATCATGTTAGTGCAGGGCTACCCAGAGCTTTACATCTGTCCCACGGATGATAGGCCTACACACTTATAAACAGCACCTGGAAGACGATCAGCTCTGCACTCAGGATTTCAGGTAAATAGGCTATACAATGCTTGTTGAGGCTGCTTAGCATTTTCCAGGGCTGATATTCCACAGGCTCGTTAATAACATGTCGGGCAGGAAATCCAAAGTGTGGGATCATTTTGAGAAGGTGAAGGACGAACCCAAGGTGATATGTAAACTCATCTTCATTGGTCGACTACAAACATGACGTATCATCTGAAACATGGAAGTAGCTACATGCCCATTAGCCACTTAGCACAATCATTACTGCTTTGCCAACAGCGTCATTAACAGGCGGCTCGCTCAGTGTGTGACGTGCACTTGTAGATAAAATATAGGCCTATATTAATGAAGGTTCATTAGTACGGTTTGTATTTCTCTGTAATGTAGCACAGTGTTAACAATGTTACTGATACTATTCTTTCTCACACCTTCAACTCAAACCATTGTGTTGCCCCGCCCTAAATATATAATTTGATAGTAACGTAAATATGCGGGCGGCTAGTGGAGGAGTGGCTATGGCGACTATTGGTTGACTTTCACTCCATGTGTCTTGTTTATTTGTCTTCTTTCATTATAGGTTATTTGTTTTATATGGCTTTGTGTTTCTTTTAAATCATTTCCTTTCTCTGTAAAGCACTTTGAACTCCTGACCCCCAACAAAAACAGCAGAGATTGATGGCAATACAATATTTATCAAAAAGACATAATTTTATATTTGATGTTTCCATGACATTGATCGTGGAGCGTTGCGGTGCTGCCTGAGCTTTTGAAGATGTCTAAGGGAAGTCGCCCCTTGCCCTCATTGACTGACATGGCCTACTGACTAGTTATCTTCATGTGGATCAGGCAGCTGATGTTGTCAGAAACTTTGAGCGAAGCTGGTCCAGAGCAAAGACATCTGGGGCATTGTGTAGCTATCGGCATGATGGGACCCTTTTTGTTTCCACAAATAAGTTCTGATAGCGTGTGTTAAGGTGTCCCTAACAAAATATTATATGTCTCCCTGGAGTTGGCTTTTGTAGTACTGTCAGGTCAGGACTTTTCAGCGCAGTCAGAGGCTGACAGAGAGAAGCACACACAGTGGTGACCCAGCTGAAAGGTTGTACAGACGCACACTGCCAGGGTCACAAAAGATAGAAATATAACTAAACTGCAGATCAAATAAACTTAGTAGTAGTAGAAATACCGTTGTGTGAGGTTAAAGGAACCTCGTAGAACAATTAAGTATGATATCTTACAAAAGTTATGTACATGGTTTATATGATATCTTGTGAATTAGCACCCCTACTGTTTAAGTTTTAGTAAGAAGAATCACAGCTGGCCATTGTCAAGTTGTGTACGTGACGTGATGCGACATGAGGCGAGGCGACGTCACATTACATTACTCATTTATGTAGTTTAAAATAACTCGACGTTGACTTTTAGTTTCACACGCCCTGGTCTCCTGCGTCAAAGTCCTACGTATGTTTGACACGTCCACCACTCCAACCACCTACCTATGTGGACTTTGTAGACCTTTGACCTAACTTCCAGCTTTGCTCCCATCATATGACAGACGACAGCCCGCAGCACATAGGTCACGTGATTACAGCCTCCTGGCCCACGATTACGCGGGCTATATTCAAATTACCGTGTATTACTTTTCATAGATATAAGTACTGTAGTGGCCATTTTAACATGCAATACCAAAGTTTCTATGCCACTTAGTTTGTGAAGTGTCTCGGTTTTGACTCGTGTTTTGTTCCTTTTCTGGAGACTCACATGTGGCAGGGAAAAACAAGTTTTATTGAGAATACAGTCCTTCCAAATTTACATCTTGTACGGTCCACTACTATTTCTATATATTACCACATATCACTGGTTATTATACATTAACACTGCATAACATGGTTAAAACTTATTACAATCCAAATCAACACAAACTGTCTACAGTCTCCTACTGTCATGCGCACTAAACTGCCTTATGGCACGATACCTGTCGTAAATGACCTGTATTCATATTCCAACACATAAATAAAGTAAATATAAACATAAACTCAGTATAGTCCACTACCATACACTGTTCAACATATACAGAAACTGTGCAAGCTTAAATATCATCAGAACCTAATTGATATGTCATATCAACACAGAAATTCTTACCAAATACTAATATGTGATGAAGTGGCTCTTACAAGTACAAACAGTGACTGAAACAGCCTGTAGGGAGACTTGTAATATATTCCTTTTGGGATGGGCCAGTGGTTTCCAGTGCTGAATTTAGGGCTCAAACTTCGGTTTGAGTGTGCATCATCAGCATAGAAACAGAGATCATATTAATTCTCATATTTGCACAGTCAAATTGTAACTCTGTGTCGCATGTAAAATTATATGGACATCAAAAACTCTGTATCATAAATAATTTACTATGTCTTGACTACAAAAATTATGTGAACTCATTTACATGATATTCATTAATTTAATTATTCAGTCAAACCATTCCTTTACAATGTTTCAGATTAGCTGCTGTGTCACTGTATCATCACAAAGTTGCATATCTTCATTTCTGACAGCCAAAAATACAACAAATGTTTTATTATTATTATTTATTCGCCCAACTTTCATCCTCACCTCCACAATTTCTGTACCATAACAGAATATTTGTCAAAGGAAGGGCCTAACATGCATTAAATCAGCTGCAAGTGTTCCTTGGTCACTAGGCTTTTTTCACTGCAGACACAGGTGCAACTAATAACACTAACAATGTCTGCATTTCATTTCGGTGTTCCACTTTCAGGGCTTCATTATTGTTCACGCTGGCTTACATGACCTGAGACACTCAAACGGAGTGCAGCCATCGTTATTGTTATTAGTTACATCTGTGATTTTCCTGCTACCACACGTCAGGATGTGTGCTGTGAGTGCAGACACTAATTGCAGATGACGAGCAGCTGGGTGAAGCAGGTGACGGGATCCTTGGAGGACCTGAAGGCTGGGCTGAATCTGTGGCTGCTGCACAAATAAGCCTCTTCGCAGTCAGACACCCTCGACATATAACATCAAACATTTGCGAGTATATTACCAGGAAGTTCCCCTTGAAATACTGAAAAGTGCAAATTAAAAATGTGTATTCATATACATTAACTTAAGTTTCCTTGCTAACTAGAAGAAATAGTTGATTTTATGTCTTACTTAGACCTTGCCAAGACTGTTTTGATATATTTAACAGAGATCTTGACCACATAGCCAGTTAATATTTCCCATCTTACAAGTTGCGGAGGATTTCCTAAATGGTTCATTAAACAAGGCTGAGGTGTGCTAAGGATATCCTCTGACAAGACTGCATTTAGCAGCCCCCCTTTCTGAAACAACACAGCCCTTGGCGGCCCATTACGACATACTCTGTCTACGAAATACAGACCCAGCCCTTGAATTGGGACACAGTACGAGATTAATTAGATGACCTAGAGGCAGAGGAGATGGAGCACCTGTCGACGTGACACATTGTTCACATGGGTGGCCTCGCTTGAGACTGAAGCTCTAACCCTGCAGAATTATGAGCAATCTCTACCTGCTGAGAAAAACGAATAATTAATGTATAATCCTGAAGTTTTTGCACTATCGATTTCTGGCACATAAGTCTCCAGTATTCCAAGGAGCGGTAAAATACTGAAAAAGGTTATCTCTCAGGGAATCCATAAGGTCCTGGATTGGTTAATTATAAAATAGCTTACTGCTGAGCCCTCACAGTTATGAATTACATCATAATTCAGACTGAATCTTAACGAAATTGAAAGCTAATCTTGCAGAGGTGCAGAGGTGCAGTAACACGCTGTTGCTGCGTGTAACAAGGTCGTGCTGTTGTGATGTTTTGTGTTGAGTCATATTGCGCAATGCAGTGCAATCTGCTTAAGTATGTAATCTCTGTGAGGATGTGTTAAATGTGTGTGTCTGCCTATATGCATGCATATACCTGTGTGATGTTTACCAGCCTAGACCAGCTGCTTAAAATGATTGACAAATGACACGTCATTGACAACGCTGAGACAAGAAAAGAGTAGAGAGACAGTGTTGAGAGCTGCGGTAAAGACTGAGGAGTGAGGAGAGGAATAAAAACAGCATGAGAGGAATAAGATACAAGGGTCAGAGAAGGTAAAGGGAGCTAAAAAGAATACTGTAATCCATTGAGGGAGATGAGTGTAATCTGGCAGGTGTGCAGGAACAAGCAGATGTCCGTGTTCTTCCAGAGTGTTTCAAGTCTGAAGTCTCGCTTGTCTCCTGCTCTGAAACCCAGATTCCTTCTGCCCAGCTGATGTTTGTATCACCCCAAAGGCAAGGAGGAAGAGATGAGGATGATAGATGGAGAGGTGAAGGGAGGGAGGGGTGAACAGAGCGGATTCAGAGAGGAGGTGGAAGGGGAAAAGGGTGATTGCATGTGGAAAGAAGAGGAGGAGGAGGAAGGTTATCTTGTAGGGGGGAACAAGAGAGAAAGAGCAAAACAGAAGAGAGAAAAGGGCGGAGAAAGGTAGATTGGAAAAAGGGAGAATGGTGGGTCGGGAGACGGGGGAGGTAGAGTGAGATATGGGGAAAAGGTCAGGACAAAGAGGAGAAACAGATCAAGAGAAAGGGGGAAAAAAGTGGCGGACTGATCCCAGAGGAAATAAAAGCCAGGAGAAAATCCTCATCTTCCATTTACGACAGATGCAGTTGCTGTCTCTGTTTCCCTCTCCCCCTTAAACACACACACACACACACATTCAGATAATAAACACATGAACCAGACTGGAGATAATTGCCTCATGGGAAAAAAGAGAACCCCAGCGCTGGATTGACAGGTGGACTGGTGTGTGGAGCAGCAGAATGAGGAATGACTTAGATAGTAGAGGACAAACACACACAAGCTTATTTTACATGACCACATATATAGTCACTGACAGTTACAATGCAATGTTCTGCTGGGAAAAACCTTGACATGCCACTTGACATGCACCACCCACCCAAACACCATTCCACATGTCTGTGGCCCGGCCCAGCAGTGCAATGTGCCATGCCAAACTACAAAAGCTGCTCAAGAATGGCCCAAGGAGTGTGATAAAAAGCTAAAGAAATCAACATGGGCCCTAAATTCCCCAGATCCTAATCCAATAAAGCATTCCTGCAGAGGTCCTGTGTTCGTGCTATGGCAGCCAGTGCCAAGTCAGATACACAGTGGGGCCTCTGACCTGTTAAAACATGGACACAGGACCTCTTGGAGGTGGGGTACTAGCACTGCCCTACTGGTGTTTGATTGGATTTGGATTGTAATTTGGTGCCAGGTCTACAACTTGAACTCTTGGTCATGTTCCTTGGGCCATTCTGATCAGTTTTTGCAGTGTGGCACTGCATTACACTCAGTTGCCACTGGTACCAGGTTGGACCCCTTTTGCCTTCAGAACTGCCTTAATTCTTGGTGGCATAGATTGAACAAGGTGCTGGAAACATTCCTCGGAGATATTGGTCCATATTGACATGATAGTATCACAGAGTTGCTGCAAATCCATGATGTGAATCTCCCATTCCACCATGTCCCAAAGGTGCTCTATTGGATTGAGATCTGGTGACTGTGGAGGCCATTGGAGTACAGTGAACTCACTGTCATGTTCAAGAAACCAGTTTGAGATGATCTGAGCTTTGTGACATGGTGCGTTATCCTGCTGGAAGTAGCCATCAGAAGATGGGTACACTGTGGTCATAAAGGGATGGACACGGTCAGCAACAATACTCAGGTAGGCTGTGGTGTTTAAACCATGCTCAGTTGGTACTAAGGGGCCCAAAGTGTGCCAAGAAAATCTCCCCCACACCATTACACCACCAGCAGCAGCCTGAACCGTTGATACAAGGCAGGATGGATCCATGCTTTCATGTTGTTCACACCAAATTCTGAGCCTACCATCTGAATGTGGCAGCAGAAATCCAGACTCATCAGACCAGGCAACGTTTTTCCAATCTTCTATTGTCCAGTTTTGGTGAGCCTGTGTGAATTGTAGCCTCAGTTTCCTGTTGTTAGCCGACAGGAGTGGCACCTGGTGTGGTCTTCTGCTGCTGTAGCCCATCTGCTTCAAGGTTGGACGTGTTGTTGGTTCAGAGATGGTCTTCTGCAGACCTTGGTTGTAACCAGTGGTTATTTGAGTTACTGTTGCCTTTCTATCATCTTGAACCAGTCTGGCCATTCTCCTCTGACCTCTGGCATCAACAAGGCACTTTCACCCAGAGAACTGGCGCTCACTGGATATTTTCTCTTTTTGGGACCATCCTCTGTAAACCCTAGAGATTGGTTGTGTGTGAAAATCCCAGTAGATCAGCAGTTTCTGACAGACCAGCCCATCTGGCACCAACAACCATGCTACGTTCAAAGTCACTTAAATCACCTTTCTTCCCCATTCTGATGCTCAATTTGAACTTCAGCAGGTCGTCTTGACCATGTCTACATGTCTGAATGAAGTGAGTTGCTGCCACGTGATTGGCTGATTGGCTATGTATGTTAACGAGCAGTTGAGCAGGAGTACCTAATAAAGTGGCCAGTGAGTTTGTACACAAACTCAGACACCGTAGCACAACACACTCACTGACGCATGAACTGTATGCTGCATAACAATGCATGAAGACAAACACTTGAAGCATAGTGGACATAACTGTCCCTTATGGGAGATAGAGAGATGGATCGGATGGGTTGGTGCGCAGGCTGGGGGAATAAGTTAAAATGATTAGCCACACAAACACACACACACTCACATACAGACACACAAACACAGCTTAATGAATGTTGACAGGCAAGCGAGCGACCGTCTATGTCAGCATGGAGAGATGTGCTCTCATTGGCCGTGCGAGCCCAAACACACACATGCACAGAAACGCACATGTGAGCACACACACCAGTGTTTAGTCATTTGACTCTCAGTATTGACAATCAGCATGTCAGTGTGGAGATACACGGCTCATCAAAGTCTCATTTAAAAGGCTGTGAGCGTGAATCTCATGCAGCGGGTTGTTAGATATTTTATTCATTAAGGGTCAGACTGCCAAATTATGAATTCACTGGGGATTGTAAATAAAAGTCACATTGACTCACAAGTAACTTGTTTATTGGACAGTCCTGATGATCAGTAATCATTCCCTATTAAGGATTTTGGTCCACTTTTTAGCCACAATTTCAATGTTTTGGAGCTATTTCAGCTCATTCTGTCTAAATGTTTACCCTGGCTGGGTTTTACAAGTACGATTAACTGCTTGTTAGTGCATGTTAACATCTGTCCTCCTCTGCCTACACACTCCTGTGTCTTGAGGTTATTTTGTGCAGTTGGATCATATTCTGTTTCAGCTAACAAACCAGGCTGAAGTTGTGTGGGCCGCTTCCACACCTGTAGCTTCTTAGCTTCTCCGGTGTCACAAATAGTTCATAAAGCATCAACTGATTAAGAATGTTATTAATCAGACTGCAACTAGATCTCATATAAAAAAGGACAGAGAAGTGGAACAAGACAAGAAAGATGTCTTACAGGCCCAATCCCAATACCCCCCCTTGGCCCTACCCCTAGCCCTTGCCCACTACCCCTTGGCCCTCAAAATGAAGCAACGAGGGGTAGGGGTAGAAATCATTCCCTAGGAATTGGGACACCACTATGTCACCACATCGGTTACATTCACGCATACGTAACTATATTAAACAGGAAGCTGCGAGCCATCTACATTTCCAATCTGCATCTACAATGGAGTCTCATTCATCCTACCGATCGCGTTTGCTGCATTCATCATGCTTTGTTTGATGAACGACAGATGACAGGGGACTTCTGCTAGCTAGATAGCTAGCTAACCAGCTAACATTACGAGGCAGCATAGTTATACTAGCTGTTAGCGTAATGTGAAAAGTCAGACAATTTTGCAGAACAAGACAGATGACAGAGGCCAGATAGTGCAAGCTAGCTAGCTAGCTAACAAGCAACCTGACGACGGTAACGTTAGCTATGTATGAATTTTTTTCTCCCGTCTCTTGCTCGGTGGTAGCCATGGCGACATCTACCCCTCGCTGGCAAGTCAGCATCTGAAATCCCTCGCTCCAAAGGGCTAGTTTCATACCCACTACCCCTCGTTATGCCCCCTACCCCTACATGCAAAAAGGAATTGGGACACTACTCCTGGGGGACCCCAAGGTGTTCCCAGGCCAGATGAGATATGTAATCCCTCCAGTGTGTTCTGGGTCTGACCCAAGGCCTCCTACCAGTGGGACGTGCCCAGAACACCTCTGATGAGAGGCGCCCAGGAGGCATCCTGATCAGATACTGGAATCACCTCAACTGACCCCTCTGGATGTCCGAGCTCCTTACCCTATCTCTAAGGCTGAGCCCAGCCACCCCATGGGGGGAAACTCATTTCGGCCGTTTGTATCTCCAAACTCATTCTTTCGGTCACTACCCAGAGCTCATGACCATAGATGAGGGTTGGGACATAGATGGACCAGTAAATTGAAAGCTTCACCTTCCGGCTCAGCTCCTTCTTCACCACGACAGTCCAGCGCAGCACTCGCATCACTGCAGAAGCCGCACCAAACCGCCGATCCATCTCATGCTCCATTCTACCCTCACTTGTGAACAAGACCCCAAGATACTTGAACTCCCTCTTTGAGGCAGTAACCCTCTCCCAACCTCTACAGTAGGTAGTGGCTCTCTGCTGGAAATTCACTGTACCCAAGAATAAAGTGTTTTATTTTACAAACTTGATATCTTCATGAGTCATTTGTGGTCCATTCAGAGTGGACCCATGACCCACCAGCTGGAAACCACTGCCTTAGAGGTTTCAGACAAACTCCCATTTGCCATTTGGTACAGAATGTGGTGAGGCAGGGCTGTAACCTCAGGGATATTGGGCCTCATTCACAAACAGTGCATACGCACAAATCTGTGCTTAAACTGTGCGTACGATCGTTTGACGCACAAATCCGGGATTCATCAATATTTTCTTCCCCGAATTTGTTCAAATTTAGAACTGCCTCAGACCATGCGTATGCACAAATGAGGAAGGCCGAACTGACTTAGAAAATGCAAACATACCTTTTAAGTACATGCAGAGTCTATAAAACCACATTCATGAAAAAGAGATTTAATTAACATTTTTTAAAATAATTAATTTACTAATATATTGGCCAAATGGATTACATTACCATGAAATTGACACACGTTCACCCTTATCATTGTGACAATTCAAATATTAACAATAACATGAACAGAAAAACTATCACTCCATCAGCGTGCAGATGATCTGTAATGCCGACTGCCATATCCTTCAGGCTGTGGCCCGCTGGCCAGGAGGCACCCACGACTCATTTATTTTGCAAAACAGTACAGTGGGAATGCTTTTGGAGGCAGGGGCTGTGAGAAGTGGATGGCTTGTTGGTGAGCATCTTTTGTTCTAGTCTTTTATTTCAATTGTTTTAAGTTAGTATTTTCAGTAAGTCTCTATTCCATTAATGTTAAAATGTTATATTGTTTGGGTGACCGGGCATATGGCCTTAAAACATGGCTGATGACACCATCGCAAACCCTGAAACCCCTCAAGAGGTGCGCTATAATAACATACATGCCCACACACGCGCCGTAGAGCGCACTTTTGGCGTGCTTAAGGGCCGTTGGATGTGTTTGGATCAGATACAGCCGGTGGCAAACTACTTTATACCCCTGAGAAGGTGTGCAAGATCATCCTGGCATGCTGTGTCCTCCACAATCTTACAATGACCCATGGCATTCCTGTAAGATCCGGCGCCATCGCTTCTAACAAACTGTGAAATTTACTACTTCTCTCCTCGCGTAACCGCTTCCTTCATTCATGAATCAACTCTAGGCAAGTGGTTTCCTTATATGGAGAAATGGGGGCGTGGTAGTATGCTGATTACAGATCGCGGACACGCGCCTGTCAATTTAGAATGGTTCTGATTTACCTGATCTGATTTATGATTTAACATACGCACGGTGGTGAGAACAAAATTGGCCGGTACGCACGTGTCATGAATCCGACGGTGATTTTGCGCAAGTACTTATTTTTTGCGGAGAGTAAGAACATTTCTGCGCAGATATTAGTGAATGAGGCCCATTGTGATTAACTTTTTTTCCAAACTCCTCACACAGACCAATACTCAGTCTGATTCCTCTACCGATGTGACTTAATTTTGCAGAGCATTTTTCTGCGAGGCTAGTGCAAAATACTTAATTACAACCATTCATGCCTTCCCTCCCCCTGACTCTTTGAATGTTTTGGAGTTTTTTGCTTCCTATAGCTGACTCACATTATGTTCTCATTTCTAACAAAGTACTTTGATGTTGTTTTGATGTTTCTCTTGCGACATTTTCGGCGCATTTCTTTGGTCCCACCGCAGTTCAAATATTATTATTCTCAGTTGGTCAAACGAGCTGATCAAAAGGAGGAAACTGTAAAGAGTTCGGAAACTGTTCAATGTCGGTGTGAACAAATCTTAAGGGTCATCAGGGAGATTTAGTGTGACAGCACATCAGACTGAAAGTTATTATGTAATAAGAAATATAAAATTGAGAGAACACGGTGGGGCGGGTGGAGGGGGGAATGGATGAAACATCTCTCATCACAAACAACTTCAAAAAGTCACTGAAGCACAGAGAAAGAGAGTCACATAGAATGAGAGAGGAAAATCATCAGAGACAGAATGAAACTGACAGAGACGCAAACATAGAAACAAAGAAAGGGAGTAACACAGAACAGGAACGAGATGCAGAGGCACTTTAAGGCAGGAGTTTAAAAAAAGGCAGGAGTGAAATACACAAAGAATGACAGAGAAGCAAAGAGAGACAGATGAGTTGTTAAGTATCGGTAGTCGTCTTAATGTCTCATTTCATTGTGGGGGTTTTAGACCAGAAAGATTTCAAATGGAGAGGTGATTTAGTCACTTCTGCTCAAAGATTTGTTAGAAATTCACCTTATCTTTCCTTCTGTAGTTGAACTGTGGTTATAGTAATGGCTGTAAATGTGATATGTCTAACTAATTAAAATGCCAGATGCCTCATCTTTGCAGCAAACGCCATTTTAACATTCTGACAAAGGGCTGCAGATGAAAATGAGTCAATCTTTGCTAACTCGGCACATTTACATTTTTATTAATGTCGAAAAATTCACACTGTTCCTGATAAGTAAACAAATACAAATAGCAAATTGATGAAGAGAAAATGAAATGACTTCGTTTGCATTCATTCTAATTTTAATCAAATAATAAAAATGCAGGTAAACACAGTAAAAGGAGGGAAAAGTGCTTAAAGCTTGATGTAAATACACCTACGTTGTTTGCTCTGCCCTTCACCACTTGTTGTCAAAATCCTCCACAACTGACGAGAATCCCTGACTGGAAACTTAAACCGCGTTTTAGTCATTCTGTCCTGAATACACACTGATTTTTTAAACATCACTCTTGCATGTGCTGCACTGCCTGCCACATAATAGGGGAAGCACAGCTGTCACTGCAAAACATGATCCAATAGCCTGGAGACAGATTGAAACACCTGAGCCCCTGCACGCTGAAGCTGGTACAGGGAAATGTCACATTTCAAAAACACTTGTGTCGGTACGATTTCAAATAGTCTCATTTATGTGGTTTTTTTTTTCTCATTACTTAAGTGGTTCATTTCAGTACTTTAATTCCAATGGGCACGGGGAATGATTATCATATTGCTGATGACAAAGCTGCACAAGACGCATGCTAAAATATAACAGACGTGGTCAACTTCCAAATGTGTGGTTTGCTGAGAATTTTGCTATTGAAATAAAATGAAAAACATTTGTTATACTGATTTAGTTTGTATGTAATACCACAAGCTGCCTTCATTTTGTGAGACTTTTTTTTTATCTCAGCATTTTTCCTCTTTTAATTAAGAGAATTTGAGACTAAACTTCAAAGTACACCTCAGAAAACAAACAATGGTGGGAGTGTCACAGCCTGGTGTGATGTAGACAAGTATCATCCATTTCTGCTTCTGCACTCAGCCTGATCCAACCAGGTCTGCCCCACTCTGTGACATGAGGGTTAAACACATGCAATGGATGTAAGAGGAGCACAGGAGGGACACAAACATATGGAAAAACGAGTCACCTTTAACTGCCTTGAGTGTGAAAAATGGAGTCGGTTGTCATGGAGCTAACTCAGTCATTAGTTAGTCTGGCAATGACAACTGAGCCCCTCCTAAGTCCCACCTATTATCGTTCTGTGCTCAAAATGGTTGAGCAAGCTTGGACAACACATTTTCACTCCGGCTTCGTCACATAACATCTTTCCACATCTACATATGATGTGCAGGATAGTTTGGGTATTGACATTCTGAGACGCCGTGTCAACTTCAGCCCATTACATGCATGTAATATGCATTGTGTCTTTCCAAAATACACTTCCGTTTTCTGAGGAAATGTGCAGTTTGCATACAGTCTCTTTCAAAATAAACATACTACGTCGGTACAACACCTCAAATTGATGTTTTTTTTGGTTTTCTTTCAACAACGAATGCGCGCGGTTAGGGTTAGCCAACATAAGAACATGTTTGGATTTTGGTAACAAAAGCACATGGTTTGGCTTTACATGCAAAGGGAATGAACACTGGCCTCCTGGGTAAACATAGGTGGTTGTTGGACTCATTCACGAACTCCCCCACCCGCCCTAGTTGGACTCTTGACCCCCTTGACTTATACTGTTGTCCCACCGCATTACCCCCTTCCACTGTCAGACACTGTTACACACTGACGGCCTTTTTTCATCTCTGTCTGACGTGGAAGTCACTCTACCAGGTTGGCTTGGAACATGGCAAATCCTAGGTCAGCTTTAGCTACATTTTGAAGATAGTTCAAAGTTACTGGTGACTGTCACTGTCCTAACAAACATATTACATTGTATACAGTCACTTCTTGAGTTAGCTAACATTAGCAATGTACGTTACCTGTCTAACCTATAGCTACATCAAAAAGAGTTAAGACCCAGACACACCAAACCTACATCGAAGAACTAGTGGCAAGGAAAGCTGACTGTTGCGTCACCTCATGTTGTCTGTGTCTAAGCCAAAAAGTTGCATATGAACACACGACAAAGACTACAGTCAATGGCCAACATAGCACATACGTGAAAGGAAATAACTCTCCATCCCAGCAGGCAGCTGTAGTCTGTATTCATCATTTAAAAAAAAGGAAACCAGAATACTGACTGGACGAATTTAAGACGCTAGTTAGCCAGTTTGCACATTGACAACACATCATGATGTTGAAAGAACAAAGGATACTTACAGACCCTTACCAACTGTTCTTGCTGAAGAGCTCATTGGTAAGAAAGAAAATCTCTTGACTTTTACCTCTTGACTTTAGCAATTTGCTTTCCTCACTTCCGTTTTCTGTTCTTGTGGATTTAGTTGAGCTGCGAATCAGAGTGATTTCATTTACCAATGGTCTCCACTGTCTCTAAATCCAATTCAACAGGCTGACTTGGCCAAAAAATGCCAACAAGGGCAAACTAGTGCCAACAGTGCGGGACACACCACAACAACTAGGGCATCAGACCAACAGGCAGTCACTGGCTTGGTGTGTCAGGGGCCAGGGCCCTTAACCCTAATGTCAGATTAACAATGTCATCCAGGTTTGGTTCCTCCTTGTTTCTGTGAGAACATAGAAGAACAGTTGGTTTCTGACATATTTTTAAGATGGCAGGAATTATCGTTTCAGCTTCAGTGTAAACAGTTTTGCCTCATTCTTAAAAGTTAACAGTGTGAAAATATCCTTTAGTCGCATAATGCTGTTGACTTGGTAAAAGCTTGTCTGACTTAGCAACAGTAACCAAGGGGGTGGGACTTTGGATCGGTCAATAAAGTAAACTAACGCATTCTCACTCCGACCTCAACACATATTGACGTTTGGTCATGAACTTTGTGCAGATACGATGTGAAAGGTACCCTGGGTGCGTTGGCTGTTGACGTTCTTGGATGCCATGTCAAGTTCTGCCTGTTACGTGCATTGTCTTCTTTCAAAATACACTTCCGTTTTCACAGGAAATTTACCGTTTGCATACAGTCTCTTTCAAAATAAAGCATCATGTTGGTACATAAACACAAGTTGGTGGTTTTTTTTCCTCCAACAACTAATGCACATGGTTGGGTTTAGGAAAAAAGAACAGGGTTTGGCTTTATAATCTTACAAGATGCTTTATAATGTTACGAGGGGGAACTGCCCATTGGTCCGACAGCCCGTTGGTCCGACCATATTAAACCCATTGTTCCGAAGTCCATTCCGAAATCATCATGATGTCCTGTGGTTAAGGTCTGGTTAGGTTTAGGCACAAAAACCACTTTGTTAGGGTCAGGAAAAGATCATGGTGTGGGTTAAAATGAAAAAGAAAGTGACAAACCGTCGGACCGTCGGACTAATGGGATGTCAGACCAATGGACTGTCGGACCAATGACCTGGACCCGTTACGAGGTCAGTGTTTGGTGCACTCATCCACCAACACTCCCACCCACCCTACTCGGACGTTCGCAGCCGTAACTTTTGTTCTTGTCCCGCCGCGTTTCCCCCTGACGCCATCATGCACTGTTAAACTATAACAGCAACTGCTTTTTTGTCAGTGTCTCACACCTCAAGTCACTGCCCAAGTGCCAGATTCGATGACTTAGTAGTAAGACTGGGTTGAGTTAACTGTATCTGCTGATGAGGACTGTAAAAATGTAGTTAAAAGTACCATAAAAGGCTAGTACGTGGATCTTGAGTCAGATTTTTTGTAATTAATCACAGCTTCAGTGGACAAATACATGCAGATACCAGGACACAGTCTATTTCCAGAATCACAGCATTTAGCTTACTGTATTTCAAAAACAGGGCAAGAAAAACGGGGAGCAAAGAGATCATATAGAAATAATAAAATGGAGACAAATAGACAGAGCGAAGGGGCAGGCGGATGAAAAGGGAAAGGACAGAGTAGTGTTGCTGTCTCAGAGAACAGGGGAATTATAGAGAGATGTAGAATCACTACAGCAGTGAAAGTAAACACACGGCCACCGGCCAGCTGAAAAGTAAACTGGGAAAAATGTCCGTCTGTTCAAACGTTCAAACCCCACAACTTTTGTTATCATACACACTCCACACACATGTCTCTATGATGCTCTCTATGAAGAATACAGACAGAAAAACATTCATAAAGGCTGAACCAAAATGTGCACAGACACACACACACTCCCATAGACATACATGCAATGACACATTCCACTGGGTTAGAGTTAATCCTCACCACAGGAGGTGTCATCACCTCGGGGAGACACTTGTGCTGCGTTTTCAATGTTCTGAAGTGCAAGATATTGAAAACGTTAACTCAGCTGACGTTTTTTTCACGTGTTGAGACAGGAGCGGAGCACTATTTAAATATTAATACATCAACAGAAATATGATTAGTGGGAGTCGCTAAAAACTCTGCGCATGCATACGAGTATTTGTATTCGTGGAGTGTGGGTGTGTATGTGTGTGTGTGTACAAGGAGCATGAGCCTTTTCAGCTCTTTCTATCTACTTCCCTCTGCATCTGTTTCCCTCTGTTACACACTCTCTCTGTAAATATTCATTACGGCTCTTTGTAACACTTAGTTCAGCTCTCCTTCCCTCGCTGTCTGCCCCCTGAACGCTGCCGCATGTGGGGTACATGCTGATGAAGGCGACTTTGTCTCAGGACAGCTTTGATTCACTTTTCGGTGTACTGTTGAAATATTTCTTTAATCCAGCAAGTTTGACAATAATGGTGGAAGTCAAGCTTGGTTACGCAGTAATCTCTCTTTCTTCCCTGTGTTGCTTTGAGGGTGAGGCGTTTGAGCACATGCAGTCCGCTCAGTGTGTGGTATTCGAAAGGTTCTTCTGAGTCACTGATCAAACTCAAATTAAGCGTGTTTACCTCATGGTTTGTTAGTTTTCACAGGAATAACATCTCAGTCTCTCTTACCCCCTGCAAGCATGCCGCCTTCTCCTGCTGGAGAAATGTTGCACTTACTCTTCATCAGCTCTTACTGGGCCATATGCATTGTGTTGGGTGTTTCAGCATGGGGGGGGGGGGGCATGAAATGAGGGGTTTGGGGTACATTGCCAGAAAATTTTGAGCATCAAACATTTAATTTCCTTCATTTTGGTAAATGTTTATGAATCAGTTTGTGCCTTTCCTGCATCACTTTATGGTGTAAATGTCTTTATTTTTGTCAAAATAAAAATCAGCTGCTATTTTAATGTTTTTATTGTGGGGCAGAAATGTACATGTTCTAAATACTGAGGGAGACGTGTCCCCTGCAGTAACGTAGCACGTAATGAAACAAATTAATTTTTGCTTTGGACTACGCAAACATTTTGTGGCTTGAACTGATTTTATTATTTTATTTCATTGCTTGGAAGGACTATATAACTAAACTGAACTTAAAATTAAATGCAACAGTTTTGTCTTTGCTTCCATTTTTTCCCAGGATTAAGTTAAAGATCTGAGACTTTTTTTTTTAATGCAGATATATTTCTCTCCAATGTTAGTAGCAAATCTGTTAAAATCCGTATCCGTGACAGCTTCTCCTTTTCCAAAATAATCCCCTCACCTGACAGGTGCTGCATATCAAGATGCTGATGAAACACCATCATTACTACACAGGTGTTCCTTGGGATGATCACAGTCAAAGGCCACTCTAAAATGTGCGGTTTGATCACACAACACAATGCCACAGATGCCCTACAGTTTGAGGAAGTGTGCCATTGGCATGCTGACTGCAGTAATGTCCACCAGAGCTCTTGCCTGTGAACTGAGTATTGATTAAGCCACCATAAGCTGTCTCCAACGTCATTTCCAGGAATTTGGCAGTACATCCAACCATCATCACAACAACAGACCATGTGTAGCCACACCGGCTCTGGACCTCTACGTTAAGCATCTTTACCTGCAAAATTGTCTAAGACCAGCCACCTGGACAGCTGATAATAATAATTGGTTGCGCAACCAAAGAATTTTGCACAAACTGTCAGATACCATCTCAGGGAAGCTTACCTGCGTGCTCATCGTCCTCACCAGGGTCTTGGCCTGACAGCAGTGGTGACTGCTGGTCTTTTCAAACAGGGGAAGCTCAGTTTAAGTTTACATCATAAAATTTGTCATATTGTAGCGAGGCAGTAACTTACAAAAGGAACATTTAATTGAAGCCGTTTTTTAACCACACTCCATGCCATAGAACCACAGCAAAACACACCTCAAAGATTTTCAGATGGGTTTAAATACCTGAACTGTACTGTACAAATGAGGTGAAAATGAGCTATATCGCTTATGGAAATAAGGAACACCAGACAGCACTCTGTCAGAAGACTCCACTTGCAAATATGCACATGGGACTGAGCTTGAAATGCACCGATGCCGGTGTGTATTTCCAAAGCGCTGTCAATCACAAAGGGGTTCAGCCTTTTAGACAATTCCTCCAATCATCATGCATACACCAAGCGTCCTCTCCCACCTACCGCTCCATTAGGTCCCAGGGAAGCTGAGCCTCCCTGGAGGTGACGATTTTGTCACATTTATCCAATGACCGTGTTGCTTTGCTGCATGAAAAAAACCTGCTCAGCACCGTCTCATAGGAATGCTTGGAGGCTCTGCGTGCACCGTGCTGACACGAGAATATATGACAGGGAGGTTGCTTGTTACACAGCTGAAGTTTGGACATCATAGTCCTTATGTGAATCGTTGAATGTTGAATGCAATGTAAATTCTTATTTTAATGTAAATTCAGTAGTGTATATTTTACCATTTCTTCTATGAAATTTTAGGGGAAGTTCAGCCTCCCTTGTTGTCTCAGAACATTCGCCCCTGCCTGACAGCAGTTTGTCTATGTAACCAAGCTATGTAGTTGTAAGGTCGGTTGGATGTACTGCCACAATCTGGTCTCACTCCGAAGTCATCAAAATCCAGCACTTGGGCAGTGATTTGCAGCATCAGACACTGACCAAAAAAGCCGTCCTTTAATGTCGGCATGTTACGCAGTTATAGTTTAACGGTGGTTTCAGAGGGAAACGTGGCAGGACAAGAACTAAAGTTAAGGTGACAAAAGTCTGAGTGGAGCGGACAGGACAAGTGGTGGATGGGTCCAACAAACACTGACTTTCACCTGGAGAGTGGTGTCCGTGTCCCTTAAGATTCTAGAGCCAAACTCTGTTCTTTTTTTCCTAAACCTAACCACATGTTTTTGTTGCCTAAACCCAACCACGTGCCTTAGTTGTCAATAAACGTCAATTCACGTTGTTGTACTGACATAGTGCATTTATTTTGAAAGAGACTGTATGTAAACAGTACATTTCCTGTGAAAATGGAAGTGTATTTTGAAAGAAGACAATGCATGTAACAGGCAGAACTTGACACACTGTCCCAGAACGTCACCAACCAACGCACTTAGGGTACCTTTCAAGTCGTATCTGGACATGGAAGGTCCATGACCAAACGTTGATATGTGACGAGGTCGGAGGTGAATGTGTTGACTGCCAAATTCAGGGAAATGACATTGTCTTATGGTAGTGAAATGCACATTAAGTTCACGGGCAACAGCTCTGGTGGATATTCCTGCAGTCAGCACGCCAATGGCACACTCCCTCAAAACTTGGGACATCGTGCTGTGTGATCAAACTGCACATTTTAGAGCGGCCTGTTATTGTGACCTTCGTGACAGAACTTTGAGAGAAATATATCTACAGTATTATGAGCATAACAAAATCCTAGCTCTTTCACTTAATCCTGTGAAAAGTCTTGTTTAAATGTTTGTTCAGTGTATATAAAGACTATATAATCAGCAGCTTATTTGCACTTTATCACCATATCTTCTTATATAGACATTACCTGATGCATTTTAATTGACTGCCAGTGCCACAGGAGGAGTAACTCTCCTGCCACAATAGTCACGCAGTGCATTTCTGGGAGTATGAGGATATATACTGTAATTAAAGTAAAAGATAATTGGTTAAAACTAATTTGCTTTTTTAAATTTTGTTGTCTTTTTGTTTTAGTTTTAGGCTGTTTTTTAATCCAGGTATATTTCATAAATAATCAGTGCAAACTTTTTATTTTCATTTTTGCAAATGAGTCTTAGGAAGTGCACACACCCCACTGATTTGTGATGCAGGAGAGCCAGGTTGAAAATGGCATGAAACATGGTAATTGGCGCTGTAATATGTCAGGTTTGATTGATTAAATGCTGAACACAGCTTGCGAATAATTGATTCCTATGATAAAGTGAATAATGCCATCAAATTTTCTGCATCACAGGCTATAATGTCTCCTTGACCTGTTACACCCGAGACTGACGGAAAGTGAGGGAGGCAGCAAAAAAAGAGCCAGACAGCATGAGATTAAAGAGGAAACACATTTTCTTTCCGAAATGAGATATCTACAGAGAATGATAACCTCTCTTACACTATGATTGATGGCAACAATTAAAACAAATGGGGAATTAAAACAAATGGTGCACCTTAATTTGCCAATATAAGGCTTTTACAGATTTGCGCCTCACTGTTTTTAAGACACCGAGGCTTGAACAAGACTGAAGACTCCTGTCAGATTCCCTTACAAGAATGCATGTCAATTTGGGGATTAATTATTTTAAATACAGAAATTAATAGGCATTTATGGTTGTACTAAACTAGCCTGCTACCATCTGTGTAAACAGTTGTTACACTGACTTTGCAGTAAGCAGTCTGGCTTCTGCAGCCATTACCAGCTGGTGACTGATGGACCTAGCATGGTAGCTAATGAGAATTGACTTCTCACTGAAGAAACTGTTGCACTGAGGTAGGTGTCTGTTTTTGAGCTTGTAGCTGGGGATCTTGCAGCGAGTGCTTATAAATGTGGAACACAAGGTCAGTCAGGTGGTGCAGCACCCCTGAGGAAATACATATTAACCTCTACAAATTCTTTGGCTGTTTTTCTGCGCGTATAGTTAAGTTAAAAATGCAGGCAAGCATGTTTCACTCCAACAGAAATGTACTGGAATCTTGGTCCAAACACTAATATTTCCAAAGATAATGCACCTATTATTGTAAGCTGTGTTGACTTACAGGGAAGTGCATGCAAAAATGACAGACAATAGATCCAGAATTTTCCATTAGGTTAAGCAGAGCAGCCAAAAAAAGGGCTTATCAAAGCAATTTTGTGGGACCTTTTAGATATTGCTCCCAAATGAGCCGGAGCATCTTTTCCTAACAGTATCAAGCAGACCTGAATGTAAAAGTCACATTTAAGCTCGGTAATTAAAGCAGAGCTCTAACGGGAACAGGGACAGGGTGGAATTTCACAGTGCAAACCTTTGAGTTCTGCTCAGGTCGAACTGTTTCAAAGTTTCGCTAAAGAGAGAATGATTGGTTCAATTTGCATACTGACATTTTACAAGGTGAATCAGCTGCAGCTTTCGTAACCTTCCCCCCCTTTCAGATTGAAAAGAAATTACATCATTCATAAAAACATCAACATCCTGAGTGGTGATGCGATCACACAATGCCCATTCTTCAGATTAAATGTCTGGTTTTCACCAGTGACGTCTGTCTGGTTAGAAATTTATCATAACAGCATAAATCACTTCTTGCGATTCCCTGCAAGAACCCTGCAATAATAATAGCATGGTATCTTCTCCATGAGCTAGTATCATTGCTCATGGCTCTTCTCAAATGTTTTGTTTCCAAAATACTTCTATAGGATTTTTTCAGAATATTTTAGTGTTTCGAGAAAACTGTTGACAAATCCCCCCTTCTTTCTTTCTGTTTTTCTTTTCTTCCATCCCTCCTTCCTTTGTGGCGCCTCTGGTGACAGAGCTTTCACATTCTCCACACGTTTAACTGACCAACATAATCTCTTATATGTGAAACCCTCAAGATTTAATCCCACCAGAACTCCCCCTTCTTTGATGCATGCAAATGCACATGATGTGCAATTAAAATCAAATGTATGTTTTGTGCCAGGCTGCCATAGTTATTATGAGACTTTAACATAAATACATTCCAAATAGGATGGAAGCAGTGAATTGATTTCTTGAGGGGAAATGGGTGTCATGAAAAATGACTCAGCCTGGGCAAGTCCTTGAAGTCCCCGATGGAAACCAGGTCAATGTTTGTTCTGCCCTGCATGGCTAATAGACTGGCTGGGTCTGACATCTAGTGGTACATTTAACAGTTGCATTGTGCCTGATGGGTTATAAAGGTGGTTAGATGTAGTAATACATGGATAAAAATAGCTGGATGGATGAGTGAATTTTTGGATGGGTGATGGGTGGATGCAGAGCTGCCATACAAGAGATACAGGAAATTACACCTGTTTTTATTTTTGTTTGTTTGTTTTCTGTGTAAGTATTCATTAATTTAGTAAAGACAAATGCCAGTAGACAGTGGTACCACTATAACAACTGCAATTAAAGTGCTTAATGCATTAAAATAGACTGGTGTGTTTTACTAATCTGGAATTAAGATGTCTTTTTAGCTTTAGTATTCTGAGAGGGGCTATCTAGAGCTAAATAAGGTTGTTTGTCAATTCTGGTCATTGGCAGAACCTTGTCTGAAAGCTAGAGCGTCAAACTAAAGGGATTCATCTAGAATAGTTTAACGTTAAATCCAGTTCTTGTAGCCTGGGGTCAACACACCATTTCCCCACCTTTGCCCGCCACCCAGTTGACATGCACTCAATCCTTGGTGGGCCCAATATTATGCCTTCAAACCAAGAACACCTAGGTCCCATGAGTGTTGGCCTGATCACCAGGCATTCGCTGTCAAACTTTTCTTTCAAGCTTGGTTCCAGGAGGTTCCAGTCTGCCTATTCTGGGAAAGGTAGCTTTATCAAGGGTCACCAATTCATAAGGGGTCTGGAATTGGTCTTAACTTCTGACCCCTTGTCTTCAGTGACCTCACAATAACACAGTTCCTAAGTCCATGGGCACATGCAAACCCTTCCACCACTTTAAGATAGTGTGGAGGAGGCTGAGGTGGTTCAGGCACCTGATTCAGGTGCCTCCAGGACACCTCTCTGTGGTATTCCATGCACCCTCCCCCACTTGGCCTGGGAATGCCTTAGAAACCTCCAGGAAGAACTGGAGGATGTGACTAGGAAGAAGGACACATGGTTTAACATGTTAAGTCTGCTGCCCCTGTGGACCTGGACCTGATTGATTGTCAGACATTGGATCAATGGATAGAACTTTTAACTCAAATTACATCATTAAATTAACAGACCTTTTAAGAACTGTTCAACAAAGAACCTTAAACCTTTATGTTCTCACTGTGGTAGCATGTCTATAATACTTGCTCTGAACAGAACCTGTTTTTATTCCCACTGCAAGGAGGTTTCAGGAAACTTTTATATTCTAGAAGTTACACTTTAGATCTTTTCCCTAAGGTTTTATCAAAATATGTCTTTTTCGAACATTCACATGGAGCTCTTGTAATGTCTCCTCACATTTCAACAGTTTTATTGAGATTGGACAAAGAAAAAGGAAATCATTTTTGAAGATGAGCCAACTGTGGCCCTGTAGATCTTTTGGAAACTTCTGGCACTGCAAGTTCAGGAGTAGCTAAGAAGCAATTTCTCACATAAATTTCTCTGGGGACTTAATTTAGTCTTCTTCAAATTGGTTAGATATACATTGAAGCCTCGTTTTCAGAAAAAAATAAAAGTTCCCTGAGGCCCTGTTATATAAAAGAGTATAAAGAAATAAACATTTCATAAAAGAATGAATTCTTTATAGTAACAGCGAGCCTGGCTAGAAAATCCAGTTTCCACTAATGCAAAATTTGGTAAAAATGAATTAGTGTCATAATACTTTGACATGAACTTAATTTATTAAGTATACCTTTTTAAGCTTGGCAGCAGGGCCACTTAAAATACATCAGTGTTACTCACCAGAGAAGGCAGCAGTGCAATTAAAGAGTAGTGCTTAGAGGGATACTTCAACAGAAATGATAGAGTGTGCTCTTTAAAAGGGATGACTTGAGGCAAGAGTAAGAAAACAATATCACAAAGGAAGTAAAAGACTGGATAGTTTATACGGGGACAACACACTCCACATATTTACAGGATAGAGGTGACAGGAAGCACGTTTCATCCAACTACGAAGGGCAGCAGTGTATATCCACAGCTGCTGGTACTGTACCATGAGGTTCTATAGCCCGAGGACAAACTGTGATCCAGTTATATGATGTTAAACGTTTAAAAAAATCTGTATAATTGAAAACATGTCAAAGGCCAGTCAGTGGCACAGAGATATGGATTGGTTGTTGGTATCTATCTGAACAGATGATGCACTTTGACGAACTCCAGTTAAAGTTTGACTTTCAATATGTGTCAAGTTAGAGTTGGGTATAACACGTTCCTTTGTAACGCGTTAGAGTACTTTGATTACTTTTTGCAGTAACGAGTAACCTAACGCGTTAGTTTGCTGTTTGAGTAATCAAATATTTGAGTACATTTTCTACAAGACATCAGTTACTTCCGTTACTTTTAGAACGCTGGTCCTTCAGCTCTGAAACAGCAATGACTGTCTTTTGGTTCTAATAACGGAGATAACGTTAAACCTATCAGTCTGAAAGAAGCCATAAAGCTTGTGGCTAGTTACGTGGTAGAAAAAATGCTGCCCTCGTCTACGGTGGAGTCTAAAAAAAGGTGGAGGAGGACAACGGAGCAGATAAAAAGTAAATATGTAAACACACAGAGGGATTAATAAATAACAGACCGTCTATAATGTAGTTTGTTTCAAATGAAGCTGGGAGCCTCTGCAGTTGTGGTGAGTAAAAGCCCCGCCGCTATTTGTTAATGTTATTACTTTATGTCCGACCGTGAGGATGTACCATTGTTTGCTAGCTTGATGCTAATGACAGTTAGCTCAGCGGGTTGACAAAGTGCCTCTGCTGTTTCACACCATCATTTCCCCCTTTTACTCTGTGTGGTAACATCCCTAGAGGAAATATTAAAAACGCTGGGGTGTTGTTGTCATACAGTTGTCTACGGCAGCAGATCGTTCTGTGTTTCTACTGGTCAAAGTGACGGCTGTGATGGGAGAACTGGATCTCAGTGAAGGGCAAATGTTCCATAACTTTAATTTTGGAGACAAAAAAATGTAGGCTTAGCGCCCTGTTGTCCATTGCCCAATAGGAAATGTAGAATACTCAAAAGTAGTTTAAAAGTGCTTGAGTTACTTTTCTCAGGGAGTAACGTTGGAAGCACTTTTAAAGTAATTGAGTTACTTCACTCAGGGAGTAACAAAGGAAGTACTTCAAAAGTACCCGAGTTACTCTACTCAGGGAGTAATGCAGTAAAGTAACTGGTTACTTTAAAAATAGTAACGCAGTAAAGTACTTAGATTACTTTTAAAGTAACCCTTACCCAACACTGCTTGAGGCCTACACCAGTGATAAAAAATAATTTCCATGTAATGATTTGTCAAAGCCATAGGGAGTCACTGGAAGGGGCTAAAGAGTCACATGCAGCTCTGGAGCTGCAGGTTGACTTATCCTGCCCTGGATATAAAAAAGGGAAAAATTATATAATTAATAACAGTTTCCATTTTTAGGATTTGAGAAAGGAAACCTGCTGTTACAGCTCTTTGCACAGGTACAATGTGATTACCCATGTCAAACAAAGTCACATTGGATTTGTCTTGAATTTAAGAAAGACAACAGTACAACACAAGGTAAAGGGGTTACAAGACAATAGTTAAGGGCACAGTTCAGACTGTGTAGTCTACATCAAGTCCACTAAATAGGTTTTCTTTTTTTTCCATAGCACAGGACTGGACAAAACACAGTCCACAAGGCTTCTGACCAGGAGGGGGAGCTAGCTGCATACACTTTAATGAGCTATCTCCCCTCAGGCACCTTCTCCTGCTACCTCAAGCAGAGGCTCAACAACCTCCTGACTGTCTCTCAACTTCAAAGGAAATGAAATGCTGTCTTTAAAATCCCTCACGCGAGCAAAGTGATTACAATTCTTGTCCTGGCTGTGTCTCACCTCATGTTGAGTCACTTTTATGACTTGAAAATATTCAAAAGTACACATTTTCCAAGAATCGAAAAATGTTTGGTGTTAACCATTACCATCACCAACCAAGCCATATTAACACCATTTACACATCCATTTATCCAGTCAAAGGAGAGGAGTGTTTGTTTAATTGCAGCATGACCATTTCTGTTTCAATTCTAAGAATATAAAGCTAGCCTACAAATTTTATTATATTTTATTTTGTTATACTGTTAATTAATTTGACCTGCCTATCCTGCACCACAGTAATTAGCCTTTAGAAGAAAAATGACCCCCGTGTTATACACTGGAGTAAAATGAGACATATATGACACATATATTGAACACTCTAGACAGACCATTTCATTGCCATGAATCTCACTGGACCGGGCTAATTAATGGATCTAATTAGTACTTTATGGTTAAAAGCAGGTCAGTGGTTGATCTTCTGAACAACTGTCATGGACAATGATCAGCGCTGTGTAGTGTTCTCAAGAGATCTGTTCTTATGGTCTATGTGGTGTCTTATAGTGGTTGTAAAACGGATTCAATTATATCTAAATCTCTTAAGAACTTTCTATGAATAAAACATATGGTCAGAGCTAAAGTCACTTTTATAATCTTTGGGAGGGATTTCGCACTGTTGGACAATATTTCCACTGCCTGCAGGAGTTTTGCTGGCTTCTCCTACTGCTTTGAGGTCTGTTACCAAAATCTGAATTCAGTATCCCCCAAAAAATACATTAAAAGCTACTGTATCTCTCCAGCTGGCAGAGCACTAACAAAAAGTAATACTATTTCTCTTCTGTATGTCACTTTAAATTGGTGTCATCTTTAAGGCCATATATGCAGATGGTACACTTATACACTTACTTATAGCTGGTTGAAAAAAACATAATATACAGAGCCATAAAACTGGAATAATTTACCCTTTAATATCCTCTAATTAAAAATAATCATCCTATAAAAATAATAAGCAGCACATTTACTGGCATGCAGAAGACAGACTAAAGAGTAGGAGGTTTAACTAATATGATTTAATATTCAGGTTTTGGATCATATAAGTTGTAAAATTCTCATTCACATCATATATATTTAATTTTCATTTCTTTAACATTCTCTATATGTGAATTTTTAATAGTATGCTATTTAATTGTATGGATGGTGTTGACTGGTTATGGATTGTATATTAATGTAATTTTATGTACATTAATGGAGTTAATGTTCATCATGTACTGTGATGTGGTATGTGTTGTATGTCAGGTGTGGACAACGGGAAGACTAGCTGATTGCCATGGCATCCATTCAGTTCAATTTTATTTATAAAGCCCAATATCACGAATCACAATTTGCCTCAGCGGGCTTTACAGCATAGGACAACCCTCCATCCTTGGACCCTCACATTGGATAAGGAAAAACTCCCCCAAAATACACCTTCAACAGGAGAAACAATTATTTAGTTTAGACTTCCTTCAGTGTTTGTGGTTCTGGAGTTTTTTGATAAGAGCCAAATTATCCGTAAAGCTCTCCCCCTCTCCAAAACAAACGGACCAAGTGGTTAAAACTGGCAAAAACACTGAATAAAGCAGTTTCATTCCACAGATGGGACGCTAGCCCGGCACCTGCTAATGTGTACTTAGCTTTTTTCTCTGATAACTCAGTGTGTGCTGTCCTTATTTTTGATCCAGACATTCAGGAGATGACCCAAATTGTCCGGACCTGGTGATTTAAACCACTAACAAAAAATTGTTCATGCTTGTGCGATAAAAACTCCTGGAGATATTAATCCCAATAACTGACATATTCATCAAAATCCTGCCAAGCTCCACCGTCAAATGTGCGCAAAGAATTGTTTGCACTTCATGATTTATGAGGATACACATATATATCCATGAAAATTCTCTGATGGAAGGACTCTGTCCTCTTAAGAATTCGAAGGATCCTTAACATTCAGACATTTCGGGATCCTTCTTTGACTTGACAGCTCATTGTAAGATAATGAAAACATAGGCATATCATAACACTTTCCTTTAAGGTATCTACATAAGAGTGACATGACACTGTCATAACTATGATATGACGTGGTCATGAACCTGTCATGAACATTATGTACATGTCATAAACGTTTATGACTGCTGTCATTAAGTGTCATTTGTTTTTGTAATGACAAGTTGACATTGTTTGGGTTGTCTTGATTATGACAACTTGACATTAATCAAAGTGACATTACCAGAAGTTGCCTTTGTCATGACAAGTTGACATTAACCAGGATGACATTGCCAGAAGTTGTCTTTGTCATGACAAGTTGACATTAACCAGGATGACATTACCAGAAGTTGCCTTTGTCATGACAGCTTGAACAAGAAATACACCTCTTTTTGTGCTTATGACAAGTTGACATAATGATTATTATTGTTATGACAAAGACATCTTCTGGTAATGTCTTCCTGGTTAATGTCACGTTGTCATAATAAGAACATCCTAAACAAATTTAATGTCAACTTGTCATGACAAAGGCAACTTCTGGTAGTGTCACTTTAATTAATGTCAAGTTGTCATAATCAAGACAACCCAAACAATGTCAACTTGTCATTACAAAAACCGAATGACACTGAGCAGTCATAAACGTTTATGACATGTACATAATGTTTATGACAAGTTCATGACAGTGTCATGTCATAGTTATGACTGTGCCATGTCACCTTTATGTAGATACCTTAAAGTAAAGTGTTACCCAATCCATATTATCAGGTGATTATAAACTCAAGAAAACATTTGTATTCTACAATCCTTTTCTGCCAGTATAGCCCCCTTAAATCCTGCACACTCAAGCTGAAAAAAGAAAACAAAAAAAAAACTTACGCTTTCATTTCACTTTCATGAGTCTGTCTACTTCATGTCATTTCTAGCACCACTCCAGCCAACTTCAAGTTGGGCATATGTCCAATCAGCTGTAACTGAAAACACTTGTGTGGGCGTGCAGCGCCACTGGAAATTTACCTTGTGGTAACAACAAGTCAAGAGTCTGGCATTTCCCCCGTAATGTTAACCAAATGTTAAAAGCAGTGCATACACCTACATTTCTTTGTGTCAACAAACACGTTGTAACCCATCGACACTTCATTGCCATTTAAAACACATTATGGTCTTTAACGCTTGATGCCATGTTGAACATTACAGAAATGTGCATGTCTCTCTTTGTTCTGTAGTCTTATAATGGTTTATTGCTAGTGCTAGCCGTTAGCTAAACCACTTTTACAGCTCAGTTAAAGGATATTTAAATGGTGGTAATTACCCAGCACTTGTAAATAAAAGTCATATTGACTCCCAAGACATTTGAATGGAAAATGACTGCCATTATGGTCTGAGATATTTTCCTCTTTGGCTATGCATTGATTGCTTGAGTGTGTGTGTCTATGTGTGTGTGTGTGTGTGTGTGTGTGTGTGAAACTGGCCCATGTGTTTATGGTTTCAAGTGACAGTTAAAAGGCCCATTGAAGAGCTCCATCTGGATGACCGACATATGAGCCAGTATACCCTTCTGTGTGTGTGTGTGTGTGTGTGTGTGTGTGTGTGTGTGTGTGTGTGTGTGTGTGTGCGTGTGGATGTGATTAAACAGCCCAATTATTACTCAATTAACTGAGGGCTTTCCACCCACAGACATTTTACAAATTGAGAATTACTGGACTCTATACCTTTAGACGTACATCTGTCTCTCTGCTCTGCAACATTGATAATCTCGCCATCCGTGTCGTTCGAAGGAAAAAGAAAGAAAACAGGGCATTCATCATGAGCCTGGAGACATGGGATATGGGACTGAGACATATGAGCTCTGGAGACTGGAATGCATGATAAATGAAGAAAACCTGTTATAATATCTACCTATTAATATACCTAAGATATGATATGTTCCTACCTGTTCATCCGTCCAACAATCCTGAGGGGTTAGAAGATAATTACGCCGTTACTGATGGACAATGTGATTGGGAGCGGGGGATCGCACGGTGGTTGAAAGAACGGAAAGAGAGGCACAGAGAGAGAAATCCAACCCTTTGGGTATCAGGACATTAATGACTACTGGGGTCACTAAGAACCAGATATCACTCTAGTGTAATATATTCTACCTGGACATGAATATACTAATCAGACCATGGTTTCATCATCAGTTGATGAGTCCTTCAGTCTGAACTCTAAATGGAGTTGACCTAGAAATGAAGAAATCTTTGTAGAATATCATTAACAGTGGCTGAAAGTTTTCTTCACTGGAGTTGAGTTTCAGACTTGTACATGGGATACATTACCAGTGCCCTTAACATGCTGTATGACCATGTTTTGTGTGTGAATGACCCCTGAGGATTGACCACTGACTGCAGTTGACAGGGGTTAAACTGGGCCGGAGCCCACCGGAGCTGAGGTCTACCTCCTGACTTCCAAGTTGCACCTTGTCAGAGCTCAGTTCCATCTCCTTCTGTCTCACAGTGTTGCCAGGTCTCACACCTTTAGCTAACTACATCCGCTTTCAGACACTGTCTCAGGCTGACCAAACAAATACACAGTAGAACGTAGGCTCCTTTTCTTTGACTTCATTAAGTATTTACTGCCATCACACAACAGCAAAATTGATGCATGTGTTTCCAAATTAGGACAGGGGTTTTGTGTAGTTTACACACATGCAGCCTGGTCTCCTGTGTCATTACAGTCTGGTTGGGGGCACCCTTACATGACTGTGTGAGACACACTGGGCTTTCCACCAACTTCAGTGTAAACTCATCTGTGTCATTATTAGAGGCTCAGAGCTGCAGATGTAGTTTAAAGAGAGCAAAAGTCCACCTAGGGTAGGTGGTAGGTGAGGTGGATGGGTTCAACAGCACAGGACTTTTACCCAGGAGAATGGTGTGCAAGACCAGCAAACAACAACTTTGGCTGGGGCGTTTGTGCCACTCAAAACTGGGTATTTATTAGCAACACACTGTTGATTATATGCAGCACATATATGCAAAATGCCCCACCGCCCCTCCTACACAGGAGCAAGAAACACAGACTTCGTAGTGATTCTCCCTTTTTTTTTTCTGTGGTTTTGTGTCTCTCTGTGCTCAATTTATGACTCTTTGATATACTCAAGTATCTTTTTGGTAATTTTGTTACTCTTTGTGGTTGTTTTACCTCCTTTTTGTAGTTAATGTGTGTCTCTTGGAGATGATTTTTGAGTCCGCCCCTGGTCAGTAGGTTAATTGAGCCCAGTCTCACTCCGAAGGCGTCGAAATCCAGCGCTTGGGCAGTGACTTGGAGTGTCAGAAACCAATGAAAAAAGGCGTCCATTCACATCGGCATGATACCCGGCTGGTTGCCGTAATAGTTTAACGGCGCCCGGCAGCGTCAGGCACAAGGATGAAAGTCAAGGAGGCGAAAGTGCAAGTAGGGCGGGCGGGAGGGTTGGTGGATGGGTCCAACATACACTGGCTTTCACCTGAGAGAGCGGTGTTCGCGTCCCATAAGATTCTAAAGCCAAACCCTGTTTTTTTTTTTTTCCTAAACCTAACCTTTTGTTGCCTAAACCCAACCATGTGTGTTTGTTGTTGAAGGAAAAAAAAACTTCAATTTGCAGTGTTGTACCGACATAGTGTGTTTATTTTGAAAGAGACTGTATGTAAATGCTAAATTTCCTGTGAAAATGTACACTGTGTCCCAGAACGTCAACAACTAACACACCCAAGGTACCTTGCACGTCATATATGGACGTGGAAAGTCCATGACCAAAACTTCTATATGTGACGATCTCGGAGTGAGAATGTGTTGGTTAAGTTGAGTGAATTTTGCAGGTGAAGGCCAGAAGGGCCCCTGACACTTTGGACCTCTGAGCCTGTGTCCAGTAGCCCTGTTCAGTCATCCATTCATGACCGCATATGTGCTACCAAAGCTAGTAGTTTTTTAGCAATATTCACAATCTGATCCTTACTATGACCAAGCAGTTTTGTTGCCTAACCTAACCTCTTCTGCATCAAGATACGATGCAAAAGGCTGCCCTCAGTGTTATTATATGAATGCACCCACCCAGTGTTGGCATACTCTAGACTCTGTGTACCACGGTGTTTTGAGATTTATTACCAACAGTAAGCCACTAACCAATCACTGTATCCTGTATGCTGGGGTTAGCTGTCTCTCTTTACAATTTCGTTGACTTTTTCATTGCCATTCTCTTGTTCACAAAGTTATTCTTGGCCTACTTCCAGCATACTCATGTGTGTACATTGAGGAAAGAATTGAAAATGGCTATGTTTTCTGCTCACAGAATATGTTTGGCAAGCAAGCATTTATGTATGCAACTCCTTCTGCAGAAGAATTTAAAGTTGCACTCTTTGGTTCCTGTCAGCTGTTTCAAAGCACTGTTGCAGGATTTTTGTACACAACTGTCTATATGCCAACGTCACGGTGTATCTTCGCTGGTCTTTGTAATGATGTGTAGTTGCCATTTTTTGCGTTTTTATGGTTCACTTCTAGTACCTTTTAGCTTTTCTTTGTAGTAATCTTATTTTGGGTTTTATATTGCTTGTTTTAGAGCTGTATGTTTTTTATTCTGTGTTGTCTGTCTGTAAATTATGTTGCTGCCTGTCTTGGTCAGGATACTCTTGAAAAAGATGTTTTTAAAATCTAGGTTTTTCTGGTTAAATCAAGGGTAAAATAATAAAAAAAAAAATACTAATGTGCAGCAAAACATGACGAATAGGGGTGAGATCATGCTGGCACATAGCACAGCAGCAGGAATTTAAACCTTCTGATGTGGCACTGTCATGTTACGGTAGCTTGTTAACCTTTTCTGCACAGCAAACACATAACAAAAATTCCACGTTGTGAACTCACTGTTAGCAATGCACAACCTACCAATCACTTTCACGACCCTTTGTCGTGTACCATAGCATTAGTCAAAAAGACCACAAGACTTGTGATGTTTAAATGTCAAGAGGTAAACTCAGATCATTAGAAATCATCCTCTGAGGATCACACACATACCAGAAACAAAATTCATGACAACCTGGTTTGTAGACCAACAGACTTATGAACATCACCGTTGTTAGGCCCTAACACAAGCGACAAAAACGTAATTACCGTGTCAGTGTCATTTTTTCCAAGGCCAGTATTTACAGACAGACAATGTTTGGTGCCATCCACAATATTTTGATGTGCAGACTTGCATTAGCTCCTTATTAGAGGGTTTGACTCATCACCCCGACAACCACACCACAATGTCACATCATCTGTCATCATTATCCATGTCTTTGTTGTCGTCTAGGAAACGCCTCTCCGGTCATAGTGGAATGATGGCATTGTGTACAGAGAGAAAAGGTCCTGAGATGAAGCATGGCATCAATTATGCACACTCTTAATTTGATGTTATGGAAAGCAGCGCAAAATTCCATTCATTTGTCATACATTTAAAGATAAGTGCAGACACATTTCAATGGTGACGATAAGAAATATCAATAGGAACTGGTGAATGTTCTGTAACGCAGCTACAGATGCCTCATATATGCTCAGGCTTTAATACATTAATATTATGTTTACTTATAAAAGATGTTCCACGATCCAAACATGCTTTAGATCACAACAAAATTAGTTTCTGAACCCAACAAAAGAGTTTTTATGACTTCATTATCTTGACATGAAAAAGCTTGAGACAGATTTAATTGTATTAGAATACTAAACAAATAATAAATGAAGCTAATTACATGTGTGGCCTCTTCAGCCATCCATGGATAGCATTCTTAGAAGGAGGAAAAACAACAAAGAGTGAGCTGAGGAAACCGGCAACAATCGCAACACTGTGAATGAGCATCTGCTCCGGTGAATACAGGCCTATTTAATGAACACTGATCAGTGTCCAGAAGCAATTAACATATTCCTAGAGAGAGAGACGGAGGGCCTTACAAAGGGAAGAAGAGGGGGGGAGCTCGCAGGCAATTGCCAAGCCCGCAGAAGGAGACAGCGCTCACCTGAGACCCAGCACAACACACTGTGGAGGAAATTCACAGTTCACACTCTCAGATGGCAGGAAATGAGGGAAGGAGGGTAGAGAAGCAGAGGAAGTTAGGGGATGAAACAAAAAAAAAGAAGCAGATAGGGAGGCATGGAGAGGGAGAACAGAAGGATGAAACAAAGGGAGGAGAAAACGTCCCCAGATGGCGGGGCATACGGTGAGATGTGTAGCAGACAAAGCTGGCAAGCTGATGTGACTCGGAGAGGAATAAAGGGACTGGAACGTGTGTGTGTATGTTTGTGTGTGTGTGTGGAGGTCTTTGATCACCCCTCAGAGATTCATCACTCACATTAATGAAGATCTCCAACGAAAAATAAAAATCATATACAGTATCACAATGCCTAATAATGCATATAAACCCTGCCCTATGTATATAACATTAATTATTCTATTTATTGGTGATTTAAAAGTTACTAATTTTCTCTCTATGTGTTGTCTTTATGAGCCTGCAGAGGGCAATGAAACACTACACTCCTCACACAGTTTGGTTAAGCATATCATTCTGTCACACAAGGAAAATACCTATAGCTAAAAATCTTTTACGAATAATCTGGGTGTGTGTGCAGGCAGATGCACATACATTCACACCTGTGTGTTAGTATGCATATGTTAAGCTTAAGGACTTAAACATTTATCCCAGTGACTCATGACAGCAAAGAGTTTCTCGGCAACAAAGTGTAAAGCCATTTGAAATGCCGACAAAATGCAGAGTGTCCTTCCTCTCTCGCCTCTTTTCATCCATCAAACCCTTTTCTTGATCTCTCTCTGGGGCGTATTTACCAGCTCGCTCTGTCTGACTGCTATACTGTAAAAACAGAACCTTTAATCGATCCTACACTGATTGAGCTGCTGGCTAATTAATAATGGATCAGGTTGGCTCAGCTGCTCTGCTCTTAGGTGCTCTGGTTTGAGACTGATTACAGGACCTCAGTTGGGAGTAGAGTATTTTATCATCACGGATCCCATTTACTTAGGTAACACCATATTAATATCACTTTAGGTCAGGAGTGTGTTAAGAGAGTCTAGTAATGGGTACCATTTTCTTTTATTTGTTTGAAAGGCACAGTACATGGCATACATATATCATATAATTATATACAAGAGTACATGGCATTTTATTTTATAATGTGGAGGTTGACTCAAGCACTTAAAGAAAAAATAACAAATAAGTCTAGAAACAAAGAGAAGAAAACTAACTAAAAAACAAAAACATATCACACATATGTCCTCATGCATCACTCTACAGGGTCACATTATCTAGCAAGTTCATAATTATGTCGGCTTATATTCCATTTTGGTATGAGTTCATGAACAGTCCCAAGGAGAAACTCCTTTCTTCTGATTGCCATTTATTCTACTGAGCATACATCCTTAAGAACCCTCACCTATGGTCACGAGCTCTGGGTAGTGACCGTAAGATAGAGATCGCGGATACAAGTGATGGAAATGAGTTTCCTCCGTGGGGTGGCTGGGCTCAGCCTTAGAGATTGGGTAAGGAGTTCGGACATCCAGAGGGAGCTCGGAGTAGAGCTGCTGCTCCTTCGCGTCGAAAGGGGTCAGTTGAGGTGGTTCAAGCATCTGATCAGGATGCCTCCTGGGCGCCTCCCGCTGGAGGTGTTCTGGGCACGTCCCACTGGTAGGAGGCCCCGGGGCAGACCCAGAACACGCTGGAGGGATTACATATCTTGTCTGGCCTGGGAACGCCTTGGTGTTGCTGGGGAGAGGGACGTCTGGGGTGCTTTGCTTGGCCTGCTGCCCCTGTGACCCAGCCCCGGATAAATGGATGAAAATGGATGGATAGATGGATAGACATCCTTATGATGCTATTTCCACGTTGCATTAACCCATTCTTTCAATTCCGGGGCCTTTGTTGTCTTCTATTGTCTTCGGATGACTCGACAGACAGTTATTAGACCCACGATAGTAAATGCAGACTTGGATACATTTGGTATTTGCGACTGATCCCCCAGTAAACACAACTCCCAGTTTTACCAGTTTTTGCGTCAGTGATTTTTTTTTTTTTTTTTAACAAAACATTTCAGGAATTCACATCAATCCCAGTATGATCTTAGGATATTAAAGACAGACAAATACAATACCAAAACTTTGGGAAAAAAACTTCTGTGGAGGCAGATTGTGGTTACAACAGCTTTTGAAATATTCATATACCTTCAAACTACATTTACTTTAGTTATTTTGTAATACTGCTCCTGGTTTGGCGAGTCCAACACATTCTCACTCTGACCTCATCACACATCGATGTTTGGTCATGGACTTTCTACGTTGACATACAACGTGCAACGTACCCTGGGTGCACTGGTTGTTGATGTTCTGGGACGCTGTGTCGAGTACTGCCTGCAACATGCATTGTCTTCTTTCAAAATAGACTTTGGTTTTCACAGGAAATGTACCGTTTACATACAGTCTCTTTCAAAATAAACACTACGTTGCTACAACACTGCAAAATTATGTTTGTTTTTCCTTCAACAACGAATGCACGTGGTTACAGTTAGCGAACACAGGAACATGGTTGGGTTTAGGCAACAAAAGCACGAGGTTAGGTTCAGGAAAAAAGAACAAGGTTTGGCATTACAATCTTACGGGCAGCAAACACCGGCCTCCTGGATGAAAGTGGGTGGTTGTTGGACCCATCTACTACACACCTTGGCAGCACATCACCCCCACCCTCAAACACCTACACTGGCTTCCAGTCAAGTTACGCATCACCTACAAACTCCTCCTCCTCACCTATAAAGCTCGCCATGACCACCGGACCTCCTCACTGATCACACCCCTCACAGAACCTGCGGTCTGCTGACTTGGGACTCCTCAGCGTCCCTCACACCAGTAGGCGAACATTCGGGGATAGAGCCTTCAGTGTGGCAGCCCCAACCCTCTGGAACTCACCATGGAGATTCGCCAGGCGCCAACACTGGACATTTTTAAATCTGCACTGAAAAGACACTTGTTGTAAAGCGGCCTTGGGTCTAAGTTGTTCTTATTATTATTATTATTATTATTATACTCCCACCCACCCTTCCTGGACTTCCAACACCTGAACTTTAGTTGTCGTCCCGTCGTGGTTTAGCAGCCTATCATGTTGACGTGAAAGGACAGCTTTTTTCGTCGGTTTCCGACAGCAGAAGTCATTGGCCAAGCGCTGGATTTTGACAACTTCGGAGTGAGACCAGGTCAGGGAGTCCCACCCCATACCTTCAGTCACTGTGCCAAGCTACTATACCCCTGACCAGTCTCATCACTGGATGTACAAACACAGAAAGTAATGTAGTGTTACTGCGATTAATAAATGCAATGCAAACTTTTGAATTTCAAACAGTAATCCCTTACATTGGTCACTTTGGGAACTGCCCATTGGTCTGACAGCCCATTGGTCCGACAGCCCATTGTTCCGACCATATTAAACCCATTGTTCCGAAGTCCGTTCCGAAATCATCATGATGCCCTGTGGTTAAGGTCTGGTTAGATTTAGGCACAAAAACCACTTGGTTAGGGTCAGGAAAAGATCATGGTGTGGGTTAAAATGAAAAAGAAAGTGACAAACACATAAGCTGTGAGCCTGCTCCGCCTCAAGCCTTTCCCAGCTGACCCAGAGCCGGTTGCGGCGCACCATCAAGGTAGAAATACGCCCGCCGGGAGCCGTTCAGCAGCACAGACTGTCGGACCAATGGGCTGTCGGACCAATGACATGGACCCGTCACTTTACTGTTGTGCCTTAATGCCCAACACTGGTAACCACTACATGGACATAAGGTTTAAGATGGGTGAAATGGTGAGGCAATGATGAACCCTTGGACATGTAGGTGTGAACAACAAGCAACTGAGAACGCTAACAAGGCCTCCATAATTAATTAAATGACAAAGCACATTGTTTGTAACTTTCCTGGATACATACAAGCATTCTCTTGTCTGATGCATGTTACAACAGGACAAACTGCAAAAACATTTTCTGACTGTACACTGCTATGGATCAGGCTTGGTTTGGTCTTGGCACAAAAGTAACTTGGTAAAATAAATTTTTCATTAAAGTTCCTCTTTCAATTTTTTTGTGTTCTGTCTGGCTTCTTCTCCACACCGGACCCTTTGACATCTCTCAGGTGTTTAAAAACTACCTCATTCATCTAAAAGTAGAACAAAGCTGAGACAAGGGTCAAGTGGTGTCAAAGTGGTCAGGAAGGAATCAATTATTGATTAGCCCAGTGTATTGATATGGATACAGACACCCCAGACTGTCTGAGCACCAGCTCCTTTTTCATTTATCAACGGAAGTGAAGACAGAACTGATGTTTTCCATGTGTCTATTATTGTCTGTTAGTTTGAATGTGTCTTTCGGTCCTGTGTGTACTTTTTTTTCCTTATAAAAATCTGCATGCTCATTATCTTCAATATGTAATTTGACTTGATTTGATTTGAAACAGTAATTGAACATGGTACTGCCAGCAAATGTCTGCACCCTCTCTGGAACTTGAGGTCTTTTCATTTAATGGCACTCCACACCAGATGGAGCACCATGCAAATCGAATTGTTAAGTATGCGCCTGTGTAGTTGCCGCCTGTGCAGTTGTATCAGCGCACATCGGCAAGACAGTCCAGCCTCGATCTAATCCATACTGCAAATGAGCCGAGGAATGTGGAGCATGTTCTTAAAAAATCTTGAAATTACCACTCAAAATAACAAACCTCTGTTGTTTTCATTAATCCAGCTTGGAAGTAACGTGAGTGCATCTGAGATTCTGAGCAGCTGTGCTTGCTATCTGATGTAAAGCTTATATTTTTTGACAAACCCAGATGGTTTCACACCTGTCTCCGCACGCAGAACAGGTTTTATTATCATGCAGTGTAATAAATTTGAGTCAACAACACATTGTAATACAAATCTTATCAGTCGACAAGCCCCAAAAATGCAAGCTTTCTTCTTTGTATCAAGTAGCAAATATTGATTTGGTTGATTACATGTAATTCAGAATCATGACATAGCAACATAAGTTACACTGCACATATGAGGCTATGAGAGGCTTGTATTTCAAGATGTTTCCATGGGCAGAAAATCGAGGTGTGTGATGCCAAACTGAGCAGCTGCGAGCGTCATGCAAACCATGCAACGACATTTAGGAATCATGAAGAAGATCAGTATGTGAACAAACATGTTGGCCAGGGGGGTTCATGGGTGTGCTTGTGTGTTTCTGTTGAATTCATGAGACATCTGGCATCCCTGAACCCCCTGCCCTCTATCCCACCATAAACACACACACACACACACACACACACACACACACATACATACACAGCCAGACCTGAATAATGAGGTGTCATGTCTCCCTCACACGCCGGGACCCCCATTCATGCCTCATCCATTCACGTCATCTCCCAAATCCATCTCTTGTGCTGTAACTCTCCAGTGTTACAGGCTCCTTCTCCCCCCATCATACACACACACACACACACACAC
This sequence comes from Epinephelus fuscoguttatus, assembly GCF_011397635.1. Taxonomy (NCBI): domain Eukaryota; kingdom Metazoa; phylum Chordata; class Actinopteri; order Perciformes; family Serranidae; genus Epinephelus; species Epinephelus fuscoguttatus. Next base: position 26,029,234 of record NC_064769.1, read on the forward strand.
ACACACACACTGACAGAGTCTCACACACAGTGTCAGGATGGAGGTCAGGTCATGGTGCTGAGATATGAGACTTCTATTGAGAGTAATTACAGTTGAGGTTTGGCTGCTCCCTGGTCTCCTCAGTATAAACATATCCTATTGGTCAGGTTGGCTCGTGTCTAGCCTACCAGCTGCCCCGTTTGTCTCAGGCGGTGAGGGCGATTATTATGATGAATGAAGATATTATTTATCATTGCAGATAATTTGACAGCAGAGCCGGCTCTAGCTGCTCTGCTACAATAGATGCTATTGTTGAGGCTCTCATAATTAATCTACTCTGCATCTGTCTTCCGTGCTCGTGTGCAAACGACCAAACACTGAGGTAAAATGAGAGACATTTTACAATCAGTTTTGAAAGAAGAACGAGGAAATATCTTATCACATTTGTCCTTGGTTATTTAGATTGCAACATCTATTTTTACTCAATGATACAGTCTTGGTTTAAGAGACAGCTGCTGGGTGATTGCATAATGAACAGCTGATTGTGATGAGTCCTTACATCCCGAAAATTCCAGATGACACACACAATAGACCAACGATTACATTCTTACATAACATGATTGCATTTATCAAGAAAATACTTTTTAATATTCTTCAATATTCACGGTTTTGCCCACACAGTTCAGTAACAGGGTGGCTGTGATGAAGGTGGAGGTGCATACAGTATACACAACCCTGTCTCCTAGAAATTATGTTTTTATATCATTAAATTGTTCTCACTATGTGGTGATAACAGAGTCACTGCCTGAATTATGTTCACACAAGTTTCTTTGAGTTAAAGGAGTACGTCACGCCACTATTGACCATTTGTATAGACCCTTTTAGGGCTGGCATCACAATGACGTCATTTTATTAGCTGTGGCAAAACACAGCTCGCCACCACAGGGCTGTAGGCTACATGGGAATCTTAAAATGTCATCTTGTGATGTTATTGGGTGCCACAACAGAGAGCGTCACAGATCAAAACTTAAAATTCACTGCATACCAACCACACTGCCTTTAACTATGGTTAAATGTGATAAGATGAAAGAACTGGATGGAGGCGATCATCAAAAATGCTCGCATGTGAAGCGCAAACTTCATATCAGGTTAGGGGAGAAGTATTTACTGTTGCAGGGATGAATAACGTTATGTGTATTAAGGGTTATCATGTCCATCTCATCAGAAACTGGGGAGGTATTAAAGGGATAGTGCACCCAAAAATGAAAATTCAGCCATTATCTACTCAGCCATATGCCGATGGAGGCTCAGGTGAAGTTTTAGAGTCCTCACAACACTTGTGGAGATCCAAGGGGAGAGGCGGTAGCAACACAACTCCACCTAATGGAGGCTGACAGCGCCCCAGATTCAAACGTCCAAAAACACATAATTGAAACCACAAAATATCTCCATACTGCTCGTCCGCAGTGATCCAAGTGTCCTGAAGCCCCGACATAAAAAATTGTTTGGAAAAACGTCATTTGAACTCTGTTTTTGGCCTCATTGCAGCCTGTAGCTCTAACTGCCTCTCTCTCATGTGTACGCTTGCATGAGACCGTGAGACATGGGCACCGCCTTCATGTGTGTTCACGTGCAGTATGGAGATATTTTGTGGTTTTTGGACATTTGAATCTGGGGCGCCGTAGGCCTCCATTAGGTGGAGTTGTGTTGCTACCTCCTCTCCCCTTGGATCTCCGCAAGTGCTGTGAGGACTCTGAAACTTCACCTGAGCCTCCCTCGGCATATGGGTGAGTAGATAATGGCTGAATTTTCATTTTTGGGTGCACTATCCCTTTAAGAGGAATATTGGATTTCTCAGTAGCACTGATTTTTTTTAGCTTATTTGATAGCAAAACAAAATGGAGGCAACAGTTCAAGTATCGTCCTCCTTTATAAGATTGGCATAGTGGTCAACCACAAAGACAACCATCTCACCTTCGGCAATCCTGTCAAATCATCCATCCACTGAGTAAGAGCATACAGGTCAGCCAGTCTGGTCTCTTTGGTCGGTCAGTGTTTACTTATTCAAGTAACACTTGGGATCCCAGAGAGTGAGTGACCTGACAGGGTGCGTTTGTAAATTCAGTCTGACACTCACTAAAATGAGAGCCCTGTTGGTTAAGGAAATGTTACTTTATATTTCTATTTTCTATATTTCTTTTCTGGATAACCAAACGGTACATTCTGACAGCACTCCGAACTTACAAACAGTCCAGTTTGTGCCAGAGTGCGCTCTGTCACTCAGAATGAATATTTCTGAATACAGCACTCACTTCATCTTCCTCCATTGTCTAAAACAAGCCAACAGAACTTGCTAGCTAGCGCTACAAATTGTTTAGCCTCTAGCTAAGCCCCGCCCACCAAAAACATCAAACTGTTTACAAAGAGTAAAAGGGTCTATATTGGTCACTCGCTCAGTGTTATGCTGAATCTGTGAAGAAAGCTTTGTTGTATAGTATAGTATAATCCAAGTCTCAATTGTCCAGTAGTATACTCAGTACTTCCCAAACAGCATGGATAGGGTATTGAGAGATTGGATGTTTCGGTGTGAACATTTTGCTGATACATTCAGTATCAACATTTTTGCGACTTGCCAAGTATGTTAAGCTACCTTTCCTTATTATGTTAATACAGCACTTAAGTAGCTCAACATTGCATTTTCTTCAAAAATGTAGTTGCTGTTTGAGATTAGTTGTATACAAATGTCTCTACTGACACAATTATATGTAACAAAAGTTCCTGATCAGACACTCCTATCAGTCCTATCAGTGCGATTATCTTCATTGTACCTGTCAGAACTGATACAGATCACTATTTAAAAATAAATTTGTTTTATGATTTGATGACACTGCGGTTAGGGTTTGGTCAAGTTTAGGTACAAAAATGACTTGGTTAGGGTTAGAAGAACATTGTGTTTCTGGTTGAAATGACTACTTCATTAAGGTTAGGAGAACATTTTTTGCTTACCTACACTGTCAGCTGACTTCCTCCTTTTCTCCCATCATAGCTACTACAGCCTCTACAAGGCTTTGTCATTTAAACATAGAGCATATGTCTTTTGGAAGCATTTGCTGAAATGACTGATTCTGATATTTATTCTTGTAAGGACGTTCTTGAAATTGAATACAAATGAATATGTAATTCATGCTCACTGTGCCTCTTGAGAAACACAATATACAAAAGTCTCTCATTTTGATAAACTGCAGACTTTATGATTGTATAATAAGCTTCATTATCTTTATCACTTATTGGGATGAAGAGTAGTAAAGCAGACATTTACTTATACGAGTATCACTTCCGTTTTATCTTTCACAAACTGTGCCAAACTTTTAAAAAATGCTAATGTTGCCATATACTTCCAGAATGCATTCGTAATCGTTAGCATTTATGAATCACAGAGTATGTACCGTATTAAAGGAATAAATTGTCATCAATTTCAACTTAGGAACTCCTCTCTCAGCTACCTCCGCTGTTTAAATATTCAGGTTTTTCAACATCAAACATTCACAAAGAAAGCACAAATAATATATCAAAACTGTGACAACACTGAGTATGAAGCCATTAGAAGATCTTAGTGTTTTTCCATTAAAGGTTGGAGAAGTTTTTGATGCTCGAAAAAAAAAAGAAACATCAAAAACTTTCCCTTTAAAAGTTAAGTGAGTCCCACTGGTTAATGGAGCTGCTATGATTTGATCTTGATTCGTGTTTGTGTGTGTGTGTGTGTGTGTGTCTTTAGCGCCATCAATAACGGCTCTATGATCCAGTAAGTAAGCTAAGGTGACAAGGACACTCGCACACATACACACACACACATAAGGTGCAGGTACACCTCCCGCCCTGTAGCCCCGCTTACCTCTACGTTGTGTCTTGCTGATGACAGCTTTATAACACTGCTGAGAGAGGCAGATCTCCCAACAACCGTGTGTGTATAGGTGTGTGTGTATTCATTGGAGTGCATGTGCACAGTTGTGTCTAGAACGAGGGGGAGGCAGCAAACACTAATGAGCGGATAGACTGATCTTATCTTATTAATTCATATTTTCTCCAATCCCTTTTTTGTTTGGCCGCTTATATTGGGGAACAGACAAAGAGCGAAACGGAGAGAGAGAGAGCGGTGATAAATAAAGGAGGAAGGCAGGTACGATTGACAGAATTAGATGTGAAGTACAGATAGAGAGACGGAGGTAGCTGGCACAGGTGTAGGAGGGTTTGGAGAGAGGATGGAAGGAGGATAATGTATTCAGCTGGTATGTAAATAGTGTGAAGTATAATGCTATTAGCTGTGATTATATTAGGCAGCTATTTCAGGAGAGAATCTGCACCCAGCTGCTAGCACAGATGTGAGGAGAGGAGAGGAGAGGAGAGGAGAGGAGAGGAGAGGAGAGTGATTGATGTAACTTCCCATGCATGCAACCAAAGATTTATTTAAGTCAGCCATGCCATATATAGTGTTAATGTTTTTTTATTGTGTCCATGCTCATAAATAAAAACTGAATGTCCGTGCGCTTGCATCTCTTTAAAAGGAATATGCCCTGCGCCATGGGTAACAATGCATGTTTGCATCCCCGATTAGTTTCCTGTGCGTGTGTCTATCTTTCTATAACAGCACCCCTGTAAATCCACACATTCACACACAAGCCTGCAGATCCAGCATCTATGTATGTGTATGTGTATGTGTGTGTGTGTGTGTGTGTGAGAGAGCGCATCTACGTGTGCGTGCGTCCTCGCCACTTCTTCCTAGCCCTCTCCCCCCCTCTGTTCCTGTGTTGAGGTATCCTTGTTCTCTGTATTGTGATGTTTTTATCTGTGTGTGATTGCTACAGTTCCCCTCAGCCAAAACACACAGCTCTCTGAAGGCACACACAGTGCCAGCTTTAGCCGCCCTCTGAGGAGTGCGCGTCAATAAAATATGAGCCGCGGCGTACACACAGCCTAACAAACACCCGCACATTAACACACACACACACACAGAGGCCTGCCTCTGCCTGCGCGTTTACACTGCTGTGAACATGAACACTAAGTGGAAGTTTGCACGCAAACATGGCGGCCACGGGAGTTACCTCAGGCCAGCTGCTCTGTCATCCAGTGAATCAAGCGCACCCCTGCGTTCCCTGCCCATCATCACTGAATCTGATTTGACTGTGGGATATGTTTAATTAATGAGCACCGTTTGTCCTTTTATATCCCGGCCTGATCTTTCAAGACCTTCCCATCACTCCTACCGCGAACAAAGAAAAGAGAGAAAAAAAGAGAGAAACACTGAGGAAGAATGACACGTGTAAGAAAGAGAGGGGCGCCCACATGGGAATGTGTGCGTGTTGTGTTCGCGTGGGAACTGTTGTTGCAGCAGGCTTGTTTGTTGGTGCATCAAGTGACAGCAACAAACTTCATGTGAAAGTCCTTCAGGCTGAAAGGCTTTAAGTGGGCATCTCGGCACAGCAGAGGAGCAGAGCGATGAGAGGGCACACACGGCATGCACACGCACACACAGCGGGTGCACACGTCTATTGCAGCTACTGACAGCTTGTAAATGAGGGCCATCACACCCCCATCAATTTGGCTGCTTGAATCTGAAAAGAAAAACAACATAGGAATTTAGTGAACTAGGATTTGTCATTGTACTGTGGCTACAACAAAAAGAAAAAACGATGAGATCACACGACAAAAGCTAATCCTTTTCTAATTATGTATATTTTCTATATCGATGATACTGTTGTTTATCTCCATTTCTTTGCTACTGATCCCCTAAACATCCTTCCCCAGCTGTCAGCCCACTTATGCCATGTCCACTTCTGACTATTCACCCATAGCTGAACTACCTCCATGGATCAGTCCATGCCAGAACTGGACCACAGAGAACAATCTCCAAGTGTCACCAGATGTGTTTGCCTTGAGCTTCTCCCTGTTGTCACTCACTGGGTTTATTGTCAGGAATAGAACTGCCTCTGATGTCCTTTATAAATTTCTAAGGAGCCCAGAGAGAGCTCCAAGAGGTTTCTCGGCAATAATATCACAACTCCCCGAACAACTCAAGGGCCACCAAGTTCAATTTCCTCTCAATTTACCAAATGCTCCACATATGGGCTCCATATACAGGCTGCCGAGCGTACTGTTAGTCTGAAGAGACAGCCAGGGGTAGTCCCATCTCTTCTATGCACAAGCCCTGATAAGTTCCTAGTGAAGTGACAGGGACATGATCCCTCAATGGCTTCCCGCACTGCTTTTTTTCCCTCCTGCCTCTGCTGCTTGTGTGTCTCACTTTCTTTGGTTATTAGAAGGGTTTCAATCATAATCCACTTCCACCGGTTCATCAGTCTGACATGACGTGTTTCAATTTTATTCAGGACAGAGATGTATGTTTCAAATATCTTTTCTTCTGACTCTGGCTTGCCAGTCACAAGAATAAATGTTGGCAATGAATGTTGCTGCAAACCACAGATGTTACATTTGTATGTTTCGTAGTAGCAGATTGGTGGCTGAATTTTTACATATCCTTACGTTTCGATTTTCAATTTTATGTTGTAGCAACATTGTGTGTATGTTGCTAGGTTTAGGCACAAAAAACATTCGGTTGGGGTTAAGAAACATAATATTTTGGCTTAAAATAAATGATTTAGTTGCTACAGATGTGACAAGCTCAAAGATTCATGTCCATGCCATTATGTGCATGTTTTTAGTCTGTTTCTAAGGTGTATATTTTAAACAGCAGACTTTTGAACTATCATGACTGTGAAAGACACGCCCACACCCAAAGGCATAGAACCTAAATACCTGATGAGCGACAGGTGTGGGGTGACCCAATTGGACGGACTTTTATTGAGGCAGGGCGAAGCAGGAAGAGAGCACACAGGTCGTGGCAGAAGCTAAACCAAGCAACTGAGAAAGAAGCGGTCCTTCTTAGAGGCACCAGCCACACCAACGAGAGCTGCAGCAAGGAGACGTGCAGCCGAGAGCATCTGCCAACGCTGTTCAGGTAGGCAGTGGGAAGGCTGTCGCTCAGGAAAACTGTGAGTACCCTTTGCATAAGGAGGCGAACACAGGGAGGCAGGCCAGGTGACACATTATTGAAGCTAGGGTAGCAGTGGGGGAGCACACTACTCGTCAGGTGTCTCTGCTCTTCTGTAGACCCGATGATTGGAGTTGTGCAAGGCTGAAGTTGGTGTAATGCAGAAAGAAGGGAAGTCGAAACGGAAGGAGTTGCTGAAAGGGACCTGACTGTTGACAGGGTTTTAGTGGACTGCTAAACAGCTATTTTTAGTGCTTTTGCCGACTTGCTCCTCTGATTTTATTTGTAGAACATGTGAGCCCTTTTTACAGGGTCCAAGGCTCTGTAAATTCCTAGGCGGCGTTGTCGGCTTTTCGGTTGATACTAAGATGACTTCCTTCATTTATCATGATTGTGAGCAACAGCTAATGAGATATCAACAGAAACAAACAACTTAGCTTCCAAAAAAAGTTAAAAAGTAGGCTTACATGCAAATTTTGCAAAGTTCTTAGTCTTTTTTTCTTCTCTTTTCTTTCTTTCTTTCTTTATTTTGTGTGTTTTGTATGGGAAAATCCGCCACTGTGGACATGTTCCAAACTCTACAAAACACCCTCCTTTGTTGGTCTCGAACACTGGTCTCCTGCCGTCTGCTGTCGTCAGCTCATGTACATGTCATTTGAACTACGTCATATGTATAAAACGTTCAAATGTAGCATATCCATGGTTTGCAGAAATGTACAATATCACCATTTAGGGTTCAAGAGGAGTGCACATTAGAGTGTGTGTGAGCTCTGTCAAAAGACCTTTGATTATGCAGTAGTACAGAATACAGGAAGACATATGTGTGTGTGTGTATATATATATATGTACATACAGACAACACATTCAATTCAATAAACTTAGGAGCCTTTGAATCACAGAAGTGCTTTGCCTTATACAAGTTTGAAGCTCTGCGCCCTGTAACACTTCTGTCAAACTTTACTAATTAGTATTGACAAAGAGAATTGGATTTATATTAATGAATGTGTTATCACTTTAGATCCAGACTACTGGGGTATTTCATGGTCTGGCTGGGAGGACATCAAGCGTGGATTGACGTTCACAGACCTTTATGAAGTTGATGCTCAGACACAAATTAAACCAGAGCCAGTGAGTACAGGGACAGTAAAATCTAGTCTGATACTTAACATTTCAGTCTGTAACATTATTGAAAGCTATATGTTTAATAAATGGTGAAACTATATTTTGATGAGTTTAACAAGTTGTGTGTACCATTATCTTTTTGCTTCTGTTTAGGATCTTAAAAAATAGTCTCATAACAGCTGTCACTCTCATCTGACCCCCTCTTTATACTTTCCTTATGTTTCCCTTTCGACCCATTTGTCTTTCCTTCACTTGTTTCTTTAGGTCCCCATTTCTTTCTTTCTTACCTCTCTGTGAATGTACAGGGGTGCTCATTAAAGCCATTCTTTATCATTTAATGAAGCCATTGGATTAGTGGTGATGCACTGACCAGTCAGAGGGGAGAAGTGAGGTGGGAATAGGAAGAAGGTGAAGAGAATCAGCTGCTGGTAGCACCAAGTGTGTTTGATCGATACTAATAAGTGTGTACAAAATAGTGTGACAATTTGATTGAAACTGTTGGCATCTTTTCTTTTAGCAAGAGTACTCCAAAAATGTGAAGTATAATTTCATATTCGTTTCCTTACTGTTGTATTTCTGAAGTACTCTAAATATAATACATAGAACTTAAAGGGTTACACTTTGATAAAACTTCTCAACTCCGTCGCCAAAAAAATGTTGGCATTTTACGTTTCAACAAACCATAACATATACAATAGGGCTGTCAAAATAAAGTGTTAATTTTGATGAATTAATGCCCATTAATCACTTTCCGTGGTGCCCTTGTCCGATGATGGAGGCACACGAGACGACGCTGGATGAAAGTAGAGGTAGGAAATCAGGGTAACATGTATGCTGCTTGACTGCTCAAAAGAAAATACAGAGGTACTAATGACCTGTCTAGCCCTACGGCTGATCAGGAGGGACATTTTCACTGCTGGCTACACCAATATAAGAATAAAATAAGTTCCTGGTTTTACTCTTTTTCGTATCCAGAATGTCTGAAACCACCAACTTCTGCAGAGCAGCGTGTGTTCTGACAAACATTTCAATGTGTCCAGAAAGTAACATCCAACTCTCCCAAACTGAATTAATTTGCAGCTTGTATAACTCACTGTTCTGAGACATTGGTTCCACCATAGACAGATTGCCATATTCAGTGCCTTCAGCTTGACTGTTTCCCTGATTTATGGTAACAGGAGGCTCAGACACCTGCTAAGGTCGGCTGACTGGCTGGGCTCAGTTTGCTGTCCTATACCCAAAAAGTCCTGGGATAAAAATCTTATTTTGGGCTTCGGGATTGCATTTGACTTGTGCTTTCTTTTGACCAAGAAAAGAAGAAGCAAAGACGAAAGAAAGACATGGCTGTAAAGAAAGAACCCACATAAAAGAAAGTGGGGTGTCCATCATGACAGCTTTAAATGACAAGTTAGAAAGATAATAAAAAAGAAACAGGGGCAGGTTAAGGAAGAATGGACTAGAAGACAGAGCGATTGTGAGTGATAGAGGTGAGTGCCAGTGAGACAGATGGAAAAAGCAATAAGAGAGAAAGTGTTGATACAGATGGAAAGAGGAAGAGGTAAAGGAGAGACAGGAAGGGTAAAGAGAAAAAAGACAACAGAGGCAGAGGAACAGAGAGCAAGAAATGAGCCTGCCTGCTCTCTTGTCTCTTTAAGCTGAGATATCTCAATATTGACACAGCAAGCTACACACAGTACAGTCTCCTTGGTTGGAGTCAGGAGGATACAAGCGCAGCCTGCATCCACACTTAAAAGCTCCAACACCTCATTGATGTTTCTATCCCCCAAGGATCGACATCAGGACAAAGCTTTAAGTCCTGCTCTTCTTCAAACTGAATATCAAAACTTTTTCCTTATGTGGTCTGAATATGAATATCAGATCAGATATCTGTTCTTTACCTCGCCTCCTCAGAAGCAACCAAAGTCACAGAATGATGTGTCATTTTTTTCATGCTTAACTTTCAGTTGCATAAATCTGACTTTCTGCACTTCAGCGTGGGAGAATGAACTGCAGTGTTAAGAGGGAAAAATGTGTTCTCAAGTTCAAACAAAGGATACTCAAGTATAATTTCTTAAGGATACCCTTTATGTGTTTGGAGAAAGTTCAGCCCAGTTGCTAGAAGAAAATGTTGTTGTTGTATGTTTGTACGTATCATGTCGTTTCTAAAGTGAGGTAGTACATGTGATGACTGTTTGATCGGGAAGTGGAGGGGATGGTGGACAACAACAAGGGTCATGACTGAGCAAGTCATTGCTGTGAGTCCAGTACTAAACATGGGGATATATAGTTTTAAGGGACCTAGCTTTTTAGCCCCTATACATGCCTTGGATTGGCCACACCATAAGCATGTACTTGACTTATTGAAGTAAGTTGTGGTGCAGACTCCATGGATTGCACAAACTGAGGCTGGAGCAGATCACTCCGTAGAGGTGGGTCTCGGACTGCCCCTGCCTCCTGGTGCAAAGTGCAGTTACGATGGCTTTGTTGCCTGTGAGACAAGCAAAATACAAAATCAGGGAAAGGGCCAGTTTATTGATGGAAAGACAAGCTATAGAAAGCCGGGATTGTAGGCTTTCAGCTTTGCCCCTACTTTGTGTTTCCTGTTTCCCCTTCCTGGTGTCTCGTTTGTTTTCAGTCTGTCTCTGTATGTTTGCTGGGCATGGCCTTCTAGTTCCCTCCTCCTGATGATCCTCCTGAGTGCCAGCAGCTGCTGAACCTGCACACCTGAACCACATCTACAATCAAGCTACTGCAGTATAAAACCTTGGCTCAGACATCCAGACTCTGCCAGATCATTCTGTCTCCTCTGTGGTACAGACATCGGTTTTTTGACACTTTGTCTTCTCATACTTGTGGACCTCAATTCATACTCTGTCCTGTGTCTCAGGTTTAACAAGTCAGCCTCAACCATAACCCGCCAGCCTCAGTCTTGTCTTCTGCCTGTTGGTTTGGACTTCTCTGCCTTTAGCAAATCTGCCTGCTCTGCTTTGCCATTCCCTGCCCACCTCAGCCATCATTTCATTCAAGCCTTCTGCTACACTTCGTCAAACTACAACAAACTGCCTTTCACCTAGTCTTGCCACCAGGCAATCAGAGATCTCTGCCTTCTGATAGTCTGGGGACACTCCTTTCTAAAGTGTGTTTAACACACCGGCGAAAACAACGCAACGCCTCTTGCATTTTATAAGGACACGCCTTCCCGGAAATGTGCGCTCCCCATTTTCTCATCAGCAAGGACACAAACACACAGAGAGCTTGAAAATGGATGCCGAGAGATTTAACTCTGTTTTATCAAACGTGTGCTCAGTCCGCAAGATTGTGGAAATGAAGGACTTACAGCAACTTGAGCCATTCTGTACCGCTACACGTGTTTCTAGTCAGACTATGTTTACAGTCACAAGAGTTCAGTGAGCCACCGAAAGACCGCCCTGCAGATTTACTATTGGTTCTGCAACATAGGGAGTTTTTTAAACTCTGAAATTGTATCCGCCCATCTAAACACAAAATCAGGGAGAAAGTCATCAGTCTTTAGTTAAGCAAAGCGTCTAAAGACTGACTTGTGAGTCTACCTTTCACCATTCCCAGTTTCCTGGTTGTGTTTGCATTTGGGTCCTAAGCTGAACTGCCACAACAGGGACACATGCAGTGATTAGACAAATGAGGTGAATTGGGAGTTGAGGTTAAAGAGGTGAGGTGGGAGTGAATGAGCACATGAACCTGACTCGGTTTCATTGTAAAACTTAAATAAACTTCCATTAATCTCAATAAAACTGCATTATCAGCACTTGTTCTGCGACCATGAAGGACACAGCATGTGCCTCCCTCTAGTGTCTGCTTTTAAATCACTGGGGCGTACACATCATTTGACTGCACAAGACTGACTTTATTAGTCCAACAGGAGAAGGCACATGTTAGTTTAGTGAAACTGATTTTATAAAGACAGTAAAGTCATGTTTAATGAAGTGGGACTCAACAGTAATACCCTTTTTGACAGTCATGGGCTGGCTTGGCTTGGTTTGTTTTGGTGCATCAGCCCAGCCTGGTAGGGATTTGTATTTCCATTACAACAGGGCTACCCACCTAAAGGTGTGTCTTAAACTGATGACCGCTTGTCATAAGTGATGATCTTTAAAAGCAATGAGCTGATCCACAGCTAAAGTCCCCCGTTATTTTGTTATGTAAAAACTTCAACTTCTAACACGGCTGATCGCGAATATGCAACAGTAAAATAAAGCAGATATCTAAAGTAAAAACAGGACGCAGGAGAGAAACTAAACTCCAAACGTCAGAGATTCAGTCAGAAGCTACAAAAGCACTGAGAGCTGAACACAGAGACTTTTAAAAACGCCTTTCTCTGGTCTCCTGCAGACAGAGGTGAGGAGAGTCTTGCAACACAGGTGCTTTTTTGAGGGGTCATCGGGGCTTGGCTGTTGTCGATGAGACGTCACCACTACCCTCTTAAGGAGGGGTGGCCTGGCCTTTGGACCTGTTGAAGAGAAGGCCCATCTCTGGTGCAGCTCCTCGTGGCACAGTGCGTCTAAACTGATGATGGAAACGCGAATCAGCACGGTATGGCTTGACTCGACACGGCCAACAGTGACAATAGAAGAGGTCCATAAGTCAAGCTCAGCCAAATGTTTCTTTATGAACATTACGTTACTGGATTCTTGACCCAAGGCGACTACTGTGATGTGATCCCATGAAGCAATCCTGATGTGGTCCTTACTCTATATCAGTGGTTCCAAACTGGTGGGTTGTGGGTCCATCCTGAATGGACCGCAAGTGATTCGCAAATGTGACAGTTTCGTAAAAAACACACTTTATTTTTAAGTACAGTGAATTTCCGGCACAGGGCTTTCATTTTGAAGTGCCGTTTCCAGCTGTAGAGTGAGTGACTAACAGACAGCTACTTGACAGAGACAGCAAACTAGCTTGACGACATGGTCAAACACAAGTATGACGCTTAATGTATTAAACTGTGTGGACTTTCAACTAATGACAAATCTGGACCCTGTGAACAACTGCTCTATATTGTTGGGCGGTGACAATACATTGAAGCTCTTTATGACTTTATGTCTTTGAACAATAACAGCTGGTCAGGATATAAGGATGTGCAACTGCTGTCTATTGTACTTTTGACAAATGGAAAATTCTAAGGCGTGCTGCCAGGTATTGGCACAGTGCAGTCATCCATTTTAAAACTTCATCACATATTGACATTTGCTCATGGACTTTCAACGTCCACATACGACGAGCAAGGTGCCCTGGGTGTGGTGGTTGTTGACGTTCTGGGACACCGTGTCAAGGTCTGTTACATGCATTGTCTTCTTAATACACTTCCGTTTTCACAGGAAATTTACTGTTTACAGTCTCGTTTAAAATAAACGCACTACGTCAGCAGTTTTTTTTCCTTCAACAACAAACACACATGGTTGGGTTTAGGCAACAAAAGCATGTAGTTAGGTTTAGGAAAAAAGAACTGGGTTTGGCTTTATAATCTTATGGGACGCAAACACCACTCTGACGAGTGAAAGTCGATGTTTGTTGGACCCATCCACCACCTCTTCCACCTGCCCCAGTCAGACTTTCACTCTCTTAACTTTCTTCCTTGTCCCGTCACGTTTCCCCCTGACGACACTGGGCGCCGTTAAACTATAACATGAAAGGACGCCTTTTCCTGCTGGTTTCCGACACCGCAAGTCACTACCCAAGCGCTGCATTTCGACGACTTCAGACTGAGACCAAGCTCACAGAATGGTAATAACAAGACATGTCAATGTGTTTTCTTTTTTAATGATACTTCTATGGGATAAAGTACAGTAAATGCTACTTCCAACCTATGTCTAAAAAAAAAAGAAGTGAATTTGATGAAGATATCACTAAATGACTATGTAAAATTCTCACCCTTTTCCTTCCTCACATCTTTCCTGTCCCCATTTCTCCCACTTCCTCTTCCTGTATTCCTCTTCTTCCTCTCTTCTCTCCCCTTCCTACTCACCTTCCCCTCCACTCATTTTTTCCCTGCTCTTTCTTGTCTCTACCCAAACCTCTTCTTCTCTGTTTCTCCCTCCTTTCCGTGTCTCTCAGAGTCTCTCTTCTCACGCTCCCCGTTCTTTCCCTCTCCCCCTGAGTCTTTCCCCTCTCTCTTTCTCCTTCTCCGCTCTCTCTTCCACTCTCATCCCCCCCACCCCCCCACCCACCCTATAGGGATAGAGACTCAGTAGAATTACCATCCTCTTGATCTATAATTACCACACAACTCTCTCTACCCCTGGCTCTCTTTCTCCTTGCTTGCTTGCTTGCTTGCCAGCCAGTCTCAGAGTGTACACAGGATACATACATCATCATTTAAACATTGTTTCTTCCGATAACAGCCTCGTCCTGTTTGTGTGAACAAATATAAGAATCGTTGAGATGTGCGGAGGAGAATGTTGAACACAAACTGTATGACAACTGCATGTTATCATGACCTATATACTGGATGAGCCATTATGTAGAATAACATAGAAAATATGATGTTGAACACCACGTATATTCACTTTGATGACAGATGTACCAGATACAAGCTATTGTTGAGCATTATGAGCATTTCATAGCAGCTGTGAACTGTAATTTTAATTTCACATTTAAATGTACCATTCATCTGTGTCTTAGATGTCTTTTATTTCAGTGTATTTTAATACTTTCCATACCAAAAAACATAACTCATACACATAATTGTTTCCCTTTCATGCTAGCTTGTTTTTTAACCCTGGTATAGTCAGCTGCTAACCTCTTAATGTGCGCTGAGCATGTATTTGCCTCCGTTACCCAGATTTTACAGCTCAGGTATTGTAGCAGGAGTCATACAATTTTGGGATGAACATGCGTTTTCTCCTGAATTAATCATTTAAACCTGTTAAGATGCATCACTGGCTAAATTTTGCACCGCCTCGAGTGCATCTTGTTCAGTTTTGTCTTTTATCAGTTCACATCTGTTTTTGTCAGTTTGTGTAGAGGCTAAGGATAAAGATAAGACAAGATAAAACTGTGCTGTTCTAACCACTGTCAGGTCATGGATAATAGTCCTGTGATATAAAAGGCGACCTCTGCCAATTTTAGACATTTAAATCTGTTAACAGGTGACAACTGCATATGTGAAAAAAAGTTGTTTCAAGACTCAAAATATGCTATTTGTGTGTGTGTGTGTGTGTGTGTGTGTGTGTATTTCCATGAATTTGAAGATTGAAAATTGAAAAAAAAAAACCCAAAAAACTGTGGAGTTGGTGTATCTCTGCATGATGCATGGCGTTCAAGGCTACAATCGCTGCTACTGGTATAACATGCTCAAATCTTCATCTAAACTGTTGACGATCGAGTTGCGTTGTGGTACAATGTATCCTAATATAACATTCATATCATACATTATGAATGGCGTCTTCACATTACCTACCTAATGTAAAATTACACGCTTAACATAAAGGTATGCAGGATAGGCTTAGGAAAAGAGACACGGTTGAGCATTGTCGCTGTAAGTACTCAACATAAGAGTTACCTACTTAACATAAAGTTACCTAGCTTGGGTTTAGGAAAAGAAACATGGTGACGAGGTGACATGAAATAAGTTAATTTGGTTTCACAGAGTCCATAAAACCAGCCGGTTTCACTCTGAAGTCAGTGAAAACTTGTACTTGGGCCGTGACCTGCGGCGTCAGAAACCAATAAAAAAAGGCGTCCTTTAACATCAGGGTGATACGTGGCCAGTTGCTGTTATAGTTTAACGGTGCCTGGTGGCGTCAGGGGAAACACAGCGGGACAAGGATGAAAGTTAAGGTGGCAAAAGTCACACTGGAGCGGGCGGGAGGGGTGGTGGATGGGTCCAACAAACACCGACTCTCACCCGAGAAAGCGGTGTTCTCGTCCCGTAAGACTCTAAAGCCAAACCCTGGTCCGTTTTCCTAAACCCAACAATGAGTGTTTGTTGTTTAAAGAAAAAGAACATCAATTCACGGTGTTGTACTGACATAGTGCGTTTGTTTGAAAGAGAGAGTAGCCACACATTAAATTTTCTGTGAAAATGGAAACGTATCTTGAAAGAAGACAATGCATGTAACAGGCAGAACTTGACAAAGCGTCCCAGAAAGTCAACAACCAATGCACCCAGGCTACCTTGCACGTTGTATGTGGACGTGGAAAGCCCATGAGCAAATGTTGATATGTGACAAGGTCGGAATGTGTTGATTCTGCAGGTGTTTTAAAATGGATGACTGCACTGTGCAAATACCTGGCAGCACACACCTTAGAATTTTCTGTTTGTCAAAAGTACAATAGACAGACAAATGTAAGGACAGACCTTGGGGCTGTGTATGCCTATGAAGTACATTGGACTTTGTCTGTACTGTGTCAGAGACCTACAATTAACATTTTCCTTTTGTGTCAGTCTTAAATTCAAATCTCTTTCTAACATTTTTTAAGTGTCTTAGTTACCTAACCACCTGAATCATATATTTCTTTGCCATAAACACTATTTTCTGCTACCATGTGCAGATGATGTTGATATCTTAGCAAGAATTTAGAATACATTGGCAATAGATGTAAAAAATAAACAATAATTATATGCTTTCTTTCTCTTTTTGTCATGTGGTTGATTTAATGTGTTCTCTTACAGGAATTAGTGCTCAACAGATGGATGTCTGCTCAAAACCAAGGCAGGTAAACAAGAAGACTGAGCCACTTAATGACACATTGAGTAAATTGGCTGCATTTATGGAGCGATTTTATCTAAAGTGCTTTATGATTTACCTCTCATTCAGTTATTCACATACCAGTTGCTGGAAGCTTGCATGCCAGCCTAACCATTTGGAGCAATTTGGGGTTCAGTGTGTTGATCGAGGACACTTTGACATGTGGTAGGGAGGAGCGGGGTGGGTCAGATTGCCAACCCTGTGACCCTGGCTGAGCCTTATATACACCACTAATCATACACTTGAAGTGTTTAACTACAGACGACAGCACAAGAGGTTGGATGACTGTTCTTAAGCCTTAATTGATAATAACTCAGTCTTTAAGAGTGTAAAATGTGGCTTGTCATCTAGAGCACTTTGACCCAATCCCACATTTTTACCCCTACTCCTTGTTTTTGAGTGCCCAAGTGACAAAGGTCAGACTTGCCCGTCTCAACAGAGTTGTAAGGGGTAGTGGTTGAAAACATCCAGATGAAATGAGACTACTTTTCAAGATCCTGATAGGTCATCGGCTATCGGTATGTGTAAACGGATACAACAAGTGTTGCCTGCAAACATGCCATCTTCTGCTGTGGTGATTTCTTTTGCGTTGGCTACAGGCATTCTTTTGCAGTTGTCAGGACGCTTGCGATTTGTTCACAAGTTAAGTTTCTCATCAGCTGCTCAAAGAAGTAATCAAAGAAAAAACAACGCTTCATTACTGGGCCAATAGCAGTGCCGTATGAACTAACGTAAGCCACCCATGCTCCTACCCTGCCAGTCTGCACTGATATAATGATAATCTGATAATATTATTTTATTTGTATAGTACTCATCTAAACAAGGTTACAAAGAGCTTCACAAAGAGCATAGAAATAAGACAATTAAACTTTACAAAGGAAATAAAACACACAAATTACAAATCACACAAGTACAAATCAATGGAAAGCTTTTCAATGAATATATGTTTTAAGCAAATATTTAAAAACAGGTAATGTGCTCGCCAGCATGATCCCCTCAGGCAGAGAATTCAAGGGCTTCAGGGCCTTGATGGCAAAAGCCCAGTCACCTTTAGTTACCAGCCTGGATCTAGGGACAACAAGCGAGGGTAGGCTTGAGGATCTCAAGTCATGACTTGGAGCATAGGTAGTCCGAAGCTCAGCTATATAACTCGGCGCTAAACCATGTTAAGCTTTAAAAGTTATTTAAAGAATCTTAAAATCAATTCTGAAGTTAACTGGCAACCAGTGGAGGGAGGCGAAAATTGGGTTGGTATGTGACCTACGATTTGTCTCAGTGAAAATACGAGCTGCAGCTTGTGACAGATGATGTAGTGTGTGAGAGTAGCGATAACAAGTGCAGCAACTTCACTGCTGGATTTAACATTTGGGCATCATATGACATCAAACGGGGGGCCGTGACTCATGGAAATATGTCACAATGCGGCACTGTCATGCACAAATCAGCAATAACAATGCAACGTTAGCTAGCTAGCAAGTTAGCTACCGTGACATTGGCATACATTTGTTATGCTTGTTATAAAGAAAAGTACGACAGTAAATGGAAACATTAAACCAAGATAATACAATGGTTATCATTATTTTCAAATGTTTAACGTTTAAATTACAGTTCTGGGTTTCTTTGTGCTCATACAGCCATCATACTGATGATTTTTCATAACATTTGGTTTGAAGTGTGCCTCTGAAAAATCTCTGAGCCATGAAGCCTTCACACTTCGCCTTACCCCTCTGTCCCAATAAGAATTGGGACATACCCCTTGACATGAACGTGCAAAACGAAGGGGTAGGGGCTAAGAGGACGGAGCAAGGGATGTATTGAGATTATGACTTTATTGTCTGTTGGAGTTTTCGGAAGGCTGCATATGATTATTTTTAATTTGATAACTGTGACAAAATGTAAGTTAGTAGCTCGGACAGGTCTGTCTGACATCATACTTTTTCAATACAGCTGACTTCCTAAAACCGCAGGTGACATTTCTAACAGGCTGGAAACCTAATAAACTCAGTCTGTCTGTTGTATGATGAAATCAATAAAACAGCATGAAGCAGTGACCCAGTATTGTACTTCCCATCTATGGCAGATTTGGGATCACACTGGCTGCCTGGTTTTTACTTAGCGTGCCACTTGATAAAATGCGTCAGTCAGTCAGTCAGTTGTTTAACTATGATGAAATTAATAAGGCAGTAGATGAGGCAGTGAGGGTAAACACAGTTTGTAACCTACACTTCTATTCTCCTCAACATCTATTATTCATCGGCCAAGATGATTCTTTCATGAGGCAAGCTAGTTGCACATAATTCATAACGCAGGCTGTGGAAACTAGGACAGAGTGAGATACAGGCAGGGAGGCGGGGTTGGGGGGAGGGGGGAAGGAGGAAGGATGAGAGGGCTGAGTGAGAAAGAGGGTGACGAAAAGGATGAAGACAGAGAGGGTGTCAGGATGAGGAGGTGAGAGAAAAAGAAGGGGAGAGAGGCAACAGGATTTGGGTTTACAGCGATACAATTGAATGAGGGGGGAACATGCGGCAGAGTCGGTTCAAGTTCACCGAGGAGACAGAAAAAGATGGAAATTGGGAGATTAAAGGCGTGAGAGGGAGAGAGAGATGGAGAAGAGAGAGGAATGCGGGAGAAGGAGGAAGAGAGATGGGGAGAGAGTTTAAAATAGGGAGGTTGTGTTTGGCCAATGTGATAGACATCTCTATCTGGCGGTGGGAGGTGGAGTCTGCAGTAAAGACAGAAGTTTATCATTGGTGCTTTTGTTTAACCAAAGCAAGAGGAGAATACATTTGTTTAAGCTTAACTGTGCTGCCTGGTAGCAAGACAAATGGCATCCCTGCATATTTTCCCATGGAGTCTATAAGTGGAATCCATCTTATAAATGTGATCGTAGTGAAAGCTCCATTATCGTCCTTAATTTGGTATCAGACCTTTAAAGGGAAATTCTCCTCAGAGCAATTAGGTTCCATTTTATATTTCAAGACGTCGTTGGCAGGGCTCATCTCTGTTTGGTATGAACCTGTTAACTCACTCTCACCTGTGACTAACGCTGCCGAAAGCTGGGGAAAAAAAGATGGCAAGTAAGAAAGATGTAAATGAGGAAAGAGACAGGTATAATTCTCTGGTTGGAGAGGTAAGACACGAAGACAAAAGTTTGGACCACTTCTCTTTGGTTCTGGTGCTGGGAGGGGAAAAGATCAGAATGCAAACATCATTCAGCAGCTGTCTGTGTGTGTTTGAGAGAGGGACAGACAGACAGACAGACAGACAGACAGAGGGAGAGATCACAGAGAGAGTGTGCACTTTCTCCCCTGCTATATAGCTCTGGGCCATGTACACAGCAGAAAGTCACGACCCCACAGTACAGTGCATGGTCTGAATTCCAATGACTTTTTTGACTGAGATAGAGCATTTGTGAGTGTGCATGTGTGTGCGTATGCATGTGTTGGTAGGAGGATGGGTGGGTGATGGTGCTGGTGTATGGGGGACAGTATTCCTTTGGGAGCTGAGGGCAGAAAAATAGAATGCTGAATTGTGACAATGACACACAACCCTGGTGCACGCACAAACAAACCCACGTGCACACACAAACATACACACGTACGACAAACCACCCTTGGAAGAGGTGCAAGTGTAGGGCAGGACAAGGTGACCGCAAATAGAGTTGGAACAAGGCTAAGCATCTTGGCACCTGCTTCTGTAAAGGCACGCCACAGTATGCTGAGGAAACAACGTGGCAACACTTTACAGTACAGTACACAAAAGATTGAGTCAGCTAATGATTAACTACTTTATGACATTTGATTGAGAGTTACTCAAGAACTGGCCATTAACTGATGGTTTGTGACTCATTCGCTCGTCACTGTTTCCTTAGTGACTGCTTGTTTTTTATGTACCTTATTGTAAAGTCTTACCAACAAAGTGCAGAAAAAAAGATCTGAAAAACAGATGTCACTGATGGAGACAGTCACACAAATGACTTGTTTTCAGATATGACAGTCTACCTTGAGGAGTTGATACAGGTTCAAAAGAATATGGCAGCCACCATGATAAGGTGTTGTTGAGCGACACAAAAGCTGTGTGCCAAATACATTCTTTGAAGAAATAAGGATTCCAAAAAGGTTCTTCTTAAAGGGCTGAGGTTTTACCCAGAACCATTTGTTTTGGTTTTGAAAAACCATTTTTGGAAGAAAGAGTTATTCAAGGGATCTTTGTAAGACTGAGGCCTAGTTCACATTACACGGTTTTCACCGCGATTTTGACGTCACAGAGGATCTTGAGAGCCATCTTGGGTCGGAGGTGAGTCAACAGATAGTCTGCCACGACGAGTCCTCATATGTGTGAACAAGCCTACGAGCAAGTCGCCCCCTCGTCTGTGACTGGGACTGGATATCTGGCATGCTAGAAAACCGGAGAAGTCTGACACGACTGACAAAGAGCATCAGCCAATGAGAGGCGGGGTTCGTCCCACGTCAGCACGCAGGAGGACGGAAGAAATGTAAGGAGGACAAGCCGCAGGGTTGCCACTTGCCAGGTTAGCCGCTTATTAGCTGTGACTTTGGGCTTGTTTCCAAAGTGGAGTTGCTGAATTGCTCTTGCTTCCTCTATGTATATCCATCTAATAAGTTATTTAAACGCATGATAGTCACTTCTTTTGGGCTTGTTTCCATAGCCCTGGTTGCTTGTTTCTCTCTCAAGATCTGGCAACGCTGACAAGCTGGCCGGCAAGCAACAACAATAATGGCAGCGTCCACAGGATCACGGGGAGCACGTTGTGTTTGGACCCAGGATAATAAAGAATATCCATGCCTTTACAATGTGTCGTCTCCAAGTTTGGTGATGTCACCGAATTATCTGCGGCTCTATCGGTGAGGGCTCGGTGGAGAAATCTTGTGGTGTGCACACACAGGTTGTAACACAGTTGGCAAGACTCCCGCTGACAGAAACACATGTCGCCAGGTATGAACTCTCAAAAGATTACGATAGTCTCCGCAATGCAAAATCAGTGTGAAAATCGTGTAACGTGAACTAGGCTTAAGGCCCAGTTCAGACCAAAGATTCGCAACAAGACGAGTTGAAACACGCAACTACTTGTAATGCCCCATTCTTCAACATTCGAAAATCCTGCCGGTTCACTACAATGCAACGACTCATTGTACATCCGTTCAGATTTTTAGCTTTTCAGCTAAAAATATCAATGAGGATAGTGATAGTGTGATACTGGCTACAGGGGCAGAAGCACATACAGCAAGCAGTAGCAGCGACCCACCGTCCGACATCGGCACATCATGGGGATAGAAACAGAGGACTCGGTGGGAACGGAGCAGCTGCTGCAGCAAACAAACACCCCATCTGAGGTAATTTTGACTTGAACAGCGGACTCTTTTACAAGCCACTTGGCTGTTGAAACAGTTGACGTGCTTTACGTTCTAGCGGCCGCCAGAGATTTGACCAGCTGCAGGTGACGCCATCAGCCGGCTTGAGTCAAAGCTCAGACCAGCTACTTCACACCGCTGCAACTTTTCTCTGCAACGTTCTAAAAAAGTTTCATCTCATGCCGAATCATTGATCATGTGGCCATCTGAGGAACTGAAGTAGTTGGCAGTTCAGCGTTTGCTTCGTTTTTCAGCCTCAAAAATCAAATTTGTCTTTGAGAACATTAACTGGCAGTGGCATTTTGACACATCCTGCATATGAAGATTGGTATATAACATGCACCTGATGTGGCTCCATGGTGGCCTAACTGACCATTGGCCTGTCTGTGTTGGGTTAAAATTAATCAGTCCAAAGACATCGTGGTAGTGGCAGAACCATTTTGCCATATCCACTCTGGAAAAACACAGTATCAGATGTAAGCAAAAAGTGTCCTCAATCCATGATAGATTTCACTTTTCCCATTTATTTGTCTGTGATAACAAACACCAGAGCATTTACTAAATGCATAGTCATTACCTCATGGTTTAGTTTTCCCTCACTTAGATACATTACATAATTCATTTTGTGTTTTCCGTCTCACCCAGACTTGCTTACTAAGACTCGATGGCATTGCGATCCCATGAGCCATTTCTGCGGTTTGCAAAAGCTTCCTGATTGATCCTGGTTTGTATTTCAGTTTTCTTCTCTCTCCATCTCTTTTTCATTTTATTTGTATAGATGTATGTGTCCATGAACATGTATGCTCATTATTCTATGCCCAGTTGAATTTTGCATACATATAGCATACACAAATCTGCGTTCATGTGGTAATATACAGGTAGCGCCTCGGTCCGCATTTGAACCTTTCTGATTCTCTCTAGCTGTTTATATAATAATGTGTGTGTGTGGAACACAGTGCATTAAGGAAATAGCACTGTGTTTCTCTCTCATATTACAGTGTACGTTACATGTAATGGTCCTCAAAATAAGCTGTTCTCAGACTGTCTGATGGCGTCTCTGAATGCTAATGGCATTATAGCACAGAAAAAAAGAATCACTGTGTTGTTCAAGCACTTCTTCATTTCCGAATTCTGGAGGTCAGACACTATAAATTCACAAAAACCTATGTCATCTGCAAGAGAGGCCAAGGGGGCCATTATGGGTCATGCATTTTTAGAAGAGGGCAGCTAAGGACGCAAATTTAACTCCAACCTTCACTTGATTTCTCTTACGTCATTTTAGAAGTGCTGTTTCTTCCATCATTTACCTAAAACCCTCGGTTTTGCACTCAGCTGAAACTTTAGAGGATCCTCTGGCTACCCGTGCACCCATTTAAAATCAATAGCAGGAGACACTGACGCTTTAAAGATCAATAGTGGCACTTAATGGAGGGTTTTGGTGAGGTCTTCTTTTAAGTTTGGCTCCACCCTTTTGTTGGTCTTTGTATTTTCTATGTGTGCAGGGAATGGAAAATAACCAAAAAAAGTCAGTGGGTGAAAATGCCAAAAAAAAAAATACTATGACATATTTATGACAAAAAGAGAAGTCTGTGTTTAAGAGATACACATAAGCTATTAGATTTTTTTGCTGTAGTATATATCTGTCTGGTTCGCTCACCTGACTTCAGGACAGAAATGTGTTTTACATTACACCTTCTATGATCAGTAACGCATGCTCTGGAAATGTGACTTACTGTAATTACATGGGCTTTGAAATAGAGTTGGCTGCCCTCCAAACTCTGCTGCAGGGTCTTACCCCAGCAGGGCATGTCTTGCACTTAATAGACGGTGAGAAAACAGCTTTAATGTAATATGCTATGTGCTGTCCAGAAACCTTAATCAGTTTAATTTAAATAGATTTGCCGTTGCATCCCTGCACTCACGCTTGGACAGGAGGAAGAGCTGCTGGTGAACACAATGCTGGCTCTTGCAGGGCTCCAGGTTGTTGTGTTTTGCTATGCTATATTTAACCACTGAGAACTCTTGGGGGAGAGCCTTTAGAGGATGTGATCAAAACCATCAACTCCCATTCAATGAGATTTTATTCTGAAGGGCACTATCTGAGAAGGTTTATCTCAATTTCCACATCATTTGTTATTCAAAATGCTGTTGTAGGGGTGTCCTGGTGGAGTCAATCTGAATCCTTTTGGATATCTGCCAAAACTGAGTCCAGTATGGTGTTTCTATAATGAATAGATGTGTATCTGACCTGCTGAAATAACAAACGTAGCCTACCTTGTTTTTTTAATGAGCACAAAAATGTACCATATTCAGAGCATTAATGTAGCAGCAAACAGCTATTTGCAGTATAAAGAGTAAAGCTTCTCTGTTCTTTGTTGTGGAAGATGATCCAGCCATGTGTGCATGTTAGTGTATGTGAATGCATGTGAGTCCCGTGTGTGTGAGTATCCAACCGAGTAGCCGCCACATTGCATTGCGATCATACTGTGGTAACCGCTGATCTCAGGTGTTGCGGAAGAGTAACACCCACCCTCACAGGTACACACGTTAGCTCTGTCAACACTGCTGCCGTAGCGCTAAATGCACTGTTAGCACCGTTAGCTGCTAGCTGCCAGCTTAGCCACCTCCATGTTGAGAGCCATGTGCAGACAATCTCTGAGTCATAGATACACTCAGATTATTTAATAGATTTCTTTTAAATTATTATTATATATGGATGAAAGTTTAACTGGTGTGTGAAACTGACTTAATGCACTCCACGAGAACAATGGTTCCCCGCAAGTGACTTGCAAAAGTATCAACTTTGTAAAAACACACTTTATGTTGAAGTGCAGTTCATTTCCAGGGCAGAGCTTTTTTTTCGAGGTGCTGCATTCTGCTGTGAAGAGTGAGTGACAAACAGGCTTGTCAGCGACAGAGAGGCTTAACTTGACGGAGACAGCAAACTAGCTTGACAACATGGCCAAACACAAGTATGACACTGAATGTATTAAACTGTGTGGACCTTGAACTAATGACTAAGGAGAAATCTGGTCCCTGTGGCTGGACCAGTTGGGAGCTACTGCACTGGTAAGAATACATATCAGTCTGTTCCTTCCACTTGCATTGCACAGAAGTGCAGAGTGGAGCTTCTTCACACTCAAAATATCTTTGATGAGTACTGGCAGCCCCTGCTTGGAGCACATGAACAACACAACAGTCAAGTTTACTTTGGCCTGATATGAAGTCACTCATGGAATCCCCACTAATTAGCAACAGCTAAAGTGATCTGCTTTATTTTAGCTGATACTGATACATTAAAATATGCCCAGATTAGCCCAGATACTGGATTTGGACATCTCTACACCTAAAGCAACTCTTACCTTTCTTGCAATTCACACAGCACTTAGAAAAAATTTGAACATCCACAACTCCACCTCCCTCCAAAGGCCTACTCCCCCCTCCTCCATTCCATCCTCAATACGTCTATCATAGACGTAGGCGTTGGTATGGTAACATTACACGGAAGAGGAGAGCGAGTGTTCTGTCTTCTGTCTTGGTTGTAACGTTACAACCAAGACAGTCAAACACAAGCCCGGAGTTTTAAAACGCAACCGGAGTCAGTGGGTGAGTTTTAGAATAAGGTCACAGCGCTAACTAGATAGTAGCGTTAACGTTACTAGTAAGTGGAAACGCACAAGGAAGATAACTTTAATGTTTCAGAGGCTACGCTACAGTAGGCTAAAGTTAGCCATTAGCAACTGGATGCTGTGTTGTCATATATAACGTTATGTGTGATGTTACGCCTCCACGTGGGGAAGGCAGACAGGACGCTCGGCCAATAACTGCATTCGGTCCGAATGATTGGCCAGAGTTTGCTTAGACCCATATAACAATGGTACAATTATGAGTTTCTATCTCTGGTGGAATTCACTTACATTTTAGTGTACCATCAGCTTATTAATAGCATTTTAACCTAAACAAAGAAAAGCGTAAAACTTCCAGAAAGGTAAGTGTTGCTTTAACACAGAGTATATTGATTGGTCAGTGGTGATCTCTCTGAAATGAGATGTATAGCCTCCCGAGAGAGACCCGAACTTTTGTTTGGTATGCATTTTTAATTTCTCCTAGCTGTTTGGGATCAGTAGGACCTGAAAAGTATATAAAAAAAACCCTAAACATTGTCAACAATAATTAAGTCCCAGTGTCTTCAAATGAGTACTTCCTAATTACCAGCGTCCTAACTTGTTAATGTTGCTAAAATTGGTCAAATTTGTTGTTATATCAAACTATAAACATTATTCATCATAAATAAATAAGTTTCAACCATAAAAGGTGATCAGTGACCTTGGATTGGCTGCAGACTGACTTGGCAGAGATGGCTGCCATCTTGTTTTTATATGGATTAGTGTATTGTGCTCTTACTACCACTAGACGGCACAAAAATGTGTCCATGAACGAGGACAACAGGTCTAAGTTAAGTAGAATGTAGTAAGAGGTCAAGTAAAGCCAAAATGTGACGTCCTCATATGAGGACACAGGGTCTCAGGCGGATAGGAAGCAGATTTGTATTATTCGCTATCTAAGTGATAACTGATCATTTTGGGTGAATCCATTGGCATACTAAAAAAAAAAGAAAAAAAAAAAAACAGATTCAACTGCCAAAGCCATCTGAATGTAGGAGGAAAAAAATCATATACATCCCCTTACTTCCTCATATCAGGGCACAGCTGCCTCCGATAATCGCATCACTCTCACTTTATGCCTCCAGCTATTTAGTGATGGTTTAGGGTTCATCTGACAGGTTGGAGCTTCTACCTGCTGCATTATCTGCTTGTTTTCTCTGTCTTTGTTGTTCCCTCCTCTCTGTTTCCAGTTATTTTCTCCCTGATCCCAGCGTAGAAGTAGGTTGACACCCCCTCAGAGAAAACTTCATGTAGCTCCTCAAATGATGACTCAGTCGTCAGAAATACCTCGCTGTCTCTCCATGTGCCTCGGTGAAGCGCGTGCAGTATGCATGTGTCTCTGAGCGTGTGTTAATGTATGTGTGTGTGTCTAAGCACACTAATCATAATTAGTTGTTTCCTGTATCAGGCTGTTTGCAATTTGAAGCACGGGCTGTGCCAAGTGCCCCGGGGGCGTGTGTGTGTGTGTGTGTGTATTTGTGGATGTCTGTGTATGCATGCATGTGTGTGTTTGTGTGTGACTCTGGTAGCTCTGTTTATATCGGGGTCAACTGACATCACACTTCCTGTGCATCAGTATTCCCTGTCTGGCACTGTGTTTTTGCATCTGTACGTGTGTGTGTGTGTGTGTGTGTGTGTGTGTGTGTGTGTGTGTGTGTGTGTGAGCTCTCACCCTTAATAAAGCTGTCACCAAACCCAGTGACTTCTCTCTTCTTCTCGTCGTCTCTCTTTCACCACTTCACTCTAATTCCTTTATCTCTTCTTTCTCCAGAAATGAGTCACGACAATGAAATCTGTTTCTCCTCCTCTTTCGTTGCTGTCTACGTCCCTGTCATCAATGTGTTGCACCATCTTTTTTGTTCCACTATGTCCCCCTCTTCCCCCTTTTTCCTCATCTCCCAAATCATCCCTTCTTCCCCCTTTCCCCCATTTGGCTCCTAATCTCAGTCCCTCAGTTTATCTGATCCATCTCATCCCTTCCTCTTGACATCGCTCATTTTCAGTGTCTCTCATTCCCTTTCTTACTCTGCCTCCTTCTCTCCATTCTCCTCTTTTCATCTCCCTCTCCCTCTCTTGCTGTCTCTCCCTCTGCCTGACGCTCTGTCTCTCCCCCTCTCCTCCCTTTAGGAATGGAGGGATTATGGAGATGAGAATGTGTATTGTTGGGGACAGGGCCCGTCTGTGATCCTCTGGTAAAAAAAAAAAGTCTCAATGCCCCCAACTGGAGAGAGCTGCATCACCAGGATAAACAGCATGTGGCTGTCAGACACATGCAAACACACATACCCACTATTATGCTGCTGTAGATGTATCCATGTACACAAAAAAAAGTCCCAGACACTGAAATGCATGCAGATATAGGTATATATGCACTCAGGCAGCATGCACATGCTTCATTTGAATAATCTTGACAGTGAAATATACTCTAAAATAGATGAACTCACATAAACAAACACAGAAACAACTAACAAAGCTGTCACAGTGGCACAACTAACTAGATGTGGCAACCACCATGAGGGAATTATTCCACAGGAGGGGGTTTTCTCTGTCTTTTTCTATCTCTCCCTGCATTTACTCCTTTGAAGTTTTAATTTCCTCTCCTCTCCTGGTGTTTGCTGCTGTATGTGGGAGAGGAGCAAACACAGAGAGATTAAATGTAGTGTGATTTATTTGGTTACAGTTACAGGCTTCACTCATGTACTGCTGTATTTTATAATCCATTAATGTGTAGGATGTACCGGTGTATGTTTTATATCTGTCTGGATAATAAATGGGGTTACACAGAATATTAACACATAACTTTTGTAATTAGGCATGGGGCCATGATAAAGGCCATGAAACTGATTGTGATTATATGTAATAGCGTATCAACGATTAGCCATAGACTTTCCAGGTCCAGATATGACATGCAAGGTACCCTGGGTGTGTTGGTTGTTGATTTTCTGGGACACTTTGTCAAGTTCTGCCTGTCACATGCATTGTCTTCTTTCAAAATACACTTCTGTTTTCACAGGAAATGTACCGTTTACACATAGTCCCTTTCTAAATAAACGCACTACGTTGGTGCAACAACGTGAATTGACGCACATGGATGGGTTTAGGAAAAAAAGAACAGTTTTTGGCTTTATAATCTTGCAGGGCATATCATTCCAGCCCAACTGTTCATGGTCCAGGTGGAGCTCAATGGAAGATTTAACAGTGGGGAATGCATTGGTTTATATTGCATTATTTTTCTGTAATCTTTGTCTGAAGTGCAGCACGGTGGTGTGGTGGTTGGCACTGTCGCCTCACAGCAAGAGGTTTCCTGGTTCGATTCCAGGAGGGAGCCCTTCTGTGTGGAGGTTGCATGTTCTCCCTGTGTCAGCGTGGGTTTTTTCCAGGTACTCCGGCTTCCTCCCACAGTCCAAAGACATGCAGGTTAACTGGTGACTCTAAATTGTCTATAGGTGTGAATGTGAGTGTGAATGGTTGTCTGTCTCTATGTGTCAGCCCTGTGATAGTCTGGTGACCTGTCCAGGGTGTACCCTGCCTCTCACCCAATGTCAGCTGGGATAGGCTCCAGGCCCCCAAGACCCTTAAGGGGATAAGCGGTTACGAAAATGGATGGATGAATAAATGGTCTGAAGTGTCTATTGACCAAAAAGCTGGCCTTAAAAGCTCATTTGGGTCATACTGCATTAGTTTTAAATAAAAACAGAGGGTGTGCATGCAATTAAAGGAGGTCCAGATTGAACTGAAGTGTTTATGAAAAAAATGAGTAGGCTCAACCTGGTCTCAGTCCAAAGTCATCGAAATCCGGTGCTTGGGCAGTGACTTGCAGCATCAGACACTGATGAAAAAAGCCGTCAACTGACATTGGCATGACACCTGGCAGCTCGCTGTTATAGTTTAACGGTGCTTGATGGCGTCACGGGGAAACACAGCGGGACAAGAAAGAAAGTTAAGGTCCAAATAGGGCCACTGGTAGCGGTGGTGGATGGGTCCAACAAATACTGAGTTTCACCCAGGAGAACAGTGTTCACATCGCTTAAGATTATAAAGCCAAACCCTGTTCTTTTTTCCTAAACCCAATCACCCAATCAGTGCGTTCATTCAGAAAGAGACAGTACATAAATTTCCTGTGAAAACGGAAGTATATTTTCAAAATAGACAATGCATTTAACAGGCATAACTTGACATGGTGTCCCAGAACATCAACAACCGATGCACCCAGGGTACCTTTCACGTCATATCTGGATGTGGAAAGTCCATGACCAAACGTTGGGTCACCCTGCACATGCACTTTTGAGACTACTTTCGGTGTCTTACTTCACCTTGCAAGTCCCCATATACTGTCGAATCACCAAGGCGCCAATCATCAGATCATGAGGTAAAAACATCTGTGCATCATCAGTCAGCTTTATCCTGCACTGTGTAATTAGCCTGGTGAAAACTGGTGAGAGGTTATTGATGATTAAGCTCACTGAATGTCTGAATGTTGAACTTAAACCTTTCTAAACCTCTGTATTTTGGCCACATTTTGGCACATCTGCATCATGACAACCCATGCTGTTTTGGGACTGTGATAAATAGATAAAACAACATTGGTGTCCATGGTTTATAATATCAATTAATGGTCCCTTACGTGTCTAACAACTCTTTGTGCTACAGGAGCAGCATAGAAGATTGGTTTATGCATAATTGACTAGTTTTATGATAGCATTTTGTAGCTGCACTGCGGAACACATTTGTCACGGAAGGCAACATCAGATGGTCCAAGCTGGTATGTGAATCGTTGATGAGGCATTTAATCCTCTTCTTTTCTCTTCCTGTCAAAATCAGGGGAAATTAGTGCACAGTTTTCCATTGCTTTACATATAAGGGTCTATAATGGAGCCTGACATGCTCAGATTGTTTGTTTTGTTTTTTTGTCATCCGTCCAATGTATGCTGGGATGCGCTCCAGTCCAATTCAACGTGAACCCTGAATTAGATTAAGTGGGTCCATCCGTCCGTCCATTCTCTAAACCGCTTATCCTGTTCAGGACACACACGCGTACACACACACACACACACACACACACACACACATAATGCACACACAATAGCAATCACCCTGTTTATGTCCTGCTTGTGTCTTTGTTGTTTTTGTTATTTATTAAGAAAATATTGGACGGTAAATTGGAAGGCGAGCTCATCACCACTTCTTTTGTACTCAGATAGCGAGCGCAGATCCCTGCAGAGGTTACATCGAGGGGATTGGAATAAGCTGACAGAGGAATGTGGACTCTTGTAGCTGTGAAACTTTATTCTTTAATGCATCATTCCAGTCCCTGTGCATGTCTAATGCCGTTAATAATGGTGCTAAGAGGGCTTTTTTTTTTTTTTACAAACTGCACTGCACCAAACCATCGTGCATGGGTACAAGGGTAAGGAAAGCTCTCAACCACCTTTTCAGGACGTAGATGTAGGTCAGTGAGCTCTTATTATTTGTCCTTTGGGGGGTTTTTTTTAGATTAATAGGGTCTCTTAATTACTGTTTGTTTTTCTTTTTGTAACAACTGACAATTAGGTTGCAATGTGACTACTGAATGCTGCATAAATCCTGTCGTCTTTAAGAGGTGTCCCCCGAAACACAGCTCAATGAAGGTTTAGACTGAAATAGGTGGTTTCAGCATTTTTGGCCACAGTGTATCCCAGCGCATGAAAGAAACATAAAGCCATAAGGTCTTTTTATGTCTCTTTTCATTGCTGTCCTATATGTCTGGATGCAAGCTGTTCGCCCGGCACCGCTGCAGTGTCGCCAGCTGTGCCGCTGCTCCCCTGGCAGGTAAATGATGAGACCTGATGAGACGAGATGGCGTCGTAACGTCAGCTTTTTAAGTAAAAATTTGTTTTGCATCCCAAGTAGCTGCATTTAAATAAAACATGGGTAACGTAATGTGTCGTGGCATATGGCAAATACGCCGCATCTGAAACGTGAAAAAAATGACGGTGTTGACCTTCAGGAATCCTTGACATGGCTAATAAACAATTCAAAGTAATAGGTTTCATTGTTTCTGCTCCTTTAATTTGACATTTTAATTTTAATCATTAAGCATGGCATCCATTTATTTAGGAAATTCTCGCCTTCAAAAATAACCAGATTTCTTTATTTGACCCACAACAGCTTTTTGGACTCAATAAAAAGCAGCTGAATGCCAAAAGATGTAAATACAGAAGTAATAAATGACCTATTGGGCACAACAGGAGCAATTTTTCAGTGATGCGCCGTGAGCATCCAGTGAGCCCATATACAAGCTGTTATTAGAGAGCCTCGGCAGTGTCTACCAGCTGTAACAGCTCTCTCCTGGCAGCCAGCATACAGTCACAAAACCATCTGTGTCTGCGGGCATCAGGCAGCGACACCAGCACACTATATACAGTATATGTCCTCCTTTAGACTGGCATTGTACCACCGCTTCCTTCACAGCCAGGGAAATAGAGCAAATGCTTTTTTCATGCAGCTCAAAAAGTCAGGCAGTGATGTCCTGGCTTCCTTACATCTGTATTTTTTTCTATTTGGTTAAAGAACAGATAATATTTTCACAGCACTGACCAAATCAAGAGCAAGTTTAATCTGAGTGATAAAGTGCTGAGCTGGACGTCCCTGTCCTTCTTATTTCTGGTGATGTAAGGTAGATTGAAATAATAAAACTGCAAGGCAAATAAGCTCAGTTATATTATACATGAAAGAAGAAAGAAAATGTTTCAAAAGCAATGTAAGAAGTGAATCTGCTGGAAAAAGATAGCCCCCTGACCTGGCCATAGTGGCTTTAATTACTGCCACTTTCTGCTACACAATGGCGTGATGAATCAGTTTTGCAAGGTACGGAAAATATGGGTCCCATGTGGAAACGACAGACAATCCTGGATATAAGACCAGAGCAAAATCCCAGACTGTGGCAAATTGTAGTCTGTTGTACTCAGGAGGCTCTCTGCATGACATGAACTGCACGTCCACCTTGCTCTGCAAATTTGTCTTTTGAGGGAAATTTCATGGTTTATTATTTCATTTTTCAGTGAGACTTGGTGTGTAGTCTTTTTTAAAAACCTGTTTTCCTTAATATTTTTATAGTAAGTAAAAATACAAGAGGAATAGGTGACGTGCTGTCCTATTATCAGTCTGTGTTAATGCACTGTTTACACATATACCTACAAAAGGTAATGCACCACAATTCCTATGTATCCCACGCAATTATCAGCCAGGAATTTGTCTAATCCGCATTATTAGGAAGCCTACAATCACTTGAACAATGTGCTGACAGGAGTAAATACTGTAAGTAGTCCCCCTAAGGACATAGGTTGGGGTGGTGGATGGGTCACAAAACATGGGTGCTCTCCAAGACAGGACTTTCTCTCAGGAGACCGGTGCTCCAAACCGTGACAAACCAAGTTAACATTGAGTTATTTTAAGGTATGTCGTCACCATGTTTCTTTTCCTAAATCTAACCTACATGACATTACATGCCTAAACCTAACCTACATAACTCTATGTTAAGTACCTAACTTTACGTTAAGTATGTAACCCCATTCCTAGGGTGCTAACCGACCTTTCGCTAAGCCCCTCCGCCTTGTGATGGACCAACAACAGACAGAGGGGTCTACAGTCTGTGTTTGAAGGATATTATAGTCTACAGATCACAGTGTAAAAGTGAACCACCACATCACTGCTGATCGCCACACAAGACAATGAATATAAAGGGAAACTTTGCTGATATTGAACCAGCTGTGTGGCATCACAGTGTGTGCAGATGAACGGTGTTTGGCTTCACCCCCGTGCCACTGCCAGCACCCGCACCTACACCGCAGGACGAGCAGGGATCTCTAGGGGAAGCCAAACAGCGTTCATCTGCGCACACTGCGATGACACACAGCTGGTTGAATATCAGCAAAGTTTCCCTGCTTCCCTTCACTGGTTCCTGTACAGCAGGGTCGGTCTTTGTTTCACTGTTATAATCATTAAAAAGCAAAAGCAGCATGTGTATACATTCAGTAGGCTATATCTTCAGTAGCTAGCTAGCTAACCCTACACTTTTCAGGGTTTGATTTTGGTTTTGGAACAGGGAAGACGTTTATCTTTTTCCAACCTCTCCAGGTAACGAGTATCATTAATACATGACGTGCCCCAGGCACAACATTTAGCTCCAAATCCACAAAACCAACCTGAAAATGAAGGAAATCTGAAACGATTGAATTAGAGTCAATGGAGCACAGCTGTGTTGTTGTTGAACCCTGGTCTGAGCCGGCTGCATGCTACGTCATGATTGGCCAGGCTGTATCCAGGGGTGGGACTTAGCAAAGGATCAGTTAGTTGTATATCACACAAACTGTTGTAAGTGCAATTTCGTAACATATCATACAAGCTGCTGTATTTTTTGCAGTGTATTCATGGATTCACAACATATATTTACTTTAGCATACATTTTCATCTGGAAATATTTATTTTATATATATTGCATTTATTTCTTTAGAGGACTGTACCTCAGTATATACGTCCAAGTGGCTGGTCACTGACGGGCTATTTAATTTCTAAGAGCACTAAGGCCTGTCTCGTTCACTTTTCCTGTCCACACCGTCTGTCCCAGACATTTCACGATCTGATTTGTTGACCCTTCGCCCAACCAGCCCAATTTACCACCCATTATGCTGCGCCCTGGCTCGAACCTCCCAAACCTTTGCAGATTCTAAATGTTGTGTCATCACCTGCTTTCTCTTCCCAGCCCTTCATCTCTCTTCACTGTATATTTAATTAAGTCTGGTCTTAGAAAAAAGCTCAATTTTATGCAAATAATAATACATGGACATTTTTTAAGGTGCATGAACCCGTGACGAAAAAGGATTACATGGTGGAGACAGGAGTAAAAACAGGTAGTACTCCACTTATTACAATAAATGGCAAGGAGTGAAGACTTCAGATGTGCCGATCAAGGTTTTACTTCAGAGAGTTGTAATTTTCAGAACTGGCTCAATTTTAGATAACATGCTTCTACTTATTTTTCTTTATGGCAGCTGGTTACACAAGAAGCAGCCATACGTCCACTATGTTTCAGCAGCTCATGTCAGATTGTAGATTTTTTTTCCCGGCTGGATACAAAACCATTTTCATCCAACAATGGTTAAACCTAAGCATAACGGCATGTCAGATTCATATTATTTCCCAATAATCCTTTTGTGGCATAAGAACTCCATCTCCACAGTATTTGATTTTGCATATGCTCTACATTTTTAAATGTGTTTCTTTAAAAAAAATATATATTACATAGATACACTTTTTCCTGTTTCCTCAACACAAGCATTAGCATGTAATCATCATAGTGTTGCACATGTCTCCAGTAATATTGGGCGCCAATGACAGGAAGTGGGGCTTAGTTTTGGAATAATTACGGATGGGTGAAATGTAAATGTGTCGATAAATCGCAAAAATAGAGTGCAATATGTTGGCGGTTTGTATGTGTGACATCTTGCTCAACCAGCAAGGACAGCTGGTCGTCTTTCTCTACAACTCCCCTGACCCCAGCTCAAGACTTGTTTTTTTGCATACACACACACACACACACACACACACAAGTACAGAACACGCACCAGTGTGTCAACTACAATAGGCTACACCGTTGTGTGTGACTAAGAGGCAACTATGATGTATGTTAATTCCCCAGGGACCATCACTCCCGTCTTCATCTACACACACAAACACCATCAAGTCGATTATTGCTCTATAGGGACCCATTCCTTTTCACAAGTAACATTTAAATTAAGCAGCATGTGCATGTGTAGGCAGGGGGTGTGTGTATATCGGTAGGGGGGAACCAGGGGGAGGAGGTAAATATGGATGCGGTAGAAGTATGAATCCACGAAGTGTTGTAGGTTTGAGAACGAATGCTACATGCAACTGACACTGCCTGGAGGGAATATCATGATTTGGCTAATTAGAAATCATCAAAATTAGGGATGCACGATTGTATCAGCCAACCATGTATTGTCAGGAAACGGATTCAAAATAAAATATTGGCATTGGCCCAAAGTGAACATTTGTGCCGATATTATATGTGCATTTATTGGCCACTTTATTAGGTACACCTCTTCAACTGCTCATTAATGCAAATTGCTGATCAGACAATCACATGGCAGCAACTCAAGGCATTTTGGCATGTAGACAAAGCTGGTCTGAGTATTTCAGAAGCTGCTGATCTGCTGGGATTTTCACACCCAACCATCTCTAGAGTTTACAGAGGATGGTCCGAAAAAGAGAAAATATCCAGTAAATATCTCTGAACCAACAACACGTCCAACCTTGAAGCAGATGGGCTACAGCAGCAGAAGACCACACCAGGTGCCACTCCTGTCAGCTAACAACAGGAAACTGAGGCTACAGTTCACACAGGCTCACCAAAACTGGACAATAGAAGATTGGAAAAACGTTGCCTGGTCTGATGAGTCTGGATTTCTGCTGCCACATTCAGATGGTAGGGTCAGAATTTGGTGTGAACAACATGAAAGCATGGATCCATCCTGCCTTGTATCAACGGTTCAGGCTGCTGGTGGTGGTGGTGTAATGGTGTGGGGGATATTTTCTTGGCACACTTTGGGCCCCTTAGTACCAACTGAGCATGATTTAAACACCACAGCCTACCTGAGTATTGTTGCTGACCGTGTCCGTCCCTTTATGACCACAGTGTACCCATCTTCTGATGGCTACTTCCAGCAGGATAACGCACCATGTCACAAAGCTCAGATCATCTCAAACTGGTTTCTTGAACATGACAATGAGTTCACTGTACTCCAGTGGCCTCCACAGTCACCAGATCTCAATCCAATAGAGCACCTTTGGGACATGGTGGAACGGGAGATTCACATCATGGATTTGCAGCAACTCTGTGATACTATCATGTCAATATGGACCAAAATCTCTGAGGAATGTTTCCAGCACCTTGTTGAATCTATGCCACCAAGAATTAAGGCAGTTCTGAAGGCAAAAGGGGTCCAACCTGGTACTAGCAAAGAGGCCAATGAGTATATGTTGGCA
The DNA here is from genome assembly GCF_011397635.1 of Epinephelus fuscoguttatus. Taxonomy (NCBI): domain Eukaryota; kingdom Metazoa; phylum Chordata; class Actinopteri; order Perciformes; family Serranidae; genus Epinephelus; species Epinephelus fuscoguttatus. The sequence continues at coordinate 26,066,183 of NC_064769.1, forward strand.
TCAGCAAACAGCCAAAATGAGTTGGAGAATATCCCCATATCGGATTTTGACTAAAATCCAACATCATGCATCACAGTATTTACTTTGCATTGGCCAGTGACCTCGCTCTGTAGTTAAATAGGAAAATCAGTCTAGGCAGTTATTTTGCTTCTGTTGGTTATGAGCACAGTCGCTATCTGCAAACAACTCCATTGATGCTATTGATTTTTTGGATTCCTCTCGGTGCAGATATTCCCACAGCGGAAGCTACTCAGGCAAATTACCTCGTTGGGAAAATCTTTTCAAATCAATATTTTGTGTCTAAAAATATCTACTCTTACTTGCATGAAGCTAATGAGTGTTTTGACATTGTGTTTGACTGTTCATTTGTCTCTTCGATGCTTTGTTTCACATCCACCTCTTCATATACCCCTCTGAAGCTTATACAGAGATGGTTTCGAGCCCTTTGTACATTATTATGAACACATTTTTAGTATTACAATTTAGGGGAGATTCAATGTGTTTGGCAGCACAAAACTGTAGTGACATTGCCAACACACCATACTGTACAGTATTCTCCCGAGAGACAATGCAGAGATCTGCTTTGTCCTTTTTGTTTTTCTCACTATACCTGGAAAACTGAAGCTGTGGGGGGTGTAAACATGTTTGTTATATGTTTCAAATGGCCTAGATTGCATTTCGGTGACAAGGTGACATGTTTGTCTTTTTTTTTTTTTTTTTTTTTTCACCCAGAGACTGAGATGGACAGATAACAGATGGACAGAAATGGGGAAAAGGAAAGAGAGATGCCAGCATTTTGCTATCACCACTGAACTGGACAAACAATTGACTGGATTGCCCTGGACCCCCAGGGCGTGTGTGTGTGTGTGTGTGTGTGTGTGTGTGTGTGTGTGTGTGTGTGTGTGTGTGTGTGTGTGTGTGTCTGTGTGTCTGTGTGTGTCTGTGTGTATGTGCAGCCAATATGATGTGGAAGTTGTAGGTTAATCGGAAGAGGAAATACAGGCCTGTAGAACTGGGTGTACGTGTGTGTATGCCCTTCTGTTTACGAGGATGAAACGTCCTCACAATGCTCAAACGGTCACGATTGTCCTCCAAGTTAAATGAAGACATCTAATTTTTTAATACTGCATGAGTTTTAGGTATCAGTACTATCAATTATGACTACATTTTGCAGAGACAGAGGTTTGGTAACACTGCTGCACAAAGAAATCCCTGGAGCAATACACCAGTTCTGAAGTAAGTTGAAACCTCTTGATCAAAACCAATGTAGACACTGCTTTCATCACATTTATTGAATTGGTGCATAACCTCAGCTGTACTTGCAGAAAAAAAGTAATGTATTGATATAAAAATGAAGAGATGGAGGAATGGCTGGGGGTGCAGATGAGAAAGGTTAGCACAGGAGCTAAACAGACAAGCGACAGAGGGCAAGAATGTGCTGTATGTGTTATCTGCGAAAAAGCTGAGGGAGAGAAAAGCAAAGTGACAGAGAAGCGCGGGGATGGGTCGGCGGTGGGGGAGGAGGGAGATTGGAAAAGACAAAAAAGGATGAAACAGATAAAAAGGATGGGAGAGCGGGGCATGCCTTTGGGAAATGGAGGCAATCGATAGAAAAAGATGCCAAAGTGTTTGGGGGGTAAAGAGGAGGAGGGGTTGGTTGTGTTATATAACTCCAAAATGGCAGCTCTGAATCGCAGAGTAGTCTGTATTCTGGAGCAAGCCTCATCTCTCCGTCAAGTTGACTTCTGTCTAATCAAACCACAGGCACTGTCTCCTGTGAACTGCCTGAACCTGAGGGTAAGAAGAAGCATTGTTTATGCATCCCGATATGTCACGAATGGCATGCCTGACAAGTCAAGATTCATAGACTGAGGGATTTTTGTGTGGTTGGTCTGACTTGTTCATCAGCTATGTTAAGGGATTGAGCTAAAAATCTCCAATTCAAATCAGGAGATGAAAGTTTGGATCTTTTTAAATTGTTCATACTTTGCTATTTAAAAATTGAACAAACAATGAGCGTAATTTTCAATGGACATGAACATGCTCAACAATTTCCTTAAGGTGCTGTACTTTTACCGCATTATTTTAAAATTTCATATTGTTATATATTTGTTATATTGTGTTATCACTTTTATAAAATATAGAAAATATTACAACAAATGTAATAAAACTGTAAAAAATAAAATAACATATCCGTTTCCTTCGCCGCCTCTTGAAATCTAAATCAAAGCACTTTGTTTTTGAGTGTTTATGCTATGGCTCAACTTGGACCCTCAGGCATTTTTTTTTCCCCCTCTACGGATTGCACTTAGAATATGTTATCCCACAGCCCCTACACACTCTTTTTCATATAAAGTATATATTCTGTAGGTCCTGAGTTGGGAGATAAAATGTGTGAAAATAGAGCTGTAGGATTTGGAGCAGCATGCAGAGGGGAGCAGCCAAAATAGAGAGAGAATATCAGCAGCGCTGCCTGCCAGCCTCACTGAGCTGCTAAGCAGGGCTTAACGATGCCCAGGGGGTTGTGTATGTGTGTGTGCGTGCATGTCCGTGTGAGTGTGTGTGTGGGGGTTTTTTTTGTGCGCTTTCCTTCTTTATAAGCCCAAAACAAGAGCTCCATGTTTTGGGGTCAGATAGAGGCCAGAGAATATGAAATGCAGAACTTTAGTTTGGGGGTTGATAACTTGTCAAGTAGCGAGTAAACTATAGATGCAGGTTGTTTTAATTGCAGGGAGGTGATGGACGGGAGAGAAACTTTTATGATCCTCGATTTCTACCTGAATGGGAGTCCGTTTGTTGTTGTCCGCGGTGCCATAACAGATGTGAACGCTGACTGAGTCTTTTAGATAGCAGGGCCAGTGTTGTGTATGAGAACATGCACGTCCGCACAGAATGAACTCTTGCAGCAGTGTTTTATGGCACCCCAGGAGTTACAGCCCACGGTATGCCAGTGTTGTGTCAAAGACGGTTTCCTGTCTATGTGTGTGTGTTCCCCTCACCTAAATCTGAACCAAACCCTGTCTTTTACATATCCAGAGATGAGGTGCTGCACATTTCAGCAGGAGAGAAACACACTTCATCAGAGGAACAGACTTTGACGCAACTTCTGTATGGCACGTGCGATTCAGACAATGCAGCTACTGGCACCGTTATTGCTGAAGCAAGTTCGTAGGGATATTTGAAGGACTTTTGTGAACAACTCAGTACAGATTCCAACAGAAAAAAAAAGCCTATTTTCATGCAATTTTTGTCCTCCAGGTGTGAAAAAAACAAGTCTGAACATTAGCCACATCAGCAAATTTGATCCAACCAGCCCGTTCTCATTTCCAACTTGTAGAACACTGCTGCTTCGTCATTGATGTCGGCGTCAGACATCGACGCATAGAGGCACCTTTCATGGCAATTTGATACTCACCAGGCACATCAGTTTTAGAGGCAGCGGACAACAACCCTACTCATCAAATAGCTGTGTTTTGTCAATCGACGCTGGTATGATACACAGCAGGCGGTGGCACTTTGTAAAGCTGCCAGCAGCTACCCAACACATTCTCACTTTGACCTTGTCGCATATCCATGTTTGAACTTGGACTTTCCATGTGAAAGGTACCCTGGATGTGTTGGTTGTTGACATTCTGGGACATCGTGTCAAGTTCCATTGTCTTCTTTCAAAATACACTTCTGTTTTGACGGGAAATTTAACATTTACATACAGTCTCTTTCAAAATAAATGCTCCACGTCTGTACAACACCACAAATTGATGTTTTCGTCCAACAACAAAAACACATGGTTAGGTTTAGGGAAAAAAAAAACAGGGTTTGGCTTTATAATCTTACAGGACACAAACACCACTCTTGCGGGTGAAAGTTGGTGCCCTAATTGTCACCTGCCCTACTTGGACTTTCAGCACCTTAACTCTCGTTGGTGTCCCGCCACGTTTCCCCATGATGCTGTCGAGCGCTGTTAAACTGTAACAGCGACCAGCCGTGTCTCATGCCGATGTTAAAGCATGGCTTTTTTCGTCAGTGTCCGACACGACAACTCACTGCCTAATCACCGGATTTCAGCTACTTCAGAATGAGACCAGGTTGAACTACAGTAATATAAAAAGTGAGAAAGTCCATATAGGGAGAAGGGGAGGTGGATGGGTCAAACAAAGCCAAGATTTTCACTCGAGAGCTGACTGTTTGTTTCCGGTGAGAATTTTAAGCAAAACCATTATGATTTTGTCCAAACCTAACCACAGAGATTTGTTTGTTGCCTAAACCAAAGGAAATAAACCTGAAAAACTAAATGTTTTACCTATGTTTGAATTTTATTTTGAAAAAGACTGTATGCATGTAATGAGCAGAAACTGTACATTTCCACTGAAAATGGGAATGGATTTAAAAAGACACAATGCATGTGACATGCGTACATTGACAGGCCGTTCCTGAACATCCAAAACTGATGCAAAAGGCTCCCTAGCGCATCATATTTAAACGTGTAGGTCCACTGACATAGTGGCTGTATTTGAGAAGTTTGGAGATATCTCTGAGTAAATGATGATCACAGGATTTTATTTTATTTCAAAAAGTGAGCGAAAACTAGATCTTGTTTTTTGGACCGTGAAGTTCAAAATTCAATCTGTAACCATGAACATGTACATAACACTCTTGCTATAACATCCAGCAAAGCAGCTCGTTCTTGCTGCAGAGTCATAATAGACTGACAGGAAAGAATTCAACCATTAGATGTGAGCAGATAATGAGGTTCACACTATCACCTAGAGCACCTCTTGTCTCCTCAGTGATGCGTCCACCTGACCAACCAGCAGGAGTAGCCAGTGCATCAGTCTGCGAATGATCTCTCTCTCTCTCTCTCTCCCTTCCCACTCGTTTTTTTTCACAGCAGGTATTTTCACTCGCCTTGAAAAGCACAGGTGTAACTTACAACATGAATGATGGCTCTTTTTCATTTAAGTGCTCCAGTAAGCCATGCCAGTGAGCCGGCACGCACAATAGCCGGGCCCTGGAATTGGGATGGAAATGGAATGCAGCCACCATTCATGTTAGTAATTAGACACATGCTTTTCCTGCTATGAAATGCCAAAATGTCTGCCAATGAAAGGGTCCATCATCCTCTTTGGAACACCTCAAATCAGGTTTGTAAACGCTTTTTTTTTCTGCTGCACCATGCACCCAAACATCATTCAGTCAGGCACACAGGAGCGAAGCAGTGTTAGATTCAACTTGTTTCCAGTTCATTTAACTCGGGCTGTGAATTAAGACGTAAGCTCTGAACACTGACGGATGATTTCGGGAAAGAAGTTGTCATCATTTTCAGCAAATTAAGAAATAATGAGGAAGAATAAGACATGATGAGCAAAATGAACTGCACTTTTACAGTTTCAAGAACACCATGCTGATGGTTTCAGAGCCCCAAAGAGCCAGCATCTAAAAGCAGACGTTGCTCGGGAGGCGTCATGTGTTGCGATGTCTCACCACATATTGCCTTGGCGTTCTGGAAAATCTTAGAGTTCCTCGCAGCAGAGGCCAGCTGGTAAAGTCCCAAAGCTGATTATTTTGGGAATGGGGGTGCAATGCGTGTGTGTTTAGGGGTGTGGAAGGGTTCCTCAACCAAAACTCAAGGGGTGTAGGGTTATTTAAATATCAGTTCATCACACTCCCCCAATTTTTACCTTTTTATATAGTTAGCAAAATACTGTTTGTCTAATGTCACCTGCCAAATCATATTAGTGCTAGTTTGTGCAGACATTGGGAAAGATAAGATATTATAATTCAAATTTCAAAATGCATTTTCACCTGCAATGTAAAATTGGAAGAATATGCTGTACACACTGAAAATCACACTGTCTGCAAATGACCATAACACTGCACTACCACTGTTGTACCAGTGTGTGTGTTTGCAAGTGTGTGTGTTCACGCGTGTTGCATGGGAAGTGAGATCCTCTCAGTTGGAGTACTGACTCAGTTTTGACTTCCTACTCCTGCAGCAGACAAAGGTGTCTTCACTGCCAAAAACAAGGTACTCCCTGCTACAAATGTGTGTGTGCGTCTGACTCACTCAGAGAGACTGGTGTGCGGGTGTGTGCTCCACTGACCCTGTCTGACCTTGCTTTCCCCCATTCCCTCCCCTACTGTCATGAGTGGGCAGACACAAAATCACAGCTGACTGTTCAGCCCCCAAGGTACCATCACATCTGATTGCACCAAACCATTGGTTTGGGAAAATGGCTGTGTGCTGGTGCTGTGTCCTGTGGTGGAAAAACAAAATCCAGCAGAAATGTTTTACTACCAAGGAAAGGAATAAAAAATGGTTCACAATTCTGTTGGAGATATTTTACATCATATTATAGATGTTTAGTTTGTTGTGTATTTACTAGAGTGCACTACTTTAATTAAGGACAAAATCATGAAATACGGTAGGAAGTAATTAAGTGGAGGTCTGGGTAGTAAAAGGGGGCACAGACATTCACAGCAGCTTCATAATCATGATATTTCACATTGTAATAAAATGGATCAAATGACTCCAGGTGAGGAAGGGAAATCTGAAGAGATTTATCACCAGTCTGCTTTACAGCCTCTTTTACCTCATTGTTTCAGTTTTTCAGCCCACAACTTTACTACTTTGGTTCACTCTCATTGTTCTTTAATTATTTTTGGTCACAGCAGGCAGCAAAAAGTCTCTACCAGCCGTACCAGCTGTATGCTATTCGCTCGGCATCAAAGAGCAGACAGACAGGTAGTGTGTAGCTGGTGAACATTTAGTGGCTAAAGAGACAGATATTTTCAGTTGGTTGAGACCAAACCAGAGCTAAAAGGAGAGTGATTATTGGACGAATATTGGATTTCATATGAACACTAATGTCAGAATCAGTATCAGAAATACTTTATTGATGCCCAAGGGAAAATAATGATTTGTTACAGTCGCTCCGATATAAAAAATATAGAATTATAAGGAGTATGAATAGAGCTCGTAAGTCACGCCGCTTCTGGTAGACCTCCATCAGACCTCTAGGCTCGGAAAATATGAACGGGAGTCAATGGAGAGAAAATTATTATTTTCTGGTCCCAGTCATTAAATGCCTTGGATTACACAAATGTTTTGTGTGGGTCTAAATAATATTTTTTCATGTTAAGAGTTTGACAGTTTATTGTATGATTCTTCAGTTAAAGGCTGTGAAAACAACGTAATGAGAAAGACCATATGACGCCTATGTGACGTCACGTCATCACACTTTCCCTCCACTTCTCAACTCACAGTGCTGCTGCTGCGTCCTCTGCCACGATCTACGGAGCTATCAGATTAAGATGCCGGTGTGTTTCGTACCTGAAAGTCACCATTCCAACAAGAACAGACTTGTAGTGGTTTTCGCCACGCTTAAGGCTTTTGTCCTCTCCTTGGAAGAAGGTGGTGGAGTGTACCAGAGACACAGCCATGTTCTGAGTGCGAGTGGTGACGTATATCATACGCGTCGAGAGCAGCGAAGAGCTGTAGTCCACAAAGCGCTCTCACACAAAACCTAACAGTATCAAACTTCTTCCTGCTAAATTGTAGCCTTCTTTGCACGAAAAAATAAATGAAATATTCACAAACAACATATGTGAAATTCATGGCACAATTCAAACGAGACCAGAAAATAATTTTCATCTCATAATTTTCAAACCACAGTGGAGGAGGGGCAGGATGAATACCACAAAGACCAACCATCAGATCCTACATGTACACCCGCTGAAGAACATCAACAATGGAGGAAAGATATGCTGTGGGCTATATATTAATGCATGTTTCCTCTCATGAGCCGTCCTCTCTCCCTTCATGCTTCAGTTTTCCGTTCTTACAGAGCAAGGGCTAGAGGAAGTACTCTATCTTGTGCTGACATTTTTACGTATGTGGATATTCAGTGTCATAGTAACCAGATGCAACCTCAGCTGAAAAAATGCTACGCCTCCAAAGCATTCTCAAGTGCTCCCAGCTGGGCGTTTCCTGAGGAGCCTGGCATTTTCAGCTGGGAAGAAAAAAAACCCTGTGGTGGACACTGCACCTTAGTTGTCTAACCATAACTTAGTTTCCACATGTGCATGTGGCAGGACTAACCAATTACAACTATTTGGGTGAGGACATTTTGCAGATGTACTGTATGTTCAGTGTGAACAGTGTGGTTGATTCATGGACAGATGTGAAACATTTACCCAGAATTCTGTCTTTTACCAGAGCAAAGTAGTAACATATGAAAAAGAATATGAGTGGTATCATCATCGGCCGCTTTCACCCTCTCAGAGGTCATTGGTTTTTGATGTTGAATGCATTTAGAGAAGATGATATGTTGCTGTTTGGTTTTCTGATGCATCCTACGCACATCCTGCATCATCTATTCCTAAGTAAGTTCACATATCTCCGAACTTCCTTAGACATAAATTTGCTACGAAAACTATCTAAATGCATTATAGCAGATCTGGAAATATCAAAACTTTGCAAACACTCAAAGGAACAAGAAAAGTACATCACCAAAGGACTAAATTAGAAGCTGTATCACTGATAGCTGACTGTTAGGGGGGTGGTTCGAGGTTTTTTTCTTGCACTTTCCTCGGCAGACATTTTATAGAATTAAGCCGACGACACCTCCACGAGACAACAACAGTTCCTGGCATCCCAGAACCACCTCCACACCCGCTGTCAGTGCTGATCAGACCCCTACATGTCTACAATCCACCACCATCATCACCACCCCGGCATTACACCTACAGTTACGGATGTGCTTGGCAAACAATGTTCGTCATTTACTGAAGAAGAGACGAGATCTGAAGATGATAAAATTAGTGACAAAAATAAGAGTTGGGGATTTGAGCATCTATCAGGGCTGACATGAAAGGTGGCAGTGGGGTCATTAAAGATCTGAATGTGGGTTTCTATCTTGTGTGATTGGGGAATTAATCAATGCATGCATGCTTGTACATATGTGTCTGTTCGTGTACAGGAGCGTGGGAGGTGTCAGCAGGGTGAGCCACAGGAATATCACCCAGAATCCGTCAGTGATCAAAGAATCTAATTGCACCATGGAGAGTGAAAAATAGGCAGGAAATAAATAGAAAGACAGACAGCAAAAACTGGAGGAATGAGAGGAAGCCAAGTAGAGATGAAGACAGAGAGATGCTTATAGGTAACACTGAGAAAGCGAAAGAGACTCAGCCAGACGCCAAGAAATAAGTGACAAGGAAGATCGAAGAGAAATGGAGATCAAAGCCATCATCATCTCTCATTTTCATGATCCCATAAATATAAATTAATTAAACACACTCCAAGGAATCATGGTGATACAACACTCCTTTACAGCTTTATCTGAGCCGTAAAGGAAAGGATTTGTGGCGAGAACGTTTCAACTTCAACACAACCAGAAAGCAGACAAACAACAAATTGTCATTCACAGCTACAGTGTGAAGAGTTGGCGGCGTGTATATATGTGTGTGTGTGTGTGTGTGTTTGTACTGGGGGTGGGAGTGTATAGTTAATACATATTCACACTTCAAAGATACGTGCACCTACACTGCTCTGAGAGACTTATTTAAGAGGCCTTTATGGCACATCTAAGAGAAAACTGTTACTATTTAACCGTCTCTGTCTCGACTGTCCCACTTTGTCCTGGTGCAATGAATCAGCTGACAGTGATAAGCCTATATGGCCAAAAGACCACACTCAAGTCATGGAATGTAGCTTTATTTTGAAATAAAATTGCTTTAACCATTCGTATTCGTAAAATTTATAATGCTTCGTTTAAATTGGTCATCTCAAATTACGCTTTAGTGAGAGTCTTTGAACCAGGCAGGAGGAAATTATCAGTGAAATCACATCCTGACAACCTGCAGACTCCGTTGCAATGGAACACAACTGAAAGCCACTGCAGCTGTAAATAAGTCGGTAAACGTTTACTTCTACAGCGCTTTGTGAACTCAGGATTGCAAAGTGGTTCACTGTCATAAAATAACGCTGCTTTGTCAGTGATTTTGGTTTCAGACACCTTTCATGGCCGAATGATACACCTTTAAGTTTTTAATGCAGCCCGGCGGCACATCATACCACAACAAAAGGTGCATCCGGTTGATGTCAGTTTAAAAATGCCGCCGGTAACGACATAATATAAGGAGCTGGAAAGTCCCGACAGGGTGGGCGAGAGGGGAGGGATGACCACTGCTCACTTCTGGTGTGACTGTTGAGCCAAACCACGATGTCTTTTTTCAACTATCCTAACCACATGCTTTTGCTGCACAAGGAAATAAACATGATTACGAGGTATTTTAAACTATTAACTTTAAACTGTGTATTTCCAATGAAAACCAAAGTGTATTTTGAAAAGACACAATGCATGTAGCAGGCTATCCTGGAGCGTCAACATCAGACACAGGAGGATACCTAGCGCGTCCTGTGTCGATGTGAAAGCCCACTGACCAAGTGGCAATATTTAAGGGGTTGGGATGAGAACATGTTGACACCCAAAGGGGAAAAAAATATATATATAAAAACATGAGATGTAATACACTCAACTCAGATTACTGACCTGGCCTCCAGAGGGAGACTGCTCCATAACCTGAACCAGGGCAGCAAAAGCTCAGTCACCAGTCTTAAATAGAAAGATGATTATATGAGTGCCCTGGTGGCTAAGATACAAACCATATTGTCTCTTGTTTAATTCTGGCAAGGGAACCTCGTTGCATGTCATACCTCACAAATTTCCATTAAGTCCTCTAGACTATACACCCCAAGTTCACACCTTGAGTTGTCAGATAGCCTAAGATTGTCTGTAAAGCTCACAATAAGCAGTGAAACAAATACAGAGAAAGAGAACATGCTACCTGACTACAATATGAAAAGGAAATACTTGTGATTCTAACGTGTCGTGTGGCTTCACTTCACTTCCTTGCCATACATCTGTCCCTTATTGCTGATGGTATGCTGCTTCATGGCCACGACACAGCACACCACTGCCAAAAAGCAAGTCAGATTTACATCAGCGGCTTTTTTTTACATGCCTATTAGACTTATGTATGGTGGCCATGAGAGCTCAATGTGCTGTAAATTAAGTAAGTGCATGTAAATAGACACAACACAGAGGAAACATCTTCACCAATGTGACAAAGCATGTGCAGCATTTGGAAAACCTCTTCACCAAAGTGCTGTAAGATCACAGTATAACAGAAACAGTTTCCAGGGGACACTAAAAAGTGATGCACACAATGTCTGTTGGTTGTTGACTATCTGTCTGTGATGTTGGAAAATGACTTTCAATTTATTTATTTGGGCTCATTTTAACATTGTGGTCACAGAAATTATTGCAGAAATTTGCTGTTTGTCTAGCTTTTAGCTTATAATGATCATACCTGAATCATGCAATCACAGTAACGTCAATAACTTCATAAGCAAAAACCAGGGCAAAAATTAGGGTGCGTTCCAAATCGCATATGTTTCCTTTTTACTTCTACTGCAGCTGCCCTTAAAACAGTATGTACTGTTGCATGCAGTACGCACACAATCGGGACATACCACTTTCTCATAACATTACACCCTGAACTTTGACACTCTTGCATTTATATCTGTTACCTTGGAGATAAATAAACGGCATTCACCAAATTCGCCAGACACAGAGAGCTCTGCTGTTATTACTTGCAGTGTGTGTAGTTCAACATAAAAGTTATAAGTGCAGAGATTGTAGATTCTGACATATTATATCTGTGACAGTTAAATTACATCTGCAGTTCTCTGTCACTGTAATTTAATGTAATTTTCTGTTTGTAATATGAATTGTGGGTCAGAATATAGCCAGAAAAGCATGCTGGCAAAAAATCGGACCAGATGTAATAGAACATCCTGGTATTTTTGGTATATTGCATTTCACCTGCTATGTATTGGGACATACTAAATAGTTTTCTGGCATACTATACAGTGTGGTAATATGGGTGTCGCAGCCATGTGCATCACTTTTTAGTGTCACCTGGAAACTGGAAAGAACTTCCTCTAAATCCTGCTCATGTGTCACTAAAATGATATTTTCCTTCGTTTTTAAGTTGGTGAAGGTGGTTTCTTATTTGCCTGTACTCGTACTCGTACTTGTACTCGTCGTCCTCCGCTTATCCGGGTCTGGGTCGCGGGGGCAGCAGCCTCAGCAAAGAAGCCCAGACAGTCCTCTCCCCAGCCACTTCCGTCAGCTCTTCTGCGGGAACCCCGAGGCGTTCCCAGGCCAGCCGGGTGATGTAGTCCCTCCAGCGTGTCCTGGGGCGGGCCCGAGGTCTCCTCCCGGTTGGACATGCCTGAAACACCTCCCAAGGGAGGTACTCCGAGTCCCTCCCGGATGTCCGAGCTCCTCACCCTATCCCTAAGGCTGAGCCCAGCCACCCTGCAGAGGAAACTCATTTCAGCCGCTTGTACTTGCGATCTTCTTCTTTCGGTCACTACCCAGAGCTCGTGATCATAGGTGAGGGTTGGAACGTAGATCGACCGGTAAATCGAGAGCTTTGCTTTTTGGCTAAGCTCCCTCTTCACCACAACGGACTGGTTAAGCGCCTGCATCACTGCTGACGCCGCCCCAATCCGCCTGTCAATCTCCCGCTCCATCCTACCCCCACTCATGTACAAGATCCTGAGATACTTAAACTCCTCTACCTGAGGGAGGACCTTCCCCCCGAGCTGGAGTGGGCAATCCACCCTTTTCCAGCTGAGGACCATGGCCTCAGACTTGGAGGTGCTGATTCTCATCGCAGCCGCTTCGGCTGCGAACCGTCCCAGCGAGAGCTGGAGGTCACTGTTCGATGGAGCTAGGAAGACCACGTCATCCGCAAAAAGCAGGGACGAGATCCTCCCGTCACCAAACCTGACACCCTCCACCACTCGGCTGCGCCTAGAAATTCTGTCCATGAAAGTTATGAACAGAACCGGTGACAAAGGGCAGCCCTGGTGGAGTCTAACCCTCACCGGGAACAGGTCCGACTTACTGCCGGCCACGCGAACCAGACTCATGCTCCTTCGGTACAGGGACTGGATGGCCCTTAGCAAGGGGCCACCAACCCCATACTCCCGGAGCACCCCCCACAGGATGCCCCTGGGGACACGGACCCGCCTGTGTTTTGTCTATTTACATTTGCTTTCTTAATTTACAGTGTCTTGAGCTCCCAGGGCCACCATACCCATGTCTACTATTCTCATCTCTGTCTTTGCAGAGCACAGAATAATGCTCCCTACAGGGGAATCAGTTTTGCATCACAGTCAGCCAATAATGCTCCTGGGATGGAGGTTACACTCCATCAGGATACCGGGGAATCATTTTAAAGTGATATTCAGATCACTGATTAAATATTAGGCTTCAAAGTAAACCCAGTGGTGGGCGCTGAGGCAGGTTTTAAATCTGGTTAATCTCTTTTAAATGTAAAACGCCTCTTAAATAATCCTAAAATTTACAATTCTGATTCATGTTGGGTGTGTGTAGCAGGGATCAGCATTACAAGTGTAAATGGGAGGTTTTTTAATGACCTGTTCACACAGAAAAAAGGTCTCCACTCTGTTCATAGTCAGAAATGCAACGTGTGAGAGAAGCTTCATAAAGTAATGACGTTACATTTTGGAGTGGTAACGAGCGCGGAGTAATCCGACTATCATGTGGAGCATCAGTGGGGTTCACCTGTGGAGGGTCTGTGATTGGAGAGGCTTGGCTTCACCCCGCCCCCCCCGGCGCGCTGCCCGCCTCCCCAAACCCAGAGCGCACACATCTCTTCACTTGCTTCCTCGACCCGCCGCACATTATGAGCTCCCTTCTCTCTGAGCGGACGCGTAACGATACAGATGGTTTCATTACGGCACCCCGCTTCATGCTGACTGAAACTGCTGCTGTTTAGGACAAATCTCCCCTACCCCCCTTCCTCCTGTTACCCGGTTGTGTTTTTTGGACGCGCCATGCAGATCCGCTGGTGGAGTTGTGGCATTCGGCTGGTGGCATGGACGTGGGTTTGGAGTCTGGCAGTGCTCGGAGCGTGGTGCATCCCCGCGAATGAAGGTAAAACGCGCACGGAGACACTTCGGGGGTTAATGACACCGCTGTGTGGTGCATGACTGGGCTTTAATTGGCGCTGACAAGTGAGCGGTTAAAGGTCCGTGTTGTACCTCTGGTGCCTCAGACCCGTCGGTCTCCTCCAGGCTCGCCACACGGTTCCGACGCCCCCTGAGGTCGCCTATAAAATGAATATGTATAGATAATGTTTATGACAGCTGTGTCCCTCACGTGTGTAAAGACTGTATGTTCCGAAATGGTAAAGGCTGAGATAAAAAAAGGACCTTTGATCAGGACATGCGTCTCTCCAGATAACCGGTCCTTGGAGGACTTGGCTGGCGGCGCCGACAGACGCACAGTGCGCTTTGAAAACCACTGTACACATCTTAAACACAATCATGTGCGGGGTGTAAGGTGCTCACACTGTTGGGCACTTTATATTGTTTATGATAAAATAAAATCAAATCACAAAATGAGGTCACATTTCATTGACTTGGCTTTGTGGCACAGTGAGCTTTAATTGACCTCAGGGTTTTCCCCTCTTGTAATAAAAATGGGAATTTGCGGGCTTTTATTGCGATGGTTCTCTTTATTCCCCTTTGAGATTCTTTTGTCTTTAGGTATTCTGTATTTAAAGATGCTGACTGACTCAGTTCAACCTCTGAATCCTAACATGTATGTCAGTGAGTTCACAGCTCGCACTTATCCTGTTGTTGATATGAACACTTTTATGATTTTGGCGCATTCATTTCCATATGCGCGCAGAGCAAACTGTCAACTAATCATTTTACATCTCAGCTGAACTAACGCACCTGCATTTCCCCCTGCTAGATATCAAATTTGGATGTGTGCAATGTGGATTAAAAATACAAAGGGAAACACTGTATGAAACTCTGTGTCAAATATTGTTTCCCACGCTATTGTCCGCAGCCTGAGCAGCAGCATTTTAATAGCTGGAGATGAATGCCATTGTTTGGGGGGCTATTAGACAGCATCATCCGGGAAAGAAAGAAACATTCATCAACCTGCTTATTCTTCACATGGCAGATTTATTTGGGCAAAGTTTAGATTCACAAAAGTGGTTCCCCAAAGTGTGACCATGGGATGCTTGGGGATCCTGGAGCGGTTTGCAGGGCATATAGAATAGTTAAAGTTTAGCCAGAATGTGTAGGTTACCTCTTTGTGTCTGTGTCTGTTGAATTAGATTATCATGCCTGGGGTTTGGGCGTTTATATTTGAGCTCTATGGGATAAATGTTACTTTATTTGCTGGTGCAAAGTGGCATATAAGTTCTACAGAGAAGTGAAAAGTTCTTTAAAATCACCTGAAAGGCGAATTTTACTTTAAATCTATCCAACGCAATCACTCATGAGTTTTGTTGTCTGCAGCAGCGATGCCTGTAGTTTGAAATACTTGCATTCCTGCCTTGTTAAAGCCGAGCTGTAGGCCCTGAGAATTGCGAATCAATGGGAAACTGGATCAGAAGTTTGTGTTTTGACTGCAGTGAATGAAAAGAGAAAGAAGTCGTGAAAAAACATCCACATCTGAGCTCTCACATCGTCGTAAAATTAGTCGTTTGTTATCACACCTGTCTTGTTTTGCTGTGCAGCATCACACATCGGTTCTGTTTTGTCTTTGTCAGATTTCACTGAAGTTCTGCGCAACAAAACACATAAAATTCAACTGTTAAACACCTCACCCCTCAAGGAGTTTGAGCCAGAGGCTGCCATTCGACTCAAATTTTACATTCATTTGCTCCATATTTGCATTGCAGTGGATAATCAAACACTGCATGCATAATTGGAGAAAAGGGTGAATCCCATAATTAAAATAGCCGCTATTCTCTCATTGGGCTAATTTATTGTAATTGAAAAAGTAAGATTAAACCACTTTTTCAGCTCCTTTTAGACATCTTGGAGGAATCACTGGGGATTCTGGCCACTTACCCAATCTCAATTTTTGTCCTAATGGGAGAGTAACATCCTATCAGGCTACATGCTGATGTGTCCTCACATTACACAGCAGAATTACCTCATATGACTGTCTTTCACGTTTCATTTGCATATGTTTGTTGCTGGAATTGAAGTTAAACAAGTGATGAAACAAGTCCTGATCCTTAATTATATCAACATTTAGCAGTCAGGACATTTATCCTGAAGTGGAGCTCCACCACTCACGAATGATACCAAGGACACACCGTGCCACCTTGATTAATTTCCTTTCTTGAAGCTCATCCATTCTTATTTAAATGGATCCATTTGAGAACATCCTGATGCAGAGCCAGATGCCTCACATCTGTTTTTAGAGATTCTCTTTGTTTTCGATTATTAATAATGTCTGAGTAATGAGGGGTGTGCGAGCTGACACTTTAAGGAGTTTAAAACCCACCACTTTGCCTTTTTGTTAGCTGTGTGTGTTGACCGAATGATGATAATGAAGAAATACATGTCCACCTGCTTGCCCGTGCGTCAGTGTGTGAGAGCGAGTACAGGTGAGTCAGCCCAGTGCGATCCGAGCAAACGTATATGCCACAATCAAACATGAGGAAGCACAGAGAGGAAGAAAAGGACCAAAGAGGCAAATGTGTTGAGGAAATTACATGGTTTATACTTTAACCACTAGTCTCAGAAATAGAAGGTAAGAAGTGGTTTCAGACAAGATTGTATTAGGGATCACTTGGGTCGAGTTGGCACTTAAACTCACCACTTACGAGAGCACTAAAAGTGTGCCGTTGGAGTTAAATAGCAACCCCGTCGCTCTCGGTTCAGACTACCATTTAAAATGATTTTATCAATATTTCCCAGGCTGAAAAAATCCACTTACTCTTCAAGATATTTAAAATATTTTGAGTATCTTTAACATCCCTACAAGACTTTAAATCATTCACTCAATGGTGATGAGTTTTAATAATAAGTTGTGCAGATCGTCACGGCTGAGCTGTAACTTGTTAGGTGGTTTGATCCTCAGAGAGCGCGAGAGACGGAGTGAAAGAGGTAACGTATCCCTTATGATCTAGTTCAACATCACTTATCTCTTCTTTATGGCCTAATTAGTTGTCTAATCGCCTCCTAAGGACATCTTTTATTATTCTCTGCAGAGCAGTGGAGACAGTAAGACTAGTGTAGTGTGCATGTGTGTGTGTGTGTGTGTGTGTGTGTGTGTGTGTGTTGGGAGGGGTTGCTGAGCGAGCGCGTCTCAGTTGGTGAACTAGCTTCAGCCTCATGTTTTGTTCTGCTTATGCCACCTTCTCACTGCAAATGTCTGTTCTTCTGGTGACACTAGGGTTAGGGTTGATCTGAGGATCGGCTGTTTTATAGCATGTCTTATCATAGCGCCGGACATATTGTACTCGACAGCTGCTTTAAGACGTGGATGGTATTTAGGAGATTAAACCTGTGGACGATTGATTGAATCTCTCTGCAGTATTGGTGTCTGCTCTGTGTCAATGTTACTCTCCAGTCGAAGCTTCAAACGGCAGCAAGAAGTAATCTTAAAGTCAGCAGGATTCTCACTGGGTTTTACCAACTTGGTGCTTTATTAGACACAAGGAAAGAAAGAGGAAAACACCTAATAATGTGCAGCCCTGTGTATTTTATAATGAGTGCTCACACGCAATTTTAAAACACATTTTTTTGTCGGTTCATGTAGGAAAAGCGCTGATGCATCCATTCCCATAATGTCAGTTGTGTCAATGGTGTGAAATCCACACTCGTTGCCATAGATTGGGCATTGGTCAGGTGTCACAGTCCTTTGACAGACTTATGTTTGTATGAAAAATGTTTTGAATATGCATTTGAATATTCTGGATTATTGGGCACCTTTCTTGTAAGTGTGATCGCATTTTATCCCAGGATTTGTCAGCTTAGTGGGCCATGTTATGTCAACAGCTGTGATCGGACAGTGGTTAGAAACCCTTTATATCAGGGGAGAGTGCCTGAACCCTGTCCCTCAACTTCGCATACCATTAGAATAACCCAGAAGTGACAGCATGCTGTTGCTAATTAGAGAAAGACTACATCACGAGTCGAGTGAGTTCACCATGGGTGATGTAGGTGTAGACAAACCTAAACAGCTTATAATACAGAGAAATGTCCGATCTTCTAAGGGTGCCCTGTTTGGTTTGGTTCAGTCGAACTCAAGTTTGTTTGCCCCCTAAGTGTGTTTCATTTGGGCAGGTGTGAACACAGGAATCGCACTCGGGTGTGCACCAAAACAACCAGACCCAGACCTTCTTGAAGAGGTGGTCTCAGTCCGGTTACAAATGAACTCTGGTGCGGTTCGTTTGTGGTGAGAACATGTTCCGACCTCGATCTGACCTCCTCTTGTACTGCCTTAATATGCACATTCAGCACATCCAATGCATCAAAACATTGTTTTCTAGTTGGAGCCGCGCCTCGTTTTCAAACTGTATGGTTTGACTAAAATGAACAATGACAGCAATATAGTCCACGATGAGCAGCGCTACAATCAACCTGCGTAGTTGTCCCTCCATTGTGACATTAGAAAGTGTCACATTTATCTTGCAAGTGTACTCTTCTTCAACGTTTGGTTTACTTCCTGGATTTTTGTCACATGGAAATTCTGACCAATCAAGAGCAGCTTTCTCACACAAGGCATTTGATCTGGTCCACTTGTAAATGCTGCCGTGAGAACACGAACCAACTCTAGGCAATTATGCAGCTTTGTATCAAAAAGCGTTCCTGATTCGGACCAAAGTAAGACAACTCTAGGTCTGAAAGCACCCTAAGAAGCGGCCATTTTCCATCACCTGGTTTGGTTTTAAATGTCTTGCTTGAAGCTCCCGACTAATTTGTATCCTTGTAAAAGTGAAGTGAAGTTTGAAGTATGTAGCAAGGGATAAAACAGCAAATGTATTTTATTCTAAAGGGAGATTTCTAAGACTACTTAGCATGCTACAGATACTACTTTGCTTCTATTAGTGATGTGCTCAAATGACTCACTACTTATCTTCTACCATTACGTGGAGACAAGCAGCTTGACAATGTGTCATTCATTTGGACTTTCTCGTTTATTGTTTGAGTACACACTGTGTCAGACTCAGATCAAGCTTAACGTTATCACACTTGAGATAAAGAAAGCTGAACTCCGGCCTGACAAAACTTGAGTCATATTTATGACAGTGCACATCATGTCAGGGCAAACTCAGACAAGTTTTGAAGCTGTTGCAAGACGGCCTAAAATGAGATACACCACATGTCCACTGATGCGATGTACTGTGTGCAGCGTCTGTGAAAATGCTATCAAGGAATTTGTCACTCTTTGTAACCTGCTGAAGAAATATCATCCACTAACCGAACCACACTTTGGGCTCGAGGCTTCATTCTGTGAAGCTGTAGTCCTGAGCCGCCAAAGAAACGGTTGCAGCCTGAGGACACGCTCGCTGCTTTGACTTTTAAAGTGTGGTAAACTGTCCAAAAACTCCTCTGGGAGCTCACAGTTGTCTCTCTGAGATGCACTTTTGACAACAACTTTGTGACTTTGTTGTAGAAGAAGCATTTGGACGCACTGTTAGGGAAGATAACACAGAACTCCCGAGACTACCACAGTCACCAGTACTGGAAATATGTTTCCAGGAGTGTAGTGGTCAGGTCACTTGACAGTTTTCATCTGAAAGACTGGGAAAGGAGGATTGTGGGGATCAGTTTGAGCTGAGAGCATTGTTGAAGGTATATTCCACCCACAAAATGACAGTTTGTGTATCAGTTACCCCGTGTTACCTTGAATTCATGAGGTAAACTGTTTTTTGTGCATGCCTCCTTCTTTGAACTCTGCTCAATGGAATGCACAAGCAGAGTTTAAAGGCACACACTTGCAGTACTTGGTGCTACTCATATGCATGTTTTTAAATAGTAAACGCATGTTTTTGGGAAGCACTGAGCACACGATTGAATAAGTAAGACTTGGATTATACTTTGTCATGGATGTTTTGGGATTCTGAGTTCACTGTAGAGGCGTGCAAATTAAGTTTACCTCAGGAATAGTATTCCTTTAACTCTTTGAAACCTGAGCTAATTTTGGTTGATGTCTTTAAAAACATGGAAAGAAGGCAATCAGCAATGTAATAAAAAATGACCCAAACATGAGTATGATATTAGAAAAAGTAAAAATAAAAAGAAGTGAAAATTAGCGAAAAAAAAATAAATAAATAAATAAAAGTTAAACAAAAAAAC
This sequence comes from Epinephelus fuscoguttatus, assembly GCF_011397635.1. Classification (NCBI taxonomy): domain Eukaryota; kingdom Metazoa; phylum Chordata; class Actinopteri; order Perciformes; family Serranidae; genus Epinephelus; species Epinephelus fuscoguttatus. Next base: position 26,086,404 of record NC_064769.1, read on the forward strand.
AGGAAATGACCTGAAAGAATGGCTAAAATAAAAATAATAATGAAAAATAATAAAATTATCATTCCAAACATACAGTGTGTATATTTTTTATTCATTTTAATTCTTATAAATATATTTAATTATAATAATTATACATAAAATTTCCTGGACATTTATTTTTGTTATATAATTTACTAAATATTCTCTCTCTCTCTCTCTTTGCTAATTTCTTACACCTTTTCATAATTTCTTGCAATTTGCAGGATGTTTTATTCCAAATTGCTGATTGCTTTTTTTTTTCTTAAAGAATTCAAACCATTTGCTCAGCTACCAAAAATACTTGTCAAAGGTGTCTGAAAGCAGCACAAGAAAAGTGATGTCGCTCCGGGTTTCAAAGCGTTAAGACTTGCTTGGAGTGTTGATTTGGGCAGCAGTTGTTTGTCAAAAAAAAAAGAGTGTACTTAGCTAATAGCTGCCATTCTTAATAAAACACTCCATACCTTGTTATGTCAACTCTGACTCATGAAGTGGCATTTAAACTACTTTGAACTAAGATCCTTTTAAGATTTCACACGCTTCATTTAAAACTAGTTTAGTATGTTATACAAGTAGAAAGTGCTCATTACTCTGCGGGGGAGAAATGGAATAGAAGTTAGTGTATGATACAGCACCTGTCTTAGACTTGGTCTGTGGAGCAGATCTGTACAGGTTAAAAGTAATATTTATTAATTCTTAGTTTGTGGATAAGATTGTGTCAGTTCTCAAAACTACAAACTTCACATCAGTCAGCCTTTGTGATGCACCTCGAACAGTTTGACCTTCATTAGATGAATACTTGTTAGATTATGAAAGGTTTTATCTGAGTCTCATTTGTTGATGAGAAAAAAACATTGCTCAAAGTGCACTTCTATCATTTCAAGCTGGGTTACAGGTTAAAGAGGTCAGCTTCTCAGTACATTATTGATTTGATTTTCCTTTTTGTTCTGGTCTGTACTTAAGACTGTCTGTGTTTTTAATCTTTAACAGTGAACCTGCTGGATTCCCGCTCTGTGATTGGAGACCTAGGATGGGTGGCCTATCCCAAGAATGGGGTGAGTTTAATCATTTTACTTTACAGCCGTTGTGGTGACACCTTGATACTGTCATTTCTTGATTGGTTCTCTTTGTTTTTAGACACAGTTAATACATCTTTTAACAGTTGTACCCTCGTTCATGCTCAGTGGAGCAAGACAGCAAACTAGCTTGACGACATGGCCAAACGCAAGTATGGCACTGAATATATTAAACTGTGTGGACCTTGAACTAATGACTAAGGAGAAATCTGGAAGCCGTGGCCGGACCAGTTGGGAATCACTGTCTTATGACATGAAAGCGCACCAGAGCTACATAGTTCAAACATCTTTGCAGTCTTTGAGAATATTCATTAAACCCAGTAACCCCTTCAGCAATGATCAAAACTATGCAGACACGCCCCAAAACTGTATCCACTATCCACTTGTAAGCACAGTTCAAGTAGTTTAAGTTGTATGCCCACTTTCTGTGTTTGATGAGAGACACCTGTGACACCCAAGTACAGGCTCTTCATTTGTTTTATCAAGGTTGCATGTCGTGTCATTTCCAAGAACTCTCAGTTCATTATCAGGGTCAATTGAATTCATGAATAAGATATTGAAAGTCACCATGGAATATTATTATTCTCAAGCCAGGAATTGAGTTTCCATTTCCAAGTATTCCCATGGTGAAGGCTAATTAGAGAATGAGTTACAAGAGTTGGTGCTATAAAGTGTATTTTAATGAAAGAGAACAGTTTTTAAGAAATGTATTAATGTACTCTGGACTTTCAACTCTACCTCGACGCATGAGACAGTTGTTGACAGACGAATTTGCCACCTTGCCTCGGAAAAATTAAATTCCCCAACCTCCAGGGGTTTGATAGTGCTGTGGCCATTTTAAACAGGAAATAATTTGTGTATCCATTCGATCCACATGGAAAAATCTCTCATATAGTCCCAACTCCTGTTGGCAAATATGCAGCTATACACGCCGGACCAATAGTGCTGACCGAGGTGTTTTCTCAGCTCTGGGTATTCAAATCACGGCCCACTCCGTGGCTGTATGTAGATGGGAGCGATAGTGCTGACAAAAGCAGCCGTATGCGCAATCATATTAATGAAGATGTGATTATGGTGTGTGGTTTCTACAATGCAACTGCATAAATAACTGCATTCAGGGTGGACGTAGGGAGAGAAAAGAAAAGACGTGATAAGGCGATGTAAGGACCTCATAATGACATCCTGTCTTATTAGCTGTCATGTTTTTATTCAGCTACAGTTGGTGATTAAAATGTCTTTTTTTTCTCCTCTATTGAACTTGATGTGTGACACTGAAATGACATGTCTGACAAAAAATATACTTTTTTCCCTGTGTGGCATTTTCAATAACAGACGTTATCGTCGTCAGCCATTATAATTCCTATCATGTTTAGCATTTATACGACAGAACCCAATCTGCAGTATACACTGGCACTCTCTCCGTGCACACTCACACTTGGCAGCAGCAGCAGTCTTCCATGGCTAAATAAGATGTTGAGGAGGCATGGAAGTTTCTATTTTTTTCTTTGTCTCATGTTCCAGATGGTTTGTTTCATCCCTTGTTTTCTCCTCCTCCACCCCTCCTCCATCCCCATCATCATCTCTCCTCTCATTCTTCACTTTTTTTTCTGGCTCAGCTCCCATCCTTCCACGTCCCCAAACATTCATTTTCCTCCTTATCCCCGTTTTCTTCTCATTCTTGTCATCTGCTTGTCTTTTTATCTCACCATCGTCTTTCCGCGGCTTTCCTCTCCCAAAGCTTCAGCGTGCTTTGAAAGTTCTTGAAACATGCATTTAAGCAAAAAGGAGATGGAGTAAAATAAGGGATTTAGAAAGTGTTTGAAATTTGATGGATGACCTTGAAATGTTGTGACACATTTCAATGAACAGCATGACGCTGACATAGTAGCTTGAACATGATTGTAAAACATGAATGTTTTGGTTTGAGAGCTTAAGTTGTCACTGGAAACCCTTCTCTCCTCATCTATGATGAGCTCCTTGAACTTTAGTATTTAGAGTTTCTCTTTATTTATACACAAGTACAATATAAACTGAAATTATGAAGGCCTTAAGAAGTGCCCCTTTTATGCCTCTGTGCCAGTGACAGCCGTGGTCGGAGGCATTATGTTCACGAGTTGTCCTTCCCATTCTCATGAATTCAATAGCACAAGAACGCCTCAAGTGAATTTCCTTGAATTTGGCACAAACGTCCACTTGGACTCAATGATGAGCTAATGAGAATTTGGTCACTGTGACCTCACAATACATGTTTTTGCCTTAATTTAAGAATTCATACGCTAATAATGACAACATTTCACACAAATATCTAACAGGATAAAATGGTGAAGTGGTAATATTTTAAATCCAAGAGGCCAGTGGTCAACTGTGAAATCATAACGTTTCAATTATTATTATGATTTTTATTCAATGCCATAACTTTGTAAGAGAAGGGGAGACATTTGGTCAAATACCAAATTGGTGACCTTATAACTATGCTGATTGTATAGAGCATTTTAATGTTAGTAAACAGTATGACCTTTTTTGGTGGGCGGGGCTTAGCTGGAGGCAAAATGGTTCTCCACAGACATTAATTAGCGCTGGCTAGCAAGTTCTGTTGGCTTGCTTCAGACAATGGAGGAAGTTGATACAAGTGGCGCATTTAGAAATATTCATTCCGAGTGCCGGAGCACACTCTGGCACAAGCTGGACCGTTCATAAATTTGGAGCGCTGTCAGGTTTGGTTATCCAAACTACCGCATTCTTAGAGCAGCAGAGCGCCTAGCGGAGTGAATGTGTGATTAACTTAACCATTCGTTAATTCATATAGAAATATAACACTCCTTTTCTTCGACCAACAGGGCTCTCATTTTAGTGTAGAGTGTCAGACCGAATTTACAAATGCTCCATGTCAGGTCACTCACTCTCTAGGGCCACAAGTGTTGAATAAGTAAACACTGACCAACAGTCCCAGACTGGCCGACCCGTATGCTCTCACTCAGTGGATGGATGATTTGACAGGATTGCTGAAGGTGGGATGGTCGGCTTTGTGGTTGATCACTATGCCAATCTTACAAAGGAGGACGACACTTGAACAGTTTCCTCCAGTTTGTTTTGCTGTCGAAGCTAACGTTAGCTAAGGTGCTAAAAAGTTAGTGTTACAGAGAAACTGAATATTCCTCTTCATACCTCCCCGGTGTCTGATTAGGGGGACATGATAACCCTTAATACACATAACATTATTCATCCCTACAACAGTAAATACTTTTCTCCTAACCTGATATGAAGTGTGCGTTGCACATGTGAGCATTTTTGATAATCGCCTCCGTCCAGTCCTTTTGTCTTATTGCATTTAACCATAGCTGTCTTTGTTTTTGTTGACGGGCAGTGGCAGCTGGTATGTGATAAATTTTCAAGCCATGACTCCCTCTATTCCAGCTCCCAATAACACAATAAGATGACATTTTAAGACTCCAGTCTCTGCTACAGCCCTGTGGTGGCGAGTCATGTTTTGCCTCCAGCTAATAAAATGACGTCATTGTGACGTCAGCACTAAAAGGGTCTATACATCCTCTGTGCTGCTGGGTTCAAGATGTGTGTGAAGCATCCATGTTTTGGAATATGTTGCTTCTTTGCACCAACATCCATATTTGAAGCACTGTCTGCTGTCATGGCAACATATGAGTCTGGACAGACATAGATGTAAACTGCAACTTGAGCAGTTCACAGAAGCATACAGCCGCAAGGCGGTAACTCTAGTTTAAAATTTAATTCAGACAACTGTCTTGAAGTTATAGCTAGCAGGAGGCAGAAGTATATGTTTTGCCTTGAGGCCCTCTAGTAGGTTATTCTGGCGGTGTGGAGAGAGGTGTGGTGTGAGACAGAGGTGGAGAGAGTTAAAGAGAGATGGAGAGCTGCAGACAGTAAGTAACAGCTTCATGGACAAGGACTGTCAAAGAAGACTTGGAAGAAACCAAACTCCCTGTGACCTCAAGAATAAAAGTCTCCTTGAATAGAAGTTGTCATATGCAGCACGAAGACAATGATAAACTGCGGAAAGAGACAAGTATGTCAAAAGCAGAATTAGCTTTGTCTCCTTGCTATTTGTCATTGACAGCAGCAGAGCTGATTAATTTGGTGAGGGTTTAGGACGGAGACAAAGGAAAAGAGAGAAATAGTTGTGTACGGATTTTGATGCTGTTAATTAGCACTTGGGCAGAGTTAGAATGTTGGTTAGTATTTGTAAGTTATTTCACTGATGCAGAGAAAAAAAAGATGATTAGGAAGAAACTATCCACCAATGTTCAAGACAGTTCCTTGAGGCTCTACATTTGAGCTATAGTTAGAAGACATGGGATTTCTGTTGGTTAATTAAAGTTTGCATCCTTAGTATTAACATCAAGAGAGACAAAAAGATGACAATTAAGCAGAGGACTATTTGACTGTCAGCCCTTTGTCATGTAGTACCTCCATTACTTCCTGTTTCCACCACATTGGAGGAGTGCTTGTTCGTAGAATGGGTGGGCCGCTGATCATGTGCAATTTGGTGTATGCTTTTATCTGCTGCTACCTCAGGCATGTTGAGGGGACAAGAATATAGTAGGAAAAGCCAGGAAAGACGGTGCCATTAAAAGAATGGATCCCACAATATGGATTATTTTACTGTCCATTTATCTCCATTACCTTCCATTTGGCTCCGTCTTTTTCTGAGCATTAGCCGACAGTGTCCACTGAGCCTGTAAAGACCCTGACACGGCCGAACTCAAAGAACTGAGCACTGACAAAGACTGACTGATGAAACGTGTTGTGTCACCTTTCGTCACCCCAGTTCTTCTGTCGAGAGTTTCATCAGAAGAAAACACAAAGACCGTGGCTGATGGCTAGCTGATGGCTCACATGCACCACGCTCCGAGTCTGCATGAGAGCGAAAAGTCCGTAGAAAACCTAGAGACTCAGCATTGCACAAAGACAGACAAGCACACACCACTGTGAATCTGTTAAAATGGGCTTGATACATGCTAAGAATATGAACTGAGAATATGTCTGTCCACCAGTTGACAGTGGCACTGTGAATTTTTTTATTTTTGCTTTGCCTGCTTGCACTTTTCCCCAGGGCTGAGCGATTTGAGGAGACCATCTAATTGTGATTCCGTAAAATGTCAGGAAATAGTGAAAATTGTTTATCTCTATTTCCCAGAGTCCCAGGTGTCGTCTTCAAATGTCTTGTGTTGTCGAAGGAACAGTTCCAAAGATATTGTTCAGTTTACTGTTGTATAAAACAGAGAAAGGCAGCAAATCCTCACATTGGAGAAGCTGCAACCAGGGAATAGTTTGTATTTCTGCTGTTAAAATATGACTTAAACAATAATTGATTATTGAAATTGTTGACAGTCTCTGATGACTAATGGACTAATCATTGCAGCTATAATTTACATGCCAAGCCTCTCGTTTTTCCCAGGTGACTCGCTTTTCATTGCCCTCCCTCGGTTTCTTCCAAGGGTCCCAATTCTATTGTATTTCTCCCATTTTATTACCAGTTTTCACACATTTTTTCTCTTCTTTTGTTATCACACTGTGTTTCTGGCAGTGTTTCCTCCTTGTTGGCACACAGCCAGCTGAAGCTGCTCCAGGTTAGAATTCTTTCAGTGTTTATTGTTGAGAAGGTTTTTACAGGGAGCTGAGTTATCTGCAGAGAAACTGAATAAAGCAGTTTGACGATACGAAACAATGTTTTTCCTACGCTGTTTGGCACCTCGCCGCTATCCCAGTGCCTGCTTTTGTGTCCTCACCTTACTTCTGATCCAGACGTTCGGCAGATTTTTACCATGAGTGGAATTATCCACAGAGGTCTTGTCCTCTCCACAACAAACACACCTGGTGATTAGAACTGGTAAAAACACTGAATAAAGCAGTTTCACGATCTTAAGTGCTATATCGTAGGCAGCTGGACTTGCTTGAGTTTCTTGAAGACGTTTCAACTCTCATCCAAGAGGCCTCCTTCCTTAGAACTGAAGAAACTTGAAGAAGACAAACTAAACAAGAACTGAAGAAGCCTCTTGGATGAGACGTGAAACACCTTTCAGAGACCCAAGCAAGTCCAGTTGCCTACGATAGAGCACCTAAGATTACCAAAACCTGGATGACTGAGAAAAACAAAAATGAATGCGTTTCTTAAGTTCTCGTTGAAGAGGGGCTGCGAACTACGGAGGTTGATGCCAAAACGTTAATGGCCCTTTCTAAAGCCAGTGCTGTACTGTACAGCAGTGGTTCCCAACTGGTGGGTCGTGGTGCAAAAGTGGGTCCTGGGTCCATAATCAGTGGACAGCATGGGACTAGCAAATGTGTAAAGTTTGTATAAATACACTTTATTTTTAAGTACCATAAATTTCGAGCACAGAGCTTTTATTTTGAAGGCTGTTTTCTCCTGTAGAAGTGACTAACCGACAGCTACTTGACAGAGACCGCAAACAAGCTCAACGACATGAAGCTGAATGTGTTAAACTGTGTGGACCTTGAACTAATGACAAAGGAGAAATCTGGACCCCGTGACTGGACCAGTTGGGAACCACTGCCGTACAGCACTGTAAGAACATGTTGGTGCAGCCTCCCTATGTAGATATAAACGGCTCGTTCTAAGGTGCCAAAAACACAATGATTCGTATTTTCAGGTGATTATACACTAAAGAAAACATACTTATTATGTTATATGCCATTTCTGCCAATACATCTTCCTAAATCCTACACACTGGACCCTTAAGACGATGATGGATGATACGCTCAAACAGCAATACCAAGTGTTGAACTGGGAGATTCTTACAACTCTATCTACCAGCTGTCTGTCTTCCACATTCGGCAAGTGCTGAGGTGCTTGGTGTAAGGTGATCAGCAAATCATTCAGCTCTACTTTCCAGACACTTTTTGGAAGAATAAAAAAAGAAGCAAAGCTAATAATAAGGTGAAATCACACTAAATCAGTGTGATTGGTTAGGCTGAGCAGCCATTCAGAGAGCTCTTTTTCATTGACCTTCCCTGATTCAGCACGTTCAGTTGGCCAAAGTTTAAGGGCAAGCTAGTATCAAAGGTGCTGAACACGATACAAAAACTCTGGGCAGTGGTCAGCCACAGACACTCAACTATGGCCCAGTGACAGCTAACAGTTGGCTTGGTGTGTCAGGGTCCTTAACTGTTTGTCCCTAATGAGGAAGGGGAGCGGCTTAACAGTTTGAGCAGTGTTTGCTTAGAGATTTGTTGTGCTGCAGCTCATATGCCATTTAGCAGACTTTTTCCCCCTCGTAGCACATTACAGTGCCATGCGAAAGAGAGACGAGGTGGGGGGAAAAAGGGACAGAAGAGGCGGAATACAAGGGAATGACGGGAATTAGCTGGAAAAGGTTTGAAAGGATGAAGGAGGGGGGAGGACAGAAGCAGAAATCGGGGACAAGGATGAAGACAGGAAGTCAGGAGCTGCAAATTGAGGGGTTTGATGGAGAAAGGGGGGAGCGGTCGAACAGTGTTTCTAGGTTAGACTTATGATTGGATAATTAAAGCAAGAATAGAGGACACATAGAGGGAAAATGATGATAGACATGGATGACATGAAAAGGCAGAGGAATGAGGCTCGAGGAGAGGGGAGTTGGATTGAATGAGAGGGAGGGGGGGAGGGGAGGTAGAGGAGGGGTGTTCATGTATGGATAAGGAGCGAGAGGGACAGTTCTATCACAGTGTCATGACGGTCAGCGGTAATGGGTGGTAATAATAAGTTGGAGACAGCTTTATAGACTTAGAGCCGCGAGGGCACTCAGCACAGCCACGGGGAGTCTGCTGAGGGATGTGACACGCGGACACACACACGCACACCCACACACATTGTAGTCAACAAAACAAACACACACACTAATGAGGAGCTAGAAGGATGCCTGTAGGGACAGTTTAGTGTGGGGAGGGATGTGGAGAGGAGGTGATGCAGAGGTGAAAGAAAGGTTAGGACTGTGTGAGCACGTCTGAGAGGACTGAAATTAAGAGCCTCTGATTATAGGCCTCTGACCAAAACTCTTAATCTGTGGGCTTTTTGATTGCACACACAGAGGCCTCAATTCACCCAAATCATACTGCTAGTGGTAAAAAGCCATTAGGGGTGCGAATCGCCAAAGGACTCACGATCCAATATTATCACGATACTTAGGTATGATATCGTGATATGCTTAGTATTGCAATATTTAATCATTTATTACCTTTTTTTCCAACTGCAAATTATTTCTCCAAAGGAAAACTTTATCAGCATCAGTTTTACCTCACAAGTTTTCAGTCTGTTCATGTGATTTTAATCATTTTTATTGCAGCAAAATGTGACGCAAAGCAGACAGACTGACCAACACTGTCATAAAACCCGTCATAAATGCTGCGTATAGCTGACAAACTGAACTGTTGGCAGATTTAACACACTTCACATGCAGGGATCCCACTAACTGAATGGCAACACCAATGTTAGAAGCACTGTCTGTTACAACCACAGTCCCCCATTCTTGTTCTGGGTGTTGCAGAAGGTCTGCAATGGTTGCCCCGGTGCGACTTTCGTGCACTGCTCTAGTTTGAAGAATGTGAGACAGCAGTCGCCAGTCTTCGGTGAGATAATGTGTCGTTATAGTCACGTATGAATCCACTGACCTTAAAATGCAGGCGTCACAAGTTAATGCCAGCCCTTCTCAGCTTCATGCTTCACTTCTCTGTTGAGCTTGGGTATGGCTGTATCAGTGAAAAGACATCAGGGCGGAGTCACATACCTGCGTTCCCAAACGTGTAACAAAAGCCTTTGTTTTAGAACACTGTATGGATGCAGATCTTTGCACATGAAGTAGGTGATGGACTGTGTTATTTTCTTCGCTCTCTCGGAGTTGGATGGTAAATTTGTCAAGCTATGTGTGTCCAGTGTTGGTTGATTTTTCAGCAGAGCGGGTTTAGCGTTAGCTTGGCCGTCAGTGGTTAAGGCTATCTTTGGATGGTGGAGTGTGAGGTAAGCCCGATTGTTCGTAGTATACCCAGAGGATTTCATTCTCATATGACACTGCTTGCAAATTGCACGTGTCTTATCCAAGTCCTCCTTTCCTTCCATGTTAAAAAATCCCAAATAAGTCCAGATGTTTGATTTATATGCAGACGATGCATTTCTGTTTTCCGTCTTGAACTTCCTGCCAAATGCTGCTAACTGAGACCCTCGCCAGGGGGGGGAAAAAAACAAAAACATCAGCACTGTCTAGTGGACCGGGAAAAAAAACGATTTTCTTATTCTAGTACAAAAAGATGTATCAAAATGTGTATTCCCAAAAATGAGTAATGTATAGAATAAAAGATCGATACTTGGCGTCCGTGTATCGATACAATATCACCACGCAAAATACTGCAGTACTATGCTGTATCGATTTTCCCCCCACCCCTACTAGCAATGCAGGTAGATTTGGTTTTATGTGTCAATGAGTTGAGATATTCGCTTGTGAAAAATGCTGCGAAAATGTGAGCAAATGAAATTTAGTTCAAGTTGCTCAAAGCGTTTTAAAGAATACGCCAGAAACACACCTTTTTAAGAAACACTGTCCCGCTTACGGAGGATAATTCACATTCCTTGCCATCAACGATTTACATAGCAGCTGCCCACAGCAAACTGTGCGTTTTTTGAGTAACTGGGATATTATGGTAAATCCTAAAGTATCTGTATGGCTAGAAAGCACCAAGGATGACTGGAAATATGTGTTTTTCTTGGAATTTGGATTGCCCTTTTAGACAGAGGTTGTGTGAATTGTATTAAAGTGGCGTGGCCACACTGAAGGTGTCAATATCACATTTTTAAATAAAATAAATGGTATATTGCGCTACAGAATCATTGAGAGACAAAGAGGCAAAGCAGAGATAGATTAACTGTAATGAGAATGACTGCTCAAGTAGTTATTAGGTATTAAAATGTACAGTATTAGTGTATGCTTTTGTTTCTAGTGTGTCACATTAGCATGGGTGGTCCTGACCCTGAAGTGTTAGTATGTTGCTCTCTGCACTGAGCTTTGGGTTTGACCTCTGAGGCCACCTAATACCATGTACAGTACTTTTAAAGATCCCTTGGAATAAGCACTTACAATAAAGCAGCTCATTCCTGGAAAACCCATGCTTAAAGTCAGCACAATCCTGTCTGCCCGTGCTTTCTGTACCAGATCACTATTTTCTCTATTAATGATAGAACATATTTTATACTTCAGCGATCTCATTTCAAGCCTTGTTTTACAAGAAAATACATCAACAAAGTATGGATATCATTTCATGGATCCTTTAAAGTAAAGGTGTGAAACCGTTGCTAACTTTGATGTAAGTTAGCGCGTTTCATTGCTCTTTTCAAAGGGTGTTTACTACAGATTGCTCCTGTTTCATCATTGTTTGATGAAAGAGTTAGTTTAAGCAAGTGTCATGTTAATTTACATTAGTAGTCAAACACAGTTAGTACAGTAGAGCTGCAGACAACCACACTTTATACACACATACTGAACCCATTTGGTTCCAGGCAAAACTACAGAAGGTCGTCTGTTGAACTCCCTGCTGGGCTACCAGTAATGATTGGTGTGTGTGTGGGTGTGTGTGTGTATGTGTGTGTTAAGCTGTGTAAAGCTCGGAGCAGGCTGGTGGATCTGTGTGATCTAACCAGTAAGAGGCTTAATGTCTGCACTGGGACTGACTGGGCTGGGGTCTGGGAGAGATAGGGACTCAGTCACACACAAGCACCCATGGGATCTGTCTTTGCATCTGCATTGTGCTTGTAAGGACCCCCATTATGCATTGACTGTAACCCTCACCTAGTCTAACCTTAACTCTTAAACGAAGTGTCAACCCTCAAACAGCCTTTTGAAGAACTGAGGCAGGTTGTCCTTTCTCTCAAGGCCTGAAACTCAAAGTGGTCCTTTCAAAACTCAAAGCACAAGAGTATAAATACACACTATGCTTTTATTCATTCACAAAATGGCTCAGAAACTGTATGATAATACCCAGAAAACAAAAGAGGCAGACTAAAGCAGGGAGGGATTGGGGGGGAATAGACAGATGGAGAAGATGACAGAGGGAAGAGAGAGTAAAGACAAAGACAGAAGGTTGTACACAACAGCTACAGCGAGGATTGATTAATATGGGCTATTAAGCTATAACACCAGATCATAGTCTGGTCCCTCTGGCCATATTACAGTGACATGATGAAGCGCCTGTATTAGCCATGGGAGAGTGCTAGTGATGCAGATAATAGCCACGTCCCACGAGACCTGCAGAGGGAATTAATGCTGCTGTCTGACACACACACAGGCATGGATGCAGATGCTCACACACATGCACACACATACAAGCTTGAACACTGACAGGATCATTTACATATATGCACACACACACACAGGCAGGACTGGATACACACATGCACACACACACTTTATAGAGGTATGGCTATACAGTATGCACAGATGAGCACACCTTTAAGTGCACATTAATTCTTTTTTTTGCTGACAAGAGTTCCTCCCCTCATTCATGGTAAGCGCATATATATCCCCCATAACACTATCTCATTCTTTTCTGTCTGTCGCAACAGGAGGAAACGAGGTGGAAGGGATGAGGATTATTCTGCTATCTATACCTAGCCACACACACACACACACCCACACACACCCATACACATACACACCCCTTCTAAAATTTCCTTGCCACTGTTAAGCCTTTTAAAAAAGGTTCCTTTCTACATTGTCATGGTTCTTGATTCTCTATATATCTGGGTGCCATTGAAATTTTCTGATACTAGCACGGATACCTTTGCCATACTTATCTATTCTGATCCCTAAATTGAGGAATACTACAGCTTAAGCAGATGTTCTTCCTCAAACAAATGGAGTCAAAGCTCTCAAATGGTAAACAATGTCTAAACAGCCAGTCTGAAATTCTGATTTTAATCTAAAATTGTCTGATCACAGACTGTAAAGAATTCAAACTAGAGCAAATGGGAAGTTTGTCTTTTCATAAATCTGGGCTGTCTGTGCAGCAGAAAGACGGAAATACTCTTGAAATTGGTGCTACATGACCAGAGAAAACAGAGGAAAAGGGATGTGACATTCGCTTTTGCTCAAGAGGTAGAAAACCTACAATCTCTAGAATGCACTGCACCACACAGAACCAATTAACACTTCCGCTGGTGGATCACATAACGTGAGTTGCGTGACGGAACACAACATGGCAGCCGGCTGGTAACAAATGATCATGTAATACAGCTTCCGATTTAACAATACAGGAAACAGTTTGGCCCCCACTGCCTGTTCATAAACTCTCACATTACAGCCAAACAGTGCACTAAAATATGCTTCTGAAGACATTTTAGGCAAGAAATAGGCAATGCTGTGTCTATTTCTGTAGTGTCCACTGCAAATCCACTAAATGTATACAGTCTATGGGCAAAACATGTGGGAGACATGTCGAGAAGTGCAGAGTAGGGCGGGTCTTGCCAAGAAAAGCCAACAGTGAAAGCAGCAAGCAGAATAAACTGAAGAATTAGTTTGTGATGTTATTCGGAAGTGCTTTGTGCCTGTCGTCTACATGCCTCGGTGTGGTGCTGGCGTCAGTCACATTACTTATCCTCAGTTTTATTATCCATAGACCGCAGAAAAAAGTCAGCTGCAGTTCCGAGCTTTTCCCTAGGAGAAACAGCTTGTAACTTTTTTGGACGCTATCACACTACTCTGTCAATTAATTAACTTCGCTCCTGAAAACCTATTTGACTCCGAAAGTAGTGACATAAATTTGTAGATTTGTAGCGTCGCTACTTGTATTGACGCTACCACCCAATACTATATACTACCCACACTGCTATGCTACAAAGCTGGATGAAAATCGGCAGAGTATTCCTGTAAAGATTAAATCAGTGTTTCCAAACACCTAGATGTCTCTAATGTGTTAGCAGTTCCACAAAAGAGACCTTTCCCCTTCAGAATTCTCAAACACTTTTATTTTACTAAATGTCTGACCCCTCGGTTTGGAAACGCTAGACTAAACTACCTAGGTGCATATAAAGTAGACAAACGTAGCTCCACCTGGACCAGCTACTGTATAAAGGCAAAATGCTGCTTATGCATGGAGGCATCAGTATTAACAATCTAATAAAGTCAGGTATACTGTGTCAGTCCCAAAGGATGATACAGTGTAGAACAAGCACTTTTACTTTTGACACTTTAAGTATGATTTGCAGGAGGTTTACTTGTAATGGAGTATTTTTATGTTGTCATATTGGCTGTTTTACTAATGTAAAGGAACTGTATACTTCTGCCAACTCTGTCTGTCAGCACCAAATAAAGTAATGAGTTTTATGATTCTGTTGTTTTACACTTCCCTCTTTTGTGCTCTCTCCTCATTAACCTCACTCTCTGCCTCAGTGGGAAGAGATTGGGGAAGTAGACGAGGACTACGCTCCCATCCACACCTACCAGGTGTGCCGGGTCATGGAGCAGAACCAGAACAACTGGCTCCACACCAACTGGATCTTGACCGAGGGCGCCCAGCGGGTCTTCATCGAGCTCAAGTTCACCCTGAGAGACTGCAACAGCCTGCCCGGCGGGGTCGGGACCTGCAAGGAGACGTTTAACATGTATTACTATGAGACAGACGGGGCCGAGGAGGAAATGGAAGACGGAGAGATGAGCGATGGAACGGGGATGACGGAGGAGGAAGACAGGGCGTTGAAGGAGAGCAGATACATCAAAATTGACACCATAGCGGCTGATGAGAGCTTCACTGAGCTGGACCTGGGGGACCGGGTCATGAAGCTTAACACTGAAGTCCGTGATTTGGGCCCCTTGACTCAGAAGGGCGTCTACTTGGCGTTTCAGGATTTGGGGGCCTGTATTGCTTTGGTTTCAGTGAGGGTTTTCTACAAACGCTGCCCGTTTCTGGTGAAGAGTTTGGCCGAGTTTCCCGACACCATCCCGGGCTCAGAGGCCTCGCAGCTGGTGGAGGTAGTAGGCCGCTGCGTCAATAACTCCCTGCCTTTATACGAGCCTCCCAGGATGCATTGCAGCACAGAGGGAGAATGGCTGGTGCCCATCGGGAGATGTGTGTGCCAGCCGGGGTTTGAGGAAATCAACGGATCCTGTCAAGGTAAGACTGAGGAGTGTGTGTGCTGAGGAAAACAGTTAGTTGATCAGTTATTGAATCAATTGAGAATTAGTCTGATTAAAAAAAAACTGATATCAAACAAAAGTGGTAAAACAATTCTTAAATGTAAGAATTTCCCCCTTTTGCTGTCATCATCTAGTGGTCATATTTTTGGTCTGTTCAGGCTGGTGAGTGCACATGCCTGTGTGTCTTCATCCTGTTTGTTTATTTTTATATCCATGCACATGTTTGTTTTTAGTATTGTGTGCCTGAGTGTGTGCACAGATCTGTTTTATTCTTCTGCAAAGAGTGTTTCTTGCTGTGTGTGTGTGTGTGTGTGTGTGTGTGTGTGTGTGTTTCTCCCTAGCTTAGTGGAGGGTATTCCCCCGAGCCCCCGCAGCACTTTGCTGCTCTCATACAGCCGCTGTTCTGCTCCGACTCGAGCCCAAACATTCCCACCGCCGACCTTAACTGCCATTTCCACGGGCGCCCAGGGCCTCTCTATTTTTCTCTCCTTCGCTCCTCTCCAATCTTCCCCTGCGCTGTCTTTAAATTACTCAATTTTCAGACTTGCACACTAGACTCTACTTGTGCAACCGAGAGCAGCTCTGAGTGGCATGGTGAAATTTCAGAAAAATTCCAGAGAACAGTTTTTCAGTGGCGTGCAGTTGTGTGGTACAGTGCTTTGAAATGTGTGATTATGTGGTGGCTCTCAGGTGTTTCATCTCTTCATACAATGGCCTGCAGATCAGGTGTCAGCCTTAAGCGATGAACTGAAAGATAGGCCTCGAATACTCAACTACAGACGGCCAACTCTTGAATGATGCATGCAGATATTAACTTTATTGTGTATGAGTGATCATGTACATGCAGTATAATACATATGAATCTTATAATCTATTTAACAAAACAATTCCTTGTCCTCTTCAGTTTCAACTGCAATCCTGCGTCCTCATATGAGGACATTACCGTTTGGGTTTGCTGCACCTTATACTTCATTCTGTCTCGTGTCCTCATTTATGGTCACTTTATTGTGCTAACTGCTGGAAGCAAAATCGGAATTTGTTAATTGGGTTAAAAAAAACAAGATGGCAGCCAAGTCACTGCCAAGTCAAGCGAAATTTATACTTCTGTGTTGAATTGACACCTACCTACAGTGTAGCCTGACGTGCACCTCCCCACAAACCGAACCACACGTCCCGGTGTTGCACACTTCCTGTCTATTTTGTAAGCTGAAACCATTTCCCTCAGTGGAAATTAAACTTTTATTTACTTTAATTGCACAGATAAGAAACAATACATTGTGGAGACAATAAAACCCCCACAAGAGTAGCATTTTTGAGATTTTTCCTGGCTTCATATGGGTAGAGGAAATCTCTGCTCGTCACTAGGCTAATTTATACAATGTAAAATGCCATAGGCTTGTGCTAATAACGTTAGCATGTTATATTTGTTTGAAGAACGTGTTTAGTATAAGACAGTTGTTTTGTCAGTGAGCCTTGTGAGTTGTAATGGAGCCAAATTTTGTAACATTACCTTTGTTAAATGTTGCTGTTGTCCCTGGCGTCATGAGTAGAGAAAAAGTCTGCTAGCTGCTAGGCTAATTTATGCAATGTAAAATACCATAGGCTTGTGCTAAAAATATTAGCATGTTGTATTTGTCCTACAGAAAGAAAGGACATTTCTAGCTATCGAGCTAGATATTGTCTTGTAGATGTGTTGCACTGTTTGCAATTTTGTTTTAGCGAAGCCTTGTTCAAGCATTGATATGAAAAGTTTTAAACAGTTTTAGACTTGAACAGTGACACATCAAATGCTTGAGTTACAAAACACTGAACAAATGTTGCATTGTGTGTAATTTTCTTTCTACACAACAATGTTCAGGCATTGAAATGAGCAGTTTTATACTTTATTACACACAAATGACTATTAAAAATAAACGCATTGTCCCCATATGACAAGACAGTGCTTAATTTCTTTGCTTGTTTTGTTGTTGTTGTTGTTGTTGTTGTCGTTGTTGTTTTATACCTATCAGGTCCGACTAATCCCAAATAAGGAAGAGAAATTAAAAATGCATGCCAAACAAGAGCTCACATCTCAAAAGGGCTTGTATTAATATACCAGCTATTGTGCCACAAAGCCGGTATGATTGTATAAACTGGACACTGGTTTTAATGTTAGTCCGGTTGGTAGTGTGTATGGCAGCAGTGGTTTCAGGGAGCACTCCTCAAATCTGATTTTCCATTGACTTCATCACGCACTGCCTCCAGAAGTAACTCTCTGCCTGTTCGAACCAGCACCTCTCTGCTTACTATCAGTTCATTATAATCAGATGGTAAAACATAGCAGCTGTGCAACAAAGTGCGCACTATCTCTAGCTTAACTTCGTCAGACACGGAGTCTCTGTGGGGAGATCATTAGGAAATAGCTGTCAGTGTGCCACTGGCCTGCCTGGAGTCATACTGCCACAGACTGTACAGTCACACACACTGTTACAGATCTGTGGCTGACGAGGCTAAAAAAAAAAAAAAGAGAAGGTGTTCTGGTGTTCAGCAGTAATACACTGGAGTTTACTCTGTACTGTGTGTGTCAGGGCTGCGTAACAACAGGCTGTAGTTATGAGTATTAAAAAACGCCAACTAAAATTGTGCAGATTAGAAAGGAGCATGTTTGAGGGTGTCATGCACCGTACATGAGAGCACCACTGCATGAATACTTTATAGACTTGTACCTTTCTGTATTAGCATGCATAATGGCTCTATAGTGACTGACAGATGGCCTGTCACTCAGTCAGTTGGTCAGAACACCCACCATCTTTGTCTAAATTGAAATATCTCAACAACTATCAAATGGATTGGCATGGAGTTTGTACAGATGTTAAAGGAATACTTAACACCCAAATGACAATTTGTATATCAGTTACTCACCCTGTGTTACGATGGATTTGTTTAAAAAAAAAAATGCTCTTCTTGCATGCCTCCAGCGAACAAAGAATCCAAAAACAGAAAAAAAATTTTTTGATGAATTGATGTCATAGGAGTCTGAATTTAACAACAGCGAAGCTAGATCAAAACAAACCCTCACACAACTCGTGTAGTATAATTTAAGTCTCATTTGTCCAGTGGTGCTCAGTATTTCTCAAACAAGACAGTCCTTTCCATTTTTATGCTCTCTTCAAAGCCAGACTCCATTGACAAAAACAGTAATTTTACCTTGTGGAACATGGGAGCTGCTGGTCTACCGCTGCTTTATTTTTAGTTTGTTTGTGTTATTGTGTGACTTGGGTGAATACAAACCAACACTTAAAAACACCGAAGTCACAAAATAACCCAAAACAAACTAACCAATTGAGGCAGCGGTAGACCAGCAGCTCCCTTTGTCTAGCGAGGTAAAATTACTGTTTTTGTCAATGGAGTCTGGCTTTGAAGAGAACATAGATAAGTTTCACCTTTAGTTCAGAAAGGGCTGCCTGTTTAAGAATTACTGAGCATACAGCTGGATAAATGAGACTTTGATTACTCTGCACGAGTTGTGGGAGAGTTTGCAAAAAGATGTTTTGATGTAGTTTTGCTGTTATCAAACATGGACCCCGTGAACTTTAATTCATCGAGAATTTTCTTTGTTTTTTGGATTCCTTTGTCACCAAAAGCATGCAAGAAAAACAAAATTTTCTAAACAAATTCAGCATAAAACAGGATGAGTAATTGATATACAAATGCTCATTCTAGAGGGTGAAGCATTCCTTTAAAGCTCCCCAGAGGATGAATCCTAAAAGCGAATTTTGCTCTACCACCACACCGTGGGGCTGACGCTCGTGGTTCAGACTGAATTATCAATCTACATATCTGTAACTGCTGCGTATATCATCATGTTTTTTGGTACAGATAATCATGTCCTCCCTAGGATGATGATGATACCTTAACATTTAATGTAGCGCCATCTTCAGGTTGAAATTTTTATTTGTCCGATACTTCAATTCATGTGCAAGTACCTGCAAAGTTAATGACACTCCCATCACTGTTAGCTGTACTTTATGTTTCGTGCTAATTAGCAAACATGAGATGTTGAGATGATGGTGAACATGTTAAACATTACACCTGATAATTGTCATTGTGAGCTTTGGCACGCTGACTTTAGCGTTAAGTAATAAGCACAGCCTCACAGAGCCGCCAGCAGGGCTGTAGACTCCAGTTATTCTTAAAAGCATGATTCTTTGAAGTAAAAGCAACATACTTTGATGGTGCCAACAGTAATACATTATTTACCGCGCATCAGCTTCATTTCTCCAGCAGCATGTAAGCTGCATGTGCTGTACTGCAGTTTTAGAAATGTGTGTTTGAGGAGCACTTCAAAAACCATGAAATCAAGCAGAGAGTATTAGTTCTCACAGGGAAGAGAGACATTCAACTGCATAGTTTATAACTTAATATTTTGTGTTTTCCCTTTTGTAAATGTGGGTATATTGACAACTGAAAACAAATGCAACATGGAGGAAAACATTTCTCCAGTGTCCATGATGACAATGTGCTAAATACTGTTATTCACAATGTAGCAAGAAGCCTATAAAGTTGATCTGAAATGTGGTGAAACAGACTTGTTAGCATGTAGCAAAGCAGTTTTGTGTCAGTATGGAGATGGTGTTGACAGCAGCGAAAATTAAAACAGTATTTTTCCGACATGAGATTGAATTCAAAACACAGCTGAGTCCTTTCTGGTGCAGACCGGGCTGAAAAGAGACACCCAAAAAGTGTCAGCCCTATTCACAGAGGGGGGTGAGGGTATTATTTTGATGAGCATGTGATAAAAATCTGACCCTGCCACAATATATTACAAAAAGCTGACAGTCCGCCTCATGGCTTGTTTCACTCTCCTGTTGCAACGGAACAAAGTTGCAGGAGGTTCAACTGATTTTCATTTTAATGAGTTTCAGAGTGTTTTGCATTCCACCGAGATGAAATTATATGATATGTAAATGCTCTCCATTGGTGAGACATTTTAGAATAAAAACATCTCCGGTGCTTGCAGTAAAACGGATTGATTTTAATTTCTTTTTGTATCACGGACCATATGTAAAGGAAGTAAACAAACTTAACAGTGAGCTGTCAGAGTGGCACACAGTCCCGGCAATTAATGGAGCTCCAAGATGATTTTTTTCCGACTCACAGTTTCGTATGCAGATGAGACTGACGGCCTTTGAAACGGTCTACAGAGAGAAACATGGCAGGATTTCCTCTCTCGCGCTCAGCTTTGTAACCATATGTGTTCGCTGCTTCAGCAAACAGTTTTTCATGTGCGTTTCACTCACTCACATCAGAGCATTAAGTGTTGAATTCTGTTTTTGAGACATTGAACGAGTGCCTGGACTCCATACTGCGAGGAGTTATGTATTCAGAGTTCTGAACATCTGCAGATCTGGATTTAAAGAACCCGCACTGGGTGTGGTGGTTTAATTTCCTCTCTCCTGTGTCTGTTTTGCCCTCTCGGTGAATGTCAGTGTGTTTTTTAAAAGGGTAGTTGTTTAAAAAAAAAAGACATGCAGCATTGTTGATAACCACATTTTATTTTATAGCCTGCTCAGCCTTTTCAGTTAGCGCTTTGAGCACTGTGAATCAGTGGGTTGCAGGTCAGGGTACAGTACAGTGTGTGTGTATATGAGAGACAAGTCTGTGTGGATCCTGGCTGTATTGGCTGCATGTGCTGCCTAGTAGAGCATGATTTAACGCAGCCTTTTGT
The DNA here is from genome assembly GCF_011397635.1 of Epinephelus fuscoguttatus. Taxonomy (NCBI): domain Eukaryota; kingdom Metazoa; phylum Chordata; class Actinopteri; order Perciformes; family Serranidae; genus Epinephelus; species Epinephelus fuscoguttatus. The sequence continues at coordinate 26,107,349 of NC_064769.1, forward strand.
GAATGTAGGACAGAACTCGTTACTGACAGCTCTTTCTCCCCCTCTTTGTCCTTCTCTCCCTCTCATTCTCACATCTCGCTCTTTGTCTCACTCACTTGCTTTCTGCCCATACATCAGTTTCTCCTTCTCCGCCGTCTTTCTCGCTCTTATTCCCCTCTTCCCCTTGTCTTTCTCTCTGTCTCACTTTATCTTACTGCGACTGCTTATCACTCATGGCCTCTCCTCCGCTCCCTCTTTCTCTTCCTCTTTATTGCTGCCACCTACATCAGCACTCTCCTGTCTTTTACACTCTTGGCAGCGCCTCTCACCCCTCCCCCCCCCCCCCTTTTAAAGATCTGTCCATCTTTCTCCATCAGCAATCCAATTCTGTCTTATTTACTCCCCCTCTTTCTCTCGTACACACACACACACCTGTCTGAAAAGTACATCTGTATTTAAAGAGAACATTCAGCCACAACACACCAGCACCATGTGAGGGGTTTCCACAGTGAGGACACACTGGAGAACGCTGGATAAAACATGCACAGGAATGCATTGTTGCCTGTGTTTGATTATCTTATATGTATAAAAATATGCATAGGATTGATATGATCATGTCATATTTTCGTTACATATCACTGTAGCAAGAGTAAAAGATGCATAAAGTAAATATATTTACATGTTAAGCGTGTCGTGACCCTGTCTTATTACACCAGAGATGTATGACACATCCAAATGTATTGTATGTGCTTGTGCGAGATGTATAGATGCAGGCACAACTTTAGCTGGGATAATTGGTGCTAGCCTGCAGCATTGTCAGCCCAGCGAGACTGAAAGGGGGGGGGGGGTATCCATGGGTAGATGGATGGATGGATAGACGGAAGGATGGGAGGATTACAGGGAGGAGAAGCGATGGCAAAACAAGGGGACACAAGATAAATTGAAGGTTTCTCACCGCAGGGTGTGAGGGCAGAGAGACAGAGAGATGGATGAGTGTTGTTTCAGCGGTGATTGCGATGGAGGAAGGATAACTGAGGATAGAAGTGGGCAGATGGATGAGGAGATAGATGGGGGGGGGGTATTGTAGATTGAGTTCAGCCTCGCAGATGTGACTTAGTCTGAATGAGCACGAGAAAGAATGTGGGAATAATGGCTGAATGGAAAATTAAAATTACGTTTGAATTGAATGTGGTGTTCGTGGAGTAAGAGCTGAATGAAATGCTTTGGATCACTTCCAGGATATGACACTTGAATGGAATGTTAGAAACCTGCCTATTTAGATTACTTTGTACATTATTCTCTGTCAGTTTCTGCCGTTTCTTTATCAACTGACTTCTCTGAATATTTAAGGAAGAAGAAGCAAGTCTGTTGTCTGGCTGCCAGGGTGGCATTAAAGGAGTACTTCACCCACTAAATGACCATTTGTGTATTAGTGACACACTGCGTGAGTTGATGAAGAAAACATTGTTTTTCTTGCGTGCCTCCGTGGTGAATGGAGAATCCAAAAGTGGTGAACATTCTTCATGCACTGCTGTAATAAAGATCCGCAAAACTATATCAAAACACCCACTTACAAACTCTCATACAACTTACACAACTCGTTATCCAAGTCTTATTCATCCAGCCATATGATTATAACTTCTGAAACACGTTTGTTTTTGATTGGGCTGGTATCGCCACTGATTTCCTGAATCAACCCAATTTCAATTCTGGTGTCCCAATTCGGTTCGATTTGATTTGATACAATATCGATTCGATTGGTGTCCTATTTCAGTAAGAATACCAATTTTTGCTAGTATGCGGAAGAGATTCTCACAGAACTAATGCTGAAAATTTTACAAGAAATAATTTTTTAAAAAGAATATGGTGTTTCTAGAGCAGCAACAGTAATATTCAAACAACAAAGTCACAATATAAACTTGGTATGTGTCTTCAAACAAATAGAAAATGTCAAAAAAGTTCAAAAGTAAGCAAACAGTTACTGATAAAAGAGCCAGTAACGTTGGAGCCTCTCAACGCTACAGTCGTTAATAACTTGGTGCCGCCGCTCGTCAACTACCGGCAAGATTAACAGGGTAAAAGCTTCATACTGTAGGAAAGCGTGTATATTAACACATAGAGACAGACAACCATTCATGATCACATTCACACCTACGGACAATTTAGAGTCACCAATTAACCTGCATGTCTTTGGACTGTGGGAGGAAGCTGGAGTACCCGGAGAAAACCCACGCTGACACGGGGAGAACATACAGACTTCACACAGAAGGGCTCCCCCACCCGGGATCGAACCAGAAACCCGTGATTGTGTGAGGCGACAGTGCTAACCACCACACCGCCGTGCCGCCTCCAATCGATATCAGGTCATTGAAATGACGATCATTTTTAATTAGATGAATCGATTATTTTAACCCAGCCCTGGTTTTCACTAACACGTTACAAAATAAAACACTTCAGTCTATGATAAGTGAGCCCTGAGTGGTCCTGGGTGTGGGCGTGCATTTAAGATCTACTTGATCAGAGTTGAGCCACATGTGCTTGTCCAGGGACGCTATTCATCCCTGCAAGAGACTGTTTGAGTTTTTGTGAAAATGAGCATACAACTGGATAAGTGAGACTTGGATAATACTGCAGGACTTGTGTACATAAGTGCTTCTAAACAGATGTTTTGATATAGTTTTGCAGTTGTCTAATACGGACACTGATACTTCAATTATTTCCCATTTTGGATTCTCTGTTCACCATGGAGGCATGCGAGAAAAGCAAAGTCAATCCACAGCAAGCAAAGAAACAAACTTGTTCATACCTTTATCTCCAGTAGACTTGACGACTGTAATGCCTTGTTCTCAGGCCTCTCAAAGAAATTTTTAAACAAAGTGCAGATGATCCAATTTGCAGCAGCACGTCTACTCACCAAGACAAAACATCAAGAACACATTACTCCGGTTTTAAAGGCTCCTCATTGGCTTCCCTTTCATTGTAGAATTCATTTTAAAATTTTGCCTAAGCCTAACCCTGAATGGATTGGCTCCTGACTATTTATCTGATATGTTGTTCAAATTCATTTGCTCCAGATCCCTAAGATCCTCCACCTCTGGTCTGTTAAATTTCCCCCAGAGTAGAACTAAAAAGCACGGTGATGCTGCATTCTGTCATTGGCCCTCCTCTCTGGAACAGCCTTCCAGAGGACGTCGGACTCTTCAAATGAAATCTTAAAACCTGTCTTTTTAGACTTGCATTTTGGTAGCTGTTATTTAATTAATTGGTATCAAACCTAATTCATATTTTAATGTATGTATGTGTGAGTGTGTGATCGATGTGTATTTTCTCATGTTATTTTGTAAAGCGCTTTGAGTTTTCTTCAAGAGTTCGAGGTAGTAGGCAGTAAGTGTTTGATATACAAATGGACATTTTGCAGACGAAGTATTCCTTTGACAGTTATAGTACACCGCAACCAAACGTTATCATTTCAACGTGATTACATCATTTAACATCATATTCTTTTAACTTTTTCATTCATGCTTTAGCATATTTTTACAGCCAGGGAAATTGAGTTAAGGATGTGCCAGCACTGTGCTGATCAGAAACCTGGATACAGTGTTTACATGGCACGCTATCTCGATGTTTGTCACGTTCTAAACCAATAGTAGAATAAGTATGTAAAGAGTTGTTTTAAGGATGAAATTTCTGTTGGAAATAATGTTGTTTTAATGGAAAATGGGATGAAAATCATGTTGAAAAGATAGATTAAATGTTGAATGGAGTGCTGGCTGGAATAGAGGTTCACTGAATGACAGAATAATGGTGTATGAGCTGAGTGAATTGTTGTAATGATAATAAAAAAGCTAAGTGGCATACTGGGATGATGGAAGAAGGATTGGAATAAGGGCTGGATTCAATGTTGGAATAATGGAATAAGAGCTAAATTGGATGTTGGAAAGATGGAGTAAGAGCTGAATGCCATGTTGGGAAGATGAAATAAAGACCGAATGGAATCCTGAGACTGACAGCTTTGTGGTGCTTGGATTTCGGCTGCACTGAATTCAAGTGACAGAAGAAAAGACTAGAGGTATGAGACGGGCAGCAAGGTCGGGGGAAGATGGGAGGGGAAGTTGATGGGAGCGTAGTAGTAGGCATAGAAGAAAAGGCATGACAGAAGATAAGGAATGAAAATGAAAACGAGGACGACTGATGGTATCAATTAAAAGAATTGCGTGGAATAACCGCCGCTCACTGCTGGAATAATAAAACCAAGATTTAGTAACGTGAGTGTTGTCTAAGTGTGTCATGGGTAGAGCTGGATTCCCCCTGACAATACTTTGTTTCAGTGTCAGGGCTCCCCTGATGTTCCTCTGTGTTTGCCTGCCTGTCAGACGTCACTGCAGCATATGTCAAACTCGATCTGGTCATGGTGGTGGAGCTGCCATCAGAAAGTGTCTCGCTGGCACAGAAATGCGAGGAGGCTTTCTGCCTTCTCCCTTGAGGGAATTATGGGATAGCGAACGAGCAGCTCCCACTTGCAGTGAGGGGCTTGTGGTTGATGGTGACAAGGGTATTACAGTAGCTTGCATAACGCAGAGATACATACTTGATTGTGGCGACGTCTTCCATTTCAATATGAATACCACTTGTGCTGATAAGGATCTGACATCAGACACGTCTTGTTTGTGGTTGCTTTATTTATGGTATTCTCTTCCTTATTTCATAATTTTTATTTTTGTGTGACGTGAAACATGTAGGTATGCACTGATTTATAGGCTGAACGTTGTTATCGGCCAATGTTTGCCTTGTCTGCCATCAGCCTATCAGTAAATAAGATGACATTCACCGATGGCAGTGGTCGTATTTCATGGTCGTATGTATTTCTGCTGTGTTACATCACTTCGGCGCTGACTAAAAAGCTGGGCCGCAGACTAACAGCATCCCAGGGATAATAGAAAACATGTTTTTGGATGAGCAGACATCCTCCCTAGGGCACCTTTGCGACAAAAGGACACACTATCAACACGTCTGGGGACACACCTTATTTTTTCGCTAATAATGCTACATTGTGAACACTAAATCTTTGCTAGTTAAGGTTAGCAGTTAGGTGTTAGCTGTTGGCAGCTGGTGGCTGGAACCAACAGCTAATTGGTGCCTCCCTATCAACCCAGTCTCACTCCAAAGTTGTCGAAATCCGAAGCTTGGGCAGTGACTTCCAGCATCAAGCACCGATGAAAAAAGCCGTCCTTTAACATCGGCATGATTCGTGGCTGGTCGCCTTTATAGTTTAGCGGTGGCCGCCGACAGCAGCGGGACAAGAACAAGGCTATGAAAGTCCAAGTATGGCAGGTGGAAGGGGGAATGGACGGGTCCAACAACCATCGACTTTCACCCATGAGAGTGGTTTTAGCATCCCGTAAGATTACAAAGCCAAACCCTGTTCGGTTTTCCTAAACCCAACCATGTGTGTTAGTTGTTAGAGGAAAAAAAACATCAATTTGTGGTGTTGTACCAATGTAGTGTGTTTATTTTGAAAGAGACTATGTAAGTTGTACATTTCCTGTGGAAACGGAAGTGTATTTTGAAAGAAGACAATGCATGTGACAGGCAGAACTTGATACGGCATCCCAGAACGTCAACAACCAACACACCCAGGGTACCTTGCACGTCGCATCTAGACATGGAAATTCCATGACCTAATGTCGATATGTGGCAAGGTCAGAGTGAGAATGTGTTGTCCCTAGAAACACTGGCCCATCTCACATGGGATTTACTGTTTTTACAGGTAAAAAACGTATCTTCCCAGAAGAAAACCAATCGATTTCTGTGCCTTTGCCTTCTATAAAATTACAACATTTTGTTTATTTTCATATTTTTTCTTCTCATTTAACTATCTTTTATACTTACATGTTTTAAAAATCATTGTTAGCAAATCAATATTAGCCCCACTGCCATGGATGCAAGAGTGCAGCCTAAACTTGCAGATGGTAATTTTTGATCGCAACACACTGGACCAGAGTGTCATCACAACTCAGATATTTGCTCCCCTCTATCTATTGCAATGTGTCTTTTAAATTGTATCATTAGAGTTATCAGCATTCAGAAAAGCCTTACTCATCCCTGAGTCGCTCAAAAGAGAGATCAGCACGATGAATGATAGCACAAAAATCTGCAAGTGGCAGGAAGCCTTTTTGTCCGTCATCTGCTGAAATATGAATCGACTGGATTTATTGAGTAAAGAGCTGCCATTCATCTTTTTAGATCCCGTTCAATTGGAAGCTGCTCCTGGCTTCTTTCACTCCACTGAGTCCTGCATCTCTCCCTGCTCCATCTTTCTCCCCAGCCCCCTCTCCATCACCCCATCATCTCAACGTGGCGATGCTGTCATGACAACTAAAGTGCTTCCTGAGTGCTTGTTGGGTAAACTGACTTTCCCAGAAGTGCTTCCTCCCTTTTACCCTTCCCCCTGCTAACATGCACACACATTCACATGGATTTTTTATACTTGTGAGGACTCTAATTGACACGGTACATTGCCCGGCCCCTCTCTCCGGCTATAACCAGCATGACTAGGTGCCTAACCCTGTTTGCCCTAACCTTAACCTAAACCTAATTCTAACCCGTGAAACCAAATCTGATCCCTCAAACACCTCGTTGAAGAAATGTGGGCCAGCCAAAACGTCCTCACAAAGATAGAGCACACACAAGCACACACATTCCTGAAGTTGGTGAAATATTAATAAAATGCCTCGTTCAGCAGAGCCAGCTTCTTTCCATGAAAGCCTGGTCATCTCCAGAGTCCCAGTCAGCAGTGGCTTGTAGGACTGGTTAGACTGGTAGTTCTGATGCATTTAGGTCAGGCGATGAGTTTCCCAAATGATACAGTTTACAAAACAATTGCAGTTTTACAGCAGTCACACATTGTTAACATTTATTTCCTTGCACCATCTCTAGACATCTGGAAAGAGGTGATTGTGAAGTTTAAATACATGCACAGTTGCAAATGCCATGAGATTAGGGAGAAGTGGGATTGAATTTGTATCTGAAGCTGTCTGTAATTCTGCAGATATTGAGATTAGTGAAACTGTGCATCTATACATATACATTTTGTAGCCCTTACTGGCACCTTTCTTATATTAGGAGAACACTGCATGCATTTACAAATTAGCAGGAATTTCACAACACCCATGATGACCTCCCTGTCTGACCTTGATGGCCTTCTGAAAATCTATCCCCATTGGCCACTGTGGCCTTGGTGACCTTACCTCTCTGCCATTTCCTGTCAAGTTCGCCTTGGCAACAGAATGTTGTACTTGATTGGTCAATGGTTATATGCATTTGTAAATAGTCACTCTGAGCACCAGAGTGATTCCGGCACAAACTGGATCGTCAGAAATTCAGAGCGATATTGGAATGTTGTTCTGTTATTCAGAGCACCACACTCTCAGAGCAGCAGAGTGACTCTGGTCGCACTGTCTGAAGGCAGATTTGTACTTGTGCGTCAGTTCCATGCAGAGCCTGTGGCGTAGCCTATTCAAATGGCCTACGCTGTTGTGAGCATTTGTGCGGTGGTGTGTCTGTGTCACTCTGCAGTTACACCTCCAAAACACTAATGGGCAGTAGGGTGTCTGTGAAGTGCTGTTAAGTTTAATTGATTTAAAACACACATTAAACACATGTTAAACATGGCTTAATAGAGACAATTTCAAACACAAGTACACAAATCAGCTTCACTATAACTCGCAGGATTCACAGACAAACACTTGTCTTTATCTGGACACGTTTTCCTCACAAATACAACATGCTAATGTTTTTAGCACAAGCCTATGGCATTTTACATTGTATAACTTAGCCTAGCAGCTAGCAGATTTTTCCTCTCCTTATATGAAGCCAGGGACAACAGCAACATTTAACAAAGGTAACTTTACAAAATTCGGCTCCATTACAACTCACAAGGTTCACCTACAAAACAGCTGTCTCATAATAAACACTTTTCCAAACAAATACAACATGCTAACATTATTAGCACAAGCCTATGGCATTGGTCACTGTTACATGGAGTTACATTTCTGGGGAGGTGCATGCCAACGATAAATCCCGCTTGAGGCAGCAGAGCACCAAGTGCAGTGAAAGTAAAACCTAACAGTTCGTTAAATCGTGTAGAAATAAAATGCTCTATTTTTTTTATTTTTTATTTTTTACTTTAAATCTTCCTGTCATTTCAGTGTGGAGCATCATATTGACCAATATGTCCAATAAAAAAAATGCAAGTGGAAAGAGCTCTGGTTTGGAATTTTCTGAAAGGCCATTACGTGCTGTGTTATGTGCAACTCTCAACAGAGATGAGGAGGAAGTAAGATGGCTTACTTGTTGGCTACTTCCAGCATTAGGTCTGGCAAAAATGATGTGTTGAATTCGTGAATGAATTGATTAAGATTTGTTAATGTCAGGGAACAATCCAGTACATAAATCTGATACATGATAAAATATGTAAACTACATAACAATGTACAACTTTCCCACACATAAATGTTCATAGATGTGACGAAAAAAAATCTTCAACAAAATATTCTGAAATAAATTAATTTTTTAATAATAAGTGTGTTTTTATTTCTCTAGAAATTTAAAAAACGAAATGAATGCTTTTGGAAATGGATTTGTCTGTTAAAGTGAAAATGAATCACACTTGACGTTTTTGCACTCAAAAAATTGTTTTTTTCATTTCGATGCTGATGCTGAAAAAATAAAATAAAGCAGGCAACATCTTGAAACTACTTTATCATTTCTTGTAACATCCAGCAGATAACAAAACACATCAAAACAACTTATCCCTTAAATGTGCTTCAGGAAACACAAATGTTCTACATACTTGAATTTAAATGGCCCAAAAGAAATGTTAATCAATTCAAAACCACTTTAATGCACACACATTTGACACGTATGTCTGACCTGACAGCCCTCCACCTCTGTCACATGTCCCAGGAGTATTGTAATGGCACTGAGACCCTGACCCTTGTACACCTAATCTGTGGGTGCTTGCAATTTGTGTTCGCAATTGCTGGTCCATTGCTGAGGAGTACATTTATCAAGTAAATGAAAATGCTGAAATAGTCATATAAAACGTAGGCTGGTGTCATTGCTATTCAGCATAACTTGACACTCGATTCAACATTATGATGTATTGCGGATGTTTAATCTCCCCAACTCAAATTTGACTGGGGCGATAAATTGATTTATGTTAGAAAGCTATAGTGACCTGCTCGACCTCTTGGTTTGTGCCTGTGGCCTGAGAATAAATGGGCGCTGAACAATGACCTCCTCCGCCACCCAGACGACAGGAAAACCCCATTGACTTGATTGTATATTATTATAGTATTATCATCAGGCTCTGTTTGTGTTCACACAGAGGCACATACAAATATGAGCATGCATCGGCACATACACGCGCGCACATGCGAAGGCGGGCACACAAACACAGCAATACAACAATAATGCATGAAGGTGTGACACCATCATTCATGCACACACATGAAAAGACACACAACGCGCTGTGTTTACGTTCCTTTAGGCCAGTAGCTCGCTGTGGGACAAATACAGGAAGAGGATATTTACTGTGTTTCCTTGCCTGGTTTATTGGTTCACAATAGTATCTATTAACAACAGAGGCATTGTATTGAAAGCCAGCCTCGCCATTTTTTGTGTGTCTTCTGCCAAAGTTTACTTTTATGTCAATCCTGCTGAATCTGTATACAGTTGGAGAAGTGACAGGAAAGATGGAAATGTGACGATGTCACGTGCGACAAAGAGTTTCAGCCATTTAGGTTTTTGTTTATTATTCTGTTTGATTTTCTGTTTGGAATTTACTGGTGGTTCATTAGAAAAGTAAGAATAGTAGTAAAGTAAGTCAAGTAATTAAGTACAGTTTTGAGATACCTGTACTTTCCTTTGGCATGTCCATTCTATTCTACTGTATAGTTCTGCTCCACTTCATGTCATTCTTAATATTGTATTTCTTTACTCCACATTAATTGAACAATTAGTAGTTGCACTTGCTCTGCAGAGGCAGATTATAATATTGAGATTATTATAAAAAGATTATCATGTTATTCATTACTTTCAATTAGACTACCCAACAGAATATAAAATAGTTCAAATTAGCTCCACTTAGCTAGCTTCACTTCGCTGATATGTTAATGCATTAAGTAATAAGCTAATAATACACTATACAACATTGCATACATAATGAGTACTTTTCATACATTAAAGGAATACTTCACCCCCCAAATTTTTTATTTGTGTAGCAAGTCTTTGCCCTGTATTACATTGAATTTGAGAAGAAAACTTTGTTTGTCTCACATGCTTCCACAGTAAGCTAAGAATCCAATTCGGAGGAAATTCTCAATGAATTGAAGTCATAGGGGTCCACATTTAACAACAGCAAAACTATCTGAAAACATCCATTTACAAACTCTCACACACATCTAGTCATCCACTTGTATGCTCAGTACTTCCCAAACAGACAGCCCTTTCCCTTTTGACAGTGTCTTTTTAACCAGACTCCATTAGCAAAAGCATTAATTTTACCTCACTGAACACAGGAGCTGCTGGTCAACCAATGCCTCGGTTGGTAGTTTGTTTGTGTCGTTTTGTGACTTTGGTGAATACGTACTAACCATTTAAAGCACCAAAGTCACACAATAACACAAAAGAACAAACTGATTGAGGCAGTGGTTGAAAAACAGCTCCCATTTTCAGAGAGGTAAAATTACAATTTTTGTCAGTGGAGTTTGGCTTTGCAGAGAACATGGATACATTTCACTTTAAGTTCAGTTTTCCGTCGCAAAGGGCTGTCTGTTTGGGAAGTACTAAGCATAGCAGGTGGCTAATGAGTCATGATGAGTTATGAGAGAGTTTGTCAACAGATGTTTTGACATTGTTTTGCTGTTGTTAGTTATGGACCCCAATGACTTAAATTCATCAAGAATTTTCTCTGTCTGGAGTTTTTGTTCATCAGAGGCATGGGAGAAAATATGTTTTTCTTCACAAATTCAATGTAGCACATGGTGAATAATTGATTTACAATTGATCATTTGGGAGGGTGAAGTATTCCTTTAAGTGTATCTTGCATCTGTAGGACTCTATTGCTGCCTTTGATTTTGTTAACCAGCTGGTTCTACTCGTCTTCAGAATGTTTGTGAATATTGTTCCTGTCTTTTTTTATATCTGTGTTTTAGGAATTTGTTTTAATATTTGGATCCTAACTGTATCTACGTCCTCATAAATGAATTTAAATCCAATATTCTGTTGATACACAGTATGGGGCCCTTAACTTTAACTTCTGTTTTATACCCCCCTCCCCCCCTTTCGAGTGTGCCTCTTTCCCTCGGCCTTAATCGCTTACTCCCTCTAATCCCACCAAACGACAGCCAGTCATATAAATCAACATGTTTACAATGAAATGTTTCCAATTAAAGAGGACGCTCGTTAAGAAGCATCAACGGACACCGCTGGATCCTTAATTGCCTGGGATGCCAGTGTGTGATGCATATTAATTACGTATTAACCTCGCACACACACAAACGTACGCACACACACATGCATGAAGGCACATTAGTGTGTATTGCATATTAATTACCTATTACCCTTTGTGCTGTGCATTAAGAGCTGCGTGGCATCAGAAAGACAGCTTGCCCAAGGGCAACACTCTCTCACACACACACACACACACACACACACACACACATAAACGCACACACACTAATACCACCAACACCGTCTATTCACATTGCATTCACAATGAGGAATGAGCCGTTTCAGTCAGCCAGCCATGACCATAACTAATCTCACCACAGCAAGTGTGTGCATCTGTGCGTGTGTGAGTGTGTATCCGGATATGAAGATGTATGTGTGAGTGGGAGTGTCCCTTTAAGACAATTTAACAAGCAGAGGACTGGATCCAGAGATCTAACGGCCTGCCTGTCCTTGCATTAGGGGACGTTTCATCAGAGGACATTTAACAAGATGAATAATGAGGAGATGATTCAATTAAAAGAAGAAAGTAGTTAAAAAATAGATAATTTTAATGTTTCACAGGAAGAGACAGTTAAAGTTGACATTTACAGCTTCGCTAACGGCTTCATTAGGGCTGTACTTTGTGTTTTTAGCAGAAGGCTAAAATCAGAATGCAGACAAAGGCCTACTCATGGTGACGTGCTGATGTTTAGTAGGTAATGTTTACCCATAGAGGTATAATACTAACTACATACTGTGCTCACCTGGCACATACGCTGGAAATGTTTTTAGCTTTCTAGTTTACTTCCAGGTCATGCTGCCAATTAGATATATGCAGTTCTGTTTCACCTGCTGGCCCCACAACTTTATTGACCAATCAACAGACTGCAGTGTTCACAGCTCCACCTTTTAGTACCAGATCTGTGTGCTAGGTACCCCAACAGAGGGGGGACCAAAAATGGGGACGGTACGGAACGGTTCTATTGATACCATCCACAACTTTTCACAGTGGAAACAGCGTACCATATTGAACTGCACTGAACTGCTCTGTGGAAACGGGGCTTTAGTTTGGCACGATAGCATGTGGACCCTTGTTAATGAAGGACAAAGCACAGCTGAGGCTGATGGGAATGTATTGGGCATATGAGAATGTAGACATGATGGTGACTCGAGATGAAAAGTTATGGGATAACCAAAGCTACAACCACAATCCATGGAGCCATGTAAATAGCCCCTGAAATGGACAATAAATGGTCAAATATGTAACTCATAGTTTCTTCACATTACTGTATGTGCATTGATTTCTTTGCTGATGATCATGTTGTAAGGGAACGTAGGTTTGTCATTTGTAGCATCAACATTCATTTCACCGTGGTAGTAAACAGTGCGTACATCTTAAATGAAAGCAATAATCACTAAGTCACATGTACGGTAATCCAGTTGCCATTTAAGTGGCATTTAGCCAACTTTCATATTTCCCTCTTGTCCTGACAGCCACACCATGGGCTACCCCTCAGCTGTGGTTTGCTCTCAGATTCCACACTGAACATACTTGTTCCTCTTCACCCTCTGTGGCATTTTAATCGCTTTATCCCAGTTTCAGCCTCCAGTTGCCTGCCCTGACCTTTATGCCCCCTCTCCTTGGACACATAATTAAGCGACAACAGTCAAAAACGGAGCATGATTTAACCACATAGTCATTTGCACTCATGCCATCATGTCATGTTTCACAATACATGCTCGCAGTTCATTTCCACACATGTTCTGCGTTCATTTTTTCCTGTAGACCATGGATAATCTGTTTAGCCTAAATGGAAATGAGCTAGAATTAATGATAATAAATACCTTAACAACTACACTATTAGTCAGCTGGAATTGACTTTCATTAAAATGGCATGCGATGGATTTTTTTCTTCACAGCAATTTGCACATTTTAATTGCAAGTGTTTGTATCGTTCTCATAATCATTTGCAACTTTCAGAGGAAATAAATGCATTAGTTCAATTTAGTCAAAATGCGTCATATAATCTTTGACACCACATTATCAGCAGACATCTATCCGTCTATGCAAATGTGAACGTCTATCTGGCTGTCTCTTTTTCTGTTTATTCAGCAGATTATTTTTTCTGGCTTTTGCTTTTAATGAACAGGACAGAGTGAAATGGGGTGACAGAGAGAGCAGGGGGTGACATGCAGCAAATGGTTGCAAGCCGGAGTCGAACCTGCGACCGCTGCAGCAAGGCATCGCCTCTGTACATGGGGCGCCAGCACTATCCACTACGCTACCGACGCCCCAGCAGAAGCATTTTATAGCAAACATATGCAGTTTTAGTTTGAGTCTTAACTCAAGAAAAATCCAGGATCATATAATGATATACACTCACTGGCCACTTTATTAGGTACACCTTCAGAACTTTTACCTTCAGAACTGCCTTAATTCTTGGTGTCATAGATTCAACAAGGTGCTGGAAACATTCCTCAGAGATGTTGGTCCATATTGACATGATAGCATCACACAGTTGCTGCAGATTTGTCGGCTGCACATCCATGATGTCAATCTCCCGTTCCACCACATCCCAAAGGTGCTCTATTGGATTGAGATCTGGTGACTGTGGAGGCCATTGGAGTACAGTGAACTCATTGTCATGTTCAAGAAACCAGTTTGAGATGATTTGAGCTTTGTGACATGGTGCGTTATCCTGCTGGAAGTAGCCATCAGAAGATGGGTACACTGTGGTCATAAAGGGATGGACACGGTCAGCAACAATACTCAGGTAGGCTGTGGTGTTTAAACCATGCTCAGTTGGTACTAAGGGGCCCAAAGTGTGCCAAGAAAATCTCCCCCACACCATTACACCACCACCAGCCTAAAACAAAAAAGTTGTTTTTCTTTACAGTGACAGCCACTGTTGCCAAAAGACACAATAAATCTACAGATACTGATACCCTGATCAACAGGAAACCCAAGTATAGCACCACACTGCGCCCACAGCATGCCGTTTGATTGGCAGGTGATCTTTGGCGAGTGCAGCACAGACACACCAGGAGGTGAAAACTTGGCACCAAACACAAAAAAATAAAAATAATCATCATTATACTGGCATGATATGTGAACAAACCTCAAATTATTAATATGCACAAAGGCTTTTTTTATTCATCAGTTCTTCTTCAGGCTGATATTTCTCAACCCTTCTTCACTCCACTTCGCTGCATGTGTGTCTGTCTATGTGAAATGAGCTGCCACCCCATTTTTTATTGATTCGGCCGTGGGGGTTTTGGAGGATGAAGTCAAGGAGAGCTAGACACCAGACGATGGCAATAAATCTGTATGCACCCATAAATGTGCGCGTGGCAACGGGCTGAAGCAGACAAAGGATCAGGTGCGTCCTACTGCCCTGAATGCCACAGCCCCCGTCTGTCGCTCACACCAATACACACTCGCATAGAAGGTGATAAGGTTGGGCATCATTACTGGCCGCAGCAGAGAAAAATGAAGTAAATGGAAATGCAATACAGAACATTTATCTCTTTTTACAACAAAAAAAAGCAGCAAAAATAAACCATCTTTTCACGTCTGAATAAAATAAACCCGAAAGGCGTACGTTATTGTCTTCGCTCCGTTGAGCATGAATTATGTCATCAGCTGCATTACTATCTGCTCACTCAAAACTAGGCCAACTTCAGAAATGCCTCAAAAGCAATGTCTACCACCACAACCCATAATTAGTGTGTGTGTGGCATCCTACATGCCAAGCACATGCCACACATACACTAAAGGCTTTGTGTGTGTGTGTGTGTGTGTGTGTGTGTGTGTGTGTGTGTGTGTGTGTGTGTGTGTGTGTCTGTGTGTGTGTGTGTGTGTTTGTGTGTGAAGCAAAGGTGAGACACAGAGTGATCCAGGGCAGAGGGGGAATTTTTCAGGCCTAATGTTCCATGACAGTGGACCAAGGTTCCGTCAAGGGGAATCAGAGGCATTGCCGCCTAACGCCCTAAACACACACACACACACACGCACACAAATCTTCCCCTCCGCTCCTCCTTTGTCTCATCCTCCCTCTTCTCTCCTCTCCACATCTCCCGTCGTAAACTCCACTATTTTATTCCCTTTTTACCTTCCTGTACTTCATCCTCTCCTGTTCTTTATCCGCCTGTCCGTTTACCTGAAGTTTAATTATGTAGTTGTTAATCCCAGTTGCGGCCTGAATGGGCTTTACAACGGCCACATTAAGAAACAATGGGTGAGAACAGCAGCTTCTCACCTTTAAGCCCTCAGAGGACAAACACAGATGAAACATCTCCCCTCTTTTGTCCTGCATGCGCTCCCCTCTCTGCTCTCCTCTCCTCGGCAGTACATGAAACTGAGCATTGTCACTGACACAATATACCATAATCTATAGAGCCCTGCTTATCAGAAGCCCAATATCCCATTATTGCGTGTGTCTATTTGTATCTGTCTGGGTGCAACAGCAGAATCAGGAAGGGAAAAAAAAAATGATGCCGCGATAAGTCCGTGATTGGTTGGCTTGGGGGCGCAGCCATGGCGACAGAGGTTGATGATGTGTTCTTGCGTGTTAACATGCCGAGTGTGTCACCCCGCTGTCTACCTGCTCCACTTAGATCAACCGTCTGCGTGTGTGTTTGTGTGGGAGGACGGAAGATTATGTTCTCCGTGCTTGTTGTATTTGTTTGTGTGTGTGTTGCCTGTGTGAGGCAGGGCGGGTGCAATATTGTGAGGTAGATGCACCAAATTCTTAATCAGGCGATGGTCACTGAAGTGAAGACTGACTGAATAAGAAGGGGAAGCCCCACAATGGGAAAAGAATAATCATTTTTGGTTGAGATAATAAAAGCTGGAGAACACAGCAGGGTTGCGCAGGTTGGATAAAAGAAATAATCCCGAGAAGGAAATAAGAATTCCTACTTATTTTTACACCACAGAAGAAAACGTGACAACGGAAACTCGGAGGCAAATGCTTCTTTTAATTTTATCTCTGATGAAGAACCTCAAAACAACCACAACCACCCAGGGAAATTGTTTCTACCGTTTTGATGCTGACCTCCTTTTTTTCAAAGGAACTAACCACGCTGTCCTGCTTTTCCTCTTCCCCACTTTTTTTGCCTCTCTCCCCATGACCCCTTTCCTTTTCCTATTTGTACGTCTCCTCTTATCATCTCATCTCTACTTTATCTAACCCCAAACGCCCCATGGCGTCCACCCCCCTCCCTTCTTCGTCTTTCAGTCTGCAAAGTGGGGTTTTACCGCTCGCTGTTGGAGTCTTTGGCCTGCAGTAAATGCCCACCCCACAGTGTGGCCAGGCAGACAGGAGCCACTGCTTGCAGCTGCGAGGATGGGTACTACAAGATCGACTCGGACCCTCCCAATATGGCGTGCACACGTGAGGATATAAAACTTTTATATTTGCTTAATTACTTTTGTTTTTTGGTGTCATGTTGCTGTATTGCGATCACATTTTAAAAGTTGTTGTGTGACATTACTGGATCTATTTCTCTTCTCTCAGGCCCTCCTTCTGCTCCACGTAATGCCATCTCTAATGTCAACGAGACGAGCGTCTTCCTGGAGTGGTCGGTTCCCATGGAAACAGGTGGCAGGAAGGACGTGCGCTACAACATCTTGTGCAGACAGGTCTTGCCAGATGGAAGGGGCTTGGAGGAATGTGGCCCCAATGTACGTTTTTTGCCACGACGCGTCGGCCTGTCAAACACCTCGGTCATGGTGGCCGACCTGCAGTCACACACCAACTACAGCTTCCTGCTGGAGGCTGTCAACGGGGTGTCAGAGCTGGCCAAAGACCACGCCAAGCAGTATGTGTCACTCAACGTGACGACCAATCAGGCAGGTATGTCGCGCCGAATCTGTCCTGACTGTCAATACTTGCTTTTTTTGCCAGTCACAGCCTCGGCATGAGTCCTCCAATCAGCAGCACAGCTGTCCTGTTTTCTTCCCCTCAGTATTCAAACTTGTTCTGAATTTCCCAAATCATCACCACTTGCCATGACTTTTTTGTTTTTTTTCTACCTCCTTATTGAGACTTCCACAGATAAACCTTTCGTGTGGGATCCGTGGCGCGAATATCTTGGTTTGATAACAAAGGCACCAGCTGATCAAATTATCACAGTATTTGTCCAACAAATCTGTTGCTGTATTCATTTTTTCCCGTGCACCATCCCTGCAGCGGCTGAGGGAACATTGCACAGTGGAAAGCTTTTTTGTTTTTGCTTTTGCATCCAGATTTGTCATTGAAAAGGCAGCTTGGTCCCCTCAATTAGGCAGCGCATTTCATCAACAAGATTTGCAGGAATCGGGGGCGTAATGAAAGCTCTTGATTTGCAGGCTTGTTTGTGTGTGGGGCGTCTTGTGTGGTAGCAGGTGTTATTCTGCATGCCTATCAAAAATGATGAATCAGGCTGATAACAGGCAGGTCTATATGTTATATTTAGGCTGTGAAGTACATTTACCGATCAACTCTGAGCAAAAACAAAGAGAACTTCAGCTGCTATAATGTTTTGCACTTGTAGCTGCTGGGAATGTTTTATTATCTGTGATGCCAGAGCAGCTTAGAAAATCTGTCCGACTATAAAGTATGCTTGAGCAAGGCACTAAACCAACAACACTTAAGTGAGCAGCACAGTGGCCAAACATAAAAGACCACTCTAATATTAGACAATGAAAGAGGCTGACTACTCCCCATAGCTGTAAATATTGGAGGCTTTGCTGGCTTTCCTTTTAAATGGAGATTAAAATTCATATGGGCTTCGGGAGCCCGTTTTTATGTTTACGGGAGGTATGTGCTTGTGTAGTTTATTTTATTTGCTTGTAATGAAATGGGTAGCACACGGCGTAATGAAATGAGAAAAATAGGAGATTAATGCTCTCCTTCCCAAGGCTTCCATCTGTAGGGAGGGCTAGAGGGAAAAAAAACTTTGAAGGAGTGCGTTTGTTCCTGTGTGTTGAACAAATGGTTCATTGGCAGTCAAGTAGTCGTAGGACATACTGCCGTAGTAGCAGTGGGATGGATGTGAGTGTAAGAGAGGGAATGAGAGAGAGAGGCAGATGGTTGTCTGACAGTCGAGAGTACCGACGGCCCTCTGACTGTGTCGTCGTTGTGGCTGTCAGCAGACTGAGTGGATTACACCCGACTACAGAGCCCACATTCAGTTTATTGGAGTTGTGGCTAGATTAAAGTTAGCCAGTCACTGGACCTGGAGGAGATTAGGGATTACATTAGATTACACATGGCTGGCACAGTCACAGACAGATAAAAATGTGCTGCTCTTTGGCATGGATGTGGTACAGGTTTGGCTAGGATGTGTTTGTATTTCTGTTGATTAGGGCTGCCCCTGATTAAAGATTTTCCCAGTCGACCAATAGTCGTCATTTAGGGCCATTAGTCGACTAGTCGCCCGCATGTTTACGACATTAATTAAATTATTTAATTGTATATTTTGGGCGGGGCAACACAATGGTTTGAGTTGAAGGTGTGAGAAAGAATAGTATCAGTAACATTGTTAACACTGTGCTACATTACAGAGAAATACAAAACTGTACTAATGACACTTCATTAATATAGGCCTATATTTTATCTACAAGTGCACGTCACACACTGAGCGAGCCGCCTGTTATTGACGCTCGGTGGGACAGATGTAAAGCTCTGAGTAGCCCTGCACTGACATGATCAACTTTTCCATATTTATCAGTCCGCTGTGATTG
Organism: Epinephelus fuscoguttatus; assembly: GCF_011397635.1. Taxonomy (NCBI): domain Eukaryota; kingdom Metazoa; phylum Chordata; class Actinopteri; order Perciformes; family Serranidae; genus Epinephelus; species Epinephelus fuscoguttatus. Next base: position 26,126,549 of record NC_064769.1, read on the forward strand.
GTTTGTGACGTGACTCCTTCAAATTAAATTCCCACATGGTCCAGTCATATAGGTTTTGATTTATTTTGACAAGGCGCAGCTCCTAATAGAGTTCCATGTTTGTTTGTTTTAGTTTTCCTCCGACTAAGCGACCAATGAAATCTTGCAGACTAATGACCTTTATGGTCGACGAACGTTTGGTTGACTATTAGGGGGCAGCCCTGCAGTTGCTATTAGATAAATATACTTTTCCTTTTACCTGTGGTGCTGTTCATCAGTCTAGATAGTTTTGGTGTGAGTTGCTGAGTGTTGGAGACGTCAGTCGTAAAGATGTCTGCCTTCTCTTGAATATAATAGAACTAGACGGCACTCAGCCTGTGGTGCTCAAGATGCCAAAAAAAAAACCCAATACATTTAAAGAACTCACCAGCAATGTCTCTTTCTAGAAATCATGACTGGGTTGCTCAAGATAATCTGCACTGTCACAAGCACTAGCCTCTTGTCCATAGATGCTCACTTCTTTCTGTGCAATGATACAGTTGGTGCGTGTAGTTCAGTAGCAAGAAAATATTTCTCAGATGAAACCACTCACAACAAGGTCTGTGGATTATCTTGAGTTACAACGTCATGATTTCTGGAAAGAGACACTGCTGTTGAGTTTTTCAAATGTATTTTTTGGCACGAGCACCACAAGCTGAGTGCCATCTAGTTCCATTATATTCAAGAGAAGGCAGATTTCTCTACAGCCGATGTCTCCAGCACTGCAACTCACACCGAAGTATTCTGGATTGATAAACAGCACTACAGGTAAGAGGAAAAACGTGTATTTGATTTGGGGCGGTGGACTGCCTTTACAAGATTGAAATTACTGTTAGCAGCAGTCACTAGCACTGAGTTCGTACACTGATCAATAAACCAAATCAGGAAATCAAAACTTAATTTACGCAGCAACTTTCGTACAGGTTAGTGCACTGATCAGATCAATATGGCATCACACATTTATTAAAAACAGTGAAACAGTGGCAGGCTGGTATTTTGTCTGCGTTCCAGAACAACTTATAAAGACAGAAAGTAGTTTAATTATATATCAAATTTCACATGGGTCTCACTGATTTTAAATCCCTTCTGTTGTCCCTGTGGTGATGCTGATTGACTGAATATAGGTGGGAAGTGGTCAGTATTTAATTCCAAAATTACATGAATTGAAAAATAACAGATGAGAAAATAACAGCAATTAATCCATATTGGTAAATCCAGCTGTTGTATGCACAGTAGTGAAGCAAATACATAATTGAGGATGATGCATTAATGCATAGAGAAACATTTATAGGATAATTAACCGGAAGCATTGGAAGACTGACAGATTTTGAACAGCTGTACCAATAGCAATGTTTAGCTGTTTCAAATGTCTGGAATACAGATTGCAGAACATATGTGCAAACATTTGCATCTGTGTGCTTACACGCAAATGTTTCAAGTGATCAGATGAACCATTTACAGTGAACTCTAAAAGCATATTTTGCCAAGCAGTAAATGTAGTAAAAGCAAAATACACAGCTGCATGTGTGTAAATCCACCACCTGTGGTATTACTCATTGGTTTAGGAAGTACAGAGGGTTTGATTGTAAACTTTATATGAATATTATATTAATTTAATCATAGTAGTTTTGTTCAGACCAGTCAGTGCACTGAAATAATACATCAAGACCATGTGTCAGCTTTAGGGATGCACAATACTGGATTTTTTGCCAATGATATGCCGATATGTAACTAATTAAGCCGATAACCAAGTCGATATATTCACTTTTTTCCTCACCTAATTTTAGTGATCATCAAGTGTCTTCTGAGGTGGCATTAACATCATATTATGTGTGCATACTTTGAGCTTTTCAATGTATGTGATATTCATTCATTGTGCAAAAAAGGAAAGAGCATGTTGACCAGTTCTGCTCATTTTAAAGCGAATATCGTCCAATACTGATTATGTGCTGATATTATTATCAAGTGGTTCCCAACCTGGGAGTCGTGACCTCTGCTAGGGTCACAAGATAAGTGTGACGAATAACAGTAAGGCTACTTAATTCATCATAACATTTTCATACTTATATATATTTTTTTTAAAATATGCAGTCATTCTTTTAAAACCTGGCATTTCTGCATGTTTGCAGGTAAAGATCAGGCTCTATTTATCAAAGCTATTATCCTATCATACTTTACAATAAGACGCATTTGACCCAAAACTTTCCAATAACTTCAAAGCTTTGTAAAATCCAAGTCCGATTTTTTTGAATGGAAGATGTAATAATTTCAGAAATTCAAAACATGTTTTGTCTCACAAAATATTCCGCTTCAATCCATTTTAGTTGCCGTTTAGCATTTCAAAAACAACACTTGCACTGCGGTCAAAAAACGTTTCTTCTCACATGCTTGGCACAAAGGGAGGCAGGCACCTGTTTTATCAGGGTGGTCTAGCAGCAATCTAACAGCACCATAAATTACATAATGTTTAATGATTTTGTTTTGAAGGTGAAGACATCATAAAAGATACGGGCATTTGAAGCTTCAATAGAAAACTTCAATAGAAGCTTTGAATATAAGAAAATAAATTCAGTACAGCCCTTATTAACAGGAATAGAAGGAGGGGAAAACACATTATGTCCAGTTTTGTCATTGGTTCTCTGTAGGCCTCCAGAAATGTGCAAATGAAAGAGTCTGAGATGGAAAATCATTCTGCTCACCTTTCACTTACATATGCAACATGTGATGATGTTGCATATATCTGCCTGGTAAACGCGAAGTCATGTGCTGGGTGCTGCTCATGTGCCTTTTCTGTGCCAGCTTTCAAGAGCGTGACTGCAGGTTGCGTTTAACAAGCACTGTGTCCTAGCCTATTCACCTGAAATCCTGAGAGCAGAATCTTCTCTCAGTCATTGTTTGTATGTAGGCCTATGGTCCGTGAGACAGATGTAAAGCTCTGGCAGCCCTGCACTAAAATGTTCAACTTCTTCTGCATATTTATGACAGACTGATATTTACTGATGAAGGGAAAGATTTCTGTTGGCTGTGATTGGTTGTTCCTCGCACATGACATGCGCAGGTTCAAATGTTGAACTCAGTTTATCTCAGGGCGCAGCCGTTGGACCCTGAAAAATAGGCACTCGGGAGCATGTGCATGTTGACATCTGAGCATGCCTGCAGCGCGTCTACATTGAAAACAATGAATTTGAGGGAGCAAAAAACGTGGCATGTGTACGACCCCTAAGGGGTCAGTGGCACTTAAACTAGACTGTATTAGACTAAATTTACATGACCTGACTTCTGATCATGGCAACTGTTTCGCCCTTGTTTTGTTACGTAGCTTCTCTGTGTAACTTGTTTGCCCACAGCTGTTAATGTGAGTAAAGTCAGACGCCTTCTTAAATGGTTAATTAACTGACCTCCTCTGGTTGAAAGTTTGTTGTGTCATGCACCTCTGACCACATCTAGCATCACATGGACACAGAATTTTAAGGCCATGATCACACAGAAAGCATTTTGGGGGTTGCAAAACACGAGGCACACTTTTTTTGTTTTTTTTAATTGAATGCCACTAGTGGGAAAAAAAGAAAAAAAAAAAAAAAGCTTGCTCGCCTTTGTGTCGTTGCCAGGCAACCACAGACTCACCTCCTTATTCTAACCTTCTCGTGTAATCAATCTATTTGTTTATTTATTTATTTTAGTTATGTGACAGTAATTAGTAGCTAGATTCTAAAATGTTCAGGCAGAGGGTACTTGCTGTAGCTCTGGTTGAGGGTGAGAGGCTGTCAGTTGGGCACAGGGAAACAGAGATCTGTGTGGGTACATGAGACCCTAAAAAAGAGGGTGGGTCATGGGGAGTAGCACCAGTTGGTCCAGGAGCTTTGTCTCCATGATGGATGTTTCCAGGCATATTTTAGGATGACTCAGGGGCAGTTTGACAACCTGCTGTCTATCATCAGGCTGTATAGCTCTGGGTATCCAGCAACAGCTACCTCCATTGTTTACCAACTGTAAACTTGTTGTCATGACCACCACAGAAGACCTGCCTCTCATATCGTCTGATTGGACAATTGGAAAAAAAGATGACGAAAGAAGAGATGACATGAGTTGATGTTTTCTCGACTCTGTGCCTCCAGCTGCTTAAACGCTTTCTGTGTGATCAGGGCCTTACTGCACTTTAAACTGCACCCAACAGTGATGTCAAGGTGCATATTTCTACATCACTGCATCGGCATTAGGACTTCAACCAGTTGAGGTCTTTGTATCAAGTGATTTCCCATCAGAACAGTCCACAATAATCCTGAAGCAATAACCGCCTCGCTTCTGTATCACAGATGTAATTACCCGGTGAGGACTTTGATCAGCATTGTAAACATCTGTGTTTTTTTTTTCAACTGTGCTTCTGCTGGTGAGGCTAAAAAGGCAAAAAACAAGATACCGCGACTGAAGTACTGAGAGACGGGGGCGACGGGGGAGACTCAGACAGTACAGAGACGGAGAGAAAGAGTCAGAGGATCTGCCGTTTGATGTGTGGGAAGTGTCACACTCGATAAGGGATCCGTGAAATAGGTGATTTCACAGTGTCCCTGTGAAGCCCTGCTGAATAATAAAGTGTTGGTACTCGTGAGGAGGTGAGGTGAAAGGCAGGAGGGAAGGACAGAACAACAGGATGGAGGTAGAGGTAAAAGAGGTAGAGGTGGAGGAGAAATGATGGAGAGGATGTGATAAGGAAAGAAAAGGTGAGATTGCAGGAAGCGGTGAAGGAAGAGGAAATGGAAGGAGGCAAAGAGGAAAGGACAGAAACCGGAGAGGGTGGACATTAGCTGCGTGTATTCAAAAACACTCCGAGGTCTGGTGCAGCTTGACAATTTAAGAAATGGAAGTCATATATTTTGCTTTGATGTTTCCCTTCACACCAATACATAGTTGTGATAAGGTAGCGAGCTAGCAGCCACTATGAAGTTGGAGAAATTAATTTAAAAAAGAAAAATAAATCACCAAACTGAGTGCAGAACTGTCCCTGCGACCCAGCGGCGCTTCTAAGTGTCTATATTTTAGATATTCCTTCATGCCTTGTGAATAAATCTGTGAAAGTTTGAGTGGCAGTAATGACTTAACTGTTCATTCTACACAAGGAGATGCCATTCATGAATCCAAATCGTAAAACAAATACTCTCACCGGCTATTAATCGCCAGTATTCTCAGACAGTGCAGTCTTTTGTTTGCAGATAAGCCTGATGATTGCATTAAATGAGTTCCTGTGGTAGCTCGGCTCTGTAATATCTTTGTTTCTGCCCATTTGTTTTTCATGTTGTTCGCAGTGTGGGAGCACTGTGTGGTAACTGCACACTAAATGCACCCATATATTGCTTTTGCTGTTGCTGGCTATTAATCAAATGAATCGTGATACATTACCATGTGGGTGGTAAAAATAAATGCACAGCCAGGTGCCCATGTGTCTTACTTTTGTTTCTTTAGACATAGATAGAAAAGTAGTGAGGAAGCTGAGGTGTTTGCACTGAATCTTAAAGGAATAAATCTTGCAACAGGAAAAGATTAACCTCTTCAAAGCTGCTAATTTGTTAGCATTTTAGCTTTAACTGTTGACATATATCATTTTTGTGACTCGTTTGAATATCTTTTGTGTTTACATTTGGAGTAGGGATAGGTGATATGGCCCTAAAATGATATCACAATTAGTAAAACTGTATAACTATATATATAAATCAACAGGTGATTTCCGTCTTTTAGCAAAATCCTAAATGAGTGCGTTGCTTTTTTTTCCACCTGGACCTTTATGCTCTGCCATTTCTCCTCTAATCATCACACTGTAACCTGTGACAGGCTGTTATGATACCACAAGTATCGTACATTCACATAAAACCCCACATATCACATTGTTTTTTGTCGAGCATCAAGTAGGTTTACATTACATCACAAGGTTTATGACAAAATCACTTGACGACACCGTCTCCCATGTGCGCATGGCGAGAGAAGAGAGGGAGAGACGCTGTGCTGCTGCCAGAGGAGCCGCTGAATGAGTTCCCTCTGAGCGGTAACTCATCAAAAGAGGCTGAGAAGTCCGGGGCTGTTCATAAAACATTCAGGACACCACAGTTTATTCCACACCACTGAAGCTGCTTTTCTTTTTGAAACCACCGCGGTGTCGCTTTCAGCCATGCTTGTTGTTGCCGTGGGTAACAGTATGATATCAATATGTCAACAAGTCGAAATACCTCAAGTATCAGGATATGAATTTTTCATATGATATTAAAATTTTACCGGTATTATTGTGAACAAGATGATATGGCACACCCTTAACTTGTCCTTTCTGGAGATCCACCTGTAGAGCTGTCATATATTGTTCTATCTTCAATTTGAGGAAGTATTTGTTCTTTTACAAGAAACTTTAGGAGGTTCTTTTGTGGTGTCCGTGTTGTGCACGTTTAACAGCAGTTCAGTTCACACTGATTAAAGTGAAATAGTTCACTGTCATAATTCGGATATCATTTTGAACTAAATTTTCAGTCCCACAAAATTTACTAGTTTATGTTCATTATTTCTATTTTGTTTTAAATAGATAAAACCTTGTGATCATCATTCACTCGCAGATATTTCCCAAGACTGGTCAGATGCCTTATCTCAGTGTGTCGCTTCAAATTTGTTTCCAATGTGGCTGCATTCCAACTTGTTTTTCTGACTTGGCAGGCATAATCTGCACAAAAATGTGAGGTCTTTTTTTTCCCGTCGAAATCTGTACTGATTTATTTGTTCATTAAACTCTTTCAAACATTCGTATTAACTGGCTTCAGCAGTTCCAGTAGCTGTGTTGTCTGGATTGCCAGTTGAATTGGCTATGAAGGTGTTGTGGTTAAGTGTGTTCCCTCATCAAATAGTGCTGCTCTCCTGTTAAAGCACCGCTCACCATGGTTAGGTGTGGTACAGATTTAAGTAAGAGGAGACGATCTTCGACACAACACCAGCCTTAAATCCTCAGTTGCCGTACAACATAGTGTGTGAGCGTCATTCACTGTTGCAAGATGGAGTGACACTGAAGTTGCATGCGTATACATTCAGTCCATTCACACCATTCACCAGATATATGAGCCCGTTCAAAGAACACTGTCTGGCTTGATTTATACTTATAGGCAGCGTGGTTCAGGAGCTGCAGCCATTTTAATTTTGCTTTTGTCATTTTTGGTGTTAGACTGTTTGTTCAGCCAAACAGCAGCGGAGGGGACAATGTTAAATAGGATATATGCAACATTTGGTAGGTCAGAACAGAGAAGATATGGGATAGTAAGTTGGTAGAAAAGACGCTAGCCCATGAGGCACATGGTTGAGAGTAGGGCTGCCACTAACGATTATTTTCATTGTCGACTAATCTGTCGATTATTTCTTCGATTAGTCGCCTAATCATTTCATCGAAAAATGTGTTAAAATGTTGAAAAATGTCGGTCTGTCTCACCCAAACCCCAAAATTATGTCATCTAATGTCTTGTTTCATACTCACGCCGAAGGGTTTTAGTTCACCAACATGGGAGACTTTTATAGTTCTTCTCTATGAAAAATGACTCAAACCGATTAGTCGACTACTAAAATAGTCACAGATTATTTTAATAGTCGATTAGTCATCGATTAGTCGACTACTAAAATAGTCACAGAGTATTTTAATAGTCGATTAGTCATCGATTAGTCGACTAATCATGGCAGCCCTAGTTGAGAGGTCGAGTGGGTCGTCCACTAATCGGATGATCGGCGGTCCACAGTTCCTCCGGCCTGCTTGTTGAAGTATCCTTAAGCAAGGCAATGAACCCCTAATTGCTCCCAGTGGTTGTTCCATCGATGTGTAAGAGCATGTGAATGCTTACTGAGTAGCAGGTGGCACCATGTATGGTAGCCTCAGCCACCTGTGTGTGAATGGGTGACTGTGGCGTAGTGTAAAAGCACTTTGAGTGGTTGAAAGACCAGAAAGGCGCTATACAAGTGCAGTCCATTTACCATTACCTTTTGACTTTGAAGGAATTCAATTTGTGAATTAGGTTCTTAATTACTTTACCCACATTTGTTTCTTTTCACTTGATAAGAAGATTACCTTCCAAATGGTTGAGTGTGTGCGTTCAGTATTCTTTTAAACATTAATTTATGAATTGTGTATCTTTATCAGTCAGGTGACAGTAGATATATGACAGGAAATACCAAGGCCAACAGCCAGACATGAGCTAGACATGTTATAGTTCATGGTCAACACCTTAAACACCAGGCAGAGAAGGCGCCCTGTGCTTTCAGTATTCTTCCTCTCACAACCTTCATGAATAGCTGAGTGACTGAAATGTACAAGTTTCAAGTGATAGGATTGCAATATGTTGCGTGACGGATCAGTTCTAGGCAGCCAAATGACTGTCGCTGTTGCAAATGCATGAAAAACATGAGAGTGGCGTGAGACAGAGCAGGTAGGTGGGGGGTTAAGTTGCAAACAAAAAAGATGAGAATAGCTTTGGTACTTTACAACCTTAATAAAGCCATCTCTCTTTCTGTGTCTCCTATCTCTCTTCCATTCTGTCCCTGGGTCTCCCTCTCTGTCATTCTCTGAGGCTAGTTAAAGGATAATAAACCAGATAGTTGAAGGTCTGTATTGATTTCGGCGATGCTTCAGACAGATAGCGGTCTGAGAGCCTTATGTTCTGCACAGTGATAACGTTGCTCTTATCTGAGGCCAGAGTTGTTACACTGGAGGGCTGCACTTGCCTGCTGAATATAGCTTCAGAACCCTCTCTAACCTTTCTCTGCAGGAAATAGAAGCCACACATAGACGGAAAAAAACTGGAAATGACATCACAGATATTTAGAGTTCATTTGTGTTCTGCGTTACTGTACTGTAGGTGCTCATTAGCAGATTAACACGCACTGGAAGTGTTTAAACCAGGAAGTGTTATTCCACTGTCTTCCCTGTTGCTAAAATGAAAGTGTTGCTGGGGCCCTGTCTACACGCCTTCACCATGTCTCCCCCTCCGTGTCTCAACTGTCACTTTTTTTTTTCCATTTTTGTCGAACCACTCGCTTGTTTTCCATCCCCTCCTTTTTCTCCTTTAGCACCCCCGCCCTCTCTTCCATCACCTCCCTTTCTCTCCCTGCATCAGCGCTTCTCTCGGCTCTGTCAGGTTTTAAAATGCTGGTTTGTTAAGTCTCAGTTGCTGAGTTGTGGCACTAAAAGGTGTCACATCGTGCAGCTTTTGTTGACTAAAACGCCGCTTTGGGTGTTATGGACGTTGTGCGTCTATGCTGTTTTTGGTATTTGGTTGGTAAAGGAAAGGTTAGGGCGTAGGAGGAACGACAGAAATTATCTGTCTGATCAAAATTAGTTGTTTGTAAATGTGCTCCAAATATAAACAGAATTACTTTTACAATAAATGCAAAACATAACATAACAGCAGTCAGTTGCCATAAACATTTTAAACTTGCACATTCGCTGATTTTCTCTTTCTTTTTTATCACTGTGAAGGGAACACATTTGGGTTTTGGATTTTGAATCAGGAAAAAAAAGAAGGTGGTGATATTGTAACCCTAGTTCTATATGCAGAGGCTCCACCATCTTCTGGACTCAATGGGTAATTCCCCTTCAATCAGGAGCACACATTCACCCATTGAATACGCATACGTGCTGAGCCAACAGTATAAAGGAGGCATATGGTGCCTCAGCTATCCTACACCCTCCAGCAAGTGGCCTACGAGTGACAGGGCCCCTAGATAGAGGGTTCCTCCTGTGCTAATAGAACTAGGGTTACACTTACGTAACCTTTGTTCATCTCACACAGGTTTCTCCCTCTTCTGCACTCCATGGGCACTCCATGGGTACAGTGGCTGTAGCCTAAAAAATTAATGCCCTGTCACATCATATCGTCAAGCCAGCCACACTGATCCTGACCAGTTAAAGGTTAGTCGCCATAGTGTGGCTGGGTCGATGTTATGTCATGACGGGGCGTTCATTGGGCTCCACCCACTGTACCCAAAAAAAAGGGACAAAAGATGCTGTTACACACCTCCTTACATACTGTGGGCTTTGCACGTATTTGGGTAGACACATTCTGAGTAGCTGGCTCCATTTATACAGATGTCAGTGGGCGAATGCGTGCTCGTGGTTAGAGGAGAGCATTATAGAGTCCAGTAGAGGACGGAGCCTGTGTAACTGTACGTTCACACCAAAAGCGACCAGAGCTTCCAAAGCAGCGGAAGTCATTCATTTTCAATGAGAGCCTGGCAACTTGAGTGACTGGGGCGACCTGGTCGTCAGCCGTGCCTCTTGGGCGACCAAAGCGACCATTTGGATCCTACAGCACACCTATTCCGACAATGGATATTGAGGAGGTTATTACTTGCGTTTGCGCCCACTCAGTCCTTTATAATGTGTCGCTGTTCAGTTACAGAGACCAAAATAAAAAGAATGAGGCTTGGGACCGCATCGCAGACGTAGTCGGTTGGTCTGGTGAGTCTTAAAGTGTGTAATGTTAGTAATAGAGGAGAGAATTGCAGGCTAATGTTGCGACGTAGCATGCAAGTCTTCCTTGCTTGGTTTGAATGGGATGACATACGTTTTCTGTTTTTATTGACCAAACTAGTGTTGTTTTTGGCGGCCTGTTTTAATTTTAGTTTTAGTCTAGTCTTTGTGTTAAACTGTCATTTTAGTTTTTATTAGTTTTAGTCACGTTCATACTCTTTTTTGTCTAGTCAAGTTTCAGTCAACTAAAAGTCTGAGCATTTTAGTCTTATTTTATTCAGAATAATCCATGACTATTTTAGTCGACGAAAACTGATGACATTTTAGTCTAGTTTTAGTCAATGAAAATTGTATTTTAGTCTCTTTTTAGTAATGCAATTCTATTATACCCAGTCAATATAGTATAAGTACCTAGTATAGTATAACCAAACCAAAATTTTCTTTTCTAAATTAGCTCCTAGTTAGAGCTAAATATATATTTATTTATACAATAGTTAGTTACGACTGAGTAATTTGATTGGACGAGAGGCATTCCGTGAGTGCTGATATAGAGTATAACATCACTGGAACTTGTAACAGTAAAATCACTCCGCTCACAGGTGTTATAAGTAAGGGATAATGTATAATGAGCCGGTGAACACTGGGAAAATAACTCCCGACAGGGGAATAGAACCCCGACGCGCACCCTGCCCTGCCGGCAACAGCTGAATCTCCTAGCAACCCTGACCAATCAGAATACAGCATTTAATAGAGCCATGTAATAAATATAAATACAGCCGTTAATTAACCAACTGTCACAGTTGCTACATTGACACAAACTGACACTAGCGTTACACCAAGAAGATGGATATTTTCCCCGAAATTATATTTGAATTAAATTATGAGTGGTCATCAGGAGAGGACAAGGAAAAGGAAAGCCAGGACTCTTCTGTGCAGACCTCCAGGTGTGTTTGTGTAACATCAGCCGACCTCGACAAACTGGAGAGGAGCAAAAATGAAGCGAACACGGTCAGGAATTATCAATGATCATCTGATGAGGTACTGATGAGGATGAGGGAGAGTGGAAGCTGAATCCGGCCATGCCAACATCCAGGTTTGCCAATGTTTCATCAGCCGAACTGGACGAAGTTACACAGCTGCAGATCAATGTAAATACAAAGTAGCTTGTGAGTTCCTGGTGTGTGTTCCGCGTTGCCTGGCAACAGACTGGGGGATCACGGAGCTACATAACATACTTTCATTTCATCACCTTTTGTTAACATTTCCTTACTCAGCATTGCTGTTTAAGCTGTTGTTGAACTGTTGTATAAAAGCAATATCACACGAGAGCGAGTGATGTTGTACGACTGATCACGGCTGTAATCCGTCTGTGCAGTGCGACGCACAGCCTAGGAAACAGAAATACTGCAAAATAATAATAATAATAATAACGCGACTAAACATTATAACGTTATTCCATCTCGTCTCGTTTTGGTCAGCGAAAATGAAGAGACATTTTAGCAGAGGTTTTATTTTGTAAACCACATTTAGTCTCCTTTTTATTCATCAACAATATTGCATTATATATTTAATTATAGTTATCGTCACATGACCACCATTTAGGTTGCGCCTCGTCTCATTTTCGTCACGACGTCGTTGACGACGATATTTAGTCATACTATTCGTTGACGAAAGCAACACTAGGCCAAACATAACTCTCTGTAGGCCAACTATGAGCTTTCTGACAGCAACTACACTGCTTTCAAGTCAGTAGTCTGCTTTGCGGCTCCTTTAAAGTTGACAAGCACAATCAAACTTTCAATGATTCACATGATGAGCGATTAGACCAAAGCTGCCACAAATATTTTTGATACTTGTGCTTCTTGGGCGGTCGCGACAGACTTTGCCTCTTTGGAAGCTTCTGGTCTGAACGCACAGTAAGATGGAACAAAACATGTGAAGACACCAGTTTAGCCTCTGGTGTATTGTGGTGGGTATTCTTTCACTATTTTATTACAGTTTGTTTGTAGAAAAAACGTTTCACAAATTAAGACATTACAAAAGAAGAATTACGAGGTGCAGCTCTAGAAATAGGTATTTTATATTTGGAGTGTTACCTCAAGTTGATTTCTATAACCCAAAATCATAAGTTTCTATACCAGATTGCTTTACAATCCGCACACCCTCATCTGACACCTTCTATTCAGACCTTTTGATTAAATATAGAATGGCAAACTGCATCCATTTTTGGAGGATTTAAACTTAGATTTGGGTGTATTGTTACCCGTTAAGCTGCTGGGAAAAGAAGCCCTCTCTCTCATCATCGCATCCCAGCATTTATACCATTTAAGCATTGAGTGTGTGTGTGTGTGTGTGATTCGGTTTCTGGTTTCAGGCTTTTAAGATGTTGCAGATAACACTTCTGTGCGACCATCCACTCAGGATACAGTTACTGTGTTTGTAGCGATGATTTATTCCCTGTGGCGTTCTGCTGAGGCTATTGAAACCTAAACGGTGTTTAGCATTTGCAGTAGAGGCTTACACACACACACAGACACACACACTATCAGGATGTTGCCTGAGGGAGCATTTTGCCTGGTGAAAAGCTCTTTATGTGTCAGAGACTCTCCAACTGTCCCTCTGAGAGATGGGCCAACAGTTCAGGTTACAACAGGATGGCTCGATGATTGATGCAAATACACACACAACTGAGCTCACTTGACTTTTCAGAACTTACAGAATAAATTACCCCAAATCCTATAATGGAAATGGAAAGTTTGCAAAGAGCCAAAAAAACAAGAAAAAACAACATCATAAGACCAAAGACAGTTTTTTCCTGTGATAATATTGCCGCTTTTGACTGCCAAACTTGGTACACTAAAAACTGCATGCCAGATGTGCAGAGTCATAGTTGACTTCATGGGTTCATCTGCCAGCATCTACTGAATAGCAAGAAATAAAGGGGTAGTTTAATTAGGCACAGGTGCACCTTGTTGCCAGACTGCAGACATTTTTTCAGAGCTGCTTTGGAACCAGAAATAATGTCGGTGGCTGAGTTAAAGCTCAACAGACTACGCCAAATAACCTCTGAGGAACTTTGGTAACTAACAAACTTGAATTCCAAAGAAGAAACTCAGGGGAAAATATATGATGAAAAAATAGATTTTTTTGTTCACCCAGCATGACAGAAATATCACAACAGCAAAGACACATATACATTCACCAGCCACTTCACTGGGTACACCTGTTCACCTGTTCATAAATAGCTAATCAACCAATCATGTGGCAGCAACGCAATGCATTTAGGCATGTAGACATGGTCAAGACGACCTGCTGAAGTTTAAACCGAGCATTAGAATGGGGAAGAAAGGTGATTTAAATGACTTTGAACGCAGCATGGTTGTTGGTGCCAGACGGGCTGGTCTGAGTATTTCAGACACTGCTGATCTGTTGGGATTTTCACGCACAACCATCTCTAGGGTTTACAGAGGATGGTCCCAAAAAGAGAAAATAAATATACAGAAGACCATCTCTGAACCAACAACACGTCCAACCTTGAAGCAGATGGGCTACAGCAGCTGAAGACCACACCAGGTGCCACTCCTGTCAGCTAACAACAGGAAACTGAGGCTACAGTTCACACAGGCTCACCAAAACTGGACAATAGAAGATTGGAAAAACGTTGCCTGGTCTGATGAGTCTGGATTTCTGCTGCCACATTCAGATGGTAGGGTCAGAATTTGGTGTGAACAACATGAAAGCATGGATCCATCCTGCCTTGTATCAACGGTTCAGGCTGCTGGTGGTGGTGTAATGGTGTGGGGGATATTTTCTTGGCACACTTTGGGCCCCTTAGTACCAACTGAGCATGGTTTAAACACCACAGCCTACCTGAGTATTGTTGCTGACCGTGTCCATCCCTTTATGACCACAGTGTACCCATCTTCTGATGGCTACTTCCAGCAGGATAACGCACTATGTCACAAAGCTCAAATCATCTCAAGCTGGTTTCTTGAACATGACGATGAGTTCACTGTACTCCAATGGCCTCCACAGTCACCAGATCTCAATCCAATAGAGCACCTTTGGGATGTGGTGGAACGGGAGATTCTCATCATGGATGTGCAGCCGACAAATCTGCAGCAACTGTGTGATGCTATCATGTCAATATGGACCAACATCTCTGAGGAATGTTTCCAGCACCTTGTTCAATCTATGCCACCAAGAATTAAGGTAGTTCTGAAGGCAAAAGGGGTCCAACCTGGTACTAACAAGGTGTACATAATAAAGTGACCAGTGAGTGCACATCACAGTGTAAATTCAAATGTAGTTAGCCCCTTCTTTTCACCATTTTTTTGTGTTTTTTGATGTTTCATCTTCAGTTTAATATTTCATAACATACAACAACAAGCATCACAAGTAGCTCTGCTCACGTAAACATCAAAGGATGAGGTGTCGTCAAAAGCAGGACGTCTAATAGCTGCTGATGGTACCCAACAGATTTTACATCCTCGGCTCCATTTCTCTTGTGTTTAATCACTGTTTATTAGGATGTTATACAAGTCATAAATACCAGAATTAAAAAGATCAGCTGGGTCGCATCATATTAAACTGCTGGATTTTTACTACTCAAGCAAATTAATGTTGGTGCTTGAAATTGTATTATGTCTTTATTTCTCTGTGTGTGTGTGTGTGTGTGTGTGTGTGTGTGTGTGTGTGTAGCACCGTCCCCTGTGAGTGTGGTGAGAAAAGGTCACACGGGGAAGAGCAGCATCGCTCTTTCTTGGGCAGAGCCTGACCGCCCCAACGGCATCATCCTGGAGTACGAGATCAAGTATTTTGAGAAGGTAAGAAAATGTATGTATTGTTCTATTTTTAGCACCCTATAGGACGCTATGTGTCTCAGTCTGCTGGCCTTTGGCTTCCTGTGGTTTCTGAGTACCTGCAGTCTGAGCACTCTTATGTTTAAGTGTAATTTATATAGAGTATTACCACACGTATTGACAATTAAGTAAGAATAATTTAGCTTAATGATGTGTGAAGATCATAAGTGGTCTCTTGGGAAACTGTTAATTATCACGTAACTTGAGCTCCTTTTCACACCTGAAAGTCTACAGTTACAGTGCATACATTTAATCCGGGTAGTTTTGGTTTCACCTTTTTATGCAATTATGTTAGCACACTGAATAACTTGACATGACGTACATACATACCTTTGTCCTGTCGTCATCACCTGCGCAAGCTGCTCTGCCTTCCTTTCATATTGCCTCTCTCAGTGTCAGAGTTTTGTGAGTTTTTGCCAACTAGCTCTTCATAAAGTCGTCTCCTCCTCTCCCCATGTGCTACCGCTGCTCATTTTGTTATGCTAGGTTGTTCATGGACAAATTGAAACCTACACATTTACTACCACTTGACAGCTTTACTGCTAATTTCTCCTCTACTCCAGTCTCCAATACCTGTCTAACCCCCAACCAGGGGGTTAGACAGGTATTGGAGAAGTTTAGTCAACTTCTTATCGTCGACCCAAGGTTGCGGGGGGGTTTCCACACATGTAACAGGGTGTCTACAGGCCCTTAAAGAGTCCTAAATTCAATGTACAACAATAAGGCCTATGTCAGCCTATCCCAGCTGACATAGGGCGAGAGGCGGGGTACACCCTAGACAGGTCGCCAGACTATCACAAGGCTGACACATAGAGACAGACAACCATTCACACTCACATTCACACCTATGGACAAGTTAGAGTCACCAATTAACCTGCATGTCTTTGGAATGTGGGAGGAAGCCGGAGTACCCTGAGAAAACCAGTGCTGACACAGGGAGAACATGCAAGCTCCACACAGAAGGGCTCCCTCCTGGGATCGAACCAGGAACCCTCTTGCTGTGAGGTGACAGTGCTAACCACCATATGTCTTAACTACTACAAACCTTTTATCTAATTTCATTTATCCATTTTCTAATGTCTTTCTTTGAAAATGAGTGAAGCCTGTCTATGTAAAAGTCCAAATTTCTAATGTTACAAATCTTTAAAAAACTATTGTCATTTTATTTAATACTTACACTTACCTGTTGGTAAAATGTAGATTTACTTAACTCACTCTAATAACCATATTCCTACATAACACTGGACCAAACAAGGGCCTTCAACTAAATGCTGCATAAAACGTTTTACTATAAGATCTGATTATTTTTTTTATAATTTTACAGACCAACATTGTTCAAACTGGCTCTCAGAAATACAGTAGAACACATTCAGTTTACCTTGAACTGAGAAAACCTTTACCTCAGAAAGACTCTTTCATGTGACAGCGCTATAGCTATGTGGGTTTTTTTCTCTTTCTTTTTTTTTGGGCTTGTATGGAGACAGCAATTTGATGCTTCTATTCAGATCATTGTTCCTGTGCCCTTCCTCTTTTTTCTCTTTCATCCCCTAATGTCGTCTTTTCTGGGAAGGTCAGAATAAAGGTATACAGGAGAGCAGAGCAGCGTTTGTGGTCAGTGGTTAGCTAATGGCTTCTGGCTAATGGAGGGGCATTTAGCTGTGTTTAAATCTGATGTGGTTACAGTTGGGAAACTGATCCTTCCACACATGCACTTACACGTACTCGCACACATACTACAGGTTTGCTTGGGCATAATAATGTGAAGAAGAATGGGGGGAAAAAAACACACAGGAAAGAAGATGCAGAACATATAATCATCAAAGCTCCAAAAATGTATGTAAGGCGAGTAAATGAATTACAAAAACCTTCTCATCTTTCTCCCACAGGAGCAGGACTCCAGTTACACCATTATAAAATCCAAGGAGACTGAGATGGTGGTGGAAGGCCTGAAGCCCTCTTCAGCCTACATCTTCCAGGTCAGACATGGGTTCAAAGAAATAAAAAAATGAAATAATACAGGTAGTTAAATAATAATGTGAGGACAAAAAGCACTCTATTGTAGTCTGAGATGAGAATAGGAGAATAAATAATAGAAAGAAGTTGCTGAATCACAGTTACTTGTAACACATATGAATATATATTAAAAAATATATGGTGTGTTGCATTGCAGGTGCGAGCCAGGACCTCAGCAGGCTATGGCGCATTTAGCCGACGTTTCGAATTCCAGACCAGCCCTTACTGTGAGTACACCCAGAGAGAGCACGAACATATGAGTTCAACTTGTACATGACTCCCACCTGCTTTTGGAGGCTGCGTGAACAACAGATGCCAGGTGTGTTTTTGTGTGTGTATTTATGTCTAATCCCACCTCTTTTCTCTGGCAGTGACTGCGACCAGCGAGCGTGCTCAGGCTTCGATAGTAGCGGTGGCCATCACGTTGGCTCTGGTCCTACTGGCGGTAGTCGCTGGATTTCTGCTCAGCGGACGGTAAGACATAAATACACACCTGATGGAACATAAACACAACCAGTAAAGCATGTATATAGTATGTGTGCAATTAGAAGAACATGCATGGGGTGTCAGTGGCTTAGTGGATAAAGCAGGCGCCCCATGTACAAGGCTGTTTCCGCAGGGGCCCGGGTTCAAGTCCAGCCTGTGGCCCTTTGCTACATGTCATCCCCTCTCTCTCTCTTCCTTTCACACTTGGCTGTCCTGTCCATTAAAGGGAAAATGCCCCAAAAATATCTTACTTATATCTCACATATTTCTCCTGTGAGAACTCAGGTGATTAGGATATCTGCAATAGTGTTAAATGCAAGTATTTAGTGACGCCCCTCACCCCCTCATCTCAGTAGGTGACATTATTGGATGATGAGAGTCAACTTTACTGCCATTGCTAAAGATGAACCGCAATTTTCTTGGCTGATTCTGATTTCCAAAGTTTCTAAAAGTCTTGAGCTGCCGATTCATTCTTTTTTTCTTTCTAAGAAGTATAATTGACAGCAAACACAAACATTTTTGTGACTTTTCTTTATTGGAAAACTAAATTGTACGTTCATAATAAAACAATGACTATTGAAAAACTTCCTTTCCTCAAAAAGTGCACCAACATAAAGGACCTTCTCTCACGAAAACTCAAAATAAAAAGTGCTCCAAGTGACTGGACACTGCATGAAATCAAAACTTTCCCAAAAGGGAACAGGTGCAACAGATTCACACTCACATTCACACCTACGGGCAATTTAGAGTCACCAGTTAACCTGCATGTCTTTGGACTGTGGGAGGAAGCCGGAGTACCCAGAGAAAACCCACGCTGACACAGGGAGAACATGCAAACCCCGCACAGAAGGGCTCCCCGCCCCTGATTCAAACCAGGAACCCTCTAGCTGTGAGGCAACGAAGCAGACCTATACACAGATCTATATATGCCCTAACAAAATATTTACATATCAAAGAAAATGTTATATATTGTGTATGTAGGCCAATTTAGAGTTAACCATTTATCATCTATCTATAACAATG
Source organism: Epinephelus fuscoguttatus (assembly GCF_011397635.1). NCBI lineage: Eukaryota > Metazoa > Chordata > Actinopteri > Perciformes > Serranidae > Epinephelus > Epinephelus fuscoguttatus. The sequence goes on from NC_064769.1 coordinate 26,145,425, forward strand.
TATTTATCTATGTAGTTGTACAAACAATATATGAATCAGTATCTCTTTACAAGAATGTAAGGGTGTGTGTATAGTGGGCAATATTAACTCCCACTGCCATAGCAAGCAACCTGTCCTGTCCAATACAGTGCAAAAAGTTCTCGTGTGAAAGAGAGAAAGATACGATACGATACGATACGATACGATATGATACGATACAATGAGATACAGTATACCTGGGATATATGCTAAGGACATGTAAGACCCAGCGCTGATGGCACATTCACAGTCATTGTGATTAATCTGAGCAGCATGCATGGGAAGGGTTTACTACTTTTTCCCTGATAGTCTGAATGAGTCGCTGAATTTGACGCTAGCTGCATTCTAGAAATAAAGTCACTAAAAGCATCTGAGAAGCTGCTAATGAGGAGCATTACAAAGCATCAATATTTGACGACCTGGGAATGAGAACGGTTTGCAACAGCTGTTAAAATAGTCGGTTAATGTCTGTGTTGCTGTGCATGCATGTAAATTTGACAGCACATGTTGGCTATATCTGAGACTGACCAACCAACACCAGTGACGGGTGATCAAGCTAAAAATCGGCCAAATCGATCAATGCATCTCTAAACAGTGCTCTCTTCAAAGGAATAATGACATTCGGATGTTATTTATCCCCAACTTATTCAAACTGTGTGTGAGCTTAGTCAGAAGCTATCCCCCTGTCCTCCTCTGACCTACTGCTTACTAACAAAAATGATGAAATGTGACCAAATCTCATTTGTGACCCAGATATTTAGGTGTTGTCAAGCAGAATTATGGGATTAGATACAAGGCTTGAGGTTAGAGATTTGTAATAGGTCAGGATTAAGGGGTGCTTTTTAGGTTATAGCTTTGGGCTTGATGCGTACAAGCCAGTGGATACACCTCAAGTCTGGTGACCCAGCTTTGCTCTGTTACGGATCCACATTTAGCACTCGATACATGATGTGCTGCGTTAATGCTGTATCAGCCTCTGGTCTCATATGACCTTCACTTAACCTTGTCTTCTGATATCATTTTCACACATGCATGCGAACAAATCCAAATACTGTGTGGAGAAAGTGAAGCTTTTAAAGACATGCAAAGCACGTGATCACTGAGAAGACATTGAGCCTCTTCTTCTCACGTGATCTTATGCCCATAAAAGTCCCTCAAACGCTTTTATTTGTCTGCAAAAGATCATTGAACCCTTGCCCTTTTTTGCCTGATTTCATCATCCTCACATTTTCTTGTGATGCCTATTGAATTAAATTAATTACCAACCATATACTGTATGATCACATGCCTTTACTGAACCATAATTAACAAAGCTAAGGGCCATTTTACAAAGCGAATGTTCTGATGGTTTGCTCATCCAGCCATCTCCCCATTCATGCATTTGTATTATTGATCTCACGTCCATGTGTCCGTGGATCTGTTCATTCATGTTTTTCACCCATGCATTCATTCTGATTCTCCTCCATTCATTGAACTGCCCGTCCCTTTTAACTCTAATTTATTCATCCTCACGCAATGATTTATTCAAAAAGATGGTGAATATGTAGTTATTAGACAAAATGATCAGATGGATGGACAGCGGGGGCTCTGGTGATGTTCAAGGATTAAAAAGCAAATCAGAAAGAAACAGTGGCAGTTTTTGGTTTTAGCCGAACAGGGATGAGAATCGCTCTGGTTTGGTGTGGGGGAGGAGAGATGGACGAATGCCAAATTTTCCAGTGATGGATTTGGGACACAAACACCACAACCCCCTCCAACCACTGTATCTCCACCTCCCCCCACTCCTCCGTCTGCATGACCCTCCAGACTCTACACGCATGTATAGACATCCTGCACACATGTGTAGACGCATACGTGCCGATGTATGCACTCATGGGTGAACACACACAGACGCACACATGGTGGAAGTTGCAGGGGGCCGGCTGGGCATGAGTGCGTTCAAACCCCTTGACTCAACAGATCCAGCAAACTAAACACCCTCGGGCACACACACATATGTACGAAACGCACAAACAGACACACACACACACACACACACACACAGACTCCCCGCCCCCAGACTATACAGCTGCTCATATCAAACCCCTCCAGCCAAGCCTGGCTGTCCTACAGAGAGCCGAGATGGGAAAGACTTGGACATGACCCCTGTGTGTGTGTGTGTGTGTGTTGTCAATGTGTTCGTGCACTTGGGTTGTTCGTCTTTAGAACTGAAAAATGAAGAAAACTCCAGCATCTAGACTCTTGGTTTTACAATCAGTATATTTATGCATATACCTCACAAATACACTATTTTGAGTGTGACTGTCCGCTCTGTCAGTGTCATGTGTTTGTGTGTGTGTGTGTGTGTGTGTGTGTGTGTGTGTGTGTGTGTGTGTGTGTTTGCACATAGGATCAAGTTCAAAATCAATCCTCCTGTTTAATCTGGGTCATCTGTGATTATCTCTGATGCTGCTTGTCTAAATATTGAAACACAGAAGCTTTGAGCACACAGACCACACACACATTTGTACAAAAGACAAATGATTACAGGTTTTGGCCTAAACATCAGGGGATACACAGATATGGGCGTAAGACAAAAGGATACGATATGGCTGCAAACAAAAGCCTGTGATGTTAGGAATTTCTTTTCTCTGCCCCTTTTCTTTCAGGCGACTTGACCAAAAAAATCTTATTTTGTAGATGGCTTTTATCGAAAAGAACGAGACTGCTTTCTACTCTGCCAGAAGTCAGTGTTGATGTGTTGACAAGGGCATTCTTGGAAAACGATATTATTTGAAAACTGCAGTCCTTTGCTAACGTCTAACAGGCTGGGAGTTTTCAGCATTTTCAGCAGCCTTGAAATATAAGTTAGCAGAACCCATGTGGAAATAAAAGAAGCTTATGTTGCACTTAGATCCATGTGTGATCGTGTCATGTGTTGGCCCGGCTTTGCTTGTGTCTGAGGCATCTTTAAGGTGTCTGTACTGTGATCTCTGTCTGTCAGCTTTTTGTCTTTTGAGTGTAAATGTCACTGTTTGCTCTCTGTTTAGATATACAGTAGAGAAAATGCAGAAGGATACACAGTACTTTGTGCTGCCTTACACTGGTATTTCATGTAAAAATGCGGGTACTCTAAATAGACCTGCCAAATCAGAACTGCAGATGTAATTTGTCAGTCAAAGTGAATGCTGCTAATTAGCATTCAACCCCCATTTGTCCCACTTTGTTAGCAGTGTTGATTAAATTAATTACAAGTCCTTTTGCACAAGGTGTTCCCGATGTTTTGTTTACACTCTATAAATCATCAGTATTTTTCATTAATGTAAAGCCATGTTTCGACCAAGCAGTACGGTACGGTAGAGTTCAATTCTGTACCTTTTTTTCCACTGTGAAAAGTTGTGGATGTTACCAATGGAACCGTTCCATACCGTCCCCATTTTTGGTCCCCCATCTGTTGGGGTACCTAGCACACAGATCTGGTACTAAAAGGTGGAGCTGTGAACACTGCAGTCTGTTGATTGGTCAATGGAGGAGAGTCTGCTCAGGGTTGAGTTGTGGCTGGTTTTGAAGCTCATGTAACCACTGTTCATACCGTGGAGAGTTTTATTTATATAAGTAAACTGTAACTATAAAATACTTGCAGCAGCTGGAGTTGGGGAAAAAAATAATTAAATTCACTGGGCCGACAGCCGGTGACTTTTAAGGTGGAAGGTTAACTTGTAATGTAACTCAATGCTTAAATTTAACTGTGACAACTTTGACTATTTCATTAGTTTTTATATGACAAACACTTTTAGTAATGAGTGGATCTTTAAGCGTTTATGTATCTTAATTTGGACTGGGTTATTTCGACTTCACATATTCTAAATCCTCACCCAGAGGAAAAAAAAAGCATCATGGAGCGTAGTTCCTGTGGGCTACGGCAACACTAAACCCCTGAGCTTGCCTGAGAAGGACTAAATGCACAAACCCGGTATTTTTAAATATCCCACGGACAGAGACTCTCACTGCAGCCTGTTTCATTTTGTTCTGAAAATGTTGACGTGCCACCTCGTTCTGTGGACGATAAACGAGGTGCAGACTTTCCTCTGTGTCACCTGTAATGAGGAAATACAGTGAGTGACAACAACCACATTTAAGAGTACTGTTTGCGGTGGAAACCCTAGGGTCTAGGTACCATGTCTGAAGGGTTACTTTGGTTCCAAAGGTACCGTACCGAAAGTCTTTGGTGGAAACAGGGCTGATGTCAGACATAACAAGCAATTGGAAGACTTTGAGCTTTAGGAAATTGAGACCAGCTGTTAAGACTTCATTACTTAAAATCATACTCCCCAGATTAATGGACGATGAAAATGATAATTAGACAGCTATTAACATAGACAAACATGCACAGTCTTACCCATGTGGTGTAAGCAGCATTTTCCAGGACTCGGGAGAGGCCGCAATCAGACACTAGGGTCTAGGTACCATGTCTGAAGGGTTACTTTTGGTTCCAAAGGTACCATACTGAAAGTGTTTGGTGGAAATGGGGCTTAAGTCTAAGTTTCTGCAATAAAAAAAAACACTAGTCAGTACCTCTGCATGTTCACATAACACTCTTGGTGCATGACATTGATTCTGATGTGTTTATATGTCCTCCCTCTCAGGCGGTGTGGCTACAGCAAAGCAAAGCAGGATCCTGAAGAGGAGAAGATGCACTTCCACAACGGTCACAGTAAGTTTAGAAAGCCCACTCTGTTTATGTGTGTGTGTGTGTGTGTGTGTGTGTGTGTGTGTGTGCGCGCACGAGTTCATCCAAAGTTTCCCACTACATGTACAGTATAGGGTTCAGACAGCGGTCATGTCTGTACGAGTTTGTTCATCCCTGTAAGGCCCACTCGTGTGTGTGTGTTACCAGTGCAGTTAACAATGTTTTGTACTGGGAGCTATTTTTTGAATGGCACAGCTACAGACCAGCTCCATGGCAGCCATGCTGGCAGAGGACACACAAAGCTTTGGTGATTTATAGGCCGTGACAGCTTAATATATTTGGCCACATTTTTGGCATTGTATCCTGCCATCCATCTGCTGGCATCAGAGCTGAGCGTGACGGGTACATCAGCTCCGGAGAAGTCAGGGAAAAAAAAAAACACTGGAGTGCCAGTTTGTGTGGTACGCTGTCATATTGATTCATCCGATGAAAGAAAATATTTGAAAATGAATCTTAATTACTCAATATCTGCAGAAAAAATGATGAAAACAGAGTCTTGTTTGTTGGATAATTAAAGGTGTATATGATTGTGTTTTGTTAGGTAGTTTGACGAAGTACTTTAAGAAGAAGATAGCTGTGGCTGGAGGCATCATGTGTCCCTCCATCCAATTCCTCACAAACAAAATATCTCAAGAACACCTTGAGAGAATTTCTTTAAATTTGGCACAAATGTTCGCTTGGACTCAACGATGAACTAATCAGAGTTTGGTGGTCAAAGGTCACTGGTCTCCTTCTCATACTCATGGTACAGCTGTGGATTAGAGGTAGTCGGAAGATCAGCGGTTCGATCCCCGGCTCATCCGTCTGCATATCAAAGTATCCTTGAGCAAAATACTAAACCCCCAAAAAAGTAAATGAGTGTGTTAAAAAGTGTGAGTAGCAGGTGGCACCCTGTATGGTAGCCTCAAGTGCAGGTCCATTTACCATTTACCATGTTCGATATATCAAGAACACCTATATCAAGACATTCCTTGAGAGAATTTCTTTAAATTTGTCAAGGTCAAGGTCACTGTGACCTTCCATCCTTCTCATTTTTATGTATGCTAATCAAGAACACCTTAAGTGAAGGTTTGTGCCAAACATGAAGAAATCAGGTTTGGCACAAACCTTCACTTAAGCTCAAGAATGAACTGATTAGATTTTGGTGGTCCAACAAAGGTCAAGGTTACTGTTACCTCATAAAACGTTTTTGGTTGTAACTCAAGAATAAATATGCTAATTATGACCACATTTTTGAACAAATGATTAACAGGATACAGTGATGAAGTGATGACATTTTATATTAGGTCAAAGGTCAATTTCAGTGTGATCAGAATGTTTTACAAAAACACTTTATGGCCATTATTTAGCGTTATGACATTATGCATGATGACACTAATCATGGCTGCTGACCTTGAAACTGTTTACATCTTCTGTACTGCAGGAGGAAGTTATGTGTGACGCATCCATGTTTTCACAGACATATATTGTATATAATCTGTAAGTGCAACTTGACTGGTGCACAGAGGAATACAGCAGCAAGGCATGTTTAATCTTAAGTGCTATATCATAGGCAACTGAACTTGCTTGAGTTTTTTGAAGCAGTTTCACCTCTCATCCAAAAGGCTTCTTCAGTTCTAACAGACTAGTGCGCAGGCTTTAAACCCAGTGTGGGTGTGAACCCTTACAGAGTCGATGAGGTCACATGTGAGCTCTGAGTTTCAGAGGCGTCAAGGTCACATTTGAGTCGTTGACCCACCCGACCATCATGTGTGTCATTAGGGTTAGATGGGTCCAGGTGTGAGTGGGTGTTAAGCCTTCTGGGAAGGGATCTCAAGACTGCATTGTAACTGGGTGATAAGTGGTGTCAGAGGCCACCTCCTCTGGCAGTAATTCTACTTTAAAAGCTAGAATTTAGAGCATGTACCAAATCAAATCACTACAAATCAAGATACTATGCAACATGATGAAAAAAAATGTATTAATAATATTAATGATACATTAATTTGTAAAGTTTCCTAGACCCAAAGCGCCAGACACTTGACTTAAAAAAAATATAAAAAATATATAAAATATATAAAAATATATCTGACGGAATACATATACCTTTTGTATGCACTGTATTGTGGATACTAACCTGAAAAAATGTAAATGATGGTAAATGACATCTAAATGCTAATGATGTCATGCATGTGTGTCTGCAGTAAAGTTCCCGGGGGTACGCACCTACATTGACCCCCTCACTTATGAAGATCCCAACCAGGCGGTGCACGAATTTGCCCAGGAGATTGACGTCTCGTTCATCTCCATAGAGAGGATCATCGGAGCTGGTGAGTCAACTCTGTGCGCCTGCCAAGTGTGTGTGTGTGTGTGTGTGTGAGTGTACTTTACATATGCACTGATTCTTATTCTGAGCCTCAGTTTGGGGCTGATCTGGCCAGAATAATGTATCACAGAATATATTATTGCTCATACTGAAATAGACTTGTTCAGTCAAGCGTGCTCAGGTAAAAACACTCTCATCCTGTAACAGCTTAACAATAGTGCATTAAAACACGCTGATGTACAGTAATAACAGTAATGAGTCTCGTCTGATTTTGTCATTATGGAATTTTATCATCACCTCTACAACAGGGGCTAATATTTTCTTCAACCTGCGTAAACCTGACACATTCATAATTGCCCATCATTGTGTAGATGCACCTTTAAAGACACTCAATTAAACCAAACAGTGGGCTGGAAAATGACAGCTCGCGCGGCTATAAACGGTGTTTGTGCCCTGCTGACTAACATGTTGATTTGCAGCATTTGTGAGGCTCACAAGCTTCTTAGCTGTGCAGCAGTAAAATAGGCCCTTCAGATTAACACATCTTTTGGTTTCTAGGTTCCTGTCTGTTGTAATAATGAGCACTGTGTTTAGTGATGCTTGCCTGCTATTGGGTTACATTGTGACACAACATGATGAAGATCTGTTTTATTGACCTTTGTGTGGAAAAGAGGTCAAAGCATAGAGGAAAACATTTATTTTCAAAAGTGTCTGTAAACATATAGATGTGGCCTAAGGTTGAGGTTACTACAAAAGGTTTGTTTCACCCTTGGACAAGACTTGCAAGTCAAGGTGGGCTTAAATGCCGAGGCCACAGTCAAGCTCTGTCTCTCTGCCTCAGGGGAGTTTGGTGAGGTGTGCAGCGGACCGCTGAGGCTGCCCGGAAAAAGAGAGATCCAGGTCGCCATTAAGACCTTGAAAGCAGGCTACACAGAGCAGCAGAGACGCGACTTCCTGTGGGAGGCCTCAATCATGGGCCAGTTTAACCATCCAAACATCATCCGTCTGGAGGGTGTCGTCACCAAGAGTGAGTCATCAGCATGTCTGTTTCCAGTCAGACTTTACGCTACTTTTGCTTTGCTTTTCTGGTCGTGAGCCCAAAATTTGCCCTGCAGGATTTATGAAATATGTCATAATGCAGATTAACAGGACTTCTCATGTGGCAGCTGTGCTGTGAAGATGTTTAGGAAACTCAAGCTCAACTTGTCAGACTCTGATTCTTCAGTCTATAAGCTGTACTTTGTCAGGGTTTTTCAATATCCATGAGACTCAGCTGTTCTGCATCAGTCAGGTTCTGATGTGCTCTGACAGCTTCAACTGTGCTTTATCAAGCTCAGTTGTACTTTGAGTTGTAGTTTTGAATGACCTTTTTCTGACTCGTACATTCTGTTTATGTCATCAAGTCTCACCAAAATGAAATCTGATATATTTTAGAAAGCTTCAATTTTGCCAATCTGTGTCTGAAAAGAGTACAAGCAAGCATGTTTTTATGTGTAACTGTTTTGGTAGTGAAGTATGTTCTCATATTTTGCTTCTCAGGCAAGCCGGTGATGATCATCACTGAATACATGGAGAATGGATCGCTGGATACTTTCCTCAAGGTAGGACAGAGAAAGACAAGGATGCTTAAAGGAAATCTATCATGCCCTTTTTCATATTTTTCAGATCCATGCTTGTACTTAGGGTTTCTACTTGAACATGTTTACATGCTTTAATGGTCAAAAACATGTTATTTTCTCTGTGCTGGAACACCTGTATTTACCCACTGTCTAAGACGCTCCATTTTAGTGCCTGTCTCTTTAAGCCCCCCTCTCAAAAAACTCCAGTCTGCCCTGATTAATCAGTGTTTGCGGGTCTTCAACATCTAACCTCATTTAGCCCTATCTGCACCATCACTGCAGCCAAGGAATGACTGCAACAGAGAAAAATGGCCCTTTCTACTGTAAAAAAAAAAAAAAATCACCAATAAAAGCTAAATACAAACAGACTGTTCCAACAGAAGTATGAGCTGAAATCAGGGAGAAATTAACAACATTGGCAACCAAAATTACATGTTTTTGTGACATTAGCACATTAGCATGTAGCTACATGTGACAGTGTACTTGCAGCTGGGGAATGACTGCGTATCGTGGTTCTTTCTCCCATAAATTACAACAGCAACACAGTCTGCATGTTTGCTGTGCAGGTAGCCACATGTAGCAGTGCACGTAATGTTAGCACTTGCAGTAGCATGTCTGGAGTAGATGACCATATAGAGAAATCTGTCGCAATCTGACATCAGCTTCTTGCCAAGGTAGAGAAAACCATTTGTTTGCCTCATTATTTGAAACTTTGGCCGTGTTTAATTTGAACGTCCGGCATTGTAACATGATATATGACAGAAAATAAGGAAAAACATTGTTTTCTAGTTGGAGCCGCACCTCGTTTTCAAACTGTATGGTTTGACTAAAATGAACAATGACAGCAATATAGTCCACGATGGGCAGCGCTAAAATCAACCTGCGTAGTCGTCCCTCCATTGTGACATTAGAAAGTGTCACATTTATCTTGCAAGTGTACTCTTCTTCAACGTTTTGTTTACTTCCTGGATTTTTCCCGCATGGAAATTCTGACCAATCAAGAGCAGCTTTCTGGCACAAGGCATTTGATCTGGTCCACTTGTAAACGCTGCCGTGAGAACACGAACCAGCTCAGGCAGTTATGCAACTTCGTCACAAAATTAGTCCCTGATTCGGACCAAAGCAAGACAACTCTAGGTCTGAAAGCACCCTATGGAGGAGGAGGTGTTGTATTATAAGGTGATAAGGAGGAAGAGTATGAGAAAGAAGGATGATAATTATAAGGAGGAGACTGTGGATAAAAAAGGGAGGATGATAAAAAAGCAAACTGATGGGAAAGAAGAGGAGGAAAGTAAGTAAAAGTCACCACTGACTGTCGAGAATCAATCAAAAAGAAGTGTTTTAGCAGCATATGTGTGGTATATGGAAATGAAGTGGAGCTGGCTCTCAGACATAGATCAGTGGCAAACATGCAGGGGTGGAGAGCCACTGCTTGCTGATATGCCAAATTGGGAGGACAGTTACCACAGGAGTGGAAATAACGTTTAATCCTCTGGAAAGGAAAATACATTCATGAGAGCTGCTTGTAGTGGAGATACACCACTGTGGGAGAATATGTCCACAAAAGCTGTCATTATTCCAATTCAATACCTCATCATTCTACACATTCAAGCAGAAATTAACTAGAGAAGAATATGTGATAGTTGTAATCTTAGCCTGTGCCGTGTTGTGCAAAATTCCTGACTGTGAGCAGCACAGAGAGGGAAGTTAAAGTTGGCAGGTGTTCGACTGACATCTTTCAAGGGCAAAGCAAAGTTACTTAATTGTGTATTCAGGTTGGCGTGAGTATTATTTCTCCCAAACATTTAGGAGAGCAACAATAAATAATACGGAATAATCACAGGAGCTCAGTGTCAGTCTGAGTGTATCTACGTGGTGCAGATTTTAAACTTACTCTAAATGTTTACCAGTCCCGACTGAGACACAGATCACTTTGCCAGGAAATATGAAAGACATTTGAGCACTCAGGGCTGGAATCACGTCTGCACTGTCTAGACAATTTGGACTTCACTGAGTGGAGAAGGTGGACTATAATGAAGGCTGGCAAACCTCTGAATTAAGTGATCCCTCTCCAGAGCACTTAAGTCTATTCACTGGTTACAATGGCAAGATGTTCAGTTGGCGGACAAGGCTAAATCCTGCATGAAAAAAAGGGTAAACCCCTGCAGCAGATGGCTGATGGGGAGATGAGAGAAATAAGGTCACACGACTGCATGATGGTAAAGGCATATTTCAGAGCAGCAATTATGGAAATTTGGGGAAAAGGTAAAGATGATATGATGGTGTTTGGTGTTGGAGGTGTGCTTGTGCAGACTGGAATCATCAAAGACCTTTACCTGAACAAGATGTTCTCACCCATTCCTGTGTGGAATCGGAGAACGCCGTGAGACAAAAGATAGAGGAAGGACGTGCCACGGGGCTGTGGTCAGTGGAAACTGCTGACTGCGTGGGCTTTGGGGAGTAATCCCGGATGGCAAAGGGAGGCAGAGGAGCTGGGAGACCAGCAGGCGGAGCAGCACAGACATCCCCGTGAAGTAATTACATGGATGGCTGGTGCACTGAGGCCGGTATTAATGACACAGCCATGAGAGAACCAGGGGCTGGACTGGCTCCTGGATTAAGGGGTCACAGCAATGGACAATGCAGTGTAAGGCTCATAACTCACATCTCTGGTTTAACATCTCATTTCACATGTAAGTGGGATGTTCTGCTGCTGTGGATGGATGGGGGAAAGTAGTTGCAGTAGTGATGGAAACTGAGGTTTTTAAACCATGAGGGGAGAAGGAGAGCTACATGCCTGCTGTGGAAATACGGAGAAAGGATGAGGGGAAGATTGAATGGTTAAAGTTTGGACTGGAGGAAGCTGGGGCTTAAACTAACAGTTGGAGAGCTGTCATTATCATGAGTACGCTCTTGTTGGTAAGTATAAGTATGTTTCAGTAGAAACCCAAAATACATGTTCACATGCTGTAACAGTCAAAAAAACTAGGGCTGCCTGCGACTAAGAATTTTCGTAGTCAACCAATAGTTGTCATTTATGGCCATTAGTCAACTAGTCGCCCGCATGTTTACGATATTAATCTAATTATTAATTAATATATTTTGGGCGGGGCAACACAATGGTTTGAGTTGAAGGTGTGAGAAAGAATAGTATCAGTAACATTGTTAACACTGTGCTACATTACAGAGAAATACAAACCGTACTAATGAACCTTCATTAATATAGGCCTATATTTTATCTACAAGTGCACGTCACACACTGAGCGAGCCGCCTGTTAATGACGCTGTCGGCAAAGCAGTAATGATTGTGCTAAGTGGCTAATGGGCATGTAGCTACTGACATGTTTCAGATGATACGTCATGTTTGTAGTCGACCAATGAAGATGAGTTTACATATCACCTTGGGTTCGTCCTTCACCTTCTCAAAATGATCCCACACTTTGGATTTCCTGCCCGACATGTTATTAACTAGCCTGTGATTTACTTTGACGAGGCACAGCTCCTAATAGAGTTTCACCTTTGTTTGTTTTTTGTTTTTCCGCAACTAAGCGACCAATGAAATTTTGCCGACTAATGACCTTTCTGGTCGACTAATGTTTGGTCGACTATAAGGGGGCAGCCCTAAAAAAAAAAAACATTTTTTTAATACTGACTGTGATGAAACACCTGTATTAATCTGAGTTAGCACCTGCCTTTTTAAGCCCCCGTCCCAAAAAAGCCCAGTCTATTCTGATTGGTTTTCTGTGTGTTTGCACCATCACTGCAGCCAGTAACAATGCAATGACTGTAACATGATTGTATAAAGAAACCTGTCCAACATGTCATAGGAGTGAGTGTAAATTCTTTCAGGGAGCAACCTCCTGACCGTTATGCAATAGTAGAGAGAAGCACATCCTGTCCTTGGCAAAAAGTTCTTTGCCCCATCATCATTTTGCCTTGGTTATTAAAAAGAGCTAATTACTAACATAAGGGTATGGAGATTTGGAAGGTCCCACAAGACAAGGTTAAGTCAGGGCTTGAATTGAGGAATGAGAAAGTGACCGTGACTCGCTCAAGGGAGATACTGCTCGGCTGGTGTCTGTACCAGAGGCAGCGATTTCATAAAACATGGTGCGACTCTGGACAACAGAGAAGGGTACCTTTTGAGCAGGAGAGCACAAGAACACATAATGATTAGATGGCTATCATCAGTGCCGTCATTGAGATGTTGGAAATTATAATCATTAGAAACAGGTTATTCCGAATGAGAAGCATAAATGAGATGCAATAATGTGCGTGCCCTGAAAATCCTCCACCGCCATCAAACTGTGAGTTAAAGCTGAACGTGCAGAAGTGTGCCTTTCTTTGTTGTCATGCCATAACTTAGAGTAATTGCCTTTGTGGCATTAATGGCTGTGTGGCTTTCATGCTAGAAGGAAACTTGTAAGTGGCCATTACCAAAATGCTTAGCCATCATTTTGTTCAATGCAGAGGTCATATATGTCCATCTTTTGCCTCTCTCATGAAAGTTTTGTGGGCTACACATGGAAAAGAAATACAGAAAAATTATCTGCATCAAACCACTTTGTATCACTGAATTATTCAAGGAAACTTTTAATGTCAAACCACATGAAAACTCCATTATCATTACAGAACACTATGGGGAAAGACTGTGTTCACTATATGCCGCAAAGCACATTTTGGGCGTCCTGGGATTTGCCTTTTTTGTGTGTGTTTGCAGCATAGTGGATTTTATCTGGTTTTAACATTTGTCATGTGATGCTATCTTTCCCTTTTTTCTTCCACTCCCCTCTGAAGGCTATCTGTTCACTGTTCTTATAGACTGTATACAGTGGTTGGAGATAAAGACGTGTAAGATAAGATACCAAATATCACCAAGATAAGCCTTTTTCCTGTTTTTCCCTTCTTTTCTTTAGAAAAACGACGGTCAGTTCACTGTAATCCAGCTGGTCGGTATGCTGCGTGGCATTGCGTCTGGCATGAGGTACACATAAACACAAATGCATTACTGTAGACATCCTCTGTGCATAATGTCAGTGTAGGTTTAATCCTCTTTGTTGTGTTGGTAAATGCAGGTACCTGTCCGACATGGGCTACGTCCACCGTGACCTTGCAGCTCGTAACATCCTGGTCAACAGTAACCTCGTGTGTAAAGTGTCTGATTTTGGCCTCTCCCGAGTCCTGGAAGATGATCCGGAGGCTGCGTACACAACACGGGTAAGACTGTGCATGTTTGTCTGTGTTAATAGCTGGCTAATTATTATTTTCATCGTCAATTAATCTGGGGAGTATGATTTTAAGTAATGAAGTCTAAACAGCTGGTCGCAATTTCCCAGAGCTTCAAGTCTTAAAATGGCTTGTTATGTTTGACGAACAGTCTAGAGCCCAAAGATATTTTTGACAATTTACCAAGACTTTTAAAAGATTGATAGTCAATAAGCAGATACACTGCACACAAGAGGGCTGAATTGCTTCTTCTTTTAATTTAGTCTTCATTTGAAGTGTTAAAAGTAACGTGTTACGCCCATGGCTTCAATCTGATGTTTCCTGCTATCACCTGCGCCGAGTCGTAAGGACTGACAGCGCTGTGCACGGGGCATGTGCTTTTGAATGAGACTTCTAAACGACTAAGGTCTGTCACCCTCTCACAAATAGACAATGTGAGGTTTTAGTGACAGACTAAAAGATTTTGCAAAGACTGCCGTTCTTGCAGGGTCACTATTTGCAAGACTACAACTAGATTCCTTTGAGGTAATTTCCCATGCTGCTCCTGCTGGAAAATATTACACCAGGCTCCCTTCTGAAGATGTATAACATATTAAGAATTCCCTATGTGTCTGTGTAGCGGGTTGTACTCTCATGCGTTGTGTATAGACGACATGGACAATCATTGACGACTCCGACGTATTTTTATTCGGTCACAGCTGGTAGACAAATCGAATAACATAGGTCAGTTAGCTCCCACAGCCCAGCAAGACACAGGTGACACATGCTACGATGCTCTGCAGACTGTTGTTTACTAACGGGGTGCACCCGTGAAGCCTGCAGGGGCCCGTCAATGTTGCATTCAATTACTGTCAGACAATACAAAGGCAGGCAAAATATTTATAAATCAAAAGCAGTGTACCTCCAAGGATGACCAACATAGTTATTAAAGGCAAGTGAGATCATTAAAACATTAACTCCGTTACATCTGCAAACACGCATTACTCTAAAAACACAAGATAAAGGTAAATCATATGTTGACAGAATCCCTATCAATTCAGTATTAATATAATCCATAAAGATAAACTGTATTTACACACAAACGTCCCACATTTAGTGGGAGGAGACAGTGGGAATGAGAGGCAAACTGTTTCAAAAATTGAGATTTCTCACTAAAATAAGTGGCGTCTGGTAGATCAGATACACGCTGATTTAAACATTCTTGTGAGAGTCTTGTGAGAGCCGAAACTTGTTCACATTCTTGCGCCTCCCTTGATTCCCCTTTATGTTTACTGTCCACACAGTTTTGCGCTTCTTGTTTGGTGCTGGCGAGAACACACCTGCTGTCTATTGAAAATGTTCACGTCATTGAACTTCAGTATTTGTGTGAGCCAAGACTAAAAACTTATGATAATATGAAATAGGCTTGTCACGATACCAGAATTTCAGTAGTCGACACCAATACCAGTGAATTTCCACGATTCTCGATACTCATTCGATACCACGATAAAAATCAAAAAACAGAACTCATATATTTGTAAATTCACTACTTTATTAAAACTGTTTCAAACTTTAACTTAAACGCCTTATTTACACCGCAAGCGATCCACAAGTGTTGTGGCAGCACACGTGTATTCACACCAAAACTGAACAGACGCATCATCAGCGGCCGCTGCTGTCCCGTCAAAATACAAACCACACCCGAACAGTTGGTGGCGGTAGTGCACCGTCTTTGCAAATCTCCAATAAACCCCAAAGAAGAAGTGAGTTTGGACCCAAAGCCCAGGGTGGACACCTTCGTGTGCCCGTGATTATTCCAACACACGCAAACTCATGTTTTTTGTTGAATACCGCGACCATTTGCTCGCAACTCATGTGAATGCTCTAACCTGTTAACATGCTTGCCAAATTGAAAACGCAAGTAAACAGCGACCGTACGCAAACGTATCGCTTGCGGTGTACATGAGACCCTCTCCACACACGACTCCTACTACCTGACTTTTCCACAAGCCAAGGTGTTGTGGCTCCAGCAGCACTTGTAGAAGCCATTGTTTCTAGCAAAGACGAGGAGAGCAGGTGTTCTTCTGAGGCGCTCGTCCTCGGCACAGACTGACACGCGTATACTCCTCTCTGTCAGTTCCGACAGGAATCGACACGGCCCGCTGAGGGCAAAGTTGTATCCAGTACTTACGGTACGGAGAAAAAAATAGGTACTGACGTAATTTTTGCGTGTTGGCATCGACTTGGTACCGAAGTATCGGTTCTCATGACAACCCTAATATGAAAGCTATTTTATTTTGTCGGAACGTCAAGTGAAAAAGACTGACTTAAGACAGAGCTAGTTATCGTTACCTCTACGCAGCCGGTGGCCACCATGTACAGCTCATGGAGTTTGCATTGATTTACATTGTGAAGCGTTCAAGCTCTGTACAGTAAAAATGAGTTCTCATGATGTGTTGAATGTAATTTTGTAAAATGTAGCTTTCAGTGGGAGACTTTAATAAATCCAGCTGTTTGAAGGAGAAATGTGTTGATGTTTTCACAGCACTATAAAATAGATATCAGAGAGGTAATTATGATGTTTCATCGATAGTAAAAAGACTTTTTGCTTATTTTTTTAAAAATGTTTTTCATGTGAAAGAAGGTGTATGTTAAAGATTGTTTCATAAATGTGTGCTCATTCAAAGGTAGTGTAATGAAGGATTGAATGACTTTAAAATTATTTTTCACAGTGTCGATTTCTGTGTTTCCCTGAAACAAAAGAAGAAAAATAACAACTAAAAAACAAAAGAAACACCAATATTAAAACATACAAAATCACCTGGGGCTCCAAATGTGCTCAGGCCGCACTGGCAGGCTTTAAACAGTAAATCAATTGTCGTCAGTTTTCTGCAGGTCGATAAATCGACTATCTGCTTCAGCACTAGCGTGACAGATGAAAGGTAAACTAGAGGGCAAGCTGTTGTATCTTTGAGGACATTTATATTTAATCCGGTGTGTATCTCTTGGTGTGTGCAGCATATTGTGGTGTATCAAACTTTGGATTAAGTTGAAAACTCCTACACAAGATTCTCGCTCAAACCGAATACGCATACTTGCATTCGTACACACATACACACACAGACACACGCACACAGACAGCAGCAGCGGGTTTTAAATTGAGCTGTGTGTCCCAGGCTGAGTGGCGTCCTGTCAGCCAGAGAGAGGCTGCTTCCTGCAGGAGGAGGGCCAATTAGTACTCAGCTCAGTCTTCAACACTCAATTAGCACCGAGTCTTGCTGCCTTAGCGCCAAATATCCTGTCACTCACCTCTCACTGCCAGGCTACATCTCTTCTCTCACTCTCCCTCTTTCTCTCTCCCTGACAGAGCAGTGAAAATAACATAATTCGCACCCTTCAAATAATCAGACCCTGAGATATCCCGCTGCTGTGTTCATCAATACTGCATCAAGCTAATTTCACTACTCATCAGCCAAAAACACATTTTCCTCTGGAACCCAGCAGTCATCCTGTGAACTTTTCTATCTTTGCAATGAAAGCACGATAATGAAGATGAGGAAGACGCGAGCGGAGGAATGTCAGACCACCCCCGACAGTTAGGACAGGGGATTTGTTGAAGAAAGTGAAACTTGGTATCATGAATGTGTTCCTTAATTGGTATTCATTAGCGTAATTGTGGGTCGGACCACATGCGGCAGAAGTGTCTCAATTAAGGTCTGTTCTTGGTTTCCGCCTTCGTTTAAGAAAATGTGGAAATTTGGAAAGCCTGCAGCTGCATTTATACACGGGAAGGTCGTTTGTGCAAATGTGGCACTGAGCTGTTGTAGATGTAAACATATTAGGGTTATTTAAGCACCGCAACAGATGGAACATTGATTTTTAAATCTCCATTAAATCCAACGAGGGCTTTGCATAATCTGGTGAATGTTCTTGCATGTTGTCACAGGGTGGGAAGATTCCAATTCGCTGGACAGCTCCGGAGGCGATCGCTTACAGGAAGTTCACCTCAGCCAGCGATGTGTGGAGTTACGGGATTGTCATGTGGGAAGTGATGTCATACGGAGAGAGGCCGTACTGGGAGATGTCCAATCAAGATGTAAGTTTGATGTGACCACTGTTATGGAAGGTGTTTGTGTGCATGGTGTGTGTGTTTTGTTAGTTAAAAGTTGTCTTGTTCTGAGCTGTTTACCCCACAATTCAGCTACCAAGTGGAAATATTTATCACCCAGATTGTACAATGGCAGTAAAATGGACAACAGTCTTGCCACAAGACCCATTTAGTAGCTGTTCTGCAGCTTTCACGAGTTGGCCCAGTTGTCACAGAATTATAAATGTCCTTGTCTTCACTAATTAACACAATATATCATGTTTGTTTAATCCATACAAAAGCCGAAGTGTAAAAACAAGAATTTGCTCTTTCATGGGGGGGGGGGGGGGCTGGGGGGGGGGGAGTCTTCCTGGAGTCTGGTTGCCTGGAAACCACCCAGAGCCAAGAAATAGTCTGGCATTTAACAAATGCGATATACCACGTTAATTAGTGACTTTTAGAGGTGCTGGTTGGCAGATTTGTTACCATTTGACAGAGCCAAGCTAGCTGTTTCCCCCCCTCTGTCTCCTGGCTGTAGCTTTATATTTAAAAGACAGCTATGAGAGTGTTATTGATCTTGTCATCTAACACTCTGCCAGAAAGCGAATAAGCGTATTTTCCAAAATGTCAAACTTTTGCTTGAAGGACCTTGGAAACAGCAGTTGAGAAAAACTGCTGTTTCAGCTGCTCGACAGCAGTTTCGAAGGTCAAGAAAGGATTTTTAACCTCAGTTTAGACCGTTTTGTCAACCTTGGCGTTAAGACCCAACAAAATATATTGTGAAAGGCAGTGTTGTAGTAGAGACGGGCTAAACTGAGACCAAGTCAAGACCAAGACCAGTGCCACACCGTCCCACACCGCATAAGACTTATCGTAAAATGTGGGATATGCAAACCATAGGCACTCCTCAAATTGATCTGAGAGATCCACATTCACATAAACACACACAGGAAACAAAGATTCCTTCATCCCTGTTATAGCCATATATGTAAGTATATGTTTGTATGTGTAAGTGTACCATGAGAAATGTCTTGATAAAATAATCCAAAGACATTGCAGAGGTTAATTTTGGGTGGTATTTCTATGAGAAAACAAATTCAAGCACACAGTAAGGAGCTGAAATCAACTCATCCGGTCTTGAAATAAAATCCCGAACTCTTTTTGTCTGAGACCTAGACGAGACTGAGTAATTATGTGATTGAGTCCGAGACGAGACCAAGGTTATTATAGTCAACTAAAATTTAACTAAAAGCTAAAAAGGTGGGGAAAAAATGTTCTCTAACTGAGATAAAAATAAAAACTAGACTTTTGAAAAAAAGACAAAAACCAGTTTAAGCACTATTATATACTACAGAACTGACTAAAATGAAAAAAAAATATACAATAAATGTCTTTAGTTCTAGTCTTTGTCAATTTGGAAACATTTGTCAACACAATCGTGAAGAGGAAGTGGTGCATACTGAGACTGGAATGATGTGTACAAGACTGTGAGTCAATTAGCTTCACACAGTGTTGTGTTTGTACAGTAAAACCTATTCTGAACTTCTTAAATCTCACCCCCAATGCCCCCTCATAGTTTAATTTTGAAAAATAAATAAAACTAATGTTAAAACAAATAAAATTTAATTAAAACCAAACATTTTCAAGCAATAACAACGAAACCTAAACGAGCAAAGACACCCTGGAAACTAACTTAAACTAAACTGACAGGGTGTCTATAGGTCCTTTAAAAAGTCTTAAAATATCTTGAATTAAGTTTTCTCAATATAAGGCCTTCAAAAGTCTTAAATTATCTTAAATTTAGATTCAGTAGGTCTTAAATATTTGCTATCCCATTACCATGATAATTTCTCCAGCCCAATGACTGTTTACAATCATGAGACAGACTGACGATTTAATTATCTTATTTGATTAAGGTGGTATTAAAAAGGTCTTAAAAAGTCTTAAATTTAACTCGGTTATATCTGTAGACACCCTGACTGAATTTAATAAAATATATTAAAAAAAAAAAAAAAAAAACGTGGTCACGTGGTCCAGATTTCTCCTTAGTCATTAGTTTAATGTCCCCACAGATTAATATTAATATTAATTTGGCGTTATACTTGCATACTTGCTATAGTCTCTGAAGTCTGTCCACAGCTCTGGGGAAAAGCTGTTCCGTAGCCTGTTTGTGCATTTGATTGGGGTTTGCAGTCTGCCCGAGAGAAGGATGATGAAGAGGGGTCCGACCTTATGTTTGTAGCCCGTGTGAGAAGACGGTCTGAGTGGATGCCGCAAAGATGTGGTAGGGGGAAGCCGATGATCCTCTCAGCCGTCTTGACAACCCACTGCAGGACTTTCTTTCTTTCCAGAGTACCACATAGTACAGCAGTATGTTATTATGCTCTCAATTGTAGAGTGATAAAAGTGGATCAGAAGTTCCTGAGGAAGCGTGTTGAGTTTCAGGGTCCTTAGGAAGAGCATCCTTTGCTGGGCTTTTTGGATGACTGCAGTTCAGGTCCTCAGCTACCAGGAACGTAAAGTTCGCAACACTCTCCACCTCTTCCCAGTTCATGTGCAGTCCACTGTGATGAGTGAAATCTGTTATCATTTCTTTTGTTTTTAATTCTGCTAATACGAGTCACTTGCCATTCAGAATGGACCCAGGACCCACTTTTGGACTGCAACCAAGTAGATGGGAACCACTGCATCTTGTACAACTGAAGACGCTCACACTCACATACCTGAATAAATTACCATAAACTTTACAGACAAAATAAATATGTGATGTTAAGTTCATTTGAATGCGCCTGCACAGTATTTACGTCCATTAGAGTAAAAGAAAGTTGGCTCAAAGCCCACTGTATTGTTCCTTTGGGGCCTTGTGTTCAATAAAGACAGCGGTGGAGCCGTCCAGGGAGAGAAAGACATGCAGGTGAAATATACATGTTTCCTGTCAGGGGGCTGAAATAGGGGCTGCTGTGCGGGAACCTATTAGTATAAATCTATTACTGCAAAGTGTGGACAATGAGAATGAATAGCTTCAGTGGAAACACAAAGAGAGACGTTGCGGGGTGTAAGGAAAGGTGTGTGTAAGCAGAAGAATGAAACAGGTGAATACGCATGGAGGTGCAGAGCTAAGCAGAAAAACACAGCGGGCAAAATAGCAGGCTGTACACTCAGTTAGGTTATCCATATATCTCCCATTAGTGCCGAAGCTTTGAGGATCGCTTGAAAACAAAATGCTGCGGTTTTAGAAATATTTGGCGAAATGACAATACATAACAAAAAAGTGGCAGCTAGCGGTTAGCGACACTCAGCAAGTGCTCAAATGACCTGCACGTGGGTGATGAAAAGAGGAGGAGAGGGTAGCACCTTCATTATGGTGCAGCCCGGAGGTCATTTTAATGAGCTATCGTGTCACATGCCGATGAGTGAGAATGTAGCATATCAGACACCACACACACTCGCATTCCCCACCCACAGACACAGGCCACATATGCACGCACAGCCCTCCAGTGACCTCTTCATCCCCTGCTTCAGACCCCTCCCTCCTCCTTTTGGTTATTAGGCTGTCTGTCTCAGAGAAGTCTAGAGAGGGGGGGGAGAGAGGAGAGGAGAGGAGAAGAAGACGTTTGATGTTTAATTGAAAGCGTTATGCTGGATTTTCTCTGATCTGCGCCAGAAAGTGCCGGCTCTCACACTCTCTTTCTCTAAGCTCCTCTCCTTCTGTTTCCCATTTCTACCCCTTTTCCTCCTCACCCCTTTCTCTCGTCCTCTCTTTTTGTCTCTCAAAAAACACAATCTGTTTGCATTCTTCCGTTCCCTCTCGTCCGTTTTCTCTCCCTTTTTCGCCCACCTCGGTCTCTCATTCCCCCCCTCTCTCTGATCTTTCCTCCCTGCCAGTCAGCCTTGTGTAGCTCTTCTCCCTCTCAGCACGCAGCGATGATTTGATGCCGCGCTTCTCTCTTACGCTTTGGTGCGAGCGTACGTGCGCTTTCATGCATGCATGCGTATTGGAGTGCTATCACGTCTGTCTTTTGTGCGAATTTAACACAAGCAAAGGCTGTCATGAACTCAACAAATCAATTCCCTCCAGTGTCTTGCACTGGCAGAACTAGGCTGAAACTCCAGCCTGCTTTCCACTGCAGGGTCTAACGGAGAGCCAGGGTTTATTTATTATTCATCTAACTCAATTTCCCCTCCCAAAAAAAACATTTCTGTGATTCATTGCTGCATCTTGTTACTCGCGGAAATGATTAACCGGGTTTTGCAGCGTATCAAATACACAAATAATGTTTTTATGATGTGTTGCTTTGTTGATCCTGGCAGGGGGTTCGTTTTTGCCAGCTAACTTCTTGGAGGTTTCAGTGTGGGGTCAGATAGAGAGCAGGAGCATCCCTGGAGCAAATATCAGGAGTCAGGATTTTGCTCGGAAGATTTCAAATTGGAAGTAAGATTACTTTTGCTGAAGTTTGTCGCGGTCCTGCTGTGAAAAGGTTATTACATATCAGGCATCGAACAAGTTGTGTCCTTTCCGTACCCTGGAAATGATTTGACTTCTTCAGACTTTGTCCAGGCAGGAAACTGTCTCTCTTTCTCTCTCAAACCCTCTTTCTGTCAGTCTATCTCTTCTTTGCACCTAACTTTTATTTTTTACATCCAGTCATATGTAATCATATACAAGTGAGCATACAAAAATGAATCATTGCTGAACAAATGTCGACCTATTTTATTCAGATTCTGCTCACAGAGACATCACAGACACAGGCACCCAAGTAACCTCATTTTAATTGATATGCAGCCACCCATATATAGACACTTACGGGAGACTTTGGAGAGCAAAGAAAGGAAGGTTGGGGAAAAGCTCACGAGTCTGGGCTGTCCCAGACGAAAGATGACCATCTGCAATAATCCAAAAATCAATGGAAAAATCCCATAGGCTTTTTAAAGAGGTAACAGGTGTGACGCTGATTTTCATATTGGCACTCTACTGTCTATCTCTTTTAAAGTGCCAGTGTGTAATATTCGGCATGGTTTATTGTCAATCTGAATCTGAATCTGAATATTCTACCCATTAATGTGTTTATATAAGTGTATAATCACTATAAAATAAAATTCGTTTGGTTTTCGTAGCCTTATAATTATGCTTTTATATATATATATGTAGCAAGGGTCTTGCTTTAGAGAGGTTGCCATCTTGCGCCGCCATGTATGTACGGCAGACCGAGTGGACAATCCAGCCAGCCAGAGAACGCATTTCGCGTGTATAAATGAACCAACGAAGACAGCGGAAGGAAGGAAGAAGGAGGAGGAAACAGCAGAGAGTGTTAGTAGTTCGTCAATAGAGAGTAGTGAAAAGTTTTTTTAGTTATAAAGTTTGCAAATGGACCACACTTACCACGCAACAGGAGAGAATGAACCCGAACCGTCATCTGCGAGGAAAAGAAGACGCAACTTCACTCCTTGTGATGCACTCTCTGCGGCGCTTTTCCTCCTGATGATATATCTCCCCAACGATGGCAGCAGTAGCACCGAATCCCATTCTGTGCAGCAAAATGGGAGCGGAGGATTCAGCTTCTCTTCTCACCCGTTCAGCATCCAAGTTCCTCATCTGTATGCTCTGGCTCAAACAGGTATGGCTCTGGATCTGTGTCCACTACAAGAAACTCTTCAAAATCGCGTTCAAAGTCATCCATTGCAGCTGCTATTGTCTGGAGATATCGCTAGGCTAAATAAACAGCTGAGCTCTGTTTACCGGCTACGCTGTCAGTCAGTGTGCGGGCTGGAGATTGGTGGAGCAGAGAGGGGAGGGGGGTCCCCACTCGGTATGGTAAACGAGTATGTGTGTATGAAGTGTGTCTGTTACGCTAGAAGAGTCAGAGTTTGGGACGGAGTCTTTTACCCCCTGGAGTGTTACCGGAGTTACTGGAGTGCTCAAATAAACTGGCCTTTTTGCCGAACGCTCCTCTGGTCTCCTGCTCATGAGGGATTCATTACAATATATTGTAACATGGTTTAGATTTCTAAATAAACATTCACCTCATTGCTAGATAGACCTACTCCTCAAAAACTTGTGCGCAAGGCTTTTTGTCCCTACGAGGCCGCTGTCATTTACCTGACGGGAGGGGTGAGCGAGTGAGCCCTGCAATCTAGAATTTGACCATTGATGTGACTGTTTTCAACCCATTTTACACACTGGCCCTTTAAGGGAATAGCTCACCTAAAACAATATACATTTGTGTATAGCACTCACCTCCTTCGGTTCTAGAAATGGTTTTCGAATCTCATTGAGGAGAGTGGAGCAGACAAACTTTGACGGAGGCCGAACAAAAGAGAGCAAGAACATTGTAAGGCTCTGATCGCGTTTCTGCGCTCTCAGCACTTGGCATTTTTGCCGGAGCGCTCTGGACTCCTTTAGCTGAAAGAACTTCAACTCAAAGTGGAAAAGCGCCCCAAGTCATCTCTTTCGTCATCTTTTTCCCCATTGTCCAATCGGGTGATTGGAGAGGTGGCGGGCCTTCTGTGGTGGTCACAACAACAAGTTTACAGTTGGTAAACAATGGAGGAGAAACTGGTGGTAGGGGTTACCCAGAGTGACACGGCCTGACAATATACAGCAGGTTGTCAAACTGCCCCTGAGTCATCCTAAAATATGCCTGGAGATGTCCATCATGGAGGCGAAGCTCCTGGACCAACTGGTGGTACTCCCCATGACCCACCCTCGTTATTAGGGTCTCATGTGCCCACACAGATCTCTGTTTCCTTGTGCCCAACAAACTATTAACTGATAGCCTCTCACCCTCAACCAGAGCTACAGCAAGAACCCTCTGCCTGTGGAAGACTTTGTTGTGCTCATGCTTCCTGTTTGTGTTGATGCAGAGGACTTTTAATGTGAGCTTGTGCAGTGAGGTTTACCGAATATTTTGCGTGCATTTGTAATAAGTTTGTTGTATTTTATTATGTTTTATCTTTAACTCTGTGGTCAAACTGTCTGCAAGGTAAAGTTCAGCTTGGGGACAGTTGAAAGTTAAAGTTGTTGGAGCTCCAAGCCATCTTTTCGGAGGGGAGGATTGAGACTCACATGGGGAGTTCACTGCTCTGACTCCACTCCACTAGCCCCAAAACCTTTTGTCCAGCCAGTTAAAACGGCGTTACCCTCTCACTCTTTCCCTTCATTTCACTTCTTTTCTCAACTTCTGTATGGAGGAAAGTCATTAGTTAGCAAATCCTTTGTACTGTCCTGAAGTATTGTACCACTTCATGGCTTTTTAAAAACCTAACCTCTGTTTGACTTTCTCCATCCCCCCCTGTCTGTGTGCAGGTAATAAAGGCAGTGGAGGAGAGCTATAGGTTGCCAGGTCCTATGGACTGCCCTGAGGCTCTCTACCACCTAATGATGGACTGTTGGCAGCGAGAGCGAAGCAACCGCCCCAAGTTTGATGAGATTGTCTGTCTACTAGACAAACTCATTCGCAATCCCAGCTCATTAAAAAAACTGGTCAACTCCTCACACAGGTATGAATTCACACCACATCACAGTGAATCAAACACATCAAAAAGATATGTCCTTTATTTTGAGGAAAATCTATGTTAAGAATCCCATGATTTTTCATTAATACAAACACTGCAATAAAAGCAGTAGATGGACGATCGTTACTTGACCTTATACTTTATTTCACTTAACCCAGACCTGTTGTCCTTGTTTTTGGACACTTCTTGTGCATCTAGTGGTCATACAGTAAGATGCAACCCATGTACACTAATCCATGTAAAAACAAGATGGCAGCCATCTCTGCCAAGTCAGTCTGCAGCTGATCCCAACACAAAAGAGGACAAGGTCCAAAACCTGATCACATTTTATGCTTGAAACTTTTTTATTTGGGATTAAAAATGTTTGTAGTTTGATATGGCAACAAATTTGGCCAATTTTAGTAACAGTAACAATTAGGCAGTTCTCATTTCTCATCTTGTTTGAGGACAATGGTACTTAATTTTGTTAACAATGTTCATTTTTTTATGCTCATCAGGTCCTGTTGATCCCAAACAACATTAAAATTGCATACCAAACAAAATTTCAGGTCTCAGGAGGATATGAATAAGATATTCATATTTTTAAATTTGAGTATTTTCGTTAAAAATTTGAATGTATTCAATACTTAAGGAAATAATTCTACTAAAGAGTACTAAATGTAATTTAAATTTTTTTTTTGTTAAGAAAAGATATATTTTGGGTATTACTGACAATTTTTTTTAAAAAAAATCTTGAAAATGCATTGTGCTTTAATTTGCTTATTCAATCTTAAGCGACCCAGCCCTGCAAGCTAATAGACTCATCACCGTACAGATGAAATGTAAATAAAGTCTTTTCCAATCCCAGCTCATTAAAAAACAGGGCAACTCCTCGCTCTTCAACTCCTGCATGAATTCACCGCACATCACAAGGTATCAGACACATCAAAAGATATGTTATGTCCTTTATTTTGAAGAAAATCTATGTTAAGAATCAGATTTTTACTTTAAAGCCCAACACAAAAATTACATTAAAACGGTAGATGGCCGGTCATTGTATTGCTATCTGAATAAAAAAAAGATATTTTAAGTCCTTTAATATTGAAGAGAATCTGTGTTAAGAATGCCATGATTTTTATTTTGAAGCCCAGCATTAAAATTACAGTAAAAACACTCGATGACCAATCATTGTACTGACATATGAATAAGATATTTAGATTTTTAAATGTGAGTATTTTTGTTAAAAATTTGAATGTATTCAGTACTTCTCAATATAATTCTCACACCTGCTTCAAGTAAAAGACTACTAAACATATTTTTTTAATAAGAGATACATGTTGGTTATTACTGACATTGTTAAAAATCTTGAAAATGCATTATGCTATAATTTGCTTATTCAATTTAAAGTGAATTCAACCCAGCTCTGCGAGCTAATAGATTCATCGCCGTACAGATTAAATGTAAATAGAGCCTTTAGCAATCCCAGCAAAAACTGGTCAGCTCCTCACACAGGTATGAATTCACACCAAATCACAGCGAATCAAACACATCAAAAAGATATGTTAATCCCTCTATTTCGGAGAAAATCTATGTAAAGAATCCATTGATTTTTATTTTGAGGCCCCACAGAGAAATTACAATAAAAACAGTAGACGGCCAATCATTGTACTGATACATGAGTAAGATATTAATACTTTTAAATTTGAGTGTTTTTGTTAAATATTTGAATGTAGTCAATCCTTTTGGAAATAGTTCCCACATCACTCCTCAACTCCTGTATGAATACACACCACATCACAACGTATCAAAACACATCAAAAATATATTTTAAGTCCTTTATTTTTGGAGAAAATCTATGTTAAGAATCCACTGAAAAACAATAGCTGGTAGATCATAGTACTGATATGTGGATAAGATATTAATATTTTTAAATGTAAGTATTTTTGCTATTTAATCCTTTAGGAAATAATTCTCACACCTGCTTCTACTGAAATACTACTAAACATAATTTATATATATATATTTTTAAGGAGAGTCATGTGTTGGTTATTACAGACATTTTTTAAAAATCTTGAAAATGCATTATGCTTTAATTTGCTTATTCAATCTTAAGTGACTTCAACCCAGCTCTGCCAGCTAATAGACTCATCACCGTTTAGATGAAATGTAAATAGAGCCTTTATTGAAGTCTTGTGTAGCTGCATAATTAAATCAGGATGGACACAGTCTTTTACTGCCGCATGCCTGCTAAGAAGAGGAGATAAATAAATGAAAGTGGCTCGATTTCCTTAAAACTACACATTAGTGTGAATTGTATTCAGTGGGGTATTTTTTGATTATCCCAACACTTGGATATTCAATTAGTATTCCTCCGCTATGTATATGCATTGCATTAGTGTATAATGGCATGAAATGGCTATAAGTGCTCTGCAGCAGACATTTAGTCAGACACCCTCATTACCTTATTTTCCTTGCAGTGGTAATGAAATGATGTGAGAGCATTCTCTTTCCCACCTACACACTAACACTGACAAACACACACAGGAACAAAGTTAATAAATCAGTGGCGTATCTAACAGCCCCATGCAATGACATATGACAGTTAGCCAGATTAAAGGAACGCCGGGCCTTGTTCCACACTGCACTCCTGTTCTCGCTACAGCGTAGAGAACATTGTTAGCTGGCATGAACATTTCTGTTTGATAGCATGGAGAGCTGTGTTTGTTAGCACGGGGAGTGAGCTGAATGACAAAGAGTTTTGAGTAGGCAGCATTTTCAGCTTTGCGTGATGGTGCATAACTAGCATAACGAAGCTTCGCTGGTAACTGTCAGGATTCTTGAGCTCAGCCATGGGCTTCAAAATGGAGTTGATTGCACAGTGAAGCCCACTCTTTAATATCTATTATAATGATGTGAAACAGGGCTGGTGCCTGGAAAGTCCTTCCAGCTAATTCTATTTTACTGCATTCTGACAATGGAAAGTGTCTGAAATAAGACATAAATTTTGTGCTTTAATTTGATCACTGTCTCACTCTGTCTTTTACTGTGTCTTTATCTTCATACGTACCAGAGTTTCCAACCTGTTAGTGGAGCACGCCAGTGTAGAGGGGAGCTGCAGCGCTCGGAGCCAAACCGTGGGGGAATGGCTCGACTCCATCAAGATGGGTCGTTACACTGAGCTTTTCATGGAAGGAGGTTACTCTTCGCTGGAGACGGTGGCTCAGATGACATCAGAGTAAGGACACTTACCATACACACATACAAGCATAAAGAAGTATCAAGACATCTAGCCATGCAGATAGTTTTGGTTTTATTCATTCAGGTTTAAGATATCTGGCTCTGATATTTCTTGGTAAAATAACATGATCCAGACTCAAACGACACCCATGAAATGTGCAGTGCTGCATGTATGAAACTGAACTCATTTTTCATTATCGCATTTTGCAATGGACATGGTCACAAAGTTTTGTGAAGCTTGAAACAAAATGAGAATGCAGGATCTGGTAGAAGGTTGCAAGCCTGTGAAAAAGTTCTAAAAAACCAGCACCCTTTATAGCTGCAGAAAATTAGTATGAATTATGAAGTATAACTCAGGGACCATCCAGAAACCACCATCATGGTGATTTTTGTAAATTGGTTAAATCAGGATATGTGCAAGATCTGAGCCTTGTGAGAATATTATATATTATCTTAACTGCAACAAGTTTGTGCTGCAGCCAGGGTCTGAAATCAGCTTTTCACTACCTGCCACTGTAGCAGGCGAGTTTTTGGTTTGGTTTGTTGTTTTTTTGTTGCTGTTTCTGTTTTTGCCTGTCATAATTTTCATATAAAGAATGATGTCATTAACATGTATGAAAATAAGGAGGATATTTTCACTTTTGGTACACTTCAGCATATTTTGATGCTTTACTTGAATAACATTTTGAATGCAGAATTGCTACTTGTTTTAACAGAGTATTTTTACACTGTTGTGTTACTATTTCAATTTAAGTAAAAGATTTAAGTACGTCTTTCGCCGTTGGTTAATTCCAGCTCGGGGTGGGTGATATGACCCTAAAATAATATCACAATATTTCAGGGTATTTTTGCGATAAGGATATGACAAATCTATTCATATAAATCAACAGATTATTTCCTTGACTTTTAGCAAATTGAGTTGTTTGTTTGTTTTTTCTACTCACATCACGCTGTAACCTGTGATAACTATTACACATTCACATATATGTAGTTTTTTATCAAGCCGCGAGCAGGAAAGACGCTGTGCTGCCAGAGGAGCTGCTGAATGAGTTCCCTTTGAAAGTAACTCACTAAAAGAGTCTGAGAAGTCCGGGGCCGTTCATAAACCATTCAGGGTGCCACAGTTTATTCCACACTACTGAAGCTGCTTTTCTTTTTGGAACCACTGCGGAGTTAGTAATAATTTTGCTTTCAGCTATGCTTATTGTTGACTTGGGTAACAGTATGAAGTTGAAATATCTCAAGTGTCACGATACGAATTATTCGTATCATTTTAAAATTTAAACCAGTATTATCATTAATGAGATGACATTGCACACCCCTAATTCCTATGTTCAAATTACATCATACTTCTCGGGGAGCCCTATTTTTGGGGGGTTGGAGGGTACTGTACACATGCATGTGCACACATAAACCCTCCTGCCTACGCTGGGAAGCGAGACATGGGAACTTTACTTGGTTGTTGAGGAGCTAAAATTCATACATGAGGTATTAAGGTTGATAGATAACAAGTGAGCATGTACAGAATGTGTCTGCGCATCTTTTTATTGATGGTTATTGGTTAGAATTCAGAGAACTTCGACTGTCATTCAAAACAAATAAGGTTCTATGGCCAATAACAGTGCTTTTATATAGCAGTTGTCTTTCTGTTACGGTTTTTCTCCGTCCACCAAAGTGGTGGATCGCCTGATGATTTTACACATCACTGCCAACAATTTATCCGCGTTTTGCGGGTGCTAATTTCAGACCCTGGATCCAACTTCAATAAAAATGGCATCAGAATGCTTGTCGTCTAAAAAATACAAATAAATCTGTTGCAGAAAACATTTAAATAGAAGTGTTTTTATCATTTGCATAATATATTTATTTGTTGCCTAATAATTAAGGGCCTGTTGTTTGTGTGCTGTTTTTCAGGGATTTGAGAAGAGTAGGAGTGAACCTGGCTGGACATCAAAAAAAAATCATCACTAGTATTCAAGAGATGAGAGTCCATATGAACAACATCAACTCTACTGTAAACATCTGATGCATTTGTACAGGCACACACACACATACACAAATACACACATATGAACATACACAGTATATGGACCTAGTATGTGACAAAAAGACTCGATTTGCTGTTGGACCTAGAGCGGCTTAGCACTTTTTATGGACAAAGAAACCCGGTGTTTATGGATCTAAGCTGGAGGATCCACATTCTCATGGTTCTTGTGTGTGGAGTTTGCTTGTGGTATCACTGGGGATATCTGACATCGCAGCACTAAAACCAAACTGAACAGAACTGAGTGGTGCTACATGAAGGGAAGACTATGGGGAGCTAAACTGAACTGAAGTGAAGATTTCTCATTCTAATTATTCCATTTGTGTGAATCTTGGGGATTGTGAAATCTCTGTGCACTGTTTGGATTCTCTCAGATCAAACGTGAAACACAGACCGCAGATCTGGCTCCGAGAGCAACCAGCACCTTTTTTGGCTGTATCACAAATATGGAAGTTTCATGCAGCGGGCTCGAAGTGAACTTTTTCAGCCTGTCTCAGGTGATCTGGACCCAGTGGATCTGAACAGTACTGACTTTTTCTCTGGCTATTTTCTCTGGAAGTACAGTTCCATCACGAGTCATTGAACTGAACACCATTCTCAGGCGGGGGGGAAAAAGTAATAATGGACCAAGAGCAACGTCTTCATTAGTTTCAGTCTTTGCTTTGCCATGCTGATGTGCTTTCGATTTTGTTTTCCTGCTACGAGACTGCAGTTTTAATCCAGCTGTGGAGTTTACCGAAAGTCCAAACTCATATTCAGCATCATTTACTTAATTATTTGTGATGCAAGACAATAATACATAATACAGCCATCACTGTTTAAAGAGGCTGAAATTTAAAATACAACAAAGTCCATAACAAGAAAACCATCTGGGTCTGAGTTCAGTCAGAATATTTCACATTTTACTGAACATACAATAGTGTGAAAAGATACAAGGCTTTAGTGACACTCTCTACAACTGTTCCTTTGGCTGAATGTATAGCACTACACATAACACAACGCTCAATGGCAGCATTATGTTTGATATGTAAATGCTGTCGAATAGGGGTAAAATGTAGCAATAGAACCAATCTGGTCCTCAAGAAGCTGTAGATTGTATTCAGCTTGCTTTTTGTCAAAATCTCCACTAAGATCCTAGTGGATTCCTACAGAACTCCTTCAGCTATCATCTCCCAAACCATGCAGTTTCTAACTGGAAATGGATTAATATACTGGAGACTTCCTGCATGTTTTCATGGCACGTTCGCTCTGATGCCAGGGAACCTTTGTGTAGGTTTTAGCAAACTCACACATTCAAGTCAGTGACCTTCATCCAGAGTCTAGAAGAACTGTTTACCTGTGCTCAAACACTAATGGATCCCTCACCCTAGCTTCTGATGAACCTTCATGGGCTCTGCAGTCCGTTGGACATACAAAATGGAACAGTCATACAGCTTCTAATGGAATTGTCACGTCATGTTCAAATGCACCTTCAGTTGAATTCAGCCGGAACATTCAATCTAATGGAAATTTCATTCATGGAAATTCATGGAAAGTTCAGTCGATCCTGATAGAACATTTGCTCATGTAATAATGGAACTGCCAGTCAGATTCTCATGGACCGCTTCAACAAGATTCCAGTTGGACTGTTTACTGATAATCTAATGGAAACTTCGCTCAGATTCTAATGGAATTGCTGCAAGGATTCCAATGCAGCTTTCACTTACGAGTACACTCAGATTTTCATGGAGCCTTCACTTAGAACCAACAACCTTCAGGTACCGCAGAAAACCCTCAGCAATCTTTTCAGTTCACCGCGCTGTAGAGTCTCTCTCCACCACGTCTGCCACGCCACAATAAACCTCACTCTGACAGAACTGCTGAAAATAGGGAGGCAATATTGATCAACTTGATAATCATTTATTTATTTATACTTGTTTCAAAAAAAGAGCAAAATGATGTGGACAGTTTGTGTTTCATCATGATACTCTCTCTTGGACTACTGAGCAGCTCTGCCTACATGTATTTCATGTATATAATGTATTATATATTTAAAGCAGGGAGCATTGTTCTTCAGTCTATCATCATGTAGACAAGTCGGTATTGATCAAGCATCTCAGAGTAGTACACATTAGTAAATAGTGACAAATATTCTAAATCAGCATTCCTGCTACTTAGACCTGGGCCACTGTCAGATGGGGGCAACCAGCACATCTGTCCCCATGTAAGGGTGCCCAAAAGGGTATGCAGAATTATCAAATATCCATGTTATGTTGTTGGTGATTGTGTTTCATTTCAAGTTTTGGTGCAAGACCTGGTCATATTTTCAGCGGCCCTAAATGAGACAGCAATAAATACTCTGTTGTCTCTAAAAGTCGGAGAAGTGTGCGCAGGGATTGATATATGAACTTATGGTATGGTTAGGTATAAAATGATGTCAGTGATCAAGCCCTTGCTTTACTTCTCTTTGGTATGGTATGTTATACTTTGCTACTCAGTGCTTTATTGCTGAAACTTGACCCTTTTCACCGTTGTGTTCACCTAACCAGGAGCTGAGTTCTAACAGTATATATACATATATATTCCTCTTTGCAGATGACATGCTAGTATTTTTCTTGGTTATACACAGTGTACTGCTAGTGCTGTGACATAAGAGTGGAAACGAAATGAGATTGTAAAGCTAGTTTTATAAGAAGCAGTATCACTTGACTGTATGAAGAGCATAGAAAAGCACGCAAGAAGAATGTAAGGTTTTAAAGGGGTATTTCACTTTTTTAGAAGATATGCCTCACTTTTAAACACTCAAACCCCCCTCTGACTTGGAGATGAGTCAAAATAGGATAACAGGCCTCAGTGGCAGAAGAACGCCTGCCTTCAAGATCATGTTTCTTGACTGGTTTCATATAAGAATGTGAGTGGGGAATGGTCACATTGTTATTTAATATGGGTATGTGTTTTTAAAAGTCGAAATCTTCTACCAGAGTGAAAGTTTGCTTGGAAGATAAACATCTGCATAGTCTCTGTAGTTTACATTGGAGGATTACTTTGGAGGTTTAGCTTCAGCTTCTGTGTCAATATACTATATTGTAGTTTTAATGGTAGTGAACAAGAGCCATTTAGCAACATTAGATCTGTTGTTTGTACCATTTTTAAAATCACAGTATACTTTTTTCAAGCAGATCCTTTTCAAAAATGTCTTCAAAAATGCAACCAACCTTTTGGCAGTAAGACATATGTACAGTGTGTAGACTATCGTGGCTATGCAGATTTTTAATGTTGTGGGGGAATGCATCTATAACATGGTGCATATTTTATATTAGACAGTATAAGGCATGTACATTGAAAGTAATTGTGCTGGGTTGTCTCCTTAGTCTTTTGAATACCACAGGCGCTTGAGGAAGTTTCACAGTGTTTTGATCCCACCCAAATTTCATGGTATTGGCTTTATACAACCACCTGTTCTAACTTAATTTCCAACGTAAAACCTATGCCTGGGGCATGAACAATTGGTGAATTGTACACCCTTATAAGTGCCTCTCATCTTTCGAGCACCATTATTTCCTCCCCCACCAAAATGCTATGCCCCAATAGTGCCCCAATTTTCTATGTATTTACCTTTTGCCAACAGTATCTACAGGCAATAAGAAGAATGTCAGACAATGTGTATGTTGGAACTAATTTAATTTGCACTTTATGAGAAATCTGTTTTGTTTGACTAAAAATGTCCAACTGACTTTTTAGTGTCA
This sequence comes from Epinephelus fuscoguttatus, assembly GCF_011397635.1. NCBI lineage: Eukaryota > Metazoa > Chordata > Actinopteri > Perciformes > Serranidae > Epinephelus > Epinephelus fuscoguttatus. Next base: position 26,179,885 of record NC_064769.1, read on the forward strand.
AAGTTTTTCTTGATTATATACTATAGAATTCCGAGAACTACAGTGTTCCCTTACACTGATTATATCACTCATATTCTCAATGCTTCCCGTAGTGTAATATTTGACAGTTAAGCACAAAGCATTGGTCATATTTTTTAAAACAAATCAAAGCTATATATGGAAAACTAAAGCATCGTTGATGTAGAGCACCATTTTCTTGTGTATGGCACAATGATACACCTTCAGAACGTAAGCACAGGGTTTGACAGAAATCTTATAGGACAGTGAGTGGATGATACGACTTTGTACAAACGTCAATAGCACTAGCCCTTGATGTCAACAAACTTCAGCCAGACATTTTATCTGAGCATTTGCGGCATTTTAGCATTACCACTGCTAAGTACAAAAGTGTGAAAACAGGTATTGATCTGTCATTGCAAACAATACATATACCGTTTAGCTGATAGGTGTTGCTGCGCGAATTGTCTTCATCATTTCAATTTATTCTCAGCACTTTGGCAATGGCATGATTTTATCCCAGCAGTCTGTTTTTAAGCTGTCCTCGTTTAACAGGAAGAAACAAAGCACAGCAAACCAGCAGAGACTTGTAAAGATTTATTAATGTGTTGTTATTCTACAGTGACTGTCAGCTGGAACTCCCATCAACCATGCAGCAAAGCGTTTATGCAGGAGCCAATTTTTTAGTGTCAAATTACATTATGTAACACGTCTGATGTTACATCTGAATCAACGACCTTGTTTGAGATTGACTTTCAGAAGAGGGTAATCAAATTTTTTTTCACATCA